>NC_092046.1:12953837-13564672 GCF_003086295.3 Arachis hypogaea
TATCCTTGAATACCATAGAATATATTGGTTTATCAAAGATTATCTTGAATGTTCCCTTGGGATAATTGAGTAAATTATGTTGCCCTCTCCTTGAAGATGCTTATAGGGTAGGACTTTACTTTGTTCTTTAATCTTTACGCTATCATGATGGATATTTACCAGCAATTTTGTGTATACTGTTGTAGATTAAGCTTTTCTCATTTCTCATTTCTCATTTCAACACTCGATTTAATTACATTTTTAGCTTCTGTTGAAAACCATTATATGGATTTACATGTGAATTCATGACATGGAACTTCTCTGTATGCAGGCATTCCAAGAGGATCAGAGAAGAACTGCAGAGCATTTAAGAAGCTCGGATAATGCAGCAGAGGAAGCAGCAGCTTGCTTGAAGGTGAATTCCATGCCATAGTTGTTATCACTAAGCATGCATGCATTACATAAAAGTATCACTTGAAAGTTCACCATCGCTATTTTTTTTTAAATATAATTTCAATGCGTTTTCTTGCAGCCTTTGGATATCAGTTCCCAGCCAGTTGATGAAGATAATGTGAAAGTTGAACAGGATCATGCTGTGAATGATTTGGTGAGAGAGATGACGGATCTGAAGGGTTAAGCAAAGGGGGTTTTCAACTGACTGATGAGCTATGGTGCCGGTTCGATGATCGGTTCATGCAGTCACATTTCCCAAAATGTTGGAGGTGTGACGGCCAATTGGATTTTCTTAAGCTGTATACCTCCCTCATCATTTTCTTAAGTTGAGGGCAAAGATTGGAAATTTAATTGATGTTAACACACAGCACTTGGTTTCTTTGTATTAGATGTAAACATAAAATGGATGGTGATGTTCTCATGGATATCTAAACTCTCTTTAAGTGTAGTATCCTTGTTCAAGTTAATAGGTGAATTTTTTCTGTGCCCACATTGTATACAAAGCTGGGGTAAAAAAAAAAAAAAATTCATAACGGATATTAGAAATCATATTCGCTATTATCTAATTTGGGGTTTGTTTATTTAGATTAGTTTTAATGCATTGCATGTGTAAATGAATTGGGAAATGCTATTTTAAAAACTAGTTTAAGCAACTACCTAAAAAGCTAAAATAGAGTGAGTGGGATCACCACGCATGACTTCGACGATGGTGGTTAAAACTTAGTCTTAAGTTTACAACCATCACACCAACTCAGATAATCACTAAGGATAAAACTTTAGTGACTTAACTTTCAGACAGGCTGGTTCACTCGTTCCTCTATAGATACTCTGATATTTCATTTCGATAATCTAGTGTTTATTTTATTGTGGAGTTAGGCATCAGAGTCTGTATTTTTGATTAGTCATAGTAAATTAATAATAGAACTGATCCTAGTGTTCATAAATCTTTTTATCTGACAGCAAGGCCTGTCACATATTTTAGCTAGAGAAAGTCTAGTAAATTAAACTATTTACCTAAATGAGCTCTTAAAAATGTTTTAAAGTTAATTGAATAAACGGGCCTGTTACACATACAAGCAAAAAGGCCCTACAAATCATATAAGTCCCCAGCCCACAATCCTTGCATACGCGCACTGAATTACATTGAATGGAGCGTCATTTACACGCGCTCCACTCAAACGGTTGCACTTCGCGTAAACCGCTCCTTAATGGCGCACTCTTCCTCTTCTCCAAGCCATTCGAAGAAAACACAACCGTTCCATTTTCGAGCAACATTCGAAACTGAAGATATAGAATTCGTCGCGAAGATTGGAACATTCATCAACACAACATAGAACTTTCGATCAAGAATCTCTAGAAAAAACAAAGTTATAATACTCAAGGTACGTTACGTTACTATTTTAGTCATCCTGTATATTTTCAAGATTTCGAAATCGAAGAACTAGGTTTTACTGTTCTTCTACGTTGTTGTACGTTTTACTGTTCTTCTTGTTCTACGTCTCATTTTACAGTTTATAATGTTCTACTTGTTCTAGGTTTTACTGTTATTCTTGGTTTATGTTACACTGTTCTTCTTAGTTCTTTTAGGTGTTACTGTTCTTGTTGTTCTAGTTCTTCTGGTAACTGATTTTTGGGGGTATATTCCGTAGTTTGGTGGGTGTATATGGAGTAATTTGTTGGGTGTATATGGCATAATTTGTTGGGAGTATATTTCTGAACTGATATACTGTAATAATCAGCAGTTGTAACTGTTCTTATATTTGCTTGTCCATGGGTGTATATTGCTTGACCTTGTAATGTTGCTTGACCTTGTATATTAATGCATGTTTGAGTGATATCTGACTGATATATATGGGTGTATCTGGATCATATCTATGGGTGTATCTTACTGATATCTATGGGTGTATTTGACTCATATCTATGGGTGTATCTTACTGATATCTATGGGTGTATTTTTCATTTCAGAAAAAATGGCAGCGAGAAACCAAGCTGGAAAAAATGTAAGAACAAATATATGTCTTAGATGAAATCAGTTTTATATAATAGAAATATATCTGACTATAATTTTGTTTTGTTTACAGCAAACCAAAGACCTTAAGTGTGCAACACATTTGTTAAGTGAGAAATTCAGAAACATGAGTGAGGAGAAGAAAATGATTGTTAGGAATTTGGGATTCGGTGACTTGATGCACATTCCGCCACTAAGGGTGCATCACCAACTATTAAGGGAGTTGGCTAACAACTTCAAATTAGGGGAGAACAGACTGGAAACCGGCTACGGTTCTTTTAAAATAAGACCAAAAACAATAGGTGATGCGCTTGGCATCAACGCATCAGGTAACTCGCTAAAAATTATAGGTGTATATTAACTGCTACTTGGGTGTATTTAAATTGATGCTTGGGTGTATTTGAACTGATTTTCATACTATGTTGTTTTCCTTTTTGTAGGAGATCTATTTCCTCAGAAAGTCAATTATAAGGATCTTTATGAGGATGATAAAGAAATTTTTAGAAGATTCCAGGGTAAGACCCTAAAAAATCTTACAGATGAGATGATGGATATTGGCGTTGGTAACGAACAGGATCGCCTAATGTTTAAGAGGATTTTCATCCTCTATATACAGATGGCATTCCTTTTACCAACGACAATAAACAAAATCTCACCTGTGCACCTGGCCCCAATTTTTGAGATGAACACCATAACAGAGTGAAACTAGGGAGGGCATGTTTTGAGTTTTATCATCAAGGGAATAAGTGATTACAAGGAGAAAAAGAAAAAGGCAATTGATGGCTGCCTCTTTGCCTTGATGATAATTTACTTTCATCTTTCTAAAAATAAAGACAAGAAAAGGGCAGAAAGACCTCCAAAACCATGGATTGCCAACTGGAGTAAGGAGCAGTTGGTCGAAAGAATGAGGGCGGAAATAAAGGAAAATATGGTAAGTGATCATAATATGTTGGGTGTATTTTATTTACTTAAATGCTGCTAACTAAAATTTCTAATGTTTCAGGGGATTGTAAAAATGGCAGAAACAAGAGAAAAAATGAAAAAAATAGAGAGAAAAGAAAAAAAAAACAAAAAAAAGGAAGGCAAGTTCAACATCATCTTCGGAGACAGAAACAACTGATAGTGACAATTCTACCTCTGAGTCTGAGACTCAAGAAGACTCAGAGGATTCACCAAGAAAAGAACCCAGCAAAAAAGGAAAAAAGTAAGTACCATACTTAGGTGTATTTTCTTTATAAAGTTGGGTGTATTTTTTTTTATCAAGTTGGGTTGTATTTTGTTAATCCAGTTGGGTGTATTTTGTTTATTAAGTTGGGTGTATTTTGTTTATTATGTTGGGTGTATCTTGTGCATTCATTTGAATGTATTTTATCCCTATTAGTGTGTTTTTAAATAATGATTGTTTGCCTTCTAGAATGGAGTCCAAAAAAAGAAAGAAGAATCAGGAGGATTCTGATTCAGAATCCGAATCAACTGATGAGTAATGTTTTGAAATTATTACTCCTTTTCTTTGGGTTTATTATCAAGATTTCATGTATTAACAGAGTGTCTGTTGTTAACTTATAGAAGCGAACAATCATCACCAGTGAATAAGCAAAAAACAAAGAAAAAGACACAGAGAACACCAAAAAAGTAAGCACTTCTTTGGATAGTATTTTGTGATAAAATTAATTTTTTATTTCTGATTCATACTTGTTTTTTCCACCCAGTACACAATCCAAAAAGAAAAAGGTTGTTGTTGAGCATTCATCTCCTGAACAAGATCAATCCTAGCATGGGTACAGTACTTTGTAAGCTATATTACCGTCTATCATCATGATTATATTTGTTAACATGTTCTTTTATGAATGTACTGACAGATCTGAAATACGAAGTGAAGATCTAGATGATTTGTTAAGGAAAAACAATGAAAATTCTGCTGCACAGGGGTATGTCTTATTGGGGTGTATATTTCAGATTTTAGGGTGTTTTCTTTGCTAATAATTGTTTCTTGTTTCGCAGGGAGAAGGAAGCTGACCTGCGATCGACGGAAGGTCACTATGTCTCCTCTGAAACGTAAGAAGCTTTATTTGATAAAATCTTGTTATCATGACTTAACTGTATGATATTTTGTCTGAATAACATGAACTCTGTTTAGAATACCAGACGTAAACTTGGGAAGTGATGATCCTTCCTCTCAAGGACACACAGAACAAAGTAGCGTAAACAGACCGGCAGAGAGCATGTAATTTCTCTTTCAAATAACCGTTACTTTTGTTCTTTTATTGCCTTATACTTCTAATTCTGTATATATTTTTTTTAGAAAAAAAAATCCCTTTATTGTTTTATTCGAGAAAAAAAAGGGAGGAAAAAAAAGCAAAAACTGCAAGTATGTAAGTTCTCAAAAATCAAAGCCTGTCTTTTTTTTGAATTGTTCGGGTGTATTTTTGACATTCTTTGGGTGTATTTTAGGTTGAGTCTGGTTGAAGAGTCAGCCATTGAGCCGGCTGATTCGAATATGATGGTTGTGAGGGAAGAGACACCGTCCGAAGGGCTTCCAATGTGAGTTTTTCAAGAATATTTCAACCTTATAACCTTTTTATTTTCAAAGGCATTGTTAACCTTTCATTTTTCTTCTTGTTTAGAGTTCCGATTCAAATTTGTCTACCAGTGTCCCAAACAACCACTGTGCTGTAATTTGAAGAAACACCTGAGACAAAATATGAACCAACCCCTCTGCTACAAATTGAAGGAACTACAAAAACGTAAAAAATAATATTGGGTGTATATTTGTTTACACTTTGGGCGTATATTGGGTTACAGTTTGGGTGTATATTGCTCCTGAATAGTTTTTTTTACGTCATGATTAATTTTATGTGCCGTGCAGCACTCCTGAACCCCCCCCAACAACTTGAAAAAAGCACACCCACACTTCCCCCAGCTCCATCTAAAATGTAAGTTCATTAGAGTAAAATCAATGTTTTGGTTATCATCCGTATATTCTTATTGTTATAATATGTTGTACATGATCACGCAGTAATCCAGCTCCAGAAGACGCTGCTGCGTTGATGATGATGGCATGGACAGCATCGTACGTTCCTAAAAAAGATCCGATGCCATCATTCAGCCTTGGCTTCACTGATTCCAGCCAAGAAGAAACAACAACACAAGAGGGGGCGTCAACGCAAGATGAACACATGGCAAAAACTCCAGAAACCCCAAAACTGCTAGAATAATTAGAGGATCTGGTACATAAAATTGCAAGTGGTGGGGTGACAAAAAAAGAAAAAAGTCCGCAGATTCCAAAGGAGAGTGGGGCAGAGAGTTTTGAGAAGTTTGAAACTCCTGTCAGGCCAAATTTAAATACTACTGACATGAAACAGAAATGCTACCACTGGGCTATACGAGTGAAGACCTACGCAGATGGGCTAACTGATGAGTTTGACAATATCTGCAGAGTCCAAGCCCAAGATATATACACTCTGTCAAAATTTCACCTTGCATCACTCGCGCCTAAAACACATATAGAAGTTGAGGTAATATTACAACAACATTAATTTTTTTTATCACCAAAATTAACTACAATCCTGATTGATGTAAAATTGATTTCGGCATCTTTTTCTAGATTGTCTCTGCCATGTGCTTCATCGTAAACTAACAAAATATTCAAAGGTTCAAGAAGAAGTATACTGTCTCCCCCCTGATATTGTGGTAAGGGTTGCTTCAACGAATTTTGGGTGTATTTTCTGCATTCCTTAGGATGTATTTTTTTTCTTACACTGGGTGTATTCTGTTTATTCATTTGGGTGTATTTTCTGTATTCAATTAGGTGTCAGTTGTTTATTCGTTTGGGTGTATTTTCTGTATTCATTTGGTTGTTCTCAATTTTTGCAGAACATGGCCCTTGCAAATCATCCAGAGGGGGTATTTTTACAGCCTAAAAACAATAAGCCATTCAGGGTGGAAGACTACCCAATGTTCATACCCTTCTTGGACCTTCAAAAATTAAAATCACATCGTTATGTGAGTTTTCATTTCTAAAACTACTTATTACCATTTTTTACTTATGTGCCAAATAAACTAAAACAGTGTTCAATCTGATCATATTTCAGATATTTACACCTGTTTGCCATTCATTTCATTGGTGGTTATGGATCGCTGATACAAGAAAGAGGAAATTTTATATAGTCGACCCATTACACAACAAATCTCCTTCCGATGCGAGAACTGTGCTGAATACATTTGTTGTAAGTTGGTTCTGTGTTCTATATATATATATATATATATATATATATATATATATATAGTTGGGTGTATTTATGTTTAATATAAGGGATAACTATTAACTCCTTTGGGTGTATCCTTTTATTGAAATTATTCATGTATTACTAATTTGTTTTGTGTTTTAAGGGATACGTAATTTCACAAATTAAAGTATATGCTAGGGGGCACCTCTGAAATCAAAGGACAAGGACAGGGAAATTGTAGCACCATACTTTCGCATCTCGGGCCAAAAGACAAGGTATAAATCTTTCACTCTGAAAATTAAACTTTCCTATATGTAATTTATACTTTATTTTTCTGTTTTCAGCTATGACTGTGCTATCTACGTAATGAAGTGGCTTGAGATATTTGAGCCCGCAAATATTAAGAGGCGAAAGTATGAGTGGGACAATTGGATCCAGATAAATATGTTTAAAACAAAATAACTCTGTATTACATTACTCAATTAACATGGTTGATTAAATAGAATATTCTTTTTTACTGTAGGACGAGGTTGACCACTTTAGAGTAGAATATGCTTCCCGGATTCTATTTCATGACATGAATCTAGACAAAGATGAAGCCATTAGGGGAAGTAATGCAATCAGACTGTCCAAGCCATCCTTGTTGTTATTGAGTTCATATTGTCAGATAGATTCTCAGGATGTTGACACTGCTTAATGTAAATGTTATATAGTCTTGTAACAAATGGAAGACATATTGTAAATATTTGACAATTATAATGCAGTTTATTGTGAAATTTCTTTCAATAATTAAACTCTGTCTGCTGTATTTAAAATGTATGAATTACAGGTACTATAATATGAAGGAAAACATCAAATCAAATATACACCCATAACCTGCCATTTTTTACACCCAAAGAAAGTTGATTATACACCCTGAAATCTATCCCCCCTGATGCTTTATCCCTAAAACCCTGAACCCTAAACACTTAATACCATCCATATGCAAACTGTATTTTATAACATAAAACCCATAAAACATTGTAAAAAAACAAACAGTATTTTTTAACATAAAAATAAGGTTCTGAAGTATATATATGTATATATATGTAAAATGTGAAATACAAGAAAATTTAGAAATACACCCAAACGAACAGTGCTTTTACACCCATATTCTGTAACTATACACCCAAAGAATTATCCGCTGCTGCTGGTACCCTGAACTGATAATTCATAACACGTGCTTGATATTGGCTAGAATTTGAATGCACCACTGATGCAGCATCAAAGAGGTTCAACTGAATATAACAAACTCACATATTAGCTAAACTATTAACGAGAAAATTAAACTCAATCACCACGTGTTTAAAGAACATCACTTTTACCTCGTTTAAAGCTTTCGTTTTCTTATTCTTTGTGACATTTGCAATCTGTTTGTCCAACTTTGAACCTAGCCTATTTTTTGAACGTCCTCTTGTTCGAATCCTTGGAGGGCTTTGAAGCTCGTTAACGGATTCCAAGTTGGCATCTTCGTGAGATAAAGAAGATGTGCCCTTCCTTTTGGCTTTCAATGATTCCATCTCAACCATGACGTTATCGTACGCACGATGCAGAATTGCAGTCAGCTCCTCAGATTCGGATGCAAATTTGCAAATATTTTGCGAACGAAAAACCAATTGGTCAAACCTCTTGCTTCTTGGCTCCAACAGTGGCTCGTCGTGGCTGCTCTTGATGTGTGTGTGTCGCCTCTTTACCTTCTTGCTCCATCATTCCATTATATATCTCGGTGACACTTGGCTTACTCGTTCAAAGCTTAACACGCTTAGTGCGTGACGGCACAATATTCCTATCGACTCGAATAATAAACATTGGCATTTTACCTCGGCTGCTACTGAGTCGTAAGTAACCACAAACTTGTTGAATATTGAGCTGGAAACTTGTTCTCCGACTTCGTATACTGAATAGCCTAGAGCGGAATTCGTTAATCTAGTGATGCAATTCGCCTTTCCTCTGAATTGTGCTTGCACTTTCCTAAACTTTTGATGAGTGTACACATCTTGAAACTGAGCTTCAATGGAGGATTTGGTTGCACACGGTATGACCGTATGAAAATCTGCAGCATCTGATTCTCTCTCTACTTGCTCCCTGCTTTCGAGGCAATTATCGTATTGTTTGACGAATTGAATAAGCGAGCTGTTCCGGGTAATAAACTTGTTAAAAAATGAATGCATGCTCTCGCTCCTTTGTGTGCTTCTCATCCCTGCCCAGAAGTGGTGATCCAGATATATTGGAACCCATATATGACGGTCTTCATAGAGATCTGCAGAATACACCCAAACACAGACTATGAATATACCCCAAAAAACATGCAATTTACACCTCTGCTGCATATTTTAAACAAACATTACCTGAAAGCCACTTGTTGTCCACAAGACCAAAATTCAGTAGAAAATCATTCCAATTCCTATCAAATGAGTCTTTGCTATGAGAGTTCCAAACAACTTGGCTCATTTCTTGTTCAATTTCTGCATGTCCCTTGTACCCATTTAATTTGCTTGGAATCTTCTTCATGATGTGCCAAATACACCAACGGTGAATTGTTGTTGGCATACAGGCCTCTAAAGCCCTTTTCATTGATGCGCATTGATCGGTGAGAAACCCTTTCGGAGCATTTCCTCCCATGCAACGAAGCCAACATTGAAATAACCATTTGAATGATTCAATTTCTTTGTTTTTCATCAAAGAGCATCTGAGAAGTGTTGACTGACCGTGGTGATTCATCCCGACAAAAGAACCACAAACCAAATTATACCTGAAACAAATTACCATAGTGCAGAATGGAAAATCATTAGATACACCCAACAAATGCTTTGTATACACCCAAAAACATGCAGTACACACCTCTGCCGCGGATTCATAAAAATACATTAATTTAGCATCATAAACAGGGACAGTTTGTTACCTGTTTGTATTGTAGGTGGTGTCAAATAAAATAACATCTCCGAAATACTCAAAGGCAGCTCTACTTCTTGCATCGGCCCAAAAAGCCAACTTAATCGATTGATCCTCCTCAAGTTCAAGCTCAAAAAAGAAATTCTGATTCTTCTCTTTCATTCTTAACAAATATTTCCCGAATTTCTTTGCATTTTCTTGTTCGGAAACATTCTGCACTTCTCTCGTAATGTAATTCCTCACATCCTTTTCAATAAAATTTAACTCGCGATGACCCCCGGCAGCCGCAACAAATGATTGGTAGGTTTTGCTTGGTCTAATACCAGCCTCCTCGTTATTCTCTATTGTACGACGAATGGACATGCTTAGTTCCCTGTGCTGTTTGAGCATCTCTGCTTTACTTGGACAGCAAGGGTGTGAATGATCCAGCACAACCTTTGAAATGATCCAAGCACCAACATCCTTCAATGTATGTATATAAATTCTTGCAGGACAGTTTAAACTGGCTGTCGGATTCGTCTTCTCGGTCGGAGATATTTTAGATTTCCATTTTCCCTCTCTGCTACATGTAATCAATTGATTCTCAATCTTGTTTCCCTTCCTATTTGTGCTTCGAACTCTTGTAGAAAAACCTGCAGCCTTGGCGTAGTTCTTGTAAAATTTTCTAGCATCTTCAAGGGTGGTAAAGGTCATTCCAACCTTCGGAACAAACTGGTCATCAACAACAGAGAGAGGCTGCAGAATACACCATGTCAAAAACTAAAAATACACCCAATCATTGCTGATATAATACACCCGAACGGCAACAACTCAACTAAAATAACAAAAAAAAATCATAAACTATAAATAGACAGGCTACAGAATACACCATGTCAAAAAATAAAAATACACCCAATCATGTCTGATATAATACACCAGAACGACAACAACTCAGCTAAAATAACAAAAAAAAACCATAAACTGTAAATACACAGGCTGTAGAATATACCATATCAAAAACTAAAAACACACCCAATCATGTCTGATATAATACACCCGAACGACAACAACTCAGCTAAAATAACAAAAAAAGCCATAAACTATAAATACACTCACACTTCTCGCAAAAATACACCCAAAAACGTTCTGATCTACACCCGAGTGTTTGCTATAAATTCCAGATAATTAATCAAAACTAATACATTACATTCAATCCACAGATTCATGTTAACGTGTTAGTTTCACAGTCAATGTTCACGAATTATTCAGCTACACAATGCTATACAAATGACTGCAACAAAATTCAGAGTAATCGTATGTAAATCAAACCTCAGGAACTTCGTTAGATTCAAATTCATAATCCACTTCGCCCTGATTCAGCTGACAATCTGAGGTTGAATCATCCATAATCTTCAAAACGAGTTCAAACTTTGATTTCAGAAAACAACAAATCGAATAGAAAATGAAGCTGGAGTTGCAAAGAGAGGAACTAACATAAATGACGAAGAACATACCAGTGAGAAAGGAGGGGAAAAGAACGATCGAGAAGAAGCAGGGGAAGACGCGTGAGAAGAAGAACGAGCAAATCTGGAAATAAGGAGAACGAAGAAGAAAACAAATCTTTTAAATTTGGTAGTTATATATACGCGGGATCTTTATATAGCGCGTGTACGTGACGTAACCCGTGCAGCGCGTTTTGGGGTTTTATTGATTAATTAACTTGTAAAGCATACAAGCCCTAATGACTTGTATGCAGAGCTTTTCTGTTGAATAAATATATGCCAACATATCTTACCCGCTTGATGTAGATAATGTTAAGGGATAAGTACTTTTTTTCATCCCCAAGGTCTGGAGTCAAAATCAAAATTGTTCTCGACCTTTTTTTCTTATTAAAATCATCCTCAACGTTACAAAATGTTATAAAATCATCCTTTTGTCCAAAAACAACATTTTTTGGATGATTTTACCCTTAAATAAAAATTAAAAAAAGTGAAAAATGGGCATTGCTTCCCAGCTGTTCGCATTCTCTCTCTTCCTATACATAGCCTTTCTCTACTTCATTACCAAGTCCAAGACTTCCCCTAACCTCACCCTCTTCGACTTCTACTTCTTGCTCGCCTCCGTCGGAGCCAGTGGTTTGTTTCCCTTCCTTTCACATCTCTTCTTTTATGCTTCTGGTTTCAATTATTTAACCACCTCAATTCCATTCTTCATTACCAGCTGGGATTTACGGTAAGTTTTATTTCACTTTCTAAACATAGATATATACATACATTAAGCTCTCAATTGCAGATTTTTTGATGATTTTTCTGACAGCAAAGGTGCGTATAGGACTTCACTCTCCAAGGTGGATTGGTTGCATGGCAGGGCTGCTGAATTTGCTATTGTAAATTTGCTGAATTTATTGTTTGTTGAATTTGATTGTTGCTGTTGCTGAAGAAGAGAAGAAGAATTGGGGTTTTTTGAGTGGGGGAGGGGGAGGAAAGGGGAATGAGGGTGGGGTACTGGGGTGTGGGTTTGAGTCATCAGCGCCAATCACGCTGTGCGGAGCTCTTGTGGAGCCTCAACTCGAAGCGGAGACCCGACCCGGAGAAGTTATAACGGTTCGGATCTGTCCACAAGAACTGAACCGAAATGGAACTGGAAACAGAAGGGAGGGGAGGAAGCTTTCGCTGGTGACGGTGGAGGTTCTAGCGAGGATGAGTTCGGTAGTCACAGTGGGTTTGGATTGTTTTTTCGAATGTTCTAGGTTTTTGGCCCTCTTTGTGGACTTGATGAATCCTGGATTTTGATTGTAAAGTTTGAAGCTTTTCTGAGTTTAAACTTGGGATTGTGCATTGATACCTCACAACAAGGGTAATTCAGCAACTGTGCCATTCTCAATGCATTTGGTTCTTTATGTGCTGTACTAGTTTTGGTACATTTTCCATGGTCATTTGGAGCTTGGGGTCAAATATTTAAGTTTCTCTTATTTTTACCATTTTTAAGAATCTGTATCTAGCTTGACCACTGTTTTTTAATTACGTTGCTTGTAATTTTAAAGCAGTTTTTGTACAAAATTTATCTTTAATGTAGTTTTATTTTGCCAATTTTGGAGATTGAAATTATTTTGGGAATTTGTCAATGGAGGGTTTGGGTAGGTTTTTTTTTAATATTTTTTATTTTTGTTTAAGGGTAAAATTGTCCAAAAAATGTTATTTATGGACAAAAGGACAATTTTATAACGTTTTGTAACGTTGAGGATGATTTTAATAAGAAAAAAGGTCGGGGACAATTTTGATTTTAACCCCAGACCTTGGGGATGAAAAAAGTACTTATCCCTAATGTTAATGTGTAATAAGGGAAAGAAATAGGCTTCATTAGCAAGGAAAAAAAGTAAATCCCTATAGTAGTCCCTGAGATTTGCGTGATTACCTAATGTAGTCTTCAAGATCCCGATTTTCCCACTGTAGTCCTCCAGATAGAGCTCCGAGTACTCATAATGGTCCCTGGGCATATTTCTGGTGATGAGTCATCACCGGAGCGCTTACATGGCGTCATTTTGCCACGCTGTAGCTGAGCTGGCTCATTTCCCACTATACCCACATTGGTTCCTCGCAGTTGGTGTTATTGTACAAAGCCAAACTCCTGCACGCTTCACTCTCCTTCTTCCTCGCATTCTTTAGGCTCTCAATTCTCTTCCTCTATGCTCTCCAAACCTACATCCACCCCGATTCCCAACCCTCCACCTCCAATGGCCTTCGTGCTGCCATTCGCCGCCCTAACACTCCCAAAGGCCCTGCTCCCAACCTCAGAAAGGGCCCCAAGAGTAAGGACAAGCTCAATTTCAACGAGAAGAATGCCCAGATCTTCAGGCTCAGGCTCGACCATGCTCACCTCCATTTTGCCGGTCTTGATGGGTTTTGGAAGGTTCTCCTTGCTGCATTCATGGGATTCCTTTCATTGGTGTTGTTCATTCCTGCTTCTAGAATTGTACGTTCCTTTTGGCTTGGAACTGATCAAATTCGTTGCAATTTGGCCATGATCACTTGTGGATAGTTTGGTCGCACCATCCCTTATGCAAACCAACTGTTTGTTATATTTACTGCTTTGATTTGGATTAAGCCTTTAGCTGAGATTTTCGTGGATAGTTTGGGAAATCCTTTCTTTAACCATAGCATATTGTTGGCAGCTGTACACTTTATGGCTTTGGGTTCAGCTGCATGAAGCTGTTCCTGGAAAAAAGTACAACAGATATGTAGAGCTTGCTCAAGCAACATTTGGTGAGTTTATTTGATATAGTTTATTTATTATATCACATTGTTATGTAAAGTTGCATAATTAACAATGCAAGAATGCTTTACATATAATTGATCCTCAAAAACTATGTTGGGTACTCAAACCAAGTTAATTGAAGATTCATACACATATAACAGTCCTAAAACTATCATTGCATGATTTGAAAAGGTTTCAATCTTGCTTTTTCAGGTGAAAGATTGGGGGTGTGACTTGCTCTCTTTCCAACTGTTAGGAATTGCAACTGCATTGATCCTTATAGGAGGGGTAACCATGAAACTCTTCTTCCAAATAGTTTGTGGTCCAACGTGTACCTCAAATCCTTTAACCACAGTGAAGTAGTACCTGGTTTTTACTTCTCTATCCATTATCCTATCTCAGCTTTCAAATCTCAATTCAATTGCAGGGCTCTCACTCATAGGTGCTGTGACAACAATTACTTACTCCACCATAGTTTGGGTTCTATCTGTGAGCCAACAAAGGCCACCCTCCATCTCTTATGAACCTTTGTCATCGCCATCATCTTCTACATCTTTGTTTCTTACCTTGAATGCTCTTGGAATCGTAGCATTTTCTTTCAGAGGCCACAATTTGGCACTAGAGATTCAGGCACTAGAGACCCGGCTTGGGTGCCAATGTGGAAAGGTGCCAAGGTTGCTTATTTCTTCATTGCATTGTGCCTCTTTCCTTTAGCTTAGTTAATAGATTATGATTGATTCTTTAGGTAACTGCAGAATATCAAATATAACTGAGTTGTTTGTAGCTGTTTATCAAAATTTGGGGATTTAGGGTTAAATATAATGGGAGGGACTAATGTGGGTATAAATTGGAACTGAGCCAGCTTAGCCGTTGGAGTCATCCAGCATGGCAAAACGACGTCACGTAAGCGCTCCGATGATGACTCATCACCAGAAATAAGTCTAGGGACCATTATGAGTACTCGAAGCTCTATCTGGAGGACTACAGAGGGAAAATCGGGATCTTGAGGACTACATTAGGTAATCACGCGAATCTCAGGGACTACTAGGGGATTTACTCAGGAAAAGAGAGATGTCTATAATTAATGTCACTTTTCTCAGAATTTAGAGTTAAGCCTCAAAGTGATCTCTGAGGTTGCACTCGAACCTCATAGTAGTCCCTGAACTTAAAAGTTACCCATATTCATCCCTGAAGTTGAATTCCGGGACTCAGACTTGTCCTTCCGGCACATTCTGTCCAACTGGTGCTACCGAAAAGCTGAGTTGGCATCCTTCGTGACACGTGGACATTACAACGGCTAGCTGATGTGGTAGAGTAAACTGTTCCGAATCAATTTGGTCCCTCAATTTAAGTTAAAACCATAATACCCAATTCTAATGAACCATCTCCATAGTGCTCACTCTCTTCTCTTCTCTTTGGTTCTCTTTTCTTGTTTTCTCCATCTTTGAAGCCCGACGGTTATGGCGAGCGCGAGCAACGCAGCTGGGAGCTCGAGCAACCCACGATCATTTGGAAGCATTATGAGGTGAATGAATAGAAACAGAGAATCGCGTTTGTCAGAATGGTGTGGCTGTGGGTCGAGACCAGTGCTGCGGTGGTGAGTGACAGATTCTAATCCAGGGAGACCGTTCCTGGGTTTCCCAAACTACAATGTAAGTATTATTGTTGTTGATTGCTGTATTTATGGATATAAAATTTGCTGATTCAATTTTCTTGGTTGTGCAGACTGTGGATAAGAAATGGTGTGGATTATTTTTGTGGGTTAATAAAGTTTTGGAAGAAGATGTCATAACATGTGATGATAGAACAAGGCATTCAGTTGATAATGAAGAATGGAAGATGAAGATTTCTTGGAAACTTGGTAGATCAGAGGCTGAAATTAGGGTTCTAAAAATGGGGGAGGTTTTGATGTTTGTGTTCATGCTGTTGATTGTAGTTGGTGTTCTTGTATTAAAGTTGGATAGGCAACAGGGTCAATTGTATCTAACAAAAAACAAATGACATGCATGTTATATACATATGTTGTTCATGTACTTGTTCCTGTCCTTTTGTTTGAAGAAATGCAAATTAAAGTGTTTGATTATATGCATACTTCTGTTCCTGCACTTCTGTTCAATGAAATGAAAATAGACAGGGTTTGAATTACTCTTAATTCTGTAACAGAGGACAAAATATAACAAAAAATCTGACAAAACTCAATTCAAGAAAGTCATAATTCATATTGGTAATGTTTCATCCAAAAAAGGCATTATAGAGCCAAAATAATGATTACCAAGTATATCAAAGTTGTTAACATATTGACCTCATAAGTTTTAAATTCTAAAATTCCCAAACTAGGACAATGTTTAAGAAAGCATACATAGTAAAAAAAACTTCAGCAAAATAGATACACAAAGACACCATGTCCTTAAACATAATCATCCTAATCTTCATTTTTTGTGTATGGGTGCCTTGAATCCAGGGTTGGACACAAACTTCATGAAGTTTGCAAGCCTTGTAGCAGTCCCCTGTGTTGCACCTTGCATAGGAGTAGGTGGGTGATGAGCGGATAATTTATACGCTTTTTGACATTGTTTTTAGTATGTTTTTAGTAGGATCTAGTTACTTTTAGGGATATTTTTAATAGATTTTGTGTTAAATTTACATTTCTGGACTTTACTATGAGTTTTTGTGTTTTTCTGTAATTTCAGGTAATTTCTGGCTGAAATTGAGGGACTTGAGCAAAAATCAGATTCAGAGGTTGAAAAAGGACTGCTGATGCTGTTGGATTCTGACCTCCCTGCACTCAAAGTGGATTTTCTGGAGCTACAGAACTCGAAATGGCGCGCTTCCAATTGCGTTGGAAAGTAGACATCCAGGGATTTCCAGCAATGTATAATAGTCCATACTTTGGCCAAGAATTGATGACGTAAACTGGCGTTCAACGCCAGCCTTCTGCCCAAATCTGGCGTCCAGCGCCAGAAAAGGATCCAAAACCAGAGTTGAACGCCCAAACTGGCACAGAAACTGGCGTTCAACTCCACAAATGGCCTCTGCACGTGCTACACTTAAGCTCAGCCCAAACACACACCAAGTGGGCCCCGGAAGTGGATTTATACATCAATTACTTACTCATGTAAACCCTAGTGACTAGTTTATTATAAATAGGACCTCTTACTATTGTATTTGACATCTTTGGACGCCTGGTTCTTAGATCAGAGGGGCTGGCCACACGGCCATGCCTGGACCTTCACTTATGTATTTTCATACGGTAGAGTTTCTACACTCCATAGATTAAGGTGTGGAGCCCTGCTGTTCCTCAAGGATTAATGCAAAGTACTACTATTTTCTATTCAATTCTTCTTATTTCGCTTCTAAGATATCCATTCGCACCCAAGAACGTGATGAAGGTGATGATTATGTGTGACGCGCATCATCCTTCTCCCTTATGAACGCGTGCCTGACAAACACTTCCGTTCTACATGAATTAAGCTAGAATGAGTATCTCTTAGATCTCCTAACCAGAATCTTCGTGGCGTAAGCTAGAATGATGGCGGCATTCAAGAGAATCCGGAAAGTCTAAACCTTGTCCGTGGTATTCCGAGTAGGATTCAATGATTGAATGACTGTGACGAGCTCCTAACTCGCGATTGCAGGGCGTTAGTGACAGACGCAAAAGGATAGTAAATCCTATTCCAGCATGATCGAGAACCGACAGATGAATAGCCGTGCCGTGACAGGGTGCGCAAGCATATTATTCACTGAGAGGATAAGATGAAGCCATTGACAAGGGTGATGCCTCCAGACGATTAGCCGTGCCGTGACAGGGCATTGGATCATTTTCCCGAGAGATGACCGAAAGTAGCCATTGACAGTGGTGATGTATCACATAAAGCCAGCCATGGAAAGGAGTAAGACTGATTGGATGAAGATAGCAGGAAAGCAGAGGTTCAGAGGAACGAAAAGCATCTCCATTCGCTTATCTGAAATCCCTGCCAATGAATCTACATAAGTATCTCTATCCCTTTTATTGTTTATTTTAATCTAATAAAATATCATGTTTAAATCCGCCTGACTGAGATTTGCAAGGTGACCATAGCTCGCTTCAAGCCAACAATCTCTGTGGGATCGACCCTTACTCACGTAAGGTTTATTACTTGGACGACCCAGTACACTTGCTGGTTAGTTGAACGGAGTTGTGTCCACACATAGTAAAGAGCCATAATAATGATTCCATACAATAACAAAGAGTACTACATTAATGTGATCACAATTTCGTCCACCAAGTTTTTGGCGCCGTTGCCGGGGATTGTTCGAGTTTGGACAACTGACGGTTCATCTTGTTGCTCAGATTAGGTAATTTTCTTTTTGTTTTATTTTCAAAAATTTTTCAAAAAAATCTTCTCACCTGTTTTCGAAAAAAAAAAATGTTTTCAAAAATATATTTTTCTTCAAAAATTTTAAGAATGAATTCTAGTGTTTCATATAACATGTTTTAGCTTGACTGGCCATGAAGCCATGTCTAATTCCCAGGATTTTGATTGAGGACTATGAATTCATTACTTCCTTTTTCCCAAATGTTTTCAAAAAAATTATACAAAAATCCAAAAAAATTAGAAAATCATAAAAATAAAAAAAAATCTTTTGTGTTCTTATTTGAGTCTTGAGTCATGTTATAAGTTTGGTGTCAATTGCATGTGCATCTTGCATTTTTCGAAAATTTTATGCATTCATGGTGTTCTTCATGATCTTCAAGTTGTTCTTGGTAAGTCTTCTTGTTTGATCTTGATGATTTTTTGTTTTGTGTCTTTTCATGTTTATCATATGCATTCTTGAATTCTTAGTGCGTAAGCATTAAAGAATTCTAAGTTTGGTGTCTTGCATGTTTTCTTTGCATTAAAAATTTTTCAAAAATATGTTCTTGATGTTCATCATGATCTTCATAGTGTTCTTGGTGTTCATCTTGACATTCATAGCATTCTTGCATGCATTCATTGTTTTGATCTAAAAATTTCATGCATTGCATAATTTTCATGTTTTCATAAAAATTCAAAAAAATCAAAAAAATATCTTTCCCTTTTTCTCTCATCAAATTCGAAAATTTGAGTTGACTTTTTCAAAAAATTTTTAAAATCAAGTTGTTTCTCATGAGTCAAATCAAATTTTCAATTTGAAAATCTTATCTTTTTCAAAATCTTTTTCAAAAATCAGATCTTTTTCAAAATTCTTAGTTATTTTCGAAAATTTCAAAAATCTTTTTCAAAAATCTTTTTCTTATTTTTATACCAAATTTTCGAAAATAATAATAACAATTAATGTTTTGATTCAAAAATTTCAAGTTTATTACTTGCTTGTTAAGAAAGATTCAAACTTTAAGTTCTAGAATCATATCTTGTGATTTCTTGTGAATCAAGTCATTAATTGTGATTTTAAAAATCAAATCTTTTTCAAAAACTAATTTCTATCATATCTTTTCAAAAAAATATCTTCTTATCTTATCTTTTTCAAAATTTGATTTCAAAATATCTTCTCTAACTTCCCAACTTCTTATCTTTTCAAATTTGTTTCAACTAACTAACTAACTTTTTGTTTGTTTCTTAACTTTTTCAAAACTACCTAACTAACTCTCTCTCTCTAATTTTCGAAAATATCTTCCCTCTTTTTCAAAAATTTCTTTTTTATTAACTAATTATTTTTATTTTTATAAAAAAAAAATTTCCAAAAAAAATACTAACCTTTTTCAAAAACTATTTTCAAAAATCACTAACCCTTTTTCAAAAATTGTTTTCGAAAATTCACTTCCCCCTCTCATCTTCTTCTATTTGTTCATTCATTAACTAACATCTCTTCCTCACATCATCACCAAATTCGAACCCCCTCTTCTATCTGTGTTCGAATTTCTTCTTCTTTTCTTCTACTAACAATAAGGATCATCTTTACTGTGACATAGAGGATTCCTCTTCTTTTCTTTTTCTCTTCTCTTTCTTATGAGCAGGGACAGAGAAAAAGGCATTCTTGTTGAAGCTGATCCAGAACCTGAAAGGACTCTGAAGAGAAAATTAAGAGAAGCTAAATTACAACAATCCAGAGACAACTTGATTGAAAATTTCGAACAAGTAAAGGAGATGGCAGCCGAACCCAACAACAATGCAAGGAAGATGCTTGGTGACTTTACTGCACCTAATTCCAATTTACATGGAAGAAGCATCTCCATTCCTGCCATTGGAGCAAACAACTTTGAGCTGAAACCTCAATTAGTTTCTCTGATGCAGCAGAACTGCAAGTTTCATAGACTTCCATCTGAAGATCCTTTTCAGTTCTTAACTGAATTCTTGCAAATATGTGATACTGTTAAGACTAATGGAGTAGATCCTGAAGTCTACAGGCTCATGCTTTTCCCTTTTGCTGTAAGAGACAGAGCTAGATTATGGTTGGATTCTCAACCAAAAGACAGCCTGAACTCTTGGGATAAGCTGGTCACGGCTTTCTTAGCCAAGTACTTTCCTCCTCAAAAGCTGAGCAAGCTTAGAGCTGATGTTCAAACCTTCAGACAGAAAGAAGGTGAATCCCTCTATGAAGCTTGGGAAAGATACAAACAGTTGACCAAAAAGTGTCCTTCTGACATACTTTCAGAATGGACCATCCTGGATATATTCTATGATGGTTTATCTGAGCTATCAAAGATGTCACTGGACACCTCTGCAGGTGGATCCATTCACCTAAAGAAAACGCCTGCAGAAGCTCAAGAACTCATTGACATGGTTGCTAATAACCAGTTCATGTACACTTCTGAAAGGAATCCTGTGAGCAATGGGACGCCTATGAAGAAGGGAGTTCTTGAGGTTGATACTCTGAATGCCATATTGGCTCAGAATAAAATATTGACTCAGCAAGTCAATATGATCTCTCAGAGTCTGCATGGAATGCAAGCTGCATCCAACAGTACTCAAGAGGCATCTTCTGAAGAAGATGCCTATGATCCTGAGAACCCTGCAATAGCAGAGGTGAACTACTTAGGTGAACCTTATGGAAACACCTATAACTCAACATGGAGAAATCATCCAAATTTCTCATGGAAGGATCAAAAGCCTCAACAAGGCCTTAATAATGGTGGAAGAAACAGGTTTAGCAATAGCAAGCCTTTTCCATCATCAACTCAGCAACAGACAGAGAACTCTGAACAAAATGCTTCTAATTTAGCAAATCTAGTCTCTGATCTATCTAAGGCCACTGTAAGTTTCATGAATGAAACAAGGTCTTCCATTAGAAATCTGGAAGCACAAGTGGGCCAGCTGAGTAAAAGGATCACTGAAATCCCTCCTAGTACTCTCCCAAGCAATACAGAAGAGAACCCAAAAGGAGAGTGCAAGGCCATTGACATAAGCGCCATGGCCGAACCTCTGAGGAGAGGAGAGGACGTGAATCCCAAGGAGGAGGACCTCCTGGGACGTCCAGTGATCAATAAGGAGCTTCCCTCTGAGGAACCAAAGGACTCTGGGGCCCATCTAGAGACCATAGAGATCCCATTGAACCTCCTTATGCCCTTCATGAGCTCTAATGAGTATTCCTCTTCTGAAGAGAATGAGGATGTTACTGAAGAGCAAACTGCCAAGTTTCTTGGTGCAATCATGAAGCTAAATGCCAAATTATTTGGCATTGATACTTGGGAAGTTGAACCTCCCTTGTTCATCAATGAACTAAGTGATCTGGATCAACTGACATTGCCTCAGAAGAGACAGGATCTTGGAAAGTTCATAATACCCTGTACCATAGGCACCATGATCTTTAAGGCTCTGTGTGACCTTGGTTCAGGAATAAACCTCATGCCCCTCTCTGTAATAGAGAAACTGGGAATCTATGGGGTGCAAGCTACTAAAATCTCATTAGAGATGGCAGACAGCTCAAGAAAACAGGCTTATGGACAAGTAGAGGACGTGTTAGTAAAGGTTGAAGGCCTTTACATCCCTGCTGATTTCATAGTCCTGGATACTGGAAAGGAAGAGGATGAATCCATCATCCTAGGAAGACCTTTCCTGGCCACAGCAAGAGCTGTGATTGATGTTGACAGAGGTGAAATATTCCTTCAATGGAATGAGAACTCCCTTGTGTTTAAAACTCAAGGATCTCCCTCTGCAACCATGGAGAGGAAGCAGAAAAAGCTTCTCTCCAAGCAGAGTCAACCAGAGCCCCCACAGTCAAACTCTAAGTTTGGTGTTGGGAGGCCACAACCAAACTCTAAGTTTGGTGTTGAACTCCCATATCCAAACTCTAAGTTTGGTGTTGGAGAGTCTCAATAAAGCTCTGCACATCTGTGAGGCTCCATAAGAGCCCACTGTCAAGCTATTGACATTAAAGAAGCGCTTGTTGGGAGGCAACCCAATGTTTATTTATCTAACTATATTTTTCTTAGTTATGTGTCTTTATAGGTTCATGATCATGAGGAGTCACAAAATAAATATAAAAATTGAAAACGGAATCAAAAACAGCAGAAGAAAAATCACACCCTGGAGGAGCATCTGTCTGGCGTTCAAACGCCAGAACAGAGCATAGTTCTGGCGCTGAACGCCCAGAATGGGAGCATCCTGGCGCTGAACGCCTAGAACAAGCATGGTTCTGGTGTTCAACGCCAGAAATGGCAGCAAAGGGGCGTTGAACGCCCAAAATGGGCACCAACCTGGCGCTGAACGCCCAGAGTTGTGTGCAAGGGCATTTTACATGCCTAAATTGGTGCAGGGATGTAAATGCCTTGACACCTCAGGATCTGTGGACCCCACAGGATCATCTCAGGATCTGTGGATCCCACAGGATCCCCACCTACCTCATCATCTCTCTTTCTATTCATGATCATCCCTTCTTTTTTTTCCATTTACCACTCACATCCATACACCCACTACCTTCAAAAATTCAACATCTCTCTCCCACCCAATCCCACCCATATGGCCGAATACACACTTCCATCCATCTTCTCCATATCTTATTCTTATTCTTCTATTCTTTCTTCTTTTGCTCGAGGGCGAGCAACATTCTAAGTTTGGTGTGGTAAAAGCATAGCTTTTTTGTTTTTTTCATAACCATTGATGGCACCTAAGGCCAGAGAAACCTCTAGAAAGAGGAAAGGGAAGACAAAAGCTTCCATCAAGGGTCTATAGCTCAGTGGTAGAACATTTGACTGCAAATCAAGAGATCCCTGAGATACCTCATGGGATACATTTTCTTCCACACAATTATTGGAAGCAACTAAGGGTGAAACATCAAGAGCACTCCATCATCCTTCATGAAATCAGAGAAGATCTAAAAGCACTGAAGGAGGAGCAACAAAGGCAAGGAAGAGACATAGAAGAGCTCAAGGACATCATTGATTCCTCAAGAAGGAAATGCCACCATCACTAAGGTGGATTCATTCCTTGTTCTCAATTCTTCTGCTTTTCGTTTTCTATGTTATGTGCTTATCTATGTTTGTATCTTCATTACATGATCATTAGTAGTTAGTAACTTTGTCTTAAAGTTATAAATGTCCTATGAATTCATCACCTCTCTTAAATGAAAAATATTTTAATTCAAAAGAACAAGAAGTACATGAGTTTCAAATTTATCCTTGAACTTAGTTTAATTATATTGATGTGGTGACAATGCTTCTTGTTTTCTGAATGTATGCTTGAACAGTGCATATGTCTTTTGAAGTTGTTGTTTAAGAATGTTAAATATGTTGGCTCTTGAAAGAATGATGACTAGGAGACATGTTATTTGATAATCTGAAAAATCATAAAAATGATGCTTGAAGCAAGAAAAAGCAGCAAAGAACAAAGCTTGCAGAAAAAAAAAATAGGCGAAAAAAAAAATAAATAGAAAAAAAAATAGAAAGAAAAAGAAAAAGCAAGCAGAAAAAGCCAATAACCCTTAAAACCAAAAGGCAAGGGCAAATAAAAAGGATCCCAAGGCTTTGAGCATCAGTGGATAGGAGGGCCTAAAGGAATAAAATCCTGGTCTAAGCGGCTAAACCAAGCTGTCCCTAACCATGTGCTTGTGGCGTGTAGGTGTCAAGTGAAAACTTGAGACTGAGCGGTTAAAGTCAAGGTCCAAAGCAAAAAAAGAGTGTGCTTAAGAACCCTGGACACCTCTAATTGGGGACTTTAGCAAAGCTGAGTCACAATCTGAAAAGGTTCACCCAATTATGTGTCTGTGGCATTTATGTATCCGGTGGTAATACTGGAAAACAAAGTGCTTAGGGCCACGGCCAAGACTCATAAAGAAGATGTGTTCAAAAATCATCATACTGAACTAGGAGAGTCAATAACACTATTCAAAATCTGAAGTTCCTATAGATGCCAATCATTCTAAACTTCAATGGATAAAGTGAGATGCCAAAACTATTCAAGAGGCAAAAAGCTATAAGTCCCGCTCATATGATTGCAGCTATGTTTCATTGATAGTTTGGAATTTATAGTATATTCTATTATTTTTATCCTATTTTGATTTTCAGTTGCTTGGGGACAAGCAACAATTTAAGTTTGGTGTTGTGATGAGCGGATAATTTATACGCTTTTTGACATTGTTTTTAGTATGTTTTTAGTAGGATCTAGTTACTTTTAGGGATGTTTTTAATAGATTTTGTGTTAAATTTACATTTCTGGACTTTACTATGAGTTTGTGTGTTTTTCTGTAATTTCAGGTAATTTCTGGCTGAAATTGAGGGACTTGAGCAAAAATCAGATTCAGAGGTTGAAAAAGGACTGCTGATGCTGTTGGATTCTGACCTCCCTGCACTCAAAGTGGATTTTCTGGAGCTACAGAACTCGAAATGGCGCGCTTCCAATTGCGTTGGAAAGTAGACATCCAGGGCTTTCCAGCAATGTATAATAGTCCATACTTTGGCCAAGAATTGACGACGTAAACTGGCGTTCAACGCCAGCCTTCTGCCCAAATCTGGCGTCCAGCGCCAGAAAAGGATCCAAAACCAGAGTTAAACGCCCAAACTGGCACAGAAACTGGCGTTCAACTCCACAAATGGCCTCTGCACGTGCTACACTTAAGCTCAGCCCAAACACACACCAAGTGGGCCCCGGAAGTGGATTTATACATCAATTACTTACTCATGTAAACCCTAGTGACTAGTTTATTATAAATAGGACCTCTTACTATTGTATTTGACATCTTTGGACGCCTGGTTCTTAGATTAGAGGGGCTGGCCACACGGCCATGCCTGGACCTTCACTTATGTATTTTCATACGGTAGAGTTTCTACACTCTATAGATTAAGGTGTGGAGCCCTGCTGTTCCTCAAGGATTAATGCAAAGTACTACTATTTTCTATTCAATTCTTCTTATTTCGCTTCTAAGATATCCATTCGCACCCAAGAACGTGATGAAGGTGATGATTATGTGTGACGCTCATCATCCTTCTCCCTTATGAACGCGTGCCTGACAAACACTTCCGTTCTACATGAATTAAGCTAGAATGAGTATCTCTTAGATCTCCTAACCAGAATCTTCGTGGCGTAAGCTAGAATGATGGCGGCATTCAAGAGAATCCGGAAAGTCTAAACCTTGTCCGTGGTATTCCGAGTAGGATTCAATGATTGAATGACTGTGACGAGCTCCTAACTCGCGATTGCAGGGCGTTAGTGACAGACGCAAAAGGATAGTAAATCCTATTCCAGCATGATCGAGAACCGACAGATGAATAGCCGTGCCGTGACAAGGTGCGTAAGCATATTATTCACTGAGAGGATAAGATGAAGCCATTGACAAGGGTGATGCCTCCAGACGATTAGCCGTGCCGTGACAGGGCATTGGATCATTTTCCCGAGAGATGACCGAAAGTAGCCATTGACAGTGGTGATGTATCACATAAAGCCAGCCATGGAAAGGAGTAAGACTGATTGGATGAAGATAGCAGGAAAGCAGAGGTTCAGAGGAACGAAAAGCATCTCCATTCGCTTATCTGAAATCCCTGCCAATGAATCTACATAAGTATCTCTATCCCTTTTATTGTTTATTTTAATCTAATAAAATATCATGTTTAAATCCGCCTGACTGAGATTTGCAAGGTGACCATAGCTCGCTTCAAGCCAACAATCTCTGTGGGATCGATCCTTACTCACGTAAGGTTTATTACTTGGACGACCCAGTACACTTGCTGGTTAGTTGAACGGAGTTGTGTCCACACATAGTAAAGAGCCATAATAATGATTCCATACAATAACAAAGAGTACTACATTAATGTGATCACAATTTCGTCCACCAGTGGGGGATTCCTTGTTGGTTGACTGCTTCCTGGTGGGGTGGTTGCTGGTAGATTGCTACTCCCTGAAGCTATTTTTTCTTGCTTGGAGAACTTTCTTTTTGGAGGGAGCTTTGGTGGCCTAACAAGTGAGGGTAAAACCTATCAGCGAAAACATGTAAGATAGTTAGTAAACTAGGTAAGGATATGTATTTAATAAATTCAAAGTCATCTAAGTTTGTGAACCTGTTGAGAGTCATCAGTTTTTGACAAGGGTGGTTGACTGGGTTCAAGATGGATTTCAGTTGGGGCTTATGGGACAGGAGCAGCAGTGTTGGCCTAACCTTCACCACTATTAGCAGCAGTGGGTTGTGCAGCGGCAGCCTCTTTAGCAGCAGCCTGTGCAGCTGCAGCAGCCTCTTCATCAGCAGCTCTCTTTGGACAGTTTCTTTTGGTGTGTCCTGCTTTGCCACAATAACGACATCGACCTTTTTTATAAATCCTTTTCATCTTAGTCTTCTGCTTTTTACTCCCACTTGGCTCCTTGTTTGCATCCTTTCTTCTTTTTTTTCTTAAGTGGTCCTGCCTTGTTTCTAAACTTTGGTACTTGTGGTCTGTTATATGGTGACTTTTTTCATAGTGCTTGACCTGAAATTGGATTGATATGGAAGGCATATGTGTTATTATATGTTTCCATGGTCAACCACTTATGGCAAAACTCCTTCGGTCTCTTACCAACCCTTGCCAATGCAGCACAAGCATGCACACATGGCATCCCTAAACATCATTAACACAACAACAAATACAACTACAATAAGCCAACAACAAAGTAGGATAATAATAAGATTAAAACAAAGAATTTTAAAAACATTACCACTCAATTGCCAGAAACCACATGTGCAGAGCTTTTTTCCCAAGTTCACAACCATGTTGGTTGGCCAGCCATGAACTTCGAACTTCTCATAGTCTACGTCACCAGACCACATCGGGACCAAACTTTTTTATTCTTTCCTTATCTTTTCTAACCTGCTACGCTGTATAGGAGGTAGTATTCCAATGTTTGAATTAAGCTTGACCTTGTTCCTAGTTATCGACCTCATTGCATACATTCTGACTTCTTCTAAGAGTGTGATAATAGGCTTAGCTCTAGCATCTTTGATCCTAGAGTTGAAGACTTCACATGCATTATTGCAGATGTTGTCTATTTTAGGTGCATTACTGAAGAATGCCTGACTCCAAGAGTTAGGCTTCCTTATTAACCCTCTCAATCTTTTTGATAATTTCAAGGAATCCATCTTGGCTAGTACACTTTGCACAATCCCACAGTAGCCCTCTAAGCTGGAGATCCTTCAATTACTTATTGAAGTTCTTCCACAAATGCCAAACACAGAATCTGTGATGGACATCTAGAAAAACCTCCTTAACTACATTTATAAGGCCCTGTTTGAGGTAACAAATAGTTGTCAGACACTTGTTATAAGTGACACCAAAATAGTCCCTGCACTTTTATAAGTGACATCAGTGTGATCCCTAGGCAATCACTGAAACTAGCCAAAACATAACTGTTACACACAAACAGAACATTATGCAGCATGTATAAACAGCAGCCCAGCAGCCTATAAACAACATGTTCAAGAACCAATAAGTAACAACTAATAAGTAACAATAGATTCACACTTAATAAGTAACAACTAATAAGTAACAACCAATAAGTGACAACTAATAGCTTCTCACTTAATAAGTAACAACTAATAAGGGAAACAATATACTAATCACAAGTGACACTTAATAAAGACAACAAATATTGCATACCTTCTGCATATCTGAGATAAAACACAGCTTGTTCTTCTTATAATCCCCCAAGTCTTGATGAAGTAATTCCAAGAATCACCTCCAGTTTTTAGTGTTCTCAACAGGGACAATTGCATAGGCAATCACATATATATGGTTGTTTACATCTTGGCCAATAGCAGACAGGATCTGACCACCATGCCGGGTCTTCAGAAAAGCTCCATCCAAGCCTATGAGGGGTCTGCAACTAGCTAGAAATCCTTTTTTATATGCCTCCAAACAAATGTACATCTTCTCAAATATTAGATCATCATCAGGGTTGGGCTGAGGTATAACACCAACTGTGACAGTGGAGCCTGGATTGCTCTTCAGCACTGTCAGCCCATAATTCTTCACCATGCTATATTGGGCAGCAACATCACCGTACACAATAGATCTAGCATCTCCTAAGGCCCTGATCAGTGAAGACTTGTTTAGATCCAAATCACATTTTGTCTTAAAATATTGTGCAGCTTCGGAGTGTCTCAGATTCGGATATTTTTTTAGCTTCTTCACCAATTTGCAGGCTAGCCACTTCCTATTAGCTAGTCTATTTTTGGTCTCTCTTGCATATGTGTGGTCATCCATGAACGTCTTGATCTACCAGCAATTGTTCTCAGTATTATGAGAAGCATACACAAGCCAGCCACAACTCTCATCCTTACACACAGCTCTCATCCTCATGTTATCGTTCTTCTTAAACCAAATCCTTCTACCCTCTTGTATACAATATTCACGCACAGCCTCTTTGAACTCCATCTTTGTAGTGAATGTCATTCCAACCTCAAGCCTAAGCTCTCCAAACCTCCCTCCTTCTCTGAACGCAGGGAAGACCTCATCTGAATCAATTTCCTCCAACTCATCCTTAGAGTTCTGAGGAGTCTTCATTTCTTCTGAGTACCATGAGTCTCCACCATCAGAATCATTATAAGCTTCATCTTGCACATCATGATAAGGAGCAACTGACTCTCCAAACTTAGGAATCGGTCCAAAAATAATTTCATCATCCTCAGAATATGACTCTGCACAAACAGGACCATCATCTTCAACCAAAACAACCTTCTTTAGTTTTGTAAGTTTCTTGTCTGTCCTAGTTCTCAGTTTCACATTAGTCTTTGCTGCTGATCTATCCACAGACAAGTCTTCTTCACTGGACACCTCATCACCACCAGGCCGATATAGTTCATCCTCTGCACTAGCATCACTGTCATGACTGTCTGAGGATTCATCTGAGCTAGACAAAGCAACAAAGGCTGTTTTGGGCAGTTTTTCCTTACCAATTGTTCTTGCAATATTTCCAGTAGCAGCAGCTCTTGTCAGTGGCCTCCTTCCATATGCTACTGCTATTTTTACATTATTAGAGCCTCTCTTTGGTACAGCCTTCTTGGTTTTTTCACTTTGGACCATGGTTTAGAAATTGCAGTGGGTTGGACCATTTTTTTTGTGGGATTTTGGACTTGGTTTTACTGGGTTGGGCCATTATTTTTAGTGATGGATTGGCTTAGATCCAAGAGTTGCAGTGGGTTGAGGGGGGGGGGGATTTTTTCTAGTATGTTTCGGTTACCAGCAGAAACTGAAGAAGGTGGCTCCTTTGGTTTTGCTGTATTAGTAGGCTTTTTTGGTTCAAAAGTTGGAGTACATGGTGTTGTGGTAGGAATTTGGTTCGGTTGTGGCATTGGTGGTGGGGTTTGGGGTGGAAAAAATGGTTGGTATCACCATAAGCTCTTTGCCTTTAGATGCCACTGGTTCTGCTTCATCACTATACACAGGTTCAGATACTCCATGTTCGTAGTACACATGAATAACCCCCTTGTTCTCCTGACCAAGGTAACACATCTCCATGAGCTCCTTATCATCTGTTATTGCTCTTAAATCAGTTTGCAAAGGCCTATTAGGCACCAGCCACCAAGTTTGAGTAACTTTGTCATACCCAATATTCTTGTGATAGTCTCGGACAAAAAATATATCCAGTGTGTCAGTATCAACGTCTGACAACTCACAAATCTCTCCACCGTTGTAAGACATTCTTCCATCAGCCTCTGTGATAAATGACCCTCCATGGTGAAATATGATGGTAATCAATTGATCACCCATCTGCAATTAAAAAAAAATTCATTGATCAGAGTCATTGTCCTCGAACACATTAACAATTTGAAAACTCCACAACTAATTGCAGTAAACCCTAACACGTAAAAAACAAGTTTCCATATCAACAAAACACAAGAAACACTCCAGTCTATAATTTTGTTGGCCTAACCACTAAGAAATCTAGTTCTGATCAAACCCTAGCAAAGAGCACAAGACAGAGGCGTTCATACCCACACATTACACTTTAAAAAAACGAACTGAACTTTTGTGAATATTAAATTAACAACAACATAAAAAAACTGAGAAACCATATATTTTTTTTCATTTTTGGCTTACCTGTTTCGTAGAAACCAACCTTCACAACTCTGTGTATGAGGGAGATGACGAAACCGATGCTCCAGAGCCTGAGTTTTCGACTGAAATCGGTGCGTTTAATGCAATCACAGAGACACCATTGATGAGTGTATCAGAGAAGAAGAAACCTCTGTTTCTGTTGTGTTTGTTTTGTATTTTGAGAGGGGGGAGACAATACGTTAGTGTAACATTGAGGGAGGGAGGTTTTTACCGTGAAACGACGTCGTTTCATGTCATTTTGGCGCCACAGCCAATACGGCATCGTTTCTGTTATGTCCACGTGTCACGAAGGATGCCAACTCAGTTTTCCAGTAGCGTCAGATGGATAGAATGTGCCGGAAGGACAAGTCTGAGTTACGGAGTGCAACTTTAGGGATGAATATGGGTAACTTTTAAGTTCAGGGACTACTATGAGGCTCGAGTGCAACTTCAGGGACCACTTTGAGACTTAACTCACTACAATAATATAGATTATTTTTTAGGATTATATGTGTCAAAAAAGAATTAAAATTTGTCAAAAAAATAAATTTTGATACTATTTTAACTATGGAAATATGTTAATAAAATTTTTGTCAAAAATAGTATTTTTAACATATAAGTAATTGTAAAGAAAGATTAAATTTTATTTTGATAAATATTGGCCATAAAAAATAATTTGTTAGAAAAATTTGAGAATATATTTTTTGTGATACTTATTAACCGTCAAAAATACTATTTATTTTGACATTTATTGACCATAAAAAATTCTCAACAAAAAATTTCAACAAAGAATGAGATGAGATCTTAAAACTGAAGAATAAACTGAGACTTTGAAGATGAAGAATGAGTAATATGATCACAAACTGATAGCAGTGTGATGCCAAAATTGACAGAGCTCAACGAAAAAGAGAAATAGTAGAGTAAGTTGAAAATAAATGAGTGTCAAAATTGAAAAGCAATTTTCTACGATCAAATTATTCATCAAAAAAAATATAAAGAATTTGATATTTGTAATATTTGTCAAAAATATATATTAATTTTTACACTTAACTATAATATTAAAATAAACTTTCTTTTCTTATAGTGACTCCAGAATTTATTATTAAAATGCCACATTTTTAAACTAATTATGCAGATGCCCTCTTTTGTCATTTTAATTATGATTGTTTATAGTAATATAAGAAAGGTGTTATTTGAGTAATTAATTTCAAAAGAGTGACATTCTCATAATAAGTTTCGGAAAAAGGGGCACATTAGTAAAAAGGTAATGTATGAAACATAATTCATAACAAAGATGAGGGGAATTCAGAAACATAATTTTGCCAATGATCACTTTGCCTTTAGCAGAAGTATGGTATTATCTTACCGGCTTACCGAGTTGTTTTTTGAAAAATAGTTGGGTATATACAATAATTATAGCTTGAGAGTTTCTAACAACATTTACCTTCAAGATTTTTGGAATATATTTACGATATAATTTTGATAATTGATTCTAACACTCAGATATCTATATTAGGTTTAAAGTTAATGAAATGAAAGTATATTTTATGGTCAACTTCATACTTGTTAAAATATTTAAATAGAAAAACTCTCTTAACAAGTATAGTGTCTACATATAATTACAACAATAAAAAAGTCAAGTACTTCAAAATTAAATAATTAATAATAAATTTTATTAATATGTTACCTTTTTTTTTTCCCTTCTTATGGAAAGTAGTCAAAGTACCATCTAGAACCAAACTCATACCCATGATGAGATGCACACTCATGACTCAACACAACACCACACCAATACTATATATAAGATTTGATCAAATTTCAATTTAATATATTGTAAAATAATTTACAATATATTCAAGTTGATTTATATAAAAATATCTTTTATTTGTCGATATAATTTTTCATAACAATTTTGTCATGATTTATTTTATTCAATGTTACGATTTTTATATTTAGAAAGAAAATGAACAACTTAATGAAAGTGAAGTTTAGAAACCATTTTAATTTGATAAAAAAATTACTTATGAGTTATTACCATTTAGGGTTATTAACAACATTTAAGCATAAATAAACATCTTCATTCCTAATAATATAATAAGATAATGAAATGAAAGGACGCAATAGTAGGTTGGAAGGAGATGTAAATTGTATTATCCATGAATAAGATAATCAAGAAGATAACATGAGGAGGGCTAATACAATAGTGAGTCACAGCATGATACAAGAGATATTACATAGTTTATAGTGACACATGCATATGGCTTAAAATCGGAAAGGGGGGAATTAAACAGTCTCTTGAATTTAATGGTAGAGGTTTCCAGGGTTTGGCATGTTCTTGCAAAGTCCGCAGATAAGTTGGGTTAGTGGCAGGTTGTACTCATCCCTCGTTGAGTTCTCAGGAGATTGGACGCTGACGTACATCTGTTGACCCAAGTAGCGGTTCTCAGCTTGCTCTGACCTCAAATTCCACATTCCACAGTTATCGAAAGTCAACATCACTGCTGCCCATGATTTTGGGAACACCTGAATGGTGTGCCTGCTCACGGCGTCAAGAAGGTTGTAGTTCTGCCTCTTCTCTGGGCTCCACTTCCCGGGTTCAATGGCAACGGCGAAGAAAGAGTATCCACCCAAGTTGTATGACTGAATGGTCTTGGTGGGGTTCTGGAAGATGATTTCGATGAAGGTACGGTAAGTGGCCCTCAAGACATTGGGTGCCAGGGTGAGGTTGTCAACGGTGACCGGAGGCACATCGGAGATGAGGTCGTACTTGAAGACCTTATCGGCGATGCCGTAGTACTCAGCGAGCTTGAGAGGAGTTTCGGTGTCCACGTGGGAAACACCGTTAATGGCATAACGGAGCTTGCCCTGAGATCTGATGACGGAGTTAGACAAAATAATGGTGCGGGTGATGTTGATGCCACCGTAGTGGTAAGATCCCTGTGGGTTAGGCCTTGCAGCGCTAGCGGTCAAGTTCCAGCGGAATGACCTGAACTGGTTCAAAGACCAAGCCCAGCCAACTGGTGCGGGTGGAAGCTCAGGGGAAGCAGGTCCCTTTCCGTTGGTGTAGCTAAGAATAGCCTTGCCGACGAGATTGTACTTGGTGAGCCTTGTGGAGGCAACCATGTAGTAGTCCTTTGGCTCCTTATCGGCGGTGACGAGGACGGTGAAGCACTGTCCGACGTGGACGTCGAGGGAGTCGTAGATGTTCTGGACGGTGTGAGAGCCTTCAGTCTCAACAAGCTTCAATGGATGACCCTGGATCCTGAAGTTGAGTGAGTCCTTGATACCAGTGTTGCAAATTCTTAGCTTGTAGGTGGCACCAGGCTTCATGGTGTACATGGGCTTGTCGCTGCCGTCATCCTTGGTGGTCTGGCCGTTGATGAGAACACCGTCGGGCCTGCCGAGGGACCTGCCGCTGTCGAGGAACTTCCTGAGGACGGTGTGGCTCTTGGTGTACCAGTCACCGATGAGAACCCAGTACTCGTCCTCGGGATCGGGGTACGGGACTGGGATCAAGAGACGGCTGAAGATCCTGTGACCACCGAAACCACCAGCTGCCCTGTGGAGAGCAGTTGATGGATAGTAGAAATATGAGCCGATCTGGTCCTTCACTTGGAACTTGTAGGTGTAGTTGGTGCCTGGAAGGATTGGGCAGTTGGTTCCAGGGGTACCGTCTTGCCATGAATTCTTCCTCAGCTGGATGCCATGCCATGTGAAGAGAAGGGGCTCGTCGAGGTAGTTAAAGACGTTGATCACAATGTTGTTGTTGCTTGTTGAGTTGATTTCAGGCCCTGGGAATTGGTTGTTGATTAGGATTCCCTGTTGTGGGATTCCCAATGGTGCTATTATGCCATACGTCACTTTCCATGTGTAGTACACGTATGGGTCTTCAGCCTGAACTGCAACACCCAACAGACAAAGCATCAAAGCCAAAACTGCCCCGCGGCCCATTTTCTCTTCTTTTATTTCCCCTCTCTTTTTTATTCTTTTTTATTCAAGAGTAGTATAATCCCCTTTCCTTTTCTATCTCCTTCCTCACTTTATTAGTGGAAGAAGATAGATGTTCTTCTTCTGATTTCCTTTGGCCTTCCTTGCTCTCCTTTTATACCTTCTTTCCAACCCTTTTTTTAGCTATTTTCGTTTCCTTTGTGGTCTGTATGCGCCGTTTATGTCGCTCTACCTCATCTTTTAGGGTCTTGAATTAGCTTCAATTTGTTCCTATTCCTTCTCCATTTTTAGAGTTTCTCTCTTTTGGCCAGGATTTTGCGTACTGGTCAGTAGGAAAAAGTAATAGCAACGTGCTGTATTTCCTCCCTTCCAACAAATTGATTTTATTGTTGCCACTTTACTATCTATGTTATTATGTATCATGTAAATTTATATATATAGGATAATTATTGTTTTGGAAATTTATTTATTTAATGCATCGTTAGTTATGTGTACTTGAACACTGGTCTATTATATTGCATGGATTTGATAGTATTTCTTTCAATAAGTTAATAATTATAATTGCAATTAATATAATTGTTAAGGATACATTTTTTAAGAGAGATGTTATATAACCAGCCTTCTTTTTTACGTTTATATTGTATTTAAACTAATATAAGCTAATTTTCTTTTATTTGTCAGTAAAAGTATTGATACTCAATTCTATTACGTATTTATACACAAAAAATCAGTTATTAATATTGAATACACATTAGAATATAAAATATATATTAAAAATATATAAAATAAGACACATGCAAATTTATATATGATAATTATTTTTAATATACACTTAACAATTTTTGTTTACCCGTAGTATTTTCCATCTTTAATTTTAAAACGTTGTTATACATAATGGATCTTACTAGAAAGACAACTTGTTTGCAGTTAATAAAATAGTAAAGTAGTAAAAATTAAAAGAAAAAAACAAAAAATAAAATACAACTGATTATTTATTAAGAAAATTAGTTTCAATATTTTTTCTTTTAATTATTGCCTTTAGGTATGTGCCTGTAGGTGAGAATTTACAATCAAATGTATCTCAATTCTCAACCAAAGTTCCTCTAATAAATTCATGCTAGCTACATCCAAAGTACATTCTCATAGTCTAATATCTAATCTAGATACAAATGTTTTCAACCATTAAATTATATTTTTTAAATAATTCAAACGTGAAATTTTTAATTCGTATTAATTAAGTCTCTGATTTTATAAAATGAACAAATTAATCTCTTATTCTCAAAAACGTAAATTTATGTTAGTCTAAAAGTGATACACAGTATTAATATTATTTATGTGTTATTAAGTGCCCACTTGATAATTTACTTAACGATGTCATTCAAGATGAATAGCAGAAATGTAAAAAAATGAAGCAATTTCAAATTAAAGTATCAATTTCTTTTCTTCAAATTAAAAGAATTTCAAAATAGTCCCCCATTAGAATACGTTCGTTAGTTTTTCCAAAATCCCAAGCACATTCTTCTTCTCTGTCTCGTCTCTTCGTCTGCCTCAGCTCCCAGTTATTGAGCCTCGTAGGCGCTCCTCCGTGGTAGGCTTACATGTGATTAGTGAAGCAGTTTCTAGGGGTGAACGCGGATCGGATCGTATATGACCAAATTTTTTATTCGATCCGTATTAAAATCATCGGATCGGATCGGATCGGATCCAATATCCGCAGTTTTTAAGTTTGGCTCCGATTTGTAGATCGGATCTGGAATATCGGATATATCCGCAAAACACAAAAATATTTTTAAAAGCTTATTTTTATTAAAAAAATATCGATAAAATTTATTTTTTCTATTCTTTTAAATATGTTTACTCTTAAAATAATATTAAACATAGTTTTCTTAAATGATAAATTAAAATAATACAACATATATGATAATTATTAGTTGAAATAAAATATAAAAAGTATATTTACTTATTTATTTCTTTATTTTTGCGGATACGCGGATATGCGGATACCAACACGAAATCTGCAATCCGATCTGATTAGTGTGCGGATTGAATCCCGATCCGATCCGATAGCCTTGCGGATCGAATCTATATCCACAATTTTCAAATCGAATTCGGATAAATATCGCGGATATGCGGATCGAATCCGATCCATGAACACCCCTAGCAGTTTTTGCACGAAGTATCATCACATTCGCACATTGCATAAGGTGAATGGTAGGGGTTTAGGTATTTTGTTTGTTATGTGTTTGCACTATGTTGATGGTATCTAGGTCATGGATGAATAATATGTGGGATTAGGTTCCTTGCATTGTCCATTTGCTAGGTTTTATCCTTCATTGACTTCTAGGGTTTAGGATTTCTGTAACATCCTATCACACAGAATTTTACGCCTAGGACATAAAACAAAGGTGGCGAGACGCTATGACCTCTAAAAGTAAAATATATACATATATAACAAGGATAATATAACTAGAAGTCTTGAAAGAAAATGGTACGATCAAAACAAAACCGAAGATGCATTGCACACAAAAAATAATAAGACAGAAAGTTTATACAGAAAATCAAAAGATATATATATATATATATATATATATATATATATATATATATATATATATATATATATATAACGGATAAGTATAATCAAGCTCTAGACTCGACCTGTGAAGTCAAGGCCGATGTATATATATATATATATATATAAGAGGGATATACAACAGTAAAGTCTTGTTTCTCCAAAATAATCCTCTAAGAGGGATATACAACATAAGGTATAAGAGTGAAGAACAAAAATACATAAACTAAAACAGAATATAAAGTCTCAAAAGATACGTCTTCACTTCTAAGAAAGCAAATCCAGCATGCTCAACAAGGCATGTCATATCCTGCATCTGAAAAATAACAAATACATATGGAATGAGAACTGGCGGTTCTCAATATAGTAACAAAGCCCAAAATATAAGATATAAGGCTTCGTGAAGCCGCAGACAATCCTAAACTTCTACAACCCATATTCAAAGCCTAGAGTTCTCACAAACCAGAAATATGATAATTCTACCTAGAAAATTCTAATCTATCTCCTCAATTTCAGTTTACTACAAACCTTCCAATCACCAGGTGGAATAACCCTCAGCTCTCCTCCACCACCTGAGGGATCTCTCAAGGTCACACATATAAGGCATACAAGTAATACACAATTAAAAAAAATAGGTACATCATTTAAGTTATGTAGCATATAGACATAAATAAACAATTACGCAAACAAAAAATATGCATCATACAAATGCATATGATGCATGTCTATCCTATGACTAATGATATCATCTGTCGGTTATATAGTCAAACCCGACATGTCCAGTAGCGAATCCTGGACAGTCCCCGCGGCGCGTATTCTCAAAAGCATAGCATATATAATTATTCAATTATTCATTACGCAGGCAGGGTCAAAGGAATCTCAATCTCAACCTGGATCAGTGGGGCGAGCTAGTGCATTTACCTAGGGAGACGCAAATAAATTGAAATTACCAATCTGGAGCAAGTGGGCCGTACCACACCTTTGCATCTATCTAGGAAACTCAAAATCACCTCAACCTGGAATAAGTGGGGCGTACCACACCCTTGCATCTACCTAGAGAGCCTCAACCAACTAACCTAGAGCAAGTGGAATGAAACCACAATCCTTAAGTCTACCCAGGAGGTACGTTCTCATATATCCAGGAGGAACAAAGGGGAGAATCCTAACCTCCCACCATCTCGCTAGAGGCGATTTTACAATACCAGGAGAAACAAAGAAGGGGATCCTCACCGTCTACCATCTCTCTGGGGTGGCACTTTTGAGAAAAAAGTGTTCAAGATGAAATAGTCACATTTATAATCAAATCGTGCCTAATTTTGTATTTATAATTAATATATAGTTTTTCAAACTTATCTACAATATACTTTGATATATTCTCTTTAATCCACTCAATACACTCCACAAAATCACTCTAGCTAATCAACCCCCAGTGCTCTATCGTTCTAAGTCACTAGCTCTAAATTCATAATAGAAACTATCCCTTTTCCTTTACTCCGCACTCTCTCGCTTGTTCCAAGGCCTAAACACTAGCTATCGTACGTTAAACAGGTGTTACAGAGATTTGGAAAGTTAGAGGAAGAGTTAAAAACTCAAAAATACACTTTTGGCAAAATAGGGTAGTCATGCGTACACATGCTACCCGTGTTCATACCCTGGCCCAACACTAAGGCCCAGGATCCAAGAAAAAAGGCCCAACCCAAAAGAGTTGAGCCTTTCATCACACCGACCAGATACCTCGAAGTCGGCTATCTTCACGACTTGCTCTAAAGAAGTCGGTACGAGGATTAGCTGGCAGATAAATCCTCCCTCAAGAGGATAACTGCCCCTAAAATCTCTCTAACCACTTCCAGGAGCCATATCTTAACCTCCCTAAGATAAAGGGACGGTTATTCCCCTTGAAAGGCGGAACTACTTCAACGGTGGTTATTGATTCACCACTATAAATACACTGACATTCCTCAGGTATCTTTAAGTCCCAATACACTCTAAACCTGCTCACGCCCTTGCTAACTTAGGCATCGGAGTGTCTTTGCAGGTACCACCCCCCATTCCACGCACACAAGTCGGACGGAGGGCACCGAGTCACAGATCTGCTCGAAAGCTTCCTCCTTCATATGTTTGGGCCAACCAACGCCATCCGGCCCATTAATCTCCGGTTACCCAACGTAACATTGGCGCCGTTGCTGGGGACCCGAGAGATCAACCAAAGATGGCGGATAGATTCCCTGAAGAGGGTCATGTAGAGACAGATTCTGAACAAGAGAATCTGAACACCAAAAACAATGAGGCATACCAGACCCTTCACCAGGAAGCCAATGATCAACACAGGGAAGGCACCTCCGGAATAAAAAACCCGAAGGTAAATTCTTCGGAAGGGCGCGAATCAGAAAGAGAGGGACCATCCCATGCAACTGAGCTCATGGGATTAGTCCACAGTCGCCTCGAGCAGCTAGAACAGGAACGGGAGCGACAAAAGGAAACTAAAAAGAACCTAAAAGAGGAGATGGAGCGACGAAAAGAGTTAGAAAGAAAACTCTTAAAGTTAGAATCCTCCCTCAAAGGTCAGAACTCCCACGACGGTAGAGAAGAGTCGCCCCTAGAGGGGAAGATCCTTTTAGTGAGGACATAATGAGGGCCAAAGTTCCGAGAAACTTTAGAAGCCCTGATATGGACCTCTGCGACGGAACCACTGATCCGAAGCATCATCTGAGCAATTTTAAAAGTCGGATGTATCTGGCTGATGCTTCTGATGCTACGCGATGCAAAGCTTTTCCGACAACTCTGTCGAAAGCAGCGATGAAGTGGTTCGACAGCCTCCCCCCAAGGTCTGTTACCAGTTTTGAAGACCTCTCAAGGAAGTTCTTGATGAGGTTCTCTATCCAGAAAGACAAAGTAAAACATGCACCAAGCCTCCTGGGAATAAAACAGGAGGCCGGAGAATCCTTAAGAGCCTATATGGAAAGGTTCAACAAAGCATGTTTAGAGATCCAAGACTTGCCCACAGAAGCAGTCATAATGGGGTTAGTCAATGGGCTTAGAGAAGGTCCATTCTCACAATCCATATCCAAAAGACACCCCACCTCCTTAAGTGATGTACAACAGAGAGCTGAAAAGTACATCAACATGGAGGAAAATGCTAAGCTGAGAGACTTGAGTTGGCGACCTGGACACCCTCCCTCAACAAAAGAGAGGGAGAGGGAAACCAAGAAGAAGGAAGAACCCGGTCTCGATCGACCAAGGAAATATCACTCTTATACTCCTCTAAAGGTCTCCATAGTGGATGTATACAGAGAGATTTGTAATACTGAAAGGCTGCCACCCCCTAGACCCATTAAAAATAAAAAAGGGGGGAGCCGTAGCGACTACTGTGAGTACCATAAAATATATGGTCACTCCACAAACGACTGCTACGACCTTAAAAATGTGATAGAAAAGCTAGCTAGGGAAGGTCAGCTCGACAGATATCTCATAGAAAGGTCGGACAGTCATGGGAAGAGAAAGCGAGATGACATGGATAGAAGAGACCCACCACCGCAGACTCCGGAGAGACATATCCATATGATCTCAGGAGGGTTCACGGGAGGGGGGACTCACCAAATCCTCTCGCAAAAGACATCTCAAGAGAGTCTACCAGGTCAGAGGAGAGTCATCCGACCTCCCTACCATTTCATTCACAAAAGAAGATGGGTAAGGAATAATCCCTGGACACGATGATCCAGTGGTAATAACTATGATCCTAGCAAATGCTCATCTCCACAGAACCCTAGTAGACCAGGGAAGCTCAGTGGACATCCTTTTTAAGCCCGCTTTCGACAAACTAGGGTTGGATGAGAAAGAATTAAGAGCCTACCCCGACACCTTATATGGACTAGGCGACACGCCAATAAAGCCACTAGGATTCTTGCCCCTCCACACCACTTTTGGAAAAGGGGAAAAATCAAAAACTCTGAGCATAGACTTCATAGTCATCAATGTAGGGTCAGCATACAATGCTTTAATTGGCAGAGCTACCCTTAATCGACTCGGAGCGGTGGTATCCACTCCTCACCTTTGTATGAAATTCCCGACTTCAGCGGGGATAGCAACGGTAAGAGGAGATCAGAAATTGGCAATGAAAGCCTAAACCTGAGAGGAAAAAGTCGAGAAGTCCACACAGTAGAGCTCGGAGGCGCAAGGGCTAGAGAGGAGCTGCGTCCACAGCCGGGAGGAAAAACCGAGGAGATACAGGTCGGCGAAGAGGAGGGAAAAAATACTCACATAGGGGCAAACCTAAGGGAAACCCTAAAACGAGGGTTGACTAAGCTCCTAAGAGATAACTCCGATCTCTTCGCCTGGAAGGCCTCCGACATGCCTGGGATAGACCCCGAGCTCATGTTCTATAAGCTCTCGGTTTACCCGGGGTCCCGACCTGTACAACAAAGAAGACGCAAGCTCGGCCCAGAGCGAGCCCTAATAGTAGAGGAGCAAGTACAAGCTCTCCTAGAAGCCGGCTTCATTAGAGAAGTCAAGTACCCAGCATGGCTAGCCAATGTAGTGCTAGTCAAAAAACAAAATGGCAAATGGAGAATGTGTGTCGACTACACCGACTTAAATAAGGCATGTCCCAAGGACCCTTATCCACTGCCAAGTATTGACACCCTAGTGGACTCCAGCTCGGGGTATCAATACTTGTCATTCATGGACGCCTACTCGGGGTATAACCAAATCCCGATGTATGAGCCAGACCAGGAGAAAACATCATTCATCACGCCCAGAGCTAATTTTTGCTACGTGGTCATGCCATTCGGATTGAAAAATGCAGGGGCCACATATTAGAGGTTGATGAATAAGGTGTTTGCCTCTCACCTAGGGAGCCTAATGGAAGTATACGTCGACGATATGCTGGTAAAGACCAAGAAAAAAGTCGACCTCTTGTCTGACCTTTCACAAGTCTTTGACACCATAAGATTGCACGGGATGAGACTAAATCCTGCAAAGTGCGCCTTCGCGGTAGAGGCAGGAAAATTCCTAGGGTTTATGCTAACACAAAGAGGGATTGAAGCTAATCCCGACAAGTGTCGAGCTATCCTAGAGATGAAAAGCCCGACTTGTTTAAGAGAGGCCAGCAGCTGAATGGCCGACTTGCAGCCCTTTCCAGATTTTTGGCAGGATCGGCACTAAAATCCCTCCCACTGTTCTCCTTATTGAGAAAGGGATGTCAGTTTGAATGGACTCCTGAATGTGAGGAGGCGTTCCAGGAGTTCAAAAGATTCTTAAGCCAACCTCCTATTTTGACCCGACCTATAGCTGAGGAAGACCTCGTCCTATACTTATCTGTAGCAGACAAGGCCGTCTCATCGGCCCTGATCAGAGATGACGAGGTCGGACAGCACCCAGTATATTTCATCAGTAAAGTTCTACAAGGCCCTGAGCTAAGGTACCACAAACTGGAGAAGTTTGCCTACTCCTTAGTAGTAGCCTCACGAAGACTACGGCCTTACTTTCAAGCTCACACAATAAGAGTCCGCACGAACCAACCCATGAAGCAAATCCTCCAAAAGACAGATGTTGCAGGGAGAATGGTTCAATGGGCAATAGAGCTCTCCGAGTTCGACCTGAAGTATGAAGCTCGGACGGCGATTAAAGCCCAGTGCCTCACCGACTTCATCGCAGAATACGTAAGAGACCAAGAGGAAAAACCAACTACATGGGAACTCTATGTAGATGGATCCTCGAACAAAACAGGAAGCGGTGCAGGCATAATATTGGTGGATGAAAGGGGAGCCCAGATAAAAGTTTCCCTCAAATTTGAATTCCCAGCTTCAAATAATCAGGCAGAGTATGAAGCCCTGATTGCTGGATTGAAGCTGGCGGAAGAAGTCGGTGCTACAAAAGTGATGATATACAGCGACTCGCAAGTGGTGACCTCCCAGATAAGTGGAGAGTATCAGGCGAAGGACCAAAATATGAAAAGGTACTTGGAAAAAACTCTGGAACATCTTGGGCGCTTTGCAGAAACCGAGGTCAAACATATAACTCGGGATCTAAATAGCAGAGCAGACGCCCTATCCAAGTTAGCAAGTACCAAGCCAGGAGGGAATAACAGAAGCCTGATCCAGGAAACTCTCTAGAAGCCCTCCGTAGTAAAAGAAAAAGACAAACAAAAGGTCCTTGAGGTAGTCAGATTAAACCTCAGATGGATGAACCCCTTGGTTGAATACATGAAATTCGACATCCTCCCCAAGGAGGAAAAGGAGGCTAAGAAGATCCGAAGGGAAGCACAACATTACACTTTGGTGAGAAATATCCTCTACAGAATGGGGATATCAACACCATTATTAAAATGTGTACCGACCTCAAGAACCACCGAAGTGTTAGAAGAAATCCACAGTGGGATCTGCGGAAATCACCTCGGAGCGAGGTCACTAGCCAGGAAAGTAATCCGAGCAGGATTTTACTGGCCAACGTTGCAGAAAGATGCCACGAAATTTGTGAAAAAGTGCCAACCATGCCAGATGCATGCAAATCTCCATGTGGCTCCACCAGAGGAGCTCATCAGTATCACTTCTCCATGGCATTTTGCAAAGTGGGGAATGGATTTGTTAGGTCCTTTTCCCCAGGCGCCAGGACAAGTCAGATACCTGATCGTGGGAAAAGATTACTTCACAAAGTGGATAGAAGCAGAGCCATTGGCCACCATCACCGCCCAAAGAAGTCGGAGGTTCCTCTACAAAAATATCATCACAAGGTATGGGATACCTTATTCCATTACTACAGATAATGGAACTCAATTCACTGACTCTACCTTCAGAAGCCTAGTAGCCAGTATGAAAATTAAACACCAATTCACCTCGGTGGAGCACCCACAAGCCAATGGGCAAGCCGAGACAGCCAACAAAGTCATACTGGCAGGGCTGAAGAAAAGATTACAAGATGCAAAGGGAGCCTGGGCTGAAGAGCTCCCACAAGTACTATGGGCCTACAGGACGACCCCCCAATCCGCCACTGGAGAAACACCCTTCCGACTAGTTTATGGCGTAGAAGCCATGATCCCAATAGAAGTCAACGAACAAAGCCCAAGAGTGATTCTCCATGACGAGATTGGAAATATACAGGGGCACAAAGAGGAGCTCGACTTGCTCCCCGAAGTCCGAGAAGAAGCCCAGATAAGAGAAGCAGCGTTGAAGCAAAGGATGACTAGAAGATACAACAAAAAAGTCATTCGAAGAGCATTCGCCCCGAACGACTTGGTATTGATCAGAAACGACATTGGAGTCAACAAATCAGAGGAAGGAAAACTCACTGCAAATTGGAAGGGACCATACAAGATTAACGAAGTCTTAGGGAAAGGCTATTATCGAGTGACCGACCTGAACGGCACCGAGTTACCGAGGTCGTGGCATGCTTGTAATATGAAAAGGTACTACAGTTAAAAGCGAACTCTACTCCCTGATGTACTCTTTTCCCAACTTCATGATTTTTTCCCAAAATCAAAGGGTTTTTTCTGGAGAAGGGTTTTTAATGAGGCATCATAGTAGAGACTAAGGGAAATAGATTGTCAAAAACCCTTAGTAGCAATAAGGTACCTCCCCAATTAATGAAAGATCTTTTTCATATATATCTCTTGCAAATTCCTTTTTAGTTTTGTTTTTTCTTTCTTTCGACGAAACGCGCCGACTTAAGCTCGACAAAACGTGAAAATCCCATGAACCGACCTAGATGGTCGTCAGGATAAAACGACGAGGTACAAGTCGGTGTAAAGAGGTTATAGAAGTTGATCATGATAAACTCAGAAACATCCCGACTCATAAGCCGGAATGGGAAACCGAGTAAAACGAAAATGAATCACGAAAGTAGCCTAAGTCATAGGAACTCAATAAATCACAAAGTTGAGTAAAAGGAATAGCAAAAGAGATCGAAAAACCTATTAAATCATAAGTACTATCCTGAAGTCCTTAGAGAAAAGGAACCCAAAAAGGACAGACAGCCAGGAAAAAGGTTTTCAAAACTGAAAAGATCAAAAAGGGTTTTTTTCAAAAAACAGAAGTCAGAAAAGCATATACGCATAAGGTAACTTAAACCCTCATCCAAAAAAGGGTATTTATTTTGTTAACTTAAACCCTTATCAAAAAGGGTATTTTTTGTTTACGGCCTTAAAAGGCCAGAAGAAATTGTTCAACAAACACCACCACCAACAAACAAACATAAAAAGTTTAAAAAAGGGGGGGACCCACAGGCCGGGCCCCATATAGCCAACAAAATTATTTTTGCAGAGGAGTAGACGGATCACCACCAGAACCAGGAAGAGTAGTCGGAGCAGCTTCAGGGCCAGGGAGAGAAGTATCCATAGGAGTCGGAGATGAGGAACCTTAGGGCTTAGAGGAACTCGGAGCATCCTTTGAACGAGGAGGGGACTCAATGATTCTTTGCCCCCGAGTCTTCAACTCTGACTCGGAGACAACCTGAGGAGCTGGGGGATAAACAATGGTCCCATCAATCACAACCTTGTCGGGATCTAAAGGGGAAAGATCTAAGTCGGGGGCAATGACTCCGACCTGATCCTTAAAAATCCTCCAAGCTTCCTCAGATCCCTCAGCAATGGAGTCCTCCAACTCGGCATAGGCAGCCCGAGCATTCAACAAATCTTTTCTAACCCCCACAAGGTCCTCGAACAAGTTCTGGTAACTCTCCTGGGCAGTCTTTCTCAGGCCCACCTCCATGTTGCACTGAGCCTGCAGCTTGCCCTCCTTTTCCCGAAGGCTATCTCTCTCCTCCCTCAATTTGGTAACCTCCTTCTTCAACTCCTTCTCATGCTCCTGATACATGAGAAGTCTTCCCTCTAGCTCTTCAACCTTCGAGGTTGAACCCAAAGAACTAAGAGGGGCCTTCTCAAAGATATCTAAAAGCTTGGTACAGACCCCCGCCGCCCTGATACTCTCCTCAGCCAGAGAGGTAAGGTGATTTCGGACAGAAACATCATCCATACCTATACGAGTATGGGGATAGATGTATTGCCGGATGAATGCAGGAGCATCAATTTTAACCTCACCTTCCAAGGAAGAGCCAGGCTCCAAAGCCTTGCGCTTCTTCCTCTCTGGCTCAGAAGAAGGTCGGGGAGAGGGGGGGTGGCTGAGAAGAAGCTGAAATCACAATGGGCTCTGAAGAAGTCCTCAAATTTCGGGGAGGAGGGGGAGGAGGAGGGATAACCGCCCTGACACCACCAGTTCTGGCCCGGGACCTCGCTTTAGCTTCCTGCACCCTCTGGTAAGACTCATTCGAATTCCTCTTCGCCATCTCTGCAAAAACAAGTAACAACCAATAGATTAGACAAGTCGGGAAAGCAAGTCAGACAAGTCAAAAATTTAATAAACAAGTAAAAGCCACCTAGTTGTGCCTGGACAAAGGTCAGAGACCCCTGGAGAAATTTTTTAGTGTCCAAATATGGGGCCCTTTCCCACGCTTCTCGGAGGAACCCCACAATGGCTGCCTCCACTACATCCAGGTCATCCAGGCCATATTTCTCACAGGGGGAGGCCTCCAGCCAATATAGAGGAAAGCGAGGAGAAGAGTCATCATTCAGGAAAAAGGGGTGGTGACCCTCTACAGCTTGCACTTTAAAAAAGTAATTTTTGAAGTCATGAAAAGATTCATCAAAAAGAGTGAAAACCCTCCGACCTTGGATAACTCGGAAGGACACCCATTGTTGTTTATTATTTTGCCCACTAAAGGGCTTGGTCATATGGAAGAGATAGAAAAAAATCCTCAAAGACATCGGAAATTCCAGGGCATGACTGATGAACTGGTAAATTTTCAAAAAACCCCAAGAGTTGGGATGAAGCTGAGTAGGAGCAACCCGGCAGTGGCGTAAAACATCAACTTCAAAGTCGGAAAAGGGAAGAAAAACACCCAAACGGGTAACCATACTCTCGTACATGAAGAAGAAATGAGGGGCCGCCTCAGTGGCCCTCCCAAAACACACCCGGTCCTCCGGACCCGGGGCCACTAACTCATATTTCGGCTCATCCTCCTCAGACGTACAAAGCCTGTGATGAGTGCGAAGGTGGGTGATAAATTCAGCATCCACCAAAGGTTCCTCTCCTAATACAGTAACATCAACCCACTGAGCAAGAATGTCTACAGAGGCCATTATTTTTCCTAAAAGGTGAGAAAAACCTACAAAGGAAAAAGAAAAAGAAAAATAAAAAACATGGTCTCTAAGGGGAATACGAAGTCAGAACCTACAAACCAACTTCTCTCTAAGCATGAAAGCCAGAAGCATTTTTTCGTAGAAAAGAGAAGAAAGGACTAACCTTTGTCTGGGTGTAAAGGAAAGGAAGATGAGAGCCTTCGAATAGAGGTTGCACCATGAACAAGTAAAGTAGAAGAGAAAATTTTAAATCGCAGAAACGAAATAACGAAGGAGAGGGAAAGTATTTATAAACATGCTAGGGGCATAATAGTAAAAGCGGAGCAGTCATTAATAAGAATGCACCGTTACCAAGGCCATAAATCCCTACGCAAATTCCTAACGGATGCGACCCTTGAGTAGACGTAACTGTCAGAACCAAAAGGTCATGAAAAGTCACGTCGGTTACAGACCATCACGTCGGTCCTCCAACAAGTCGGCTACGACCCCGAGTAGAATACTCGAACCCAAATCTTGAAGAGAAATTGGGCTCGAGTAGGGGCACTGTTCATACCCTGGCCCAACACTAAGGCCCAGGATCCAGGAAAAAAGGCCCAACCCAAAAGAGTTGAGCCTTTCATCACACCGACCAGATACCTCGAAGTCGGCTATCTTCACGACTTGCTCTAAAGAAGTCGGTACGAGGATTAGCTGGCAGATAAATCCTCCCTCAAGAGGATAACTGCCCCTAAAATCTCTCTAACCACTTCCAGGAGCCATATCTTAACCTCCCTAAGATAAAGGGACGGTTATTCCCCTTGAAAGGCGGAACTACTTCAACGGTGGTTATTGGTTCACCACTATAAATACACTGACATTCCTCAGGTATCTTTAAGTCCCAATACACTCTAAACCTGCTCACGCCCTTGCTAACTTAGGCATCGGAGTGTCTTTGCAGGTACCACCCCCCATTCCACGCACACAAGTCGGACGGAGGGCACCGAGTCACAAATCTGCTCGAAAGCTTCCTCCTTCATACGTTTGGGCCAACCAACGCCATCCGGCCCATTAATCTCCGGTTACCTAATGTAACAACCCGCATACGCATGAATTGAGATTTCGACACTGTTGCGTACGCGAAAACTTTCTGCGTACGTGAAATTCTTTGGACATCAAGGTTGGCTCGCGTCGCGTGCCACTTGCTGCATATGCAAATTTTCAAAAATAGCCATTCTCATGTACGCATGCCCTCCGTGTACGTGAGAATATGGACAGTGCCATGGTCTCGCGTACGCATGATAATCCCCGCGTACACATGAATTTAAATTTCTTCAAAAAGCTGTTAAGTTGCAAAAATCAGTTTTTTTTACATCAAACTTCAAACGCGCATAACTTTTTCGTTACAAATAATTTTTTGTCCGTTATTCAAATGTCATAAACTTCACGAACCCAATTTTTATTCAAGATAAGTGTCACAAGATTTGGGAGTCCGGAAATCAAGTTATGACCCGCCAAAATTGGTCAAAAATCAGTTTTTACCAAAAGTTACAAATCCTCTTGTTTTCTAAATTCTCAATCCAAAACCAAACCAAACATACCAAAACCAATATCAATTACTCCTACACTTTACCTCAATCTCAACAATCACTTTACAATCATTCGAACACCTAATCTCATCAATTCATTCAAATAGTTTCACACATAATTCTACCTATTCTCATCAATATAATCTCCAACCACTATCAATATCACATTTATACATATTTAATCCATCAAGTCCAACAATTTAGAGAGTTCAACCCTATCCTTTAGCAACTAGCCTAAGTTTTCATGCAACATTATATATTAACTACCAGAAACCGAAACCATACATTGGTTGATTCCTCCCCAAGCCACAAAATACCACAAAACCTCTTGTCACACAAGCCTCCAAGTTTCAATGTCACCAATTCAGCTATTCTAGCCACCAAAGTTACTCCCAAGCACACCACTTCATAAATTTGACTTCAATTCCACATGATGAATTCAATATAATTTCACAGAATTTCACCAAAATTAATACTAGGATTCACAAAAGTGACAAACGACAAGGGTTTAGAGAATTTTTACCTTATCCATTGATGATTGGGGTAAAATCCAACAATTATCCAATATTAGATTGCACCTAAACCACCAAAATCATCAAAATCACTCAATACCCTTAACCAAAGCACAAATTCAGAATGGAAGAGAAAACTGGGCACAAAATACAAAGTTTTTACCACTTTATTTAGATAGAATTGAATAGGATTTCAAGACAAACGTGTGGCCATAAACGGCTCGTCAATCGGAGCTCTGGATTAAAAGTTATGGAAGATTAAAATTGGAAATAAAAAAGGGGTTAGGGTTCTTTGTTTTTCTCTTCTCCCTTTAGCATAAAAACGAAAGAGAAGGGGGAAAGAAGGCTGAGTTCATGTTTTATATGTTGTGCCTTGGGCCCAATATAGGCCCGGTTCAACTAGTTTGGCCCGTCGGCCTAATTTTGGGCCAAAATCTTTAAAATTAGTATTTAAATGCTTATTCTAAATATTTTTACTTCTCTAAATTATAAAATTTAATTTTCTAATATCCTTAACTCATAATTAATTTATTAGTTAATTATTTATTAATTTATCAGGTTTTACAATTTCTATTCCAAAGTCTGTGATCATAACAAGTGTATTTTGGTGTGAAATTCTCTTTTGATAAGATAAATGCATGTGTTAATGTAGTTTGCAATGTATGATGATGGTTGTGCATGTGCATTTTTTTCTTCAGTAAATAATTACATTATTTTTGTATTTTGTGCAACATGCCTATTTCTACAGTGAATAATGATGGTTTATTTGTTCTACCTTTTTAGATGAGTGATTAATTGAGACTTATTTTTCCACCATGGAAAAAGGTGTGAGCAAGAACCTGATAGTGTTGTCTACACATCCAATCGAACTGATGAATGGCTTCGAGTTGATGACGATTACCTAGATGTTTTTTGTGACCAATTACTAAAAGGATTTAGGATACGACAAAGCTAATGCTTGTTGGTATTTGGTGCCTAATGAAGAGTGGAGTTTAGTTTGAGGATATTGTAAGAAGACCAAAACCTTAGGGACATGGTCAGTCACTGCCACCAAAATGACAATGTCGTCTGTATTTATTATGAGCATAGTCCTTCTATGCCTGAATTTATAGATCTGATAAACCCCAATTTTGTGGTTTATCTTGTGTTGAATTTAGGAGATTTTATCAACTTATCTCACACTTATTCACTAAAATATTATGGTTTTGTAAACTCTCCCTAATTTGTGCTTAAGAGTGAAAACATGCTTTTTAGGCCTTAAAATTGTTAAATTTAATTCACTTTAATTCCATTCGATGCCTTGATATATTTTTTTGAGTGATTTAAGGTTTTGAAGGCAAGAATAGCTTGAAAGAAATGGAAAAAAAAGCATGCAAAGTGGGAGAACTCATGAAGAAATGAAGGAATTGCTAAGTTGTCCATTCTGACCTCTTCGTACTAAATTGATCATAACTTAAGCTACAGAGATCTAAATAAGGCGGTTTCAGTTGCGTTGGAAAACTAACATCCGGGGCTTCAAAATGATATGCAATTTGCCATAGTTGCCTTGCAGTTAGGTGACGCGTACGTGTCGCCTATGCGTGCGCGTCGCATGATCAGCGTGACTCACTTAAAGGCAACACGTGACCAACGATTTCTGAAGCATTTTGGGCCCAATCCAACCCATTTTTGATGCTATTGAACCAGGAATTGAAGGAGGAATGAACCAAGTAGTCATAGTTTAGTTTTTCACCATGTTTTAGGTTAGAATTTTAGAGAGAGAAGCTCTCCCTTCTCTCTAGAATTTAGGGTAGTTTAGGTCATTCTCTTAGATCCAACTTTTAATTCTTGTTTTTAGTTCAAATCTCTTTATATTTTATTGTTCTATTGTCTCAATCTTTTTATCTTTCCTTGTTAATTTCCTTATTTTGCCATTTTTACTTTCGTGAACCCTTGTTGGATTTTTATTTTCTTTCAATGCAATTTTATGTTTCCGTGTCTTTTTATGTTTATCTTAATTGCTATTGTTGATTTCTTGTTTGTGTTAGTTATGGGTTTCATTAATTCTTGCATTTTGTGATATTTACTTTTATTGCACTCTAGGTGTTTGATAAAATATTTTCACTAGTTATAGAGTAGTTTTCTATACTCTTGGCCTAGGCTAAGGGAATTGGGTGACCATGAGTCATTAGGTCTCATTGAATTGGTGATTTGAGAATCCTTAGTGGTAAATTTGATATCCATTAACACTAGTCTACTACTAAGTCAATTAGTAGTTAGGTTGGGACTTATGGGTTGATGTTGATCAAGCCTATTTGACTTACTTCAAGCATAGAAGTAGACTTGATGGGTTCATCCCTCATAATTGTCATTATATGGTTTGTAGACAAGGATGGTGATCTCAATTTCAAAGCTTTAGCCAAGAGTTCTTTTCCTTTCCTTTATTAGTTAATTGTCATTTACTTTCTTGTTATTTACTTTTCTTGTAAAATACCAAATCAAACCCCCTTGTACCTTCATAGCCAATAATTGAGCACTTCATTGTAATTTCTTATGAGACGACCCGAGGTTTAAATACTCTCAGTTTTTATTGGGGTTTGTACTTGTGACAAACAAATAAACTTTGATTGAAGGTTGTTTATCGGTTTGGACTATACTTGTAACGGAATTATTTTGTGAAAATTTCTAACCGACGAAAACCTTCTTTCAAGATGTCATGGAGTTTTCTGATGATTCGCAAGGTGTTGGTAGAGGAGGTAATAAGGATGACATTGAAGATGAATTAGACCAGATTAGGAAAACTAACAATTTGAAGCCAATTATGTGACCCTAGTGAGAAAGAGAGCCCAACTGCAACTGAACCAAATATTCATCCTAAGACATGTGCACTTAGGCCCATTTTTCAGCTTGATACCATTGCACCAAAGACCATTGCAAAGCCTATCTCCAAGCCCATAGCCAATGCATCTAAATTCATTATTACCAAACCCCTATTATAACCAATCCCATTGATTAAAAACAAAATTCCACTACCACTAGACTATTGTCTCAATCAAAATCAGTTACACCTAAGCCCTTAACTTAGAAAGATCAGCTGAAAAATTACACAAACTATTCAAAGAAATGTTCCCAAAAAAGTTGATCAACCTTTCAAGTCTGTTGGCATTAAGTTTAACACCCTAGTAAAGTCATTAAGAAAATATTTCACAAGACCTAATGGCAAAAAGGCAATTGCAAGGCCAATCATTGAGACTTATGGTGACTCCTCTGGTTTATATGATTTTGTAGAGGATCATTTGTACATACCACACTTGCCCCTTGGATTTTCTGACTCTAGTAGTGAATTTGGGGTAAGGTCATCTAAAGCAAAGAAAATGAAAAGTATCAACAAATATGAAAAAAAAAAAGAAAAAAATGTTGATGAAGTAGAATTAAACCCTCCAATAGATGGCTCAAACTTTTAAAAGAAAATAGGATATGAATCTGATGAGTTGAATCCTAAAGGTAGTAATTTAGTGATTTAGTCGTTTACCATCTAACTTATTTTTTTTTTGTCTTATGCATGTAATAATCTAAGGCTAATATCACAGCCTTAGAAGATGCTAGGAAGATTGTCAGAGGTGATGATGCAACTAAATATGCTAAGCTTATAGAATATACAGAGGAGCTTTTAAAGAAAAAACTTGGGATCAACAGTAAAGCTAGGTGTTAGTCAACAATCTGCAAGGATCCTATTTTTGAAAATTTTTATGTTTGTCTGGATAGTTGGAAGAAAGGGTTTGTTGGAAATTGCAGACCTTTTTATTAGTTTACATGGTGCCTATTTAAAACTTTTTATGGAGAATGGTTGCTGTGTGCTATGGCCCAAGATGCAAATAATTATATTTATCTCATGGCATTGGCTGTTGATGTTGTGGAAAATAAAGCAAGTTGGATGCGGTTCTTGAAACTTTTGCATGAAGACCATGGAAACTATAAGGAATGTAGATGGTGTCTCATGTCTAATATGCAGAAGGTTAGTATTTTGGATTATTTAGAAGAACGGCGTGAAATATTTGACTCTTTTGAATATAATGAGAATTGTGCAGAGAACTATTTTGAATTAATAGTTTATTGTTAGGGACTATTTTGAGCATATTTATTTGATATATCATGAATATTTGTGTTGATGTTTCTCACTGATAAGGTCTCATGGTTTATGCCTTGTATACATCACAGGTTTATGTGTGATTCCTTTGGCATAACTTCCAAAAGGAATGAAAGGACAAACACATAAAATCCTTGTTATGGATATGTGTCAAGGCAAAGACTATTCCAGAATTCAATAGAAATATGCAGACCTTCAAAAATCTCAATGAGAAGACATGGTATATCTAGACAAAATTTCTAGTGGATCTTAGACCAGAGCCTACTACAAGGAAGCTCCAAAAAATGATAATATTTGGAACAACATGTGTGAGGTATTCAACTTTGCCACCAAGCCATACAAATCTAAGCCAATACTAACCTTGCTGGAGGAGGTTAGGAGATTTGATATGATAAGTATTGCCAGAAACAAACTCAAGCTGACTAGTCATGTGGGGCACTTACCTCCTCTACCACAAAGGCTTGCAAAAGAGAGGTATTTCAGCAGATACCAAATGCCAATATAACTCGGTGATGCTGCTAAGGTGACGTTCAAAGTTCATGATGAGCCACATAATGTGGTCCTTAAGTTAGGAAATCACACATGCAGTTGCAGGTCATGGTAGATATCAGGTACATACTAGTACTTATTATTGCTTCTGTTTTCCCCTAAACAATACTACATTTTAACTGAATTATTATGTTGTTGTTCTTAGGATTACCTTATTGTCATGTTATAGATGACTAGCTGTTATTGCATATATGAATGGAAGGCCTAAGAACTATGTTCATGCTTTGCTAACTATGGGATCTCACAAGACATGTGAGCTTCATATCAACCTAGTCAGAAGAGAAGAGATGTGGACGAAGTTTGAGTACTCTCATTGTTTACCCCCTGCAAGGCCCAAACCCTATGGGGTACCAAAGAACTTTGTAAGAAAGAATAATGCACATGAGGCACTTATTGGAGGCAGTCAAGAGTGACAGACAACAAAATTAAAGAGACAATATGACAAGTTCACACGTGGTACCTGTGGTGACGTTGGTCGCACTACAAGAGATGTCAAATGGAAAAAAAGGTAAAGGGAAAAAGAGGTAGCAACGGGTGGAGAAAGAGTTCAAGATGCAACAGAATGAGAAGATGTGAATGCTGAAGGTGAAAATGGTGCTGCTCAACTTGGTAATGATGCTACTCAAGGTGCTAATGGTGCTGTTTAAGGTGGAGGTGGTGCTGCTCAAGGAAGTGATATAACTACTAAAGATGTTCATGGTGCTGGACAAAGAGTTTTTTATGATGATGTTAAGGTAACTACCATTGTTCATGGATTTTTTTTTAAAATTTTTATTACTATTATTATTATTGATTGTTACATGTCCTTGTTATTGATGAAAATTGATTGATAACCTTTAAATAATGCTGCGAGAGAGCTGCCGAAGCGAAAATTAGCAAGGTGAAACAAACTTCTAATTTGTAGGACCATGTGTTGTTGCTGCAAATTCACCCCAATCAAATGTTGATACTTTAAGCTCACCTCTACCAAATGTTGTTGTTGCAAATGTGGTTTTATGGGAGATAATTGAAGGAGCAAGTACATATGCACCTCTAGGAAAATGGTAGTGTTGATAAAGTTTATTCCAATATCTAGATTCAAGACACCGAAAAAGAAAACTTGAAGACTGATGATGAACATAATTGTTGGTTTGTACTTGGAGGAAGGAATCGGGATTATTACTTTTGGTTTAGTTTATGGTAAAGGGAAAGTTTATGGATAAACTTATGTTTTATAAGTGCTTTTGCATTTTGTGTGACCCTTCTTATAACCTAACTTATATTTTGCATTATGCTTTTGCATGATATATACTCTGAACTATATATTATGTGATTTTATGAACAACATTATTGTAGTCGTGCTTATAATGTTAATTTGGGATTATTGTATTTATATGTCCATCTTTTGTTATTTTTATTTTTTTCCTAGTTATCCTTTGTCTAATTAGTTGGATTTGAAAGCTAAAGAATCATTAATTAAAATAGTGCATTTTCATCATTACATAAGCAACTCGAAATTTTACAGGATCATCATCAACACACTCATGCTATCTACTTGTTAACTAGAAAACCTAACAAACAAATATCTAAACTAACCCTAACAATAGTTACAAGACACAATAGTACCATCATCAACATTTTTTATGCACTAACACCACTCTATATTTCCTAGTCTCTAATTGAATTCATTCAAAACTTCTTGTGGAACTTGAACTACACCTTATTGTTTTTCATATCCATCAGCCTAATAAAAAAAATTATAGTAGATTCTAAATTGCAAAATCCCAAAAATAAATATTGAATCAACTCATGAGACATATAACAACTTAACAATTTCTTTGAATAGAGAAATTTACTTTATAATTTAGGAACCCATGAAATGGTCTTCCAATATTTTCTAGTGTGTCTAAATACTTAATCATTATACGCATACAAATAATCATTCTTATCTCTCCTGATTTGAATGTCCTTACTGCTATAATTTCTTCTACTAGAGTTATTCTTATTTGAGCTTTCTTGACTTCTCTTACCACTGCACATCATGACTCACGTAGAAGAATAAATAAGACGAACTTGAGAAGAGAAGGTGAAGAACAATAGAGAGAAAGAGACGAGGAACAAAACAAAAGAGAAGAGAAGAAACAATGAAGATGAAGATTTAAGGATTATGATTTTATAATTGAGGATGAACCAAATTGAGTTTTGTAAACCAAATTTGGGCACCAATTTTAGTTACACTCATTGTTTGTTCACATTAGCGTGTTCTTGCAACACAGAGCAATGTTAATACGACGCATTAGATTCACCTTTTTTTAGAGTGAGAGGTCAATTTGGTTATTTTACAAAGTCAGGAATTTAATTAATACAAGTTGAGAATTTCATAGACCATTTAGGATGACCCTGGGTATATTTTAGCAGCTCTAGAAATTTGATTTCAAAATTCAAACATGATTTATAATGTCAAATATTTTTTTATTTAAATTAATTAAATATAACTTTTACCAAAATCCGTAACGTATGAAAAATTACCAATTGAAATTCACGTTACACATCCCGAGTACATTGTCCCGAATTTTATATATAACACAAGGTGGGTACTGTGCACCCATGGTAAGGAATATTTAGAAAAATGTAAAGAAAACAGAAACTAAGTCCCCGAGATGTGATCTACAAGAATTATGGTCAGTGTACTGATAAACTCCAATTTTGTGGTTTATCTTGTGCTTAATTTGGGAGATTTTATCACCTTTTCTCACATTTATTCAATGAAATAGCATGGTTTTGTAATTCTTCCGTAATTTGTGCTTAAGTGTAAAAACATGCTTTTTAGGCCCTTAAATTGGTGATTTTAATTCACTTTAATTTCATTCGATGCCTTGATATGTTTGTTGAGTGATTTCAGGTTCATAAGGCAAGTATTGGATGGAAGAAGTGAAGAGAAAAGCATGCAAAGTGGAGAATTCATGAAGAAATGAGCATTTAGAGAATTGAGAGCCACGCGCACACGTCATCCACGCGTACGCGTGCATTGAAGATTTGCAAGCCACGCGCATGCGTCACCCACGCGTATGCGTAAGGAGAAATTTTGGCCAGCGACGCGCACGCGTGACGCTCGGCACGTGACTCACTTAAAGTGAATTCGCTGGGGGCGATTTCTGAGCTTTCCAAGCCCAAATCCAACTCGTTTCTGAGGGTATTTCATGCAGAATTTAAGCTTGGGCAAAGGGGGGGAAGAAATTAGTTGTAGCTTAGCATCATGTAGTTTAGTTTCTAGCGAGAGAAACTCCCTCTTCTCTCTAGAATTAGGGTTCTTAGGGTACTTTGCATCTTAGATGTAGAATTTAATTCTTGTTTTCATCTTGTTTCCTCTATAATTTCTTGTTTCTACATCTCAATTCTCTTAGTTTGTAGTGTTAATATCCCTTTTTATGCCTCTTTTAGTTTTATGAATGCTCATGTTGGATTTAGATCTCTTTTAATGCAATTGATATTTGATGTTCTTTTATTGTTGATTTGAGTTGGTATTATTGTTTCCTTGCAATTGGTAGTTGTTAGATTTTATTATTCTTGCACATTTACTATGCTTCCCTTTTATGCCTTCCAAGTGTTTGATAAAATGCTTGGTTGGATGTTAGAGTATCCTTTTGAGCATTCTTGGCTTGGAAAGATGAATTAGGCAATATTGAGTCACTAAGATCCAACCTATGTTGGTAATCTAGAGTTGTTAGCTAGTATTATTTCCATTGACTCTAATCTCTTGCTAATGCAATTAGTAAGTTGATTAGGACTTTTGGATTGAGATTAGCTAGTCTTGTTTGACATTCTCTCAATGTGAAGATAATATTGTACCTTCTTCCATTGCTAGAGATGAGGAAATAAGATAAATTCTTGTTAATTATTGTTATTAGTGACTAGGATAGAACGCCTATATTCTCAATCCTTGCCATGAATGTCTCTCTTTATTAATTACTTTCTTTAGTTGCTTGCTTTACTTTTCTTGTCATTTATTTTCTTGCTCCTTTCATCAAATCAAACCCCCGTATTCCTTCATAGCCAATAGTCATTCACTTTATTATAATTCCTTGTGAGACGACCCGAGGTTTAAATACTTCGGTTAATTTTCATTGGGGTTTGTACATGTGACAACTCAAATTTTTGCATGTGAGGGTTGTTTGTTGGTTTAGAACTATACTTGCAACGAGAATTTATTTGTAAAATTCTTTACCGACACAACAAATCTTTTCACATCATGTACCCGGGATATGTGTATAGTTTTCTAAGTGTCCCTGCACCCTAGATAACTACATAAAAAAAACCTTTATATAAGGAGCCTCTTGGCTTAACTATTAGTCATACTAAATCCATCTATCTACTCTTTATTCCCCTTATTCTTCTTCTTTATACACATGACTAATAATCATTTTTTTCTAGTAGTTTCTACCAATGGGATAATAAAAAATGGTGAAGAAGGAGTCATATTTGATTGTAATTCACCGGTAATGTTGCACACTTATTGTGTTGATTCTCTAGATGTGCTAAAGAATATCATATTGAGCAACATGGATGCAATCGGTTCCAAGGAGGTTTATTAATAAGGTATTTTGGGTGGAAGCTAATCAACATGTGAGGGTAATATTCGACATACATGCTAGACTAATACTACAACATGTGATGGAGTGGTATGCTGCAGTTTGTGACGTAAGTGGTAATTTTTAGTAGTCATCTTCCATGCCGCAGGCAATCTCGATAGCGACAAGACTGATTCACTTTGCTGACCCTCTAGATAAGGCCGAAGTAGACGAGAGTTTGTCTGATTTAGATTACGTCGCTGAAACTGGATCGTCTAACGAAAGTGATTCCTATAAGGAGTGTGTGCCAGACTCCTGGAGAATCCAATTGGTAGGGGTGTTCGGTTTCTTCTTCCTCTTCCTTTGGCCATTCCACAATTATCAGAAGTTCCAAATCATTATCACACTCTTAATTTGGATGCAATGCAACTAGATGATCTTTTCAATCTTGGCGACAGAGAAGATTACAACATGGATGGAGGTGTGAAATTTCGGGTGGACCATAGGTTTAGGAATAGAGATGCTGTTCTAATAGCAGTGAAGAACTATATCATTCGAAGAAACATTGAATACAGAGTTTTGGAGTCAGATAGATTGAAATACCATTGTTGATGCAAGCAATTCTCTATTGGGTGTTCATAGAGTCTTTGCACTGCGACAAAATTTGAACTATTGGTAAATGTCGTCCTTTGCTTTTTACGAAATTAACAAGTAAATGATGATTATATTATATATTAGATAATAAGATTTATGAGTAATTTTGTAGGGAGGTGCAGAAGTTTGACAGACCACATACCTATTTAGCGTCAACCATGTCTCAAGACCATGCTCAGTTGGATAGTAGTCTGATTTGTACTGTGATCCTACCAATGATACATGTTGATCCCTTTATTTTTATCCCAGTGTTGTAAAGTACAGTGTAGTGTTTTTATCCCAGTTGGACAACTTTTTATGCACAAATATCTGCAGCACTCCTAATCCAATTAGGAGCCATGGGTTGTAGCTGGGGATCGTTGTAAGGTGTCCAATAAAGCTAAAAAAAATATAAATTTATATAATTAGCTATGGAAGAGAAAAAAATGTAATAAATTATAAACGAATACGGATCGTACTTGATCAAGCCTACGAGCATCCAGCTGATGCCGCAATCCTAGTATTCTGTCGTGGTGGTGGTCTCTGGTTTACTGTCCTAATCCCACCAACCTATTCATGGTATATAAAGTGTCCTTAGTAATTATTATTGCAAATAGAAACGAACAACAATAAATAATAATTAATTACCTAGTCGGACAGAATGATGGGAACTTGTGATCAATCCAAGACAAGAGAAGTAGTATGCACCCAGCAATGTCTGTCACATCATGCCCAGAAGTGGTGTACAGTGAGTGGTAAGTGTGTGCCAGTAATGCAGACCCGTAGTTCAACTATTTGCAACTATCAAAATCTTCCTGCAACGACAACCATCTGAGAGGAACAAGGTTCAATGACTTGTCCGCGAACAGAAACCCCCGATCAACATCATCAACTTGCATCGGGCATATTTACGGAGAGTCTCTGGATCTATCCCCAGGGAATGTGTGAGACCCTGTTTCTAAACCAGGTCATCCTCAAAGAAAATGTTTGCTTCCTGTTCTCTGGCTGTGGTGGCAGCCTGCTCGTCGAGCAAATTTTCAACCTACTGCCATGTGGAGTGTCCATGGTGCTACTGGAAATCTCTAGTCCAATCCCTGATCAGCTCACATCTTGTGTAGACTAAGATGGTAAGCAACGTCTTGTAGCGTAATGGTGACCTTACTCCATAGAAAGTGAAAGTTGTGGGTCTCGGGCCTCCATCACTCGACAAATGCAGAGAGCAAGACATTGTCAAACATGAAAATCTCTTAGTGCTACTACATATTTGAATCTAGCCACCCTAATGTAAGACAATGGCACGTCAAGTGAGAGGGTGGCAATGTCACACGATGTGGTAAGAGTAATCGAGATCTCTATAAAAATAGCAACTATTAGTCTTTCAAATTAATCTTATCTAACTCATAGATATCTAATATTTATTGTAATTAAATATTAGAATTAAGTACATATATAATTTTGTTAATAAAAATATTCAATTTTATGAATGTAATCATATAATAATATTAATATTAATTAATAATATCCTAAGTGTTCGATAAAAAAAAAAGAACTGCACGTAATTTTTGTACGAGATGTCTCTGGTACGGTTTGAAGGGTGGATCGAGAACCCGCGGACAGAGCTGGAGCCGGGTCGCTTGACTGGAACAATGGGGGTGGTACCTGCAAAGACACTCCGACGCTCAAGTCAGAATGGATCTAAGAGGTAGAAAGTGTGAGGAATGAATGAATACCTGGAGGGGCCTGAGTCCTCTATTTATAGGTGGTGGAGGATATCTTATCTTATCTTATTTGGCTAAGATAAAGGGGGCGTTTGAATTCGAAAGTCGGTTAGGAGTCTGAGAATGCCGTTTTCGGGCCTTCTAGAAGTGAGGAACGGGTCGGACCCGGGGAACCGGTATTGGGTTCGGTCTTGGATCCGGGACGTTGGGCCGGATCCGGGACATTGGGCCGGATCCGTAACAGTTGCCCCCGCAGCGGGGGAGCGAACAAGGTCGGTCCGTCGCTTGAGAGGCGCGATGTCTGTCCGTGAGCTTCGGTTCGTCTCGGGAGTTCGTTTGTTTTCTGGAGGGAGGTCGGTGCCTTGGTTCCGGTTTCGCTGGGGGGCTCGTCTGACCGTTTTTTGGTTTGACGAGACTCCTCCGCTTCTGCCGTGTCTGTTGCGTTCTTCGATGCTTTATCAGTTTCTTTTTTCGAGGGAGGGTCATTAAATGTGAAGGGACGTTTTCCCTTTTCTGCCCCTACTAGCTTTAACTGTGCCTAGGGGTAATTGTGTCAGTTTACCCCTTTCTTTGAAACCGTTTTGGATTTTTATTTCAGTTCCCTCGCTCACTTCCCTTTCCTTTTCCTTTTTCCATTCTCTTCTGAAGAATCTCTCTCTGAACAGAAAGTCCCTTCCTTTTTTCATTTTTGGTTTTTGCTTGCTGCTCCTGTTTTTCAAGCTTCCTCAAGTGTTCTTCCTGCATTTCCAGGTTAGCGCGTTTCGTCTATTCTTTTCCTGTTATTTTGTGAATGCTGCTCTGTTTTTTGCCATGCATTGTTCTGCCTGTTTTTAGTTTTGCGTTGAACTAGTCTCTTTTGGGGGGGGGAGGTTTGTTTGAGTTTTTAGAGGGGTCGAGCACCGCCGTATTCGTTCGGTGATGGCGGTGTACCGCCGCGTTGGTTTGGTAGTGGTGTGTAGGTTTTTGTCTTGCTTCTGTCTAGGGTTAGCAGGCTGATGGTGGTGCTCCTCCCTGTTTTAGGTATGCAACGGCGGAGAAATGAGGGTGTGAGGGCTCTAGTAGCCCCTTCCAGGGGCGTTCCCAATCGTTATGGTTGGGTGACTAGTGATGTATGGGGCGTTCCGTCGCGGATGACGGAGGGCGACCTTCAACGGCTCCGTGATCAGGGGGCCATCTGTGGCGGTGGTGATGAGGAGGGGCGGTATGAGCTCGTCCTCCCGGATGCCGACGAGCGTGTTTGCTACTTGAATCTGCATTCTCCCACCGTTCCGGATTGGATGTGGGTTTACGAGTTGATGTTCACTCGGCTTGGCGTGCGACTTCCCTTCTCGCCGTTTGTTCAGGATCTGTTGAGTCGGTGTTCCGTGGCGCCGTCTCAACTTCACCCGAACAGCTGGGCTGCTGTGCGGTCGTTTGAGTTGGTGTGCCGGTATCTCGACCTTCCGGCTTCCGTTCCTGTTTTTCTTTTTCTTTTCTTATGCACTCTTCCGACTAAGGAGGGGAAGCATAAGAAGGGGTATATGTCCTTCTGGGCTCAACCTCATCGCCGTATTTTTGGCTTATTTGAGGATTCTTTTCATGGCTTTAAATGGGAGTATTTTAAGGTGCGTCCCGTCCAGGGGCACCATCCATTCTGGCTGTCACCGGAGGGTGTTCGTCGGTTTCCGACATACTGGAATTTCCAGGCTGGCCCGTCGGTTTTAACTAAGTTCACCTATAATGGCTTGTCCCAGGAGGATAAGGACGTTGTCAATATTTTGTGGCATTTATTTGGTGAGCGTCCGTTGAATCCTCGGGACGTTATGGGGGATCCCGAGGCTTGTCGGGCGTATATCGGTGTGTGCTTTGTCTTCTTTTCCCGATTTCGTATGTTATATTCTTGCTTGCTTTTTTGTAATCTTTTTCTTTTTTATTTCTTTCAGTTGAGATGGCTGGTGGGCTGACTTCTCTGGCTAGGTTGAAGGCAGCGATGGGTCGGGAGGAGGGATCCTCGTCTCCTTCGACCCCTGTCTCCAATCCTGCCGTGGAATCTCAACCGGTTTCCCAGGAGGTGATTTCTTCGGCTGCTCGGGCAGAGGTTCAAGTTTCCCCTGGCCATGTGAACTCTCCTGAGATTGTGGTAGTGTCGGCTGCTGAGGCTTCTCGGAAGAGAAAGAGGCCCGAGGACCCGAGCAGCGAGACTTTTGAGGAAGGTTTGGTGCCAAGTGTGATGGATCGTCGTTTTGATGCTCCGGGGTTTATTGATCAGCATTTGATGCCTGGTACGGAGCCTTATTTTGACGGCTGTGATGTTTCGTTCCAGGCCAAGTCGGTGTATCGTGCTCTCCTTCGCTCCGCTGTTGTTGTTCGGAAGGCTGAGCCTGTGATGGCTCAGGTTGGTTTGTTGGATAAGAAGCTTCGCCAATCTCAGGCTGAGGTGGCTAAGTTGAAAGAGGAGCTCGATGCTGCCGAGATTGCGAGGGGGAAGGCGGTGAAGTCTTCTGAGGAAGCTGGGGCGGAGATTCTCCGGCTTTCCGAGGTTGAGACTTCACTTCTTTCTCAGCTGGGCGAGGAGCGGCGTAAGGCTTCTGATGCGGGTTCCCGGGCTGCCATACTTCTTGGTGAGATGGAGGCTCTGACTGCCGGGGTTGCTACATTGAAGAGGGAGAAAACTGAACTGTTGGCCGATGCTAAGGATGCAATTGCTGCTACTGAGGAGACGATGAAGGCGCAGGCCCTGGTGCTTGCTCCGGGAGTGGACGTGTCCGTGATGGGCGCATTCAAGACCGTTCGTGATGGCCGGATAGTCGACCTCGAGTAGCTTTATCTTTGTAATCTTTGTTCTCCCGCTTTTTTAGACTTACTTTGTTTTTGGATACATTTGGTTTGGCCGTGGGCCATGTAACCGTGACTCCGTAACTTTGGTTTTTCGTTTTAACAATTTTTCGAGCCGTTCGGGCTCTTTTCGTATGTTCCGTTTAAAAGCTATTCCGTTTAATTAATCTTTTTCCCGTATTTGGGATGAGTGGACCGTCGTGTGGTCGGGTTTATATGGATATCCGCGGGTTGGGCCTGGAGGGTGATCGGTCCTCCAGTCGTGGCCGTGTTTTTGTTCCGTATTTGGGACATTGTGTGAGTAAAAATAAAGAATTTAGGGATAGCTTTGTAATGCGATTTTATTGATGGGTGGGCCTCGTTAAAACCCTCCGTTGTTGGCGGGAAAGAGTACCCGAGTTTGATACATAGGCGTAGTTTTTGAAATGTAAATGTAATTTGCAAATAAGTAAAGCGAAAGCGTAAAAGGAAATGGGGGAGGGGGAAATGGAGACCTGGGTTGGTTTTAGGAGTAGTATCGCCGTAAGTTGGCGGCGTTCCACGTTCTCGGGACTTCGTTACCGTTAAGCCGTTCGAGCTTGTAGGCTCCTTTCCCGATTGCAGCTTTGATTCTATATGGTCCCTCCCAGTTGGGGGCGAGTTTTCCTTCTCCCGGGGTTGGGGGACCGATGTCGTTTCGCCGTAGGACGAGGTCGTCAGTTGTGAACTCTCGCCGAATGACTCCGTGGTTGTATCTTAGGCTGATTCTTTGTTTTAGGGCTAGCTCTCTGAGGTGGGCTATGCTTCTTATTTCGCCAGTGAGGTCTCGTTTTGCTTCTTCGTCGTTGCCTCCGATTGTTCTTCGCGGGCTTGGGTCACCGATTTCGACTGGGATGATAGCTTCCGTGCTGTAGGTTAATCGGAAGGGGGTTTCCCCGGTAGCTGTCTGTGGGGTCGTGCGGTATGACCATAAGACCGATCCGAGTTCGTCTGCCCATAGTCCTTTGGCTTCGTCGAGTCGTTTCTTGAGGCCTTTGACTATTATTTTGTTTGCTGATTCCACTTGTCCGTTTGTTTGGGGGTGTTCTACCGAGCTAAAGCGGTGGGATATGCGTAGCCCGTTTAGGAATTCCTTGAATTTGGTGTCGGCGAACTGGGTTCCGTTGTCCGAGATGATGATCTCGGGGATCCCGAATCGGGTGATGATTTGTCGCCAAAGGAATTTTCGACATTGGGTCGCCGTGATAGAGGCTAGCGGCTCGGCCTCGATCCATTTGGTGAAATAGTCTATGGCGACGATGAGATATCGGAGTTGGCCTGGTGCCGTGGGAAAAGGTCCGACAAGGTCGATCCCCCAGGTGCCGAATGGCCGTTCTGCCGATATGATGCTGAGCTGATGTGGGGCGGCTTGGTGGATGTTAGCGTGTCGTTGACATTTATCGCAGTTTTTCACTAGTTGTATGGAGTCCCGGATGATCGTGGGCCAGAAGTAGCCGGCGCGGATGACTTTTTGGGCAAGGGTTTTACCTCCGACGTGGTGGCCGCAACAGCCTTCGTGGATTTCGCGTAGTATGTATTCCGTGCTCCCGGGCTCGACGCATTTGAGCAGGGGTTGCGAGAATCCGCGTTTGTATAGTTGTCCTGCGACGACCGTATAACCGGCGGCCTCCCTTTTTATTCGTTTTCCCTCTTTAGGGTCTTCGGGCAGTTCCCTGTTGAGGAGGTATTGTAGGATGGGGTGGGTCCATGACTTGTGGTGGGAGTGTGTTAGGTGGGTGTCGGCTGTTAAGGATACGGACGGCGTTTTGACGACTTCCTGAATTAGCGATTTGTTGCCGTGTCCTGGTTTGGTGCTAGCAAGTTTGGAGAGGAGGTCGGCTCTGGCGTTTCTTTCCCTGGGGACGTGCTGTATGATTATCTGGTCGAATTCTTCTTTTAGTTTGTTGACCTTGGCGAGGTATTGTTGTAGTAGGGGATCTCGCGTTTGGTAGTCTCCGTTGATTTGGGAACTGACTACTTGCGAATCCGTGTTGATCTCCAGGATTTTTGCCCCGACTTCGCTGGCTAGGGTTAGGCCTGCCAGGAGGGCCTCGTATTCTGCTTGGTTGTTTGAGACCGGGAAGTCGTACCTGACTGATTGTTCGATCACGACGCCGTTTTGGCTTTCCAGAATGACTCCGGCGCCTCCGGAAGTGACGTTCGAGGAGCCGTCGACGTGTAGTTTCCATGCCTCGGGAGGGATGTTTCCTGGGGTCATTTCTGCGATGAAGTCGGCCATGGTCTGTGCTTTGATTGCGTATCGGGGTTCGAACTTGATGTCGAATTGGGATAGTTCGACGGACCATGCTAGCATTCTACCCGCTAGGTCGGGCTTCTGTAGTACCTGTTTGACTGCTTGGTCGGTTCGAACCGTTACGGGGTGGGCTTGAAAATATTGCCGCAGGCGTCGGGACGCCGTGAGGAGGGCAAAGGCTAGTTTTTCTAGGCGCGAGTAGCGGGTCTCTGCGTCTTGTAGGACTTTGCTTGTGAAGTATATAGGTTTTTGCTCCTTTTTCTTGTTTTCTCGGATGAGTGCTGCCGCGAGTGTTTCTTCCGTTATGGAGAGGTATAAGTATAGGGTTTCCCCTGTTTGGGGTTTGGCGAGGATTGGTGGTTCCGCCAGGGTTTTCTTGAAGTGTTGGAATGCCACTTCGCACTCTTCTTTCCATACGAAGGGGGCTCCTTTCTTCATTAGTTTGAAGAAGGGGATTGCTTTTTGGGCTGATGCTCCGAGAAAGCGAGATAGGGCTGTCAGTCGACCGGTGAGCTTCTGAACGTCGCGTAGGTTTTTTGGGCTCGTCATCTCGAGAACGGCGCGACATTTCTCCGGGTTGGCTTCAACTCCGCGTTGTGTGATCATGAAGCCGAGGAACTTTCCTGCCTCCATTCCGAAGGCGCACTTTGTTGGGTTGAGTCGCATTTGGTGTCTCCTTAGGGTGTCCGTTACGGCCTTGAGGTCGCTGATGAGTTGTTCGTCGGAGTCAGTTTTGGCGAGCATGTCGTCTATGTAGACTTCTAGTTTGGTTCCGGATAGGTTCTGGAATATTTTGTTGACGAGCCGTTGGTATGTTGCTCCGGCGTTTTTCAAACCGAAGGGCATGACTGTGTAGCAGTACGTGCCGTCGGGGGTAATGAACGCCGTTTTTTCTTCGTCGGGTCGGTGCATGGGTATCTGATTGTAGCCGGAGTACGCGTCCATAAAGCTGAGGTATCGATGTCCGGATGCGGAGTCCACTAGTCCGTCGATGTTCGGTAGGGGAAAGGCGTCTTTGGGGCAGGCTTTGTTGAGGTCCGTATAGTCGACGCACATTCGCCATTTTCCGTTGGATTTCTTTACAAGTACGACGTTTGCTAACCAGGTTGTGTAGGGAAGTTCTCGGATGAAGTTTGCTTCGAGCAAGGCTTGTACTTGTCTTTTGACTTCGGCCGCTCGGTCTGCTGACATTTTTCTTCTTCTTTGTGCTACGGGTTTGGCTTTGGGGTTCACGGCTAGTCGGTGGGACATGAAGTCAGGATCTATCCCCGGCATGTCGGCTGGAGTGAAAGCGAACAGGTCTCTGTTTTGTTTTAAAAATTGGGAAAGGTCTTCTTTCAGGTCGTAAGGGAGGTTCCTGTTGATGAAGGTGTATTCGTCCTTGGTCTGTCCTATTTGTAGTTTCTCCATGTCGCCTTCTGGTTCGGGTCTAGGTTGGCCGTCTTGTCGGGCATCTAGGTCGGCCAGAAATATCCCGGCTGCGTCGCGGGATTTTTTCCGTAAAGCCAGGCTGGTGTTGTCGCATTCTGCCGCGATTTCCCGATCTCCGTGGATGGTCCCGATGGAGTCGTCCTCCGCTACGAACTTCATAAGGAGGTATTTGGTAAAGATGATGGCCGAAAAGTCATTGATCGTCTTTCTTCCGAGGATGACGTTGTAGGCAGTGGAGTCTTTTAGGACCACGAATTTGGCTATGAGTGTCCTCCTCTTGTCACCGGTTCCTATGGTGAGGGGGAGTGTGATGGAGCCTTCCGGTTTGAGGAAGTTGTCTCCGAGTCCCGTGACGCCGTTGCGGTGCGTTTGGAGATTTTCGTCGCGGAGCCCAAGCTTGTCGAAGGCCCCTCGAAAGAGGATGTTAGAATCTGCGCCGGTGTCTACTAGTATTCTTCGGACTAGCCCGGTTCCGATCTTCGCCGAGATCACGAAGGGTGCGTCTTCGGCTGCGGTGCCGTGCTGGCAGTCCTCGGGTAGGAAGGTTATTGCTTTGTTGGACACGGGAGTTGGGGCTTGGTTTGTGACGGCCATTACCTGGAGGTCCTTTTTTATCTTGGATTTTGACTTGCATGGTGCATCTTTGCCCGTGATGACGTTTACTATGATGGTCGGGTCTTCTTCTGGACTTTCTCTTGGGGGTCGCTTTTGGGTTCTCGGGTTACGTCCTTCTCTCTCCGGTGACCTGTCTTTCTCCGCGCGTCTCGGTTCTCTGATGATTTTGGTAAATTCTGGGAGTTTGCCGTCTCGTATGGCTTGTTCAAGGGCGTCTTTAAGGTCGAAACAATCCTGCGTTTTGTGACCGTAGCCTCGGTGGTATTCGCAGTAGAGGGTTTTGTTGCCTCCTGTCCTTTCCTTGAGTTGGCGGGCTTTTGGAATGATGCCTCGGTCCGCTATTTGGTGGTATATCTCGGTGATTGGTGCGGTTAGGGGTGTGTAATTGGAGAATTTGCCTATTCTCGGTGTCTGGTTGGTCGGTCTCGGGTGGTCTCGTTGATTCTCTTTGGGTGTTGCGTTATGGTGAGAAGCCGAATTGCCGCGTTGGTTGTTGCCGTGCTGCCGCTTGTTGGCCGCGACGACTTGGCTGACCTCTTCGTCGTTAATGTAGTCTTTGGCGACGTTCTGGATCTCATGCATGGTCCACACCGGTCTGGTGGTGAGGTGTTTGCGAAAATCTTCGTTCATTAGCCCATTGGTCAGGCAAAGGCTTGCGACGGAATCCGTGAGTCCGTCGATCGTTAGGCATTCGTCGTTGAAGCGGTCGAGGTATTTTCTTGTGGATTCTTCTTGTTTTTGCGTGACCCCTAGTAAGCTGATGGGGTGTTTGGCTTTGGTGATCCTAGTAGTGAACTGGGCCATGAACTTTCGTGTAATATCGTGGAAGCTGGCTATGGATCCGTTCGGGAGGGCGTTGAACCATTTGATCGCTGGCCCGGCGAGGGTTAACGGGAAGGCTCTGCATCGGACCGCGTCGGCCGCTCCTTCTAGGTTCATTCTGGCTTCAAAAGCCGTTAGATGTTCTTGGGGATCTTTAGTTCCATCGTACTTCATGTCGGTAGGTTTGTCGAAGCCTTTGGGGAGTTTTGCCCTTAGGATTCTTTCTGTGAAGGGTGTAGCTCCCATTATTGTATGGTCGTTTCTCGTGCGCTTGGTGTTTCGGTCTCTCCGATCTTCGTCCGAGTGATGTTGATAACTCAGATCTTGAGAAGCGCTGCGGTTATGTTTCTTATTGTATTGCCGTTCTGGCGATTTTCCGTGTCTGTGATCGCGTGATGAGCTGCGACCGTCTCTTCTGTCGTGTCGTCGGGTTGGCGACCTACCGCGGCGAGATCTTGATCTGGAGGTTGCATGGCTTCCGTGCTCGTCGTTGTGCTTTTCTTTATTGGTTATCTTGCCTTCGAGTTCCTGAACTCGGAGGCAGAGATCTTGGATGATCTGTGCTGCTTTGTCGCTGGCTTTCTCAGGGTGTCGTCAGTCCGTGATGTCGCGATCGTTCGCGTTTTGGATAGCGTTTGCTATTCTCGTTTGGTTCGTGACTTCACGGTACTCGGGGGTTGGATTAATCGGTTGAGAATCATCCTGGCTTGAGGGGGTTTCCTCTAGGACGTCCCCTATTGGGCCCAGCTGGCGCAGATTCCCCATAGACGGCGCCAATGTACGAGATGTCTCTGGTACGGTTTGAAGGGTGGATCGGGAACCCGCGGACAGAGCTGGAGCCGGGTCGCTTGACTGGAACAATGGGGGTGGTACCTGCAAAGACACTCCGACGCTCAAGTCAGAATGGATCTAAGAGGTAGAAAGTGTGAGGAATGAATGAATACCTGGAGGGGCCTGAGTCCTCTATTTATAGGTGGTGGAGGATATCTTATCTTATCTTATTTGGCTAAGATAAAGGGGGCGTTTGAATTCGAAAGTCGGTTAGGAGTCTGAGAATGCCGTTTTCGGGCCTTCTAGAAGTGAGGAACGGGTCGGACCCGGGAAACCGGTATTGGGTTCGGTCTTGGATCCGGAACGTTGGGCCGGATCCGTAACAATTTTCAAAAATTAATTATTCATCTTTAAATGTTCTATACTAACTAATGGTCATTTAGCTAATATAAATCTAATGATCTTAACTAATTAAAACAAAACAATCTGATATAACATGTTAATATTTTAACATGTCGTCTATACTTAGATCGAATTATCTTAACATGTCGAATAAAACTAGATAAATCAAAATAATATACATTGTTATTATTCTCATATATCTTTTAACTAATTAACTCAAAGTATCCTAACATGTAAATTAACTTAATAAAATCTAAAAATATAAACTAATTAATTAATTAACATGAAAGAGACAGAAACCAATCTCAAAATTCAATGTTCTAACTACGTGTTACACTATATTTGGCCGGTTGATGTCCTTGACGGAACCATCTATATTTCAAGTACTAGTACTAAATATGTAAAAAAGTTTTCAAAGTTTTAAAAATTTAACAAATAACTCACATGTCTCGATTGCACCCATTATATATAGTCATTTACTCTTTTTTTTTTTATGAACATGTCTTAGGTATTGAGTACCCAACTTTTGATTTATATTATATCAGGGTGTACCTAGGATACATCATATTTTTGTTGTATCATACCAAGATCTTTAGGCTGCGTTTGTTTTGTGTATATATTAAGACATAGACATTAAGACATAGACACTTGAGACATAGACATAAAACATTTGTGTTTATGTATGCCGTTTGGATATGATAGACATGATATTAGTATAATGTCTAATATTATGTTTGGTTTACATAGAACAAGACACTACATAATTAAAATGACCATTTTACCCTCTTAATTTAAATTAAAATTTTAATAATTAAAAGAAAAAAACTATTCAGATTCCACTTTTCCCAAATCGGTTTGAGGGTTCCCACCCCCCCCACCCTACCCCCAGAAATCTCTCTTCTCCTTAGTTGGCCTCCTCCTTCTTCGTCGTTTGCTGGATCTTTTTTGTACAGTTCTTCTTCGTCGAGGATTCTTCTTCTTCTTCTTCTTCTTCTTCTTCTTCTTCTTCTTCTTAATTGTTGTGTGGGTGTTCGTAGGTACAGTGTGTGTGATGATTTGTTTATGGGTTTAGGATATTGGGTTCAAGGGTTCTAATGCTTCCCATGGTTGGCAGTGAATTTCTTCCTCAAGGATGGACTCAATGTGGACCCTTCAAAACTCCAAATTCTCTTGGATTCAACTAATCTTCCAATGGTTGGGAAGCCCCTATATGGACTTGTCTTGGATTGAATCCACATTTTTTACTAGCATCGTGTTCCCCATACAGCCCTTGGAGGTAAGAACCCAATGTCAAACAAATTCACATACCGTTTTATTTTTCTATCTGATTTTAGTCACACTAACTCGAAGTTGTGCAATTTGTTAGTTAGGAACTTCAATAATTTGTTTTCAATTTTATGGTATCAGTGAAAATAGAGAGAGAATGAAAGATTGCTTTCTTGTAATTGTTATTGTCATAAGAATTGATTGAAACGACCTCATTGGATGTGATTTTTTGTGGTCTGATTTCGGAAAACACTACTGCATAAAGGAAAAAAATGGAAAAAAACTTAGGACTAAGAAACATATTTGACATTATCTCTTAAATTAAATATGAATTTTTTTGCTATTTTTGTTAAGGTCTTTTAATACAGTCAGATATTGCAATTCAATTATTCCTAATAATACTAAAAAAGGTGTTATGGTTAACACCTCATAAAGCTTGTTTTTGTCTCTGCATGATTCATTCCATTTTTCTAATAAGATTAATGTATCTAAATCTACTCTTCTTTTTGCAGTTATTTCTTAAGTATGTTGAGGTAAGTAGTTAATCAATTTTTTGACTAGATTAATCAATTGGCATATCAGAAATTTCTTTCATTTTCAGTTTTTGGTAAAAATATCTTACTAATTTCTAGGTTGTTAAAATCAGAACTGGAGGAGTTGTTCATGATACTTTTTCTATCCATTTATCATCTAAAAGTCTAAACCAATTGCTTTGATTTCCATTAGGATTTTTGGGTTTTGTAACAAACAACTTCTATGTTGGATAAGATGTAAGTAGTTTTCATTTGAATTAAAAAGGCATTCACACTTGTTGTTGCTTTAAGGATAATCATATCTATCAAATCTTTGAATTATTCCCATCATTGTAGTTTGTTGTTTTTTAAAGTTTTACCGATGATATAACTAATTCATAAATCCCCATTCATTTGTATATGCAGAACAGTTGTAGGCATTGTCATGGTTAGTCATAGATATCTAGCCGGCAAACATGTTGATTTTCACAATATCTATATACGCCCTCCATCAACCAAGAACTCTCAGTCATCTTCCTTAGGACTACTACTTAGTCTCCAATTCTTGATAACCATTTCTGTTTTTGAAAGCTCTCTTGGTCTTCCAAATAGTACATCTGCAGGGATAAGGAAACTATTCTCACAGCTATTGGATGCTTTAAGAATAGCATAAGAGTTATATTTGTATAGTTTTAGGGAATACACAATTGTTTGTTGGTTCCTTCACTTGTAATGAACTTATGTAAATTGAAAAATCAATGAAAAGTGGTTTCTTTTATATGTATTTTGGTTTGTTGTTTCTTTTTTAGCTAATAGTATCTTTTTTTAACTTATAAGAGTATATTTTGGTTTCTTTTCATGAATACGTATGTGCAAAAATTAAGAACTCAGGTTGTAAATATTATGCAGGAAATTAACATAAGAGATACATTAGAGCCGTTGATTAACTTAAGTGTAGAATAGCAGAAAATCAACACATACTAAGCAAAATTTGATGAAGTAAAATTACAGATACTTATTAGAGTATATTTTGGGGCAAAATTACCCAATACAAGTATAATTCACCTGAAAGTTAACATAGATAATGTAGAATTGAATAAAATTTTGTGGGATTGTACAATTTTAAGTGCAAAATTGCATAATGCAATTAAGATTCACCTAGTGGAAAACTTAGTTGTATAATAGCAGAAAATCGACATAGACAAATTGCCCAATACAAATAAAATTCAACAGAACGCATAAAAGAGTTGCAATGTAGGTAGTGTACTTCAATTGTCCAACATAAGAAAAAAACAACATAACACTGGGAAGTCTATTAAGTTTACCAAAATACCCTAGTAAGTTTACCAAAATATCTCAGTAAGTTTAGCAATACACCCAACACAAGCTAAAAGTTTTCCATTATATCTCGAGCGAATGCCGCCTTTTCCTCGTCCAAACTCCAAAAGGTTGCCTTCAATTTTGGATTCTGCACAAATTTTTTTGCAATTTGCACGATCTTCATTGTGTTAAAACCAAGAATCTTCAGCGTTCGGCCAAGATTCACTTGCTCATTAACACCGGACATTGCATTGGCTAGTACCTGCACATGCTTTCCTTGATCCTCAACAGCAGCTTTAAAAGTTTCAGCTAAGTTTGATAGCACTGCAGCATCATTGCTTTTTTTAGTTGCACTGTGACGTCCTTGATTTTTCTCACTTGATGAAGCAAACGAGGTTGAAAAGGTATTGGGTAGTTCGCTCTCGGCAGCTGCTAAATCCTCCATGTCAACATCATCTCCGCCTAAACCCAAGCCACCAGCTGTGGCAGCAGCAAATGTAGAGCCCGGTGTGACATCTTCTTCAGCATCTTTTTCACTGCACGCATCAAGACCAGTAGCTCTATCCTTGCCAAAAATGCTCTCAAGACGTTCAAACAACGGAAATGGCTTGCCTGGAGTGTAGAGTGTAACATTGTGACCTTGTACAACATAAAATAAAGCGTACAATTACATGTTCATACGAAAGAGTACTTGTAAGAAGAATGATTAAATGTGAAAAAATTACGATCACACCTTTCCCCAAGCTTCCAGTACTTGTTTACTATCCAATTCAACACATATCTTTTCAGAATTCCACCCAAAACCACTACAACCCAACATCGCATCCACAAACATATATTTTTCTTTCAGGCGCTTGTGTTTGTTTCTGATGTGCTTCATAGTGAGACCACATCCAAGAAACTTCTCATTCATCTTGTCTGCCAGCTTTTGAAATACCCCTGGCTTAAATTGATCGGCATCTGCCCTCTTGCCTTCAACAACCAATTCCTCCATGAACACCACAAATTGTTCAGTTTCTTGTTCAGTCCATTGGCGGGGATAGAACGAGGGATAGAACCCTAATAGGATAGAACGAGGGACTTCGTAGAATTGTCCATCTTTTCTTAAGCAACCCAAAGTACCGCTCAATCACATTTCTAGCTGAAGAGTGCTTCTTATTAAATAACTCTAGACGATTTTGTGGTGCCCGATGACTTTGAACCCACTCATTCACATGATAGCGAACATTTCTATAAGGAGATAAAAATCCTCTCCTATTGGTATAGCCAACATCCACTAAGTAATAACACCCTAAAACGGAAGGATGGAAAAATATAAGAAATACATTGTAATTCTCATAAACAATAGCTATTATTCTTTTCAAAAGATTAATTTAGACATACCAATAGGTATTTTCAAGCCATTACATCGAGTAATAGCATCCCTAAGTACCCTTGAATCAGATACCGATCCTTCCCAACTGCTAAGGACATAGACAAAATTCATGTTCCGATTGCAAACTCCTAAGACATTGGTGGATATTCTAGATTTTCTCGTCCGATATCTAGATTTATCACTCTTCGGGACTGTGACATCTATGTAAGTTCCATCTAATGCTCCTAGACAACCCTATCAAATGTAAAAAAAAAAAAAAAAACAGTTATTACACGTAGAGTAAACTTGACCAATAAAAATTAGAGCTACATACACGACCTACCTTGAACCATTTCCATCTGGGATCTACACAATCTTCCGGTACAGGGTCTGCCTTTGCAAATAAGATACTTTGGACACGGAAAACCGAACACAATACCTTTTGAAAATACCTGCTAATAGTTTCACCAGACCTATAGAACCTAACTTGTACGCTGCAATTTTTGGTATGGGGAGATAATATGATTAAGAAAGTAGCTACTTGCTCGCCTATGCCAACATGACCCTCTTCGTCTAATCCACCTTGAACTTGTAGCAATTCACATAAAGTTGCAAATGCATTCAAACTAATTCTTAACTCCCATATGCAATTTCTATCTCCACCCTCCCCAATGATATTATCTAATGTATCTCACCTTAGTGGCAGTGTGTTTACTCTTCGACCAATCGAAGAATGACCCCGCCTTCTATTCCTAATATACATATATAAAGTGACTAAAAAAAGCAGCATTAACGTGTCAAATTGCATTCTCATAATCCAGTAATATCCAACACATAGCTTAATTTGTTCAGAACGATCCATCATCACTTCCTAAGAAACAATAACAAGTAAATACATAAATGAAGAACCTTAATAATTTGTACGGATAGAAAAAGCACTCAATTAAACTAAAAATAGGAAAAACACTCATTACATAAGCATATGCTCACATAATCAAGTTCAAAGCATACTAATAGATTTCACACCTAAGAAAACAACCAACTAGCTTAGATGCCATGAACAAAATAGAAAAGATATGGTTGAAATCTAATTAAATACATATCAATAAAAATGTCAGCTAAAAAATAATTAAGAGTTTTAATATGTAATTTTTTATTAATTAAAATAAAGAAAATTAAATAATGCTTTGGGACTATAACTTTTTAAGATAAAATTAACTCTAACTACTATCACAATGAAACAACATCCAGACTTGTAAATTAACATGTCAATTTCTACAAACAATTATCATCCAACTTATTCAATTTCTACAAACACATAATACAATTCATTTGGTCAACAACTTGGGAAGCAATTTGATAAGCAATTTTATAAACACAATACAACTAAATTGTCCTCTAGCATTCATCAAAATATAATAATTAAAAAGCTCACCTATTAATAATTTGATAAGCAATTTAATTAACATATTAATCAGCAATTAGAACAACATTTTTATCATTAGTTTTATCAACAATCAGCACTAATAACAAGAGCAAATCAATAACAAAATTTTATTTATCGCAGCAGCAAAAACTCCTTCTACAACTCTTTTCTTTTAAAAGATTTTGCTGCATAGTTGGCCAGAAAATGTTTGATGGTGAGAAACTGAGAATAATTTATCAAGTATAATTTATAATAACTTGTTTCTTTTAATTAGACACATAACTTTTTCTATTCTTTTTCCTCTTCGATTAGGAAAAATAACTTATTAAGCTTCAAAATGCATTAAAACAACCATCATCGAGATTATCCATTGCCTATTGAAGATTTCAGATGAAAATAAAATGAATAATTATAAACAATTCCCAGGTTTACATACAATTCGATTGTCCACATACCCAAATACTAGAATAGCAATTAATCAACAATAACCCATCTGATCAATAATCAAAATTAAAACAAGAAACTTCACAAAAGAAAAAATACCAGAGACAACAAGGCAAAGCACACCGATAGAGCAGATGTTGCAGCGACGGAGGATAAAAGACTCAACGCACAGCAGAAGCACAGCTAGGGTTTAAGGCTAATGCGGCTGCGGGATGGAGAGGCAAAGGTGGCAAAGTAGCAACACAAGCTCACCGCGACCAGAGCACAGCATGCAGTAATCAGAGAGGAGAGTCAGTGGAAAACATAGACGATGTGCGGCGGTGGTACAGCTTCGATGATGCAGAACAATTACGCAAGAAATTATCACTAGTTAGGGTTTGAAACAAACAGGAGAGACATTTGGAATTTCAAAAAATGAACGAGGATAAAATCGTCTGAAAATAGTGATACAGATTCGTGTCCATCGCCTAAAATTCGTGTCTCAGCATTTTACTGAGACATGAAATACATGTATCTTCTGTGTGTTTGTGTGTAAGCGTGTCCTTCTTATTTTTGTGTTTCAGAATCTAAACAATAGACACGTCCTAGTGTGTCTATGTCTTGGCAAGACACGGACATCAAACAAACGGAGTGTTATTTATCAAGAATTATAATTTAGTATCTAAGATGTGTAAAGTTATATCAATAAATATTCTACATGTTACGAATTTTAATAAATAATATATTTAATTTTTTTTAATTGAGTATGAAGAGTCTATGCCATTTGAGCTATAACTCATTGGCTAAATAATATATTTAATTAATTTAAATAAAAAAATTCTAATATCATAACTCAGGTATAAAATTTTTAACTATTATGTTACGTATACACCAAAATTAGCTATTAAAGTTAATTATTAGTATAAAATTTTTAACTATTACGTTACATATTGGAATACAAATATACATTGAAAATAAATTAAACCACGTATATTTATATACAAATATATTGATGGATAATTTTAGTGAATATACAAATAGCATTTTAGAATTTTTAAATATAAAAAATTATTGCATCGAAATTAGTTAAAAATTTCAATTTCAATTATTTTGCTACTGCACTAAACCAGCTCTCATCGTAAAATCTTTTTTTCTCTTTCGCAATTGAGACTGAAACCTGGGCATCGCATCTTCTTTTTCTTCTTTACTACTCTGTACTCTCCAACACCATTCACCATTCATAAGTAACCACGAACCAGAAAATGTCGCCGTGCAAGCCAGAGCTTCCCTTTCTGGACAAGCCCCTGCCGCCGCTCGCAGGTGTTTTATCTTCAATTCAACCCCACTCCTCTCCGTTTCTCTTTCTAGTTCTTGATTTTTGAGACTTTCTAGAACATTTTTGCTCTCTTGTTTCTTCTGTTACTTGTTTCCTCCTTCCTGCTATGACTCTTATCCTAATTCCATGTGTGATTTTGTGGTGTTATTGAGCTAATTGTTCTTGTTTTTCAATCTTGCTGCTTCACTGATCATTGATCGTGTCTGTGTTTGTGTTCGGTTAGATATTAATTAAATGCCACCGGCGTCCATGTGTGCAACCATTTCTCTTTGTCACTACCATAATCTCTCTCCTTAGACTGAAACAAAATTTGTTTCAGATCGCCTTCCAGCCAAATCTACTTGTTTTCATTATTTTTTTTTTCTTCAGCAATTACTGCCCTTAGTTTTAGTTTCAAATTTATAACTTTTAGTTAGCCAATATTATCGACTTTAAGGTATAACTTAGGGTCTAGAATTAAAGGTTTATGATTTAGGATCTAGAGTTTAGGATAAACAAAATAGTTTTTAAAAAATTGGCTGATGTTGCCTTAGCATTACTCTACCCCATATTGTTCAATGCTTCTGAATTTTGTTCATATGGACCTATGGCTTATCATACTACTTTATCATGGAACAATCTAACAACTTGTAGCTGATGGTTGAAGGCTATTCCAACTGCCATGTTGCGTTGTCTTTGTAGATTCATCTAACATTTTAGGGTTCCCTCGACTTCTTTTTGGTGTCCATTAGCTTTAACAAGATTCGTTGTTCGACAAATTTTCTGTCCAGGTCAATTTAGTTATCTCCTCCGACCTAAGACTTACTTCTCATGTTTATACAAGTGACTTGATTTTTATTTCTGTGTAGTATTTACTTATGATGGAACTTGCTGATATTTGTTTTGCATGGATAATATTCTAGTACGATCTTCTGTTCACGTTCATTTGTTTTTGATAGAATGAGAAGATTTTATATGGGACATCCTCATATAAATCCAAGATACGAGTAACACCAAAAGGGATAAGCCAGTAACGATGCAAGATAATCCCTATGCATATCACTTAGGGAAACACCCTTAAATGGACCAAATGCTTTTCATTGAAGGGAAGCCAAAAGGTAAACAAAATAAATAGTTGAAAAGGATTAAGGGAGCATGTGGTTCGTGGAATGTTTTCCAATTCATAGGAATCTTCGTATTGGGTAATCATTTTGCGAACCACGCCCCTCCTAAAACCCGTAGAGGACCTTCGATTCTCAATTTCTCATTTAATAGCCTTATCTATGCACTCTTGTCACGTTGACAGATGTCAGTTAAACTGATTGAAAACCCTTTTTCTATATCTGGGTGCAGGTTGATAAAAAAAACCTGTGGAATCACTGTCTGAACTTGAGGAATAATTGTAATTGGCTCAAAAACTGACAAATTGCTCTTGTTGAATCTTAAAAAAGGTAAAATCTTACAAGTTCTTGAATATATCTTGCAGCTTTAGTAGTTTGTGGCTTTGTGCTACTATTCTCTGTGCAAAACAGCTGAAGAAATGTTTAATAACTCTAGAACTTAGATGGTTTTTACATTATAGCTGTGATTTCTGTGAGCTTTCAAACTGCAGATTACTCGAATTGCAATCCCTGTCTGCCTACTTTGTTTGAGGAACTTTTTAAATCTTCTATTTTTTATCATCCCACTTTTATTTTGTGAAAGAACCTTTTTTTTGTCCATCTAAATATAATTTGTGAGCAGAACATGAGTAGCATTAGACAGCATCCCCTTGGGGGCGGGGGACATCAATTATTGGACTATCTGAAGCGCATGCAAGCAGAGAATCCAGCCTTCTTTTATGCAGTCCAGAATGATAATGATCACTCGGCTGGTAATATATTTTGGGCCGATGCAACATCTAGAGTGAACTACTCTAATTTTGGAGATGCTATTATATTGGACACCACCTATAAGACTAACCGGTATCGGATGCCATTTGCCTCTTTCACCGGATTTAATCATCATGGCCTACCGGTGTTATTTGGTTGTGCATTGATTTTAAATGAAGCTGAATCTTCATATATATGGCTATTTAGGACTTTTCTCCAAGCCATGTCTGGTCACTATCCTGTCTCCATTACAACAGATTTTGATCCTTTAATACAAGTGGCTGTTGCGCAGGTTCTCCCTCCAACTCGCCATAGGGTGTCTACAGGGAGCATATTCAGAGAGACCCGAGAGAGACTGGCACATCTATGGCCATCCAATCCTGATTTTGAAACAGATTTTCGGAAATGTGTTAATGAGAGTGAGACGATTGATGAGTTTGAGTCTTATTGGCCATCACTGTTGGAAAAATACTGCGTCATGGATAATGAATGGCTTCAATCCATGTATAATGCACGGCATCATTGGGTTCCTGTCTACTTGCAGGATACTTTCTTTGGGGAGATTTCTATAATGGACAAAAATGAATGTTTGAATGCATTCTTTGATGGATATGTGAATGCTTCCACAACCATACAGTTATTGGTTAGACAATATGAGAAAGCTGTATTAGCTTGGCATGAAAGGGAATTAAAAGCAGATTATGACACCATTAACACTAACCCACTTTTAAAAACACCATCTCCTATGGAAAAACAAGCTGCAAGTCTTTATACAAGAAAGATATTCTTGAAATTTCAGGATGAGTTTATAGAGACTATGGCTAATCCTGCTACAAAAATTGAAGATTCAGGAACTATCACTACTTACCGAGTTGCTAAATTTGGAGAGAAGACTAAATCTCAAATCGTTACTTTTAACTCTTTTGAGATGAAAGCTAGTTGCAGCTGTCTGATGTTTGAATATTCAGGAACTATTTGTAGGCATATATTATCAGTTTTCAGGGCCAAGAATGTTCTGAGACTTCCATCTCAGTATGTTTTGAAACGATGGACAAGGAACGCAAAAGCTGGTGGCTTTTCAGATGAACATGCTTCTGAGTTCCCAAGCAGTTCTGGTGACAGTGTAACAGTTCGTTACAACAACCTGCGACAAGAAGCAATCAGATATGTAGAAGAAGGTGCAAAATCCATCCAAATCTATCATGTTGCAATGAAAGCTTTGAATGAAGCTGTTAAGAAGGTTGCTGCTGTAAAAAGTCAAAGTATAGGAACTGCAGGGGGAGATACAGTCTCTAATGGAGAAAGGGATGAATTAATCGCAGCAGATGAAGATGTACATAGCTATCAATCTGCGGTTAGTTTCTTTGAGCTTGTGATTTTCCCTGTACATAATAAACCTAGCATTAGGTATGCAAAATCTTTGCTTGATAAATTAGACAATGAGTTGCATCCAAGGAAGTATGCTATTAAAGTATTAATGCTTAATATTGTTTACAGTTAAAAGCAAATTAACTCAGTGGAAGGGAGCATTTGTTGTTTGCTGCCTTCTAATTTTCTAACTGATAGTAATTTCAAATTTAGGTTATTTAGCTATCCTATTCTTATTTTATACTTTGCTTTTATAATTTGCTGGTTTTTGTGATCTGTCCCTCTGTGACTAAACATTTAAAAAGGACCGAATATTCAGTTTATTCTTTTTGTTATTTATGTGCTTTATAAGAAGAATCCTTACTCTGCATGTTTTGGTTATAACAAAACAACTGTTTTCCCCCCATCATAGAATGATCTTTCCCCAACCCATGTTAAACAGTAGTTCTTCCATTTTTGAGAAAAAGAAATCGCATTGATTGAATTTGAATTGCACCCGTTTTCCATGATACTGTGATAAGATTTGATCACTATCTGACTGTGCTCGAAGACTTGATCTTGACCTCACCTCAAATTTATGTTTATCAAAGCTCATGTTGTTGTATAAATATATAATTCCATTTTTACTTTAACTTCCTATTGTCAGGAGGAGAAGCAAAAGAAGATCCGAGAGTTGACTGCCGAGTTAGAGACCACAAATCAACGATGCGAAGTTTATAGGGCAAACCTGCTGGCTGTGCTAAGGGATATGGAAGAACAAAAGATGAACCTATCTGTTAAGGTCCAAAATGCAAGACTTAGTTTGAAAGAGTGACTGCATTCTTTTGCAGTGTAGGAACACACCCAACAAAACATGTAGGTGGAATGTATTATTGTGAAGTAGTGTAATACTTGTGAAAGTGGGGTTAATTTTTCAGTTCAAGACTCTTAAGGCATGGATTTTCAATGTTTCAATGTTCAGTTTTTTTGTTGTTCATATCATTTGTTGTATATTTTGCATCTGTTTTGTGTAGTCATTTGTTTGTGCTTGGCTTTCTTTTTGTATAATATTTCCTCTGAATGTTCTTCAGAACCATAGGGAGGGAAGAGAAGAAAAATGAAGCAGCAGTTACCTTAGTTGTGGTTAAAATAGTAATGTTAAATATATTCTTTTTAATTCAATTCTTTTTGTTCCAAATTTAAGAATTGGTGTGACAATTGAATTGCACATCCATTCTCTCAAAATTTTTAATTTAATTTCATCTCATTAAAATTTCCAAATATACTCTAAAATGACAGTCGGATTGGTCCTTGTGAGAACAAGTTAGAACAAGTAAACTTATTGAAGGATTACCATGTGTTCATAATACGTTGCGGGAGGAAAGAAAGTAATTCTAAATATTTATTTTGTGACTTAAATTTTATTCTAGTAATATAGATCAGATTCAAATACTTGAGTATGATAGTAAAAATCACTTTTTCCATCGATAGTACAAAGGCGCTATGGGTATGCTATGGGTATTTACACCGAAACTAATCTTTGTTGTCAACTTTTTGACCAATGGATATTTGATCTAAATTGAGAAATCTCTTTGCACATCATAAAATTATTCCCTAGGAATTAGATTCACATACATTTATATGTGGAGAGGTAAAAGAATAAAACACTTGTGTGTTATTGGTGTTTTTTTTTTCCTACTCTTGGCATATATATATATAATATGAGATTTGTTACTGATTTTAAATTTGAATCTCAATTCAAATTTAAATCATATCTTATTTTAAATCTGAATTTTATCTTATTTTAAATTTGAATATTTTAAATTTATAAATCATATTATGACTCAATTTAAAACAGAATCAGTTAAGATTTCATCCAAACTTAGAATTCAAATTTAGAAATATAATAACTAATTATTTTCCATTCTCTTTAAATATTCTTAATTATCATATTATTAATATATTCTTGTTGCTAACAAAGAGTTTAATAATATTTCATTTGAATTAATATAATTATTTATTTGATCAAATAAAAAATAATAATTAAATATTTTACGGCAAAAGTTAGAGCACTGGTTAGTATGTGACCTAGGTTCAATACTAAGCAGGTAATAAATTACTCATACTAAATTTACTAATCAAGGTTGACGTCTAGCAATACTCTTTAACGACCCGATGGTATGAAATAATATATTTTTTTACTAAGAACCCGACAATAACAAAGTATAATTTCTTCCATCTTTCTAGCTCTTAGTTAACCTTTAGAATATGGTTTAATTGTCAAAACTCTAACTTGTTACCATTATTGTAATGAACTATGAATGACCTAAGAAACTCATTTCTTCATTCATTCAATTTCCTTGGCCAAGATTTTATTTATCTCCGTCATTATAAGCATAGAGCTCAGACTCTTTATCGAGAGTTGACGAATTTCTTATTGACGAATTATTAATTCTACAAGTATTTAAATCATACCCAATATCCATTCAACTAGCACCTTAGGCTATTAGATGTCCGAAATCAAAGTATAATAAATACATTGTTAATTACTATGGCAGTCACAGATCAAAAGAAACTCTATTACTATGTTCATCTTGAAAATATCCTATTGACAAATATGTAATAATTATAACCATTAGAAATTCTCAAAGTAAGTTAGTTCAATGGTCATATCTCTATATATATAATTTAATAAATGAGATCTGTTACGATGGATAACCGGAGATTATTGGGCTGGACTCGCTGGGTTGGCCCAATCGTCTATGGAGGGAAGCCTTCGGCGGATTCGCGTCTTCAGGGCCTCCGTCCGACTTGTGAATACGAGTGAATGGGGGTGGTACCTGCAAAGACACTCCGATGCCTAAGTCAGCAAGGGGGGTAAGCAGGTCTAGAGAGTATTGGGACTTAGTGATACCTGAGAAGTGTAAGTGTATTTATAGTGGTGAACCCATAACCACCGTTGCAGTAGTTCCGCCATTTAAGGTGGATAACCGTCCCCTTATCTTAGGGAAGTTGAGATATGGCTCCTAGAAGTGGTTAGAGAGATTTTAGGGGCAGTTACTCATTTTAATGAGTGTTTATCTGCCAGCTAATCCTCGTCCCGACTTCTTTAGGGTAAGTCGTGGTAAGGACCGACTTCATAGGAAGAAAGTCGGCATAGGGCGAGGCTCAATCCTTTGGATTGGGCCTTTCATTTGGACTTGGGCCTTATCATTGGGCCAGGGTATGAACAGTGCCCCTACTCGAGCCCAATTTCTTTTGAGACTTGGGTTCGAGTATTCTACTCGGGGTCGTAGCCGACTTGTGAGGGAACCGACATGATTGTTCGGAACCGACGTGACTTTCGCGACTTTTGGTTTTTACAGTTACGTCTAATCAAACGTCGCGTCTGTTAGGGGTTCGCGTAGGTATTAATTACCTTAGTAACGGTGCACCCATTAATGACCGCTTTCCGTTTTTACCATTATGCCCCTAACGTGTCTATAAATACTTTCCCTCTCTTTCGTTGTTTCGTTTCTGCATTTTTCAAATTTTCTTCTCATCCATTCGTGGGGCATTCTTCGTCTGAAGGCTTTCCTCTTCCTCTACCTTGCTTCCAGACAAAGGTTAGTCTTTTTCTCCTCTTCTCTTTTATGAAATGCTTCTGCTTGCATGTTTTTACTTTTTTAGAGAGAGGAGTTGACTCTGTAGGCTTCTGTTTGATTCTATGCCTCCTTAGAGACCCTGTTCTTGACCTTTTTCTTTTTCCCTTTGTAGGTTTCACTAATCCTTTTTTAGGAAAAGAAAATTTCTTCCATAGAAACTCTTGCTCAGTGGGTCGATGTTACGGTCTTAGGAAAGGAACCTTTGGTTGATACCGAATTTATCACCAACCTTCGCACTCACCACAGAATTTGTACTTCTGAGGAGGATGAACCGAACTATGAATTGGTGATCCTGGGTCCGGAAGACTGGGTTTGCTTCGGGAGGGCTACTGAGACGGCCCCTCATTTCTTCTTTATGTATGAGAGCATGATTACCCGTTTGGGTGTTTTTCTTCCATTTTCTGACTTCGAAATGGCTGTCTTACGTCACTGCCGTGTTGCTCCTACCCAACTCCACCCCAATTTCTGGGGTTTTCTGAAAATCTACCAGTTTATTAGCCATGCTTTAGACTTTCCGACTTCCTTGAAGATTTTCTTTTATCTCTTCCACATGACCAAGCCCTTTAGTGGGCAAAATAATAAGCAACAATGGGTGTCTTTCCGAGCTATACAGGGTCGGAGAGTCTTCACCCTTTTTGATGAATCCTTCCATGACTTCAAAAATTATTTTTTCAAAGTTGAAGCTGTAGAGGGTCACCACCCCTTCTTCTTAGACGAGAGTTCTTCCCCTCGCTTTTCTCTGTACTGGCTGGAGGCCTCCCCCTGTGAGAAATATAGTTTGGATGATCTGGATGAGGTGGAGGCTGCGATTGTGGGGTTCCTCCGAGAAGTGTGGGGGAGGGCCCCCTATCTGGATACCAAAAAATTTCTCCAGGGGTCGCCGACCTTTGTCCAGATACAACTAGGTAGCTTTTATTTATTCACTTTGTTTCCGACTTATTTTTACTGACTTGTTTTTCTGACTCTCTTGCTACTGATTGTTTTTTACAGAGATGGCGAAGAAGAATTCTAGGGAGTCTTACCAGAGAGTCCAGGAGGCCAAGGTAAGGTCCCGTGCCAGGGTTGGCGGTGCCAGGGTAACTAACGCTCCTCTTCCTTCTCCTCCCCCCTTCCTCACAATTTGGGGACCCCGAACCGACCTATTGTCATTTCGTCTTCAACTTCCTCTCAGTCGTCCCCTCCTCCCCGATCCTCCCCTGAGCCAGAAAAGAAGAAGCGTAAGACCTTGGAGTCTAGCTCTTCTTTTGAAGGTGAGGCTAAGGTGGATGCATCTTAATTTGTCTGGAAATACATCTATCCCCATACACGCATAGGTATGGATGATGTTTCTATTCGGAACCACCTCACTATTTTGGCTCAAGAGAGTATCAGGGTGGTGGGGGTATGCACAAAGTTCCTTGATATGTTTGAGAAGACTCCTCTTAGCTCTCTGGGTTCAACCTCGAGGGTTGAAGAGTTGGAGGGGAGGCTTCTCATGTATCAGGAGCATGAGAGGGCGCTGAAGGAGGAGGTCACCAAATTAAAGGAGGAAAGGGATGGCCTTCAGGAGAGTGAGCGGAAGTTGCAAGCTAGGTGCAACATGGAGGAGGGCCTGAGGCTGAAGGCGCATGAGAGTTATGCGAGCTTGTTTGAGGACCTCATGGTGGTGAAGAAAGATTTGCTGAAAGCTCGGAGTGATTATACCGAGTTGGAGGACTCTATTGTTGACGGGGCCGAGGAAGCATGGAGAATCTTTAAGGAACAGGTCGGGGTCCTTGCTCCCGACCTGGATCCCTCGCCTTTGGATCCAGACAAGGTCGTTATTGACGGGGCTATAGTCTCTCCTCCCTCTCCCCAATATGTCACCGAGTCGGATTTGAAGACTCGGGGGCAGAGGGTAATGGAGTCCCCTCCTCGTTCCAAGGATGCTCCGAGTTCCTCGAAGGCTCACGGAACCTCCTCTTCGGCTCCTATGGATACTTCTCTCCCTGGACCTGATGGCGCTCCGACTACTCTCCCTGACTCTGGTGGTGATCCGACTATTCCCTTTGGCTCTGGTGGTGATGGTCTTTAAAAATATTTGTGGCTATATGGGGGCCCGGCCTGTGGGTCCCCTCTTTTTTAAACTCTTTATGTTGTGGTGGTCTGCTGACATTTCTTGGCCTTTTAAGGCCGTAAACAAAATATTTGTAGAAATACCCTTTTTTTGGATAAGGGTTTAGGTTGACAAGAAATACTCCTTTTTTGGATAAGGGTTTAAGTTACTTTTCTTTGTCTTGTTGTGTGCATGCTTTTCTGATTTTGGTTTTTGAAAAATCCCCTTGATCTTTTTGAAAACCTTTTTCTTGACTGTTTGTCTTTTTGAGCCTTTTAACTTTAAGGACTCAGGACAGTCTTTTGGCTCTTTGATAGGTTTTTCGATCTCTTTTTAGTATTCCTTATACTCAATTTTTTGATTCATTGAGTTCCTATGACTTAGGTTATTTTTGCAATGCGTTTTCTTTGTTTCTCGGGTTTTCATTTCGACTTATGAGTCGGAATGTTTCCGAATTTTTCACGATCGACTTTGTAACCTCTTTACATCGACTTGTACCTCGTCGTTTTATCCTGACGACCATCTAGGTCGGTTCAAGGGATTTTCATGCTTTGTCGAGCTTAAGTCGGCGCGTTTCGTAGAAAGAAAAACAAATGAGAAGGAATTTATAAGAGATATTGTAAAAGATCTTTATTTATTTGGGAAGGTATTTTCGCTGCTACTAAGGGTTTTTAATAGTCTGTTCTCCCTTAGTCTCTACTGTGATGCCTCGTTAAAAACCCTTCTTCAGAAAAAAACCCTTTGATTTTTGGGAAAAAATCGTGAAGTTGGGAAAAGAGTACATCAGGGAGTAGAGTTCGCATTTAACTATAGTACCTTTTCATGTTACAAGCATGCCACGACCTTGGTAACTCGATGTCGTTTAGGTTGGTCACCTTATAATAACCCTTTCCTAAGACTTCACTAATTTTGTATGGTCCCTTCCAATTGGCAGCGAGCTTTCCTTCCCCAGACTCGTTGACTCCTATGTCGTTTCTGATTAAGACCAAGTCGTCTGGGGTGAAACTCCTTCGAATGACTTTCCTGTTGTATCTCGTAGTCATCCTTTGTTTCAACGCTGCTTCTCTTATCTGGGCTCGCTCTCGGACTTCGGGGAGCAATTCAAGCTCCTCTTTGTGCCCCTGTATATTTCCGACCTCATTATGGAGGATCACCCTTGGGCTTTGTTCGTTGATTTCTACTGGTATCATGGCTTTTACGCTATAGACAAGTTGGAAAGGTGTTTCTCCTGCGGCGGATTGTGGCGTCGTCCGGTAGGCCCATAGCACTTGCGGGAGCTCATCAGCCCAAGCTCCTTTTGCATCTTGTAGTCTTTTCTTTAGCCCCGCCAGTATGATTTTGTTAGTTGCCTCCGCTTGTCCATTTGCTTGTGGATGCTCCACCGAGGTGAACTGGTGTTTTATTTTCATACTAGCTACTAGGCTTCTGAAGGTAGAGTCGGTGAACTGGGTTCCATTATCTGTGCTAATGGAATGAGGTATCCCATACCTTGTGATGATATTTTTATAGAGGAACCTCCGACTCTTCTGGGCAGTGATGGTGGCCAATGATTCTGCTTCTATCCACTTTGTGAAGTAGTCTATTTCCACAATTAAGTATTTGACTTGTCCTGGGGCCTGGAAAAAAGGTCCTAACAGGTCCATCCCCCATTTTGCAAAGGGCCATGGAGAAGTTATACTGATTAGCTCCTCGGGGGGAGCCACGTGGAAATTTGCGTGCATCTGGCATGGTTGGCATCTTTTCACAAATTATGTGGCATCCTTCTGCAAAGTCGGCCAATAGAACCCAGCTCGGATTACTTTTCTTGCTAGCGACCTGGCTCCGAGGTGGTTTCCACAGATCCCATTATGAACCTCTTCTAGTACTTCAGTTGTCCTTGAGGTCGGTACGCACTTTAGCAATGGTGTTGATATTCCTCTTTTATAGAGGATATTTTTCACCAAAGTGTAGTATTGTGCTTCCCTCCGGATTTTCTTGACCTCTTTTTCCTCTTTGGGGAGGATGTCGAATTTTAGGTATTCGACCAAGGGGTTCATCCATCCGAGGTTTAACCCGGTTACTTCAAGGACTTCCTGTTTGTCCTCTGTTTTCATCACAGAGGGTTCTTGGAGAGTTTCCTGGATTAAGCTTCTATTATTCCCTCCTGGTTTGGTACTGGCTAACTTGGAGAGGGCATCTGCTCTGCTATTCAGGTCCCGAGTTATGTGTCTGATCTCAGTTTTTGCAAAGCGCCCGAGATGCTCCAGAGTTTTTTCCAAGTATCTTTTCATATTCGGGTCTTTAGCCTGATACTCTCCATTTATTTGGGAGGTCACTACTTGGGAATCGTGAAATATCAGTACTTGGGTTGCACCGACCTCTTCTGCTAGCTTTAATCCTTCAATCAGGGCTTCATATTCTGCCTGATTGTTAGAAGCGGGAAATTCAAATTTGAGGAAAACTTCTATCTGTGTTCCCCCTTCATTGGCTAGTATTATGCCTGCACCGCTTCCTGTTTTGTTTGAGGATCCATCTACGTATAGTTCCTATGTAGTCGGCTTCTCCTCTTGATCTCCTGCATATTCCGCTATAAAGTCGGTGAGGCACTGGGCTTTTACCGCTGTCCGAGTTTCGTACTTTAAGTCGAACTCGGAGAGCTCTATCGCCCACTGAACCATTCTCCCTGCAACATCTGCCTTTTGGAGGATCTGCTTCATGGGTTAGTTCGTTCGGACTCTTATTGTGTGGGCTTGGAAGTAGGGCCTTAACCTGCGCGGGGCTATTACTAAGGAGTACGCAAACTTCTCTAGCTTGCGATACCTTAGCTCGGAACCCTGTAGAACTTTGCTGGTGAAATATACTGGATGCTGTCCAACCTCATCCTCTCGTATTAGGGCCGATGCGACAGCTTTGTCGGCTACAGACAAATATAGGACAAGCTCTTCTCCCACTAGAGGTCGGGTGAGGATTGGAGGTTGGCTCAAGAACTTTTTGAACTCTTGGAACGCTTCTTCGCATTCTGGAGTCCACTCGAACTGGCATCCTTTTCTCAACAGAGAGAACAGTGGAAGGGATCTTAATGCTGACCCTGCCAAGAACCTGGAAAGGGCGGCAAGTCGGCCATTTAGTTGTTGGACTTCTCTCAGGCAAGTCGGGCTTTTCATTTCTAGGATAGCTTTGCACTTGTCAGGATTTGCCTCGATCCCTCTTTGGGCTAGCATAAATCCTAGGAATTTTTCAGTCTCCACCGCGAAGGTGCATTTTGCGGGATTTAGTCTCATCCCATGCGCCCTTATGGTGTTGAAAACTTGCGTGAGGTCCGTAAAAAGGTCGGCCTCTTCCCGGGTTTTTACCAGCATGTCGTCTACGTAGACCTCCATTAAGTGCTCGAGGTGAGGAGCAAACACCTTGTTCATCAGCCTTTGGTACGTGGCCCCTGCGTTTTTTAATCCAAAGGGCATGACCACATAGCAATAATTTGCTCTAGGTGTGATGAACGATGTTTTTTCCTGAGTAGGCATCCATAAACGACAAGTATTGATACTCTGAGCTGGAGTCCACTAGAGTATCAATACTTGGGAGCGGATATGGGTCCTTAGGACATGCCTTATTCAGGTCGGTGTAGTCGACGCACATCCTCCACTTGCCGTTTTGTTTCTTGACTAGCACCACATTTGCTAGCCATGTTGGATACTTGACTTCTCTGATGAAGCCGGCCTGTAGGAGTGCTTGTACCTGCTCTTCCACCGCTTGAGCTCGTTCTGGGCCGAGCTTTCGCCTTCGCTGCTGTACAGGTCGAGACCCTGGGTGTACAGAGAGCCTGTGGGACATGAGCTCGGGATCTATCCCTGGCATGTCGGAAGCTTTCCAGGCGAAGAGGTTGGAATTTTCTTTTAGGAGCTTTATCAACTTTTGTTTTAAGCTTTCTTCCAGGTTGGCTCCTATGTTGGTATTTTTTCCTTCCTCTTCACCGACCTGTATTTCTTCGGTTTTTCCTCCTGGTTAGGGGCGTAGCTCTTCTTTGGTTCTCGTGCCACCGAGCTCTATGGTGTGGACTTCCTTGCCTTTCCCTCTCAAGTTCAGGCTTTCATTGTAGCATTTTCTTGCCAGCTTCTGATCTCCTCGCACCGTTGCTATCCCCGCAAATGTCAAAAATTTCATGCAAAGGTGAGGGGTAGACACCACCGCTCCGAGTCGATTTAGGGTAGCTCTGCCAATCAAGGCATTATATGCTGACCCCACGTCGAGGACTATGAAATCTATGCTCAGAGTTTTGGACTTTTCCCCCTTTTCGAAGGTCGTGTGGAGGGGTAGAAATCCCAGTGGTTTTATCGGCGTGTCGCCTAATCCATATAAGGTATCGGGGTAGGCTCTTAACTCCTTTTCATCCAGTCATAGTTTGTCGAACGCGAGCTTGAAAAGGATATCTGCCGAACTCCCTTGGTCTACTATAGTTCTGTGGAGGTGGGCGTTGGCTAGGATCATGGTTATCACCACTGGATCATCATGTCCAGGGATTATTCCTTGCCCATCCTCCTTTATGAATGAGATTGTGGGGAGGTCGGGTGACTCACTCCCGACCTGGTAAACTCGCTTGAGGTGTCTCTTGCGAGAGGATTTGGTGAGTCCTCCACCCGCGAATCTCCCGAGATCATATGTATATGTCTCTCGGGGGTTTGTGGTGGTGGGTCTCTCCTGTCCTCGTCCTCTCGCTTTCTCTTCCCATGATTCTCCGACCTTTCCATGAGATATCTATCAAGTCGACCTTCTCTGGCCAGCTTTTCTATCACATTTTTAAGGTCGTAGCAATCATTTGTTGAATGACCATAGATCTTATGGTACTCACAGTAATCGCCACGACTTCCCCCCTTTTTATTTTTAATGGGCCTGGGAGGTGGCAGCCTTTCAGTGTTGCAGATCTCTCTGTATACATCCACCATGGAAGCCTTTAGAGGAGTATAAGAGTGATATTTCCTTGGCCTGTCGAGACCGAGTTCTTCTTTCTTCTTGGGCTCTCTTTCCTTCTTTTTTGCAGAGTGGGAATGCCCAGGTCGCCAACTCGGCTCTCGTAGTCTGACATTTTCCTCCATGTTGATGTACTTTTCTGCTCTTTCCTGTACATCGCTCAGGAAGGTGGGGTGCCTTTTTGATATGGACTGTGAGAAGGGACCTTCTCTAAGTCCATTCACTAACCCCATGATGACAGCTTCGGTGGGCAGGTCCTGAATCTCTAAACATGCTTTATTGAACCTTTCCATATAGTCTCGCAAAGGTTCTCCGACCTCCTGCTTTATTCCCAGGAGGCTCGGCGCATGTTTTACTTTATCCTTTTGGATGGAGAACCTCATCATGAATTTTCTCGAGAGGTCTTCAAAGCTGGTGACTGACCTCGGCGGGAGGTTGTCGAACCACTTCATCGCCGCTTTTGACAAGGTAGTCGGAAAGGCTTTGCAGCGAGTTGCATCAGAAGCATCAGCCAGATACATCCGACTTTTGAAATTGCTTAGGTGATGCTTCGGATCAGTGGTTCCGTCATAGAGGTTCATATCAGGGCTTTTGAAGTTTCTTGGAACTTTTGTCCTCATGATGTCCTCACTAAACGGATCTTCTCCTCCCAGGGGCGACTCTTCTCGGTCGCCACGGGAGTTCCGACTTTTCAGAGAAGATTCTATTCTTAAGAGTTTTTCCTCTAACTCTTTTCGTCGCTCTATCTCTTCCCTGAGATTTTGCTCCGCCTCTCGTTGTCGTTCTAACCCCTGTTCCAACTGTTCCAAACGACCTTGGTGGCCATGGACCAACCCCATTAGCTCGGTTGCGTGGGGTGGCCCTTCCTTTCCTGACTCTCGTCCATCTGAGGAGTTTACCTTTGGATTTCTAAACCCAGAGGTGTCTTCTCGATGTTGATCGCTGGCCTCCTGGTGAGGAGTTGAGATCGCATCGTTGTTTCCGGTGTCCAGGTTTTCCTGTTCAGAATCGGACGCCGTATGACCATCTTCCGGTGATTTGTCCGCCATTACTGGTTGATCTCTCAGGTCCCCGACAACGGCGCCAATGTTACGATGGGTAACCGGAGATTATTGGGCTGGACTTGCTGGGTTGGCCCAATCGTCTATGGAGGGAAGCCTTCGGGCGGATTCGCATCTTCAGGGCCTCCGTCCGACTTGTGAATATGAGTGAATGGGGGTGGTACCTGCAAAGACACTCCGATGCCTAAGTCAGCAAGGGGGTAAGCAGGTCTAGAGAGTATTGGGACTTAGTGATATCTGAGAAGTGTCAGTGTATTTATAGTGGTGAACCCATAACCACCGTTGCAGTAGTTCCGCCATTTAAGGTGGATAACCATCCACTTATCTTAGGGAAGTTGAGATATGGCTCCTAGAAGTGGTTAGAGAAATTTTAGGGGCAGTTACTCATTTGAATGAGTGTTTATCTGCCAGCTAATCCTCGTCCCGACTTCTTTAGGGTAAGTCGTGGTAAGGACCGACTTCATAGGAAGAAAGTCGGCGTAGGGCGAGGCTCAATCCTTTGGATTGTGCCTTTCATTTGGACATGGGCCTTATCATTGGGTCAGGGTATGAACAAGATCTATTAATCTTCATCTAATAAAGACCATTATATATATATATATATATTGATCTTTTCGGATTATTAATGTCCTTTTAATAATCTTATTACCAAGAACAATTTAGATTAAATTATAAAAGATTTATCTTTCAATATTATGATCACTATGACAATGATAAATCTAAATTTAATCAAAGACCTTATTATAAATTTTTTAATATAATAACAATAATAAATTATTTGACACATAATATATTGAATTGTGGTTATATTACTTATTCCCAACACTTATTGAAACTGAATTATGTATATTCGATAACAATTTAGTCTTCTATTTCAATTTGTTTGTGTGTTTGAATTTCAATGGATATGCGTAATTATTATTTTCAGCTTATATTTTTCATTTGAGAGCTACTATTTTGATTTTGACGCTTCCTTCATAAATAAGTAAAATTAGTTGTTAGAGTAATTATTTCACCAAAATATTCTCCATATACAAGTCATTTACACAAATAAGTTCAATAAATTATTTACATTTACATGCTCCTGCACGTTTTTTTTCTTTTCCTCCTTCTTCTTTTTCGTCACTTCTGACACTTCGTCTTCTTCTTCTCTTTCTTTTCGTTATTTTTTTCTTTTGTTATCGTCGTCACCAACACTTCTACCACCTCCTCCTCCTCCTCCTCCTTCTCTTCCTCTCTCCTTCTTTTCTCATTGGACTTTCTTCTCGTCTTTTCTTTTTCTCATTTTTCTCCATCATCTTCATCATCATGATCATCATCGTTATAATTATCGTCGTTTTCTTCTTATACGTATCGTCGTTATCGTTATTGTTATCGTAAAAATTTTGCCATATTGATGACGTTGCCTGATCCAAAATTTTTGCCACATAATTTTCTCAAATTTCTTCTTATTTTACTCTCTTAACAAGAATAAAAACAAAAAAAAATCAAACAAAGAAGAAGAAACACATCATGCTGCAAAATTACTTGGAAGAGGATGAACCTATATTCATTCAACTAAAAGAAAGAAATAAGAAAAGAAGAAGAAAAAAAATACAGCATTAAAGAAAATATTTCATGTATTTGTAGCAAATTTCGGTGTAAAGCTAAGATATTTTTGTTTATTATTAAGAAATTTCGGTGTATTTGTACTGATAAATTTTGCATAATTTAAAACTCTTCCTCTTCCTCCTCCTCATCTTTTGATGCTTCTTCTTCTTTTTCATCATCATCAGCATTTTTTTTCTTATTCATTTTTTCTTCTTGTTTTACTCTCTTAATAAGAATAAAAACAAAAAAATCAAACAAAGAAGAAGAAAAAATACATAATGCTACAAAATTACTAAAAAAAATGATGAACCTACATTTATTCAACTAAAAAAAAGAAAGAAATAAGAAAAAAAAAAGAAGGAAAAAATGCAGCATTAAAAAAAATATTTTTGTGTATTTGTAGCGAATTGCAATGTAAAACTAAGACACTTATGTGTATTGTTAAGAATTTTCGGTGTATTTATACTGATAAGTTCTGCATAATTCAAAACTCTTCCTCTTCCTCTTCCTCTTCCTCTTCCTCATCTTCCGTTGCTGCTTCTTCTTTTTCATCATCATTATCATCTTTTTTTTTATTCATCTTTTTCTTCTTATTTTACCTTCTCAAGTTTCTTCCTATTTTACTCTCTTAATAAGAATAAAAATAAAAAAAATCAAACAAAGAAGAAGAAGAAACACATAATGCTACAAAATTACTTGGAAGAGGATAAACTTACATTCATTCAACTAAAAGAAAAAAAAATAAGAAAAAAAAGAAGAAAAAATGCAGCATTAAAAAAAATATATTTTTGTGTATTTGTAACAAACTTCGATGTAAAACTGAGATATTTATGTGTATTGTTAAGAATTTTTGGTGTATTTTATTGATAAGTTTTGTATAATTCAAAACTCTTTCTCTTCCTCATCTTTATTTTCTGCTGCTTCTTCTTCTTCTTTTTTTTCATCATCATCATATTGTTTTTTTTCTTATTCATCTTTTCCTTCTTATTTTATCTTCTTAAGTTTCTTCTTGTTTTATTCTCTTAACAAGAATAAAAACAAAAAAATCAAATAAAGAAGAAGAAGCACATAATGCTGCAAAATTACTTGAAAGATGATGAACCTACATTCATTCAATTAAAAGAAAGAAAGAAATAAGGAAAAAAAGAAGAAAAAAAAATGCAGCATTGAAGAAAATATTTTTGTGTATTTATAGCAAATTTCGGTATAAAACTAAGATATTTATGTGTATTGTTAAAAATTTTTGGTATATTTGTATTGATAAGTTCTGTATAATTCAAAATTCTTTCTGTTCTTTCTCTTCATCTTCTGCTGCTTCTTTCTTCATCATTATCATCATCATTTTCTTTTTTTTATTTTACCTTTTAAAAAAAATACATAATATTATAAAATCAATAGAAAGAAGAGGAGAAAAAATGCAACAACAACAGCAGCAATAAAAAGAACGTCAAAGAGGATAAAACATGCGAAGAAGAAGAAGGAATGCGAAAATAAAGGAGGAGGAATGCAAAGAAGAAGGAGAAGAAAGGAGGAGAAACGCGAGATACAAACGATAGAGGAGGAACGACATGATTTTATGTGCGCGTCATGTAGGTGAATTTTATTAGATTAGAGTTAACTTGTATAAACTTAAATGCCAAAAAAGCTTGTATGTGTAGCAGGTGTCTGCTTTTTTACTATAATAATATAGGGGCCTGCTACACATACAAGTAAAAAAGGCCGTACAAGTTTTACAAGTTATCAGCCCAAACTTCATTAACACGCGCATTAACTCATTTTGAATGGAGCGTAACTACACGCGCCCCACTCAAACGGTTCCTCTTCGTCTTCTTCTTCTTCTTCTTCTTCTCTTCTTCTTCTTCTTCGTCTTCGTCGTCTTCCTCTTCCTCTTCCTCTTCCTCTTCTTCTTCTTCTTCTTCGTTTTTTTTTCGATTTTCATGGTTTCTAAAATTCTTTTTCTTCTTCTTGCTGCACGTTCTTCTTCCTCTTACTCTTCTTCTTCTCCTTTTCTTTCGTTTCTGCATGTTCTTCTTCCTCGTTTTCCTCTTTTTCTTCTTCTTCATTTACGTCTTTTCTCTCTGTTTTCTCTTTTTTTTCGATTTTTCATGGTAAAATCGTTTTTGAAGAAGAAGAAGTAGCAGAAGATGAGGAGGAGAAAGAGAAAGAGTTCTGAATTATGCATAAGATGTACTTCAACGAATTTTGGTTTGGGTGAATTCTTGTAACCGTTTGGGTGTATTTTCTGTAATCCTTTGGGTGTATTTCTGTAATCATTTGGGTGTATTTGAGTGATATCTGACTGATATCTATGGGTGTATCTGACTCATATCTATGGGTGTATCTTACTGATATCTATGGGTGTATTTTTCATTTCAGAAAAAATGGCAGGCAGAAACCAAGCTGAAAAAAATGTAAGAACAAATATATGTCTTCGATCAAATCAGTTTTTCATAATAGAAATATATCTAACTCTAATTTTGCTTTGTTTACAGCAAATCAAGGACCTAAAGTGTGCAACTCATCTGTTGAGTGAGAAATTCAGAAATATGAGCGAGGAGAAGTGATGCAATAAGACTGTCCAGGCCATCCTCATTGTTATTGAGTCCATTTTGTCAGATAGATTCTAATGATATTGTCACAGATTAATGTAACTATTATATACTCTTGTAAGAAATTGAACACATGGTGTAAATATATTTGATCCAATTATAAGTAAATTTTTTTTCCATAATTAAACTCTCTCTGGTGTATTCAAAATGTCTGATTTACAGGTACTATAATATGAAGTGGTGATCCAGATAGATTGGAACCCATATATGACGGTCTGCATAGAGATCTGCATAATACACCCAAACACAGACTATAAATACACCCGATAAAAAATTAAATTTACACCTCTGCTGCAGATTTTAACCCAACACTACCAGAAAGTCACTTGTTGTCCACAAGACCAAAATTAATTAAACTCTCTCTAGTGTATTCAAAATGTCTGATTTACAGGTACTATAATATGAAGTGGTGATCCAGATAGATTGGAACCCATATATGACGGTCTGCATAGAGATCTGCATAATACACCCAAACACAGACTATAAATACACCCGATAAAAAATTAAATTTACATCTCTGCTGCAGATTTTAACCCAACACTACCAGAAAGTCACTTGTTGTCCACAAGACCAAAATTAATTAAACTCTCTCTAGTGTATTCAAAATGTCTGATTTATAGGTACTATAATATGAAGTGGTGATCCAGATAGATTGGAACCCATATATGACGGTCTGCATAGAGATCTGCATAATACACCCAAACACAGACTATAAATACACCCGATAAAAAATTAAATTTACACCTCTGCTGCAGATTTTAACCCAACACTACCTGAAAGCCACTTGTTGTCCACAAGACCAAAATTAATTAAACTCTCTCTGGTGTATTCAAAATGTCTGATTTACAGGTACTATAATATGAAGTGGTGATCCAGAATTTCAAATAGATTGGAACCCATATATGACGGTCTGCATAGAGATCTGCATAATACACCCAAACACAGACTATAAATACACCCGATAAAAAATTAAATTTACACCTCTGCTGCAGATTTTAACCCAACACTACCAGAAAGTCACTTGTTGTCCACAAGACCAAAATTAATTAAACTCTCTCTAGTGTATTCAAAATGTCTGATTTATAGGTACTATAATATGAAGTGGTGATCCAGATAGATTGGAACCCATATATGACGGTCTGCATAGAGATCTGCATAATACACCCAAACACAGACTATAAATACACCCGATAAAAAATTAAATTTACACCTCTGCTGCAGATTTTAACCCAACACTACCTGAAAGCCACTTGTTGTCCACAAGACCAAAATTAATTAAACTCTCTCTGGTGTATTCAAAATGTCTGATTTACAGGTACTATAATATGAAGTGGTGATCCAGAATTTCAAATAGATTGGAACCCATATATGACGGTCTGCATAGAGATCTGCATAATACACCCAAACACAGACTATAAATACACCCGATAAAAAATTAAATTTACACCTCTGCTGCAGATTTTAACCCAACACTACCTGAAAGCCACTTGTTGTCCACAAGACCAAAATTAATTAAACTCTCTCTGGTGTATTCAAAATGTCTGATTTATAGGTACTATAATATGAAGTGGTGATCCAGAATTTCAAATAGATTGGAACCCATATATGACGGTCTGCATAGAGATCTGCATAATACACCCAAACACAGACTATAAATACACCCGATAAAAAATTAAATTTACACCTCTGCTGCAGATTTTAACCCAACACTACCTGAAAGCCACTTGTTGTCCACAAGACCAAAATTTAGCAGAAAATCATTCCAATTCCTATCAAATGAGTCTTTGCTATGAGGGTTTCATTTTTCCTCTTTGCTACATGTAATCAATTGATTCTTAATCTCGTTTTCCTTCCTATTTGTGCTCCACTTCGCCCTGATTCAGCTGACAATCTGAGGTTGAATCATCTATTATCTTCAAAACGAGTTCAAACTTTGATTTCAGAAACCAGAAAATCGAAAAGAAAACGAAGCTGGAGTTACAGAGAGAAGAACTAACGTCAATGACGAAGAACAAACCAATGAGAAAGGAGAAGAAAAGAACGATCGAAAAACCAGGGGAAGACGCGCGAGAAGAAGAACGATGAAATTTGGAAAGAAGGAAAACAAAGAAGGAAACAAATCTTTTAAATTTGGTAGTTATACAAACGCGGGATCTTTGTATAGCGCGTGTAAGTGACGTAGGAGTTGCAACGCGTTTTAGTGGATTAGGCGTTAATGAACTTGTAATAATTACAAGCCCTAATCGCTTGTATACTGAGCTTTTCCCAATAATATAATACTAACCGAGGTTAAATGAATTATGAAACTTTGCAATTTTGGATTGTTTCTTAGATTCAATTTTACATGATATTTATTTTGTGAATGATCTCCTATTCTATTTATGGAGTATTTAACCGGATTGTATTCAATCTTCAATGGACTAAATTTAAGAAACTGCACCGCAAAAAGCAATGCTAGGATTTTTAGTAAAATAAATTATATCCATTCATTTGTTTTTCATACTAATCCAGCTTCAAGCCATTTTCCCCCCTCTTTGAATCCATGAACTCATGAAGTCCGTGAAGGATTTCTCGTTTGATGATTTGACTCCCCAGTCTTTGTCACCATGGGTAAATTTTCCTTTTCCAAATTGAGAATTTTGCATGCTCCACAAAGCATCATATTCCAATGTCAAAAGTTAGGACCTTGTGATATTTGACATCTCCAAATATAAAATTCTTTTTTTTCCCCTATAAGTTAAAGCCAATTTCATTCATTAGAAGAGTTCTATATCATAGATCTTTTGAGAAATGGGTTTGGTTGGAGGGGAGGAGGCAGCGCAAGAGGCGGCGGGGCGTGAGGAGAGAATTCTTGTCTCTGTTCGTTTGAGGCCTCTGAACGATAAAGAGATCAGTAGACATGATGTGTGTGATTGGGAATGCATTAACGACACCACCGTCGCTTCCCGGAACAATAATAACCTTTCAGCTTCAGAGAGGTCCCTCTATCCAACATCATATACATTTGGTACAAACATGCTTTAATTTGCCTCTCAACTCATTCACCATGTGGTGTTGTTTATAACTTTAGGATTAATTGTTGCACTTTACTTTATATACGTTTTGGGTGTAGACCGAGTATTTAGGCCGGATTGTCCCACAAGGCAGGTGTATGAAACAGCAGCAAAGGAAGTTGCTCTCTCAGTTCTCAAAGGCATCAACTGTGAGTTCTTATTTCCTCTTAAGTACTTTTTCGTTTGCCAGTAAAACCACATAATATTGGCCCTTCTCATTTTTGTATTAAACAATAATTGGTGCTTATTAACAAAAACAAATTCCTTCACAATATTAGTAATTAAGACAATATCCATATTACAAAAGATACCGTGTGCACAAAAAAAAATGAGTTACAAAATCTAGTATCATATATTGTGTATAAATAATTAAATACATGTGTTATTTAACTCATTTTTAATATATATTTTATATTTTAACTTGTATTTTATACATATAGTTTATTTTGTGGCTGATTTTAGTGTAAATATAACATGATTATAGTTTTTACAAGATCAAAAATATTATATATATAAAAAAAATCAGTCACTATATATTTATATATAAATACATGCGTTGTTTAATTCATTTTCAAAATATATTTTATATTCCAACATTTATTTTATATTGGTATATAGCATGCTTGTCACAGGATTTAGAAGTGTGTGGATCTTCCTTTACTATTTCATAAGCATGGAAACCCATGAAAATTTCATATTAACATGTTAATGTGATTGTCTAATTGATCAGCAAGCATATTTGCATACGGACAAACAAGCAGTGGAAAGACATACACTATGAGTGGTGTAACTGAATATGCTGTAGCAGACATTTTTAACCATATACAGAAGGTAAATAATAATAATTATACGCTTGACGAACACAATGTATATATTAACTTTCTTTCTCAAAACCTTATTTTAATTTGGATTAAGTTCCCTTAATTATAGGAAAAGGAAGAAAGGGAATTTGTTCTGAAATTTTCAGCGTTGGAGATCTACAATGAATCTGTCAGGGACCTCCTTACAGCAGATACTACGCCTCTCAGACTTCTTGATGATCCAGAGGTAAATAATATATGTTTTCTTGAGCGTATTAAATTAAAGCACTAATTTAACTCTAAAAATAAAAAAAAAAAGGTTTATAATTTTATCTCAAAAAATATTATAATAAACCTTTGATTATATATGTGAATTTAGTTTGATTGCCAAGAAAAAAAAAAGTATTATTTGAGTTAAGAGTGGTTAATTTTCAAGTGTTAGCAAAACATTTTTTATAAGTAACTAACAGAACTACTATTTGAACAGAGAGGGACAGTTGTTGAGAGACTCACTGAGGCAACTCTACGTGACTGGAATCATTTTAAAGAACTTCTTTCTTTTTGTGAAGGTAAGGATGGTTTTGAACTATATGCTTGCTTTGATTGGTTTTCCTACTTTGTTTTTCTTCATCTATTTTCTCCTATATGTCTTTTATTTTTCTTTTCCTTTTTAGAATATATTCCTCATACAATTTGATTGCTTTTATCAGCTCAGAGGAAGATAGGGGAGACATCCCTGAATGAAGCAAGTTCCAGATCTCATCAAATTCTAAAACTGGTATGTATAATTGTATAGACAGAAAATTACTATTAAATCAATTTCGTGTAAAATACATGTTAACATATAAAATAAATATTAAAAACAAATCAAACAATATATATATATGGCGACTGATTTAGTAGTTAAATTTTTTATATACACATAGTATTTTAGTTTTCAATATAAGTCTATTTACTTAATTGCTATTATTTTTAAAATTGATTACTTAAGTGTCATTTATTTGAATTAAATTACCAATATGCTATTGTTTTTCTATAACAATAAACTAATAAAATTATTTTATTTTATAGTTTTTATAATGTTTTATAGGGTGTTTTGAGCTCCCAAAAATGGTTTTGAAAAGTAAAAAGTTCATATTAATGAATTTTGATTAGATCAGGTATTTCCTTTGGGTTCAAATTTTCAAAAGCTACTTAAAGAAAAACTCAAAAATAAATAATTTTATTATTATTATTATTATATAAAAGAACATATTAATCTTATATTTTAAAGGAGTAAAACTTTCAAATAACTAGTTTTAAAGAAGAGTTACAATTAGTTCAAAAGACCATATGATTCTTTACATTATTGCTTACATTTCTTAGCCTTATGTTCTGTTTTTTTTTTCTTAGACAGTTGAAAGCTGTCCATGCGATTTTTTGGTAATCGATAGATCAAGCTCTCTTGCTGCCTCTGTGGTACGAAAGATTCATGCAAATTTCAGGAGAATATATACGTGAGAATTACTTTATTATGTAAAAAGGAAATTAAGAAATTGAAAATGTTGGATTTTTTATTTGGTGCAGAATTTTATTGATCTTGCTGGGAGTGAACGTGCATCACAAACCCATGCAGCTGGTGCAAGGTTGAAAGAGGGTAGCCACATTAATCGAAGTTTACTAACTTTAGGAACTTGTATCCGTAAACTCAGGTTAGCTTTCCCATTTTGTTTCATTCAATTTGATAAATGTTAGAATGTGTTACAATTAACTCGCCAAATTTTTATTGAATTTAATTTTGATGCATCAATTACGTACCATTTTATCAATAAAAATAACTATCTTTTAAATTGTTTACATGAATGATCATTCAAAAAACAAATGTAATTATATAATTATGTAAAATGTTTTACATTGTGAAGACATCAAAATTAAATTTAATTCACATTTTTATTTTGATGATTATTTGGCCTCTCACACACCTTTTCTTTATTTCCTGATATGTCAACTTATCTAATGGCATATCCTAACATTTTACATTAGGTTTTTATTAACACCACTAACAAAAGAATTAAATATATATGTTATTTCACAAAAGAATTAAATATATATGTTATTTGTTAAAAAATATTAAAATGATAAAAAACTCAAAATTTTTTATTTAAAAATTAAGAAGATAATTAAAAAAAACAACTATGTACATTATACAAAAAATCAACCACCAATATAATATATTAAAATATTAAATACATATTAAAAATAAGTTAAACAACATATATATTTATAAAAAATATAAAATAACTAATTTTGATATGCAGATAACATTTTTATATAGAAAGTTAGGAGGACAAAATTGTAGTGCATTCAGATTTAGGACAATCTAGTAGTATCCAACTTAAAATAGTGTAAAGAAAGTTAACTAACTAATTGAATTGCAGCAAAGGGGGAAAAGGTGGACACATTCCTTTCAGAGACTCAAAGCTAACTCGCATACTACAATCTTCATTAGGAGGGAATGCCAAAACTGCAATAATCTGCACCATGAGCCCAGCAAGAAGCCATGCTGAGCAAACTAGAAACACCCTTTTATTTGCAAGTTGTGCTCGTCAAGTTTCAACTAGCCCACAAGTCAACGCAGTGTTGTCTGATAAAGCATTGGTCAAACAATTGCAAAAAGAGTTGACAAGATTGGAGACTGAGTTGAGAGCATCATTGACATCCCAACGAAAATCTAATTCTGTAGAAGTGCTCAAAGAAAAAGACCTTGAAATTGAGAAGGTACCCAACGTAAATCTAACTTTTAAGATTCAGATTTAGGATTTTTTTTAATTTTCAATGGAATTACTCTTTGAGAGCCATTTCGATAAAGACGTCTAAAACGTCTTTTTTTAAAAGATATTTTTTAATAATTAAAATTTAACACATATAATCGATTAAATTGTGTTATTTTTGTCAAAATTAGGCCAGATAAATTAATTTGACCGAAAAATGATGAATCAAATTTTAAATCGGTCTAAATTAATATTATTTTTTATAAAAAATTACTACAATACACCTATTATAGAAAATAACTAAAATACTCTTATTATATATATTAATTTTGAGAATTCTAAATTTTAGCTCCTTTTTTTCTTTGTCGTCATAGGGTTAGCATTTAGAGTTTTCAAAATCAATATATATATAATAGAGGTATTTTAGTTATTTTTTATAATAGGGATATTGTAGTCATTTTTTATAAAAAACTATTAATTTATACCAGTTTAAAATTTAATTTATTAATTTTTTGATTAAACTGATTTGTTCGGTCTAATTTAATAAAAATAACACAGTTTAATTGATTATATGTGTTAAATTTTAATTTTTAAAAAATATCTTTAAAAAAAGACGTTTTTGACATCTTTATCTAAGTAGTTTCCTTACTTTTTAGGAAGTATAGAATTCCTTATTTTATCAAAGTATATTAATATTCGTGGCATATTAATAAAGACTAACATGTAATTATCTTCACATGAAATTGATAGTTAAAATCGTCATCTAATTGTTCTTAATTAATTATTTCATCTGAAGATATCTGCATATAAATTTTTACATATTTTTATTCAAAATTTTTATGATTTGTTGTTTTTATTTCAATAGAAAACAATAAAATGTGCTCATTTTTAGACACATCCTCATTCTAAGAAAAACTTCTAAAAAACATAATAATAAGGAATTCCATTTTCATTATTTTGTAATTTTCAAAATTTTGCAAAAATAGGTACGATAAAAATAATGAAAATGATGAGAATATTTTATATCTTTATTTTATATTTTTCAAAAATTTTAAAATAAAAAAAGTGAGATAAAAAAATTAAACACAAAATGCTCTAATATAAATTCACCATAAATATAATATTTCAATATATGAAATTCCTTAAAAAAATTATAGTTTTGAGCATATGTCCATTTAAAAGTTGAATATGCATGAAGTATTTGTTATGTACTTGCAGTTAAGGAAAGAAATATCAGATCTAACTATGCAACGGGATCTTGCTCAATCTCAAATTAAAGACATGCTTCAAGTTGTTGGGGACGAGTTGTCCTCCTCTGAATCTGTAAGCACATGCCTTTTGCCTACTCAAAAATATGAAAGGCTTGTTTGTTTGAACAAATATTTTCGGTTTTTAATTTTTAGTATTTTATTATTTTAAAATTTTCTGAAAATAATTTAATTTTGTTATCTTTTTTTATTTAGATTTTCAATTTTTCTTACAAAATTATAACAACGTTAAACATTTTAACATTTAAAATGAATGTATAAACCAAACATACCCTAGTAATAGATAATTCGATATTGATAATAGATAAAAAGTATTAAGTGAAGACCAAAAATTATTTACCAAATAAGTCATTATATATATATATATATATATATATATATATATATATATATATATATATATATTTAATTCATTTTATTTTATATTTTATATTTCAATATGTATACTATAATAGTATTTGTTTTAGTGACTGCTTTTTTGTGCACAAGATTGGATATACAAAAAGATAAAAATCTATATTTAATACATTTAATTAAATTATAATTTAATAATTTTTTACTATAAATTTCATATAAAGACAATTAAATGCAAATTTTCACCAAACTAAAAATAGTGTCTACTATTTTATGCGTACAATACACTTTTTACTCTTGGAGTTTTGGTATGAAAGTGATTCGATTAAAATTAAGAAAACATAGAAATATAAATTTTTTCTTATTCATATTTAACTCTAATTATTCATCAAAAACCTGCAGGAGAGCTTGGATATTGGCTATCCCAGATTGCGCGTGCGAAGGTCATGGGACTTCGAAAACCAACAAGATGGACCAAATCTATTTAGTTTGAACAGTTTTGATAAGATAAAATATTTTGAAAATTCTTTGTATTCAGATGGAAATAGTTCTGATGACAACTTTTTCCAACTCCCCGACTTGGAAAAGCATCTTCCCCTCAGAATTTCTCCCTTGATATTACCAATTTTAACTCCTGATGTTGATTCAAATAAAAACAACACTAAAGAACATGATGATGATGACAACTTCACTAAGCAAAAAACAAAATGCATTATTGACTCTGAAGGCACAATTTCAGACTCTAGTGCCTCGTCTCCCGAGGCAAATACAATTAGACTGGGAGGAAAAAAGTTGACTGAAGTTGACTGTACACAGGAGGAGAATAATGCATATTTTGAATTAAAGAAAAAGAAAGATTTTATTCCTCTTCCCTTGCGAAACAAGTTATCTCCATCACCAAGGCCAGGGTATGCGAAAATGACGAGAAGCACAAGTTGTAAAGCAAGCATTATGAGGGATCCTTCTCCGGATTGGTTCGACGAGGAAGATATAGCTCGATATGGAACTCCCATGGTCGTGGGAATGGGAAAAGACTTTAGGCAGAGACCTGTGGGATTCCCAAGTAGGTCGCATACACTGAACTATGATGCTGATGCCGAACGAGCTTCGCCTTTTCGCGATGGGAATCCACCGGAAAGTGCTTCCATTACTACTCCAGAACATGTGAGAAGGGTTACTTTTAAGGACATTGATGCCAATGGTTCTTTAGTTTCAGAACTAAAGGAAAAGATAGATCTTGGAAGTTCTAATAATAATCTACAGGTATGCTTCTCCATTCTTATAACAATCTAGCTTAATATTGGTCTTATTTCCAATCGAGAAAGTTTAGGAGTCAATACTTTTATTAAAATTTGTCCCGCACTTAATTAGTAAAAGAAAAGTGAGTAATTCCACATTATTAAATGTAATCTTACACCTTTAAAAATATTAATAATGACTAATTGATGATTACAAATCACAAAATTTACTAGTCCTCTAGCATTCCTCTTTGTTATGCAGTTCTACTAATATAGAGGGAAAAAAATATATAAATATTAGTAAATCTCTCTAAAGATTTGTTTGGTGAATTTGTTTTTTTCTAAAGATGTAAGTGTTATGCATACATTAACAAATCAATAATGTTATTTAAACAACTATCATTGCAAACTGCGCTTAAGTTATTAACACCCACAATTAATTGATCTAAGATTACTCACATAAATGACACTATCATATTTTTCCCTCAAATTCACTAGCACTCACAAAAAAATAAAAAAAAAAAGACAAGAAGCTTTTCATCATAAGCATTTTCATTCATGGAACCTAGCACATTACAGACACATATACATGCCTTTAACATAGGCAACACTTTGTGAATAAAATATTAATTCAAACATGACTTGGTGATGAAGGAATGAACTTGCAGTAGTTGTATCTGAGAAAACATGAGTTATCATGGTAATTTTATCCAAATTAAGTCTGATTTGTCAAATTTGACAACTTTAACAGTTTCTTGTTTTGGCTACCGTTAATTGTTTCATCTTTGATAGTTTTCAACTTGGAACTTCCAATTTATACTTACTTTTGAAACTGCTAGATATAGATGATTTAATTGCTAATATTACATTACAAAACAATTATATATACAAAAGAAAAAGATATATAATTAAGTGTATAAATATACATTATATCTAGTTATTCAATGACAGTGTTTTAAAAAGCAGCACTACCATATTATTAACAAAAAGACCATTCTTTAACTTTATTTATTTGCATGACAGGAATCCAAAGATGTTGCCTTGGGCTCAAAGCAATCTGAAGATGAAAAAAATTCAAACTGGCCTTCAGAATTTAAGAGGCTACAAAGAGAGATTGTTGAACTCTGGAATGTATGTAATGTTTCATTAATTCATAGGAGTTACTTCTTCCTTCTCTTCAAAGGGGATCCATCAGATTCTATCTATATGGAGGTAGAGCTTAGAAGGTTGTCTTATCTAAAACAAACGTTTTCCCCTGATTCAAGGTAAGTATGCATGTATATATGTTTTATTAAGCGATTATGATAGGATTACATTAAAATTAACTACTAAAATTAGTCATCATTAGTGTAAAATACATATACAAAATACATATTAATATTAAATAAATTAAACTATACACGTATTTATACATAAATTTACTAGTGGTTAATTTTGATATATATTTAATATTTTTGTTTATCAGTACAACAATGTTAGATGTATATAAAAAAATAGTCACTATATTAATCATCTGTATAGATTACGTATTAAAATACAAAATACACATTTAAAATATATTTATATATAAATGCGTGTGGTGTTTAATTCATTTTAAATGTGTATTTTATATTTCAAGTATACGAATGATTGTTCACATAACTTTTTTATTTTAAGGATACGAGAGAATCGCTAATTTTAGGGAAAAAAAAGTATTTCTATTTATAAAAAAAAAATAGCTTTACGTTTTCTAAAAGGCAAGCTAAACTCATCCATAGTCATTTGGAGTACTAAATTGATACCTTTAGATTCATGACTTTGTAAGATAAGATTGATGACGTGATGTGTTTTCCTTTGCAAATAGCGCAAAATATCTTAAGAAAGAGAGACAAATGTTGAGCAAGAAGATGCACAAGAAGCTACCAAAATGTGAGAGAAACAAGCTGTATGTGGAATGGCGTATTGATAGGCATTCAAAGCATAGGAGGTTGCAATTGGCGAACCTATTATGGTCAGACACAGAAGACATGGATCGTGTTAGAGAGAGTGCCGCCATTGTTACAAGGTTGGTTGGAACAGTGGAGCCAGATCAAGCTTACAAGGAGATGTTTGGTCTCAACTTCGCCCCGAGACGCAAACCTAAGAAATCTTTTGCTTGGACTGCCACAATGAAAAAACGTATTTTGTGAATTAATAGGGATGAACTTTACCCAAATACTAGTTCACTTTTGTTCATCCAAGTAACTTTCATCAGCTATATTTTGCAAAGTTGAGCAGTCTTCATGCCAATCACTAACTTAATAGGAGATATGAGTTCCTTTTATGTATATAAATATTTATTTTTTTAGAAAATAAAAGTATTATTATGTTATACCATTAAACTAATATTTCTTAACACAAAATCTGAACGCTAAGAAAACTGACCCATAATGTTTTGAAAATTGAAACTAACTCGATTAATATCCACAAAAGATCGAATGTGAATTTAATAAAGTCTATCTCCTAGGGTTAAAGCCAGATAGGGTTACCTGAACAGGAATTTGATGAGGGGTAGATGGATAAATTGGTATGTGATGATAATAGATGATACCTCTAATTTCAAACGACGATAGAAGTACTTGTAATGGCACACCGATATCCAACTTAAAAGGGCTCAAGGAGGTAACGTGAGGTGAGTTAGGGTTTTAGTATGTGTGTGACATACTTGATGGGATATCTATGTACTTAACTATTTTTTATTTCCTAATCAATTGTGAAGAGTGAAGACCACTTGAAAACTTTTTTAACCAAAATAATTATTATAGACAAGACTATTTTATTAAAAAATAATTAATATAGAGATAATATTTTTTTTCTTAACCAACTTCTAAAACACACTAATTAATAATGTTATATTTAGGAATCTAAGCTTTGATTTGGTTATTAATTAATTAGCTAGTGTTTCAAAGTTAATTATTACTATTTATTATTTTTTATTGAGTTGATTTATTTCTTTTTAATTCATATTAGATCAAATTTAACAATATAATTATTTTATATTAAGTTAAACAAAATAAATCTTTTAACAATGAAACAAATTAAATAAATATACATAAAAATAAATTAAATAATATATATTTATACATAAATACATAATGACTAATTTTATGATTGATTTTTTATTTATACATAACATTTTTGTTATAAGAAATTGTGGACAACTCATACCTTAATTGATATGCTAATTGACGATTAGTGGATTAATATTACAATTAGAATAATTGACGTAAGTAATTTAGCTTTTGTTGCCTAATGACTAGTTCTGTTGAAAGATAACGAGAAGAAAATATAATCATATGCTAAATTTATATTTCAGTATTGGCTTATTGCAACATATAAAGTAAAAATGAGTCGAAAGAAAATATACATTTTAAATAATAAAGTTCTTTGTACAAAACAAAAAATAATAAAGCTCTCTCTTCCTCTCAATACACATACAATAAAATTAGAGTAAAATATCATTTTATTTTCAATATTTTGAAGTAAGTCTCAAAGTTGTTTTAATATTTAAATTATCTTATTTAAGTTTTTAACGTTTCAAAATCGTCTTAATATTGATCTGTCGTTAGTAATATGTTAACAAAGTTGACGATAGAACACATTGATACAATTTTAAAATGTTAGAGACTTAAACAAGACAAAAATATTAGGAACAAAAACGATACAATACTCTTAAAATAATACAAAATCAACTAAAATAAAAGTGAAATTCAACAAAATGAATTACTTCACGGTTATGAATTCAAGTTTTTTACTCAACTTTAAGACTTACCTAAACCTTAATAAACCTTAAGGACAAAATGACACTTTTACTCAATAAAATTATAAAAGACCTCCCATTACAACTCACAAAGTGTAATCGTACTGCCTTATCCTTAGACAAACTATTCTATGGAGCTTCATGGACAGCTCCATTGATGGAGCTGTTCTAGCTGTTAAAAATAACAAAAATTCTATCTCAAACTATAATTTTGTTTTATTTCTGATTTTGGCACCATTTCTACTTAATAAATTTACAATTTTTTCTCAGATTAATCATCAGACCAGTTTAATAATCACTCTCAGACGGTTTATCCTCTTCTCTTCTATGTCTCCATTACTTCAAAAACAAGGTATAATCACGCACTTATCCTCAAACACTGAAACACAAAGCTCACATGCGAAAAACACCCGCTCATTATTTTGTCAAAATATAATCCATAAATAAAACTGAAACTAAAACTCAGTGGAGAGAGAGAGAGGGAGGGAGAGAGAGAGAGAGAAAACTGAAGAGAAGTTTGCTTCTATTGCTGGGGTTGCTTCAAGCTTTTGAGCCGCTGCCGGAGGTAAGGAACTTGTTACCTGTTCGAGCAGTGCTCTGAGAATGGGCTCATGACAGCGTCACACCTTCGGAGCTTCATGGTTGAGGCGCAGAAACAGGAGAAAGCAACAACGGAGGAAGCACAGGGAATCACTCGCAAGGATCAGTCTGGGAATGATTTCTTCGGGGGAGATTAAAGTCATTAAACTGATGTAATGATTAATTTGGAGAAAATTTGTAAGTTTAACGAGCAGAGATGGTAACAAAATCAGAAATACAAAAATATTATTTGAGACAACTTAAATTATTCTTGACAGTCCATTGATAGCTCCATGAAATATTTTGCCTTGTCTGTATTGCGTGCGCAGTCTAGAGAAACAAATACAAAGTTTTCTAAATATTGTTTAATGGTTTATTCAATTGTAGTACACTATTATATTGCAGTTACGTCTAAATTGACTTTTTTTTTGTTGAAAAATATACTTTTATAAAATTCTAAAAGGATTTGGATATAACTCTTTTTTAGATAAACAAAATTCATTAAAAGAATCCTTTTATTTTAAGCTAGCAACATATTACCTTGAAAAATATACATTTTAAAATATTTTAATGAATTAATTATTATCAAACTTTTTATGTTTAACATCTAAATAAAAATCACCATTTTACAAATAAAAGAAAATGTTCAAAAAATAAGAAATTAATATATTTCAAAACATCAGTCCAAACAAAACATAATAGTTAGCAAATTACCAGTAAATCAATGTAGCATAAATGCAGGTTGGGGAGATTGCAAATGCGTTTGATTTGCATTTTTTTCTGTTTTTATTTTAAGTAATTTTTTTAAATTGTGAATAAAAAATATAAAGTAAAAACAGAAAATAAAATTTTATTGTTTTTTTTCCTTCATAATATCCTACAGACTGAAATTAAAATAAAAAAACAAACAAACAAACCAAATGAGTTTCGCAACCTCAATGCATATTCTACACCCCAAGAAAACTTAAAACGCTACCCTACTATCATGAAACACAATGAATAATAAACAAATATATAAAACAGAAAATTTTATTAATACCCTATACCATCAATGCATAAGGTGATGAGACAAACCCATTTTCCTGTATGCAAAGGAATCCCAGGGAAAGCGAAGAAAACACAGCAGTGAAGAATGCAGAAGTCATCAATTTGACACCAAGGAATTCAAAATATACACACGTAGGTTAAAATACAATAATAAAACAAAGTTGACTACTACCATCACTAATGTATATAGCCTAATATATTCCACAAAAGGCCCAAAAAAAATCCTAAATTCTAAACCCTAAACCCTAAACCCATCCTCTCCTCCAAGTCACCAAAAAAAAAACCCATCCTCTCCTCCCAACCTTTCAAAAGGACAAAATCTATAAAAAGATCAAGATGCTATCGTATCCGCACCTAATGAAAATTTTAAGGTGCTATAACATATTACACCTTCGGGAGCTCTGGTTTACCATTGCACTTTTAATTAAATCCTACCAATGAACTAATGATACTACGCAATCCATTGAGGATTTTACAGCCAAATCATTAAATTCTCTCTGATCAAAGAAGGGTCCATACTAGTTCAGATAGTGTTCTCCTTTCACCACTTACCACTTATCCACTACAAAAAAGAGATTCTATAAAACTCCAGAAAGAAGCAACCTCAATAACCTTTACTGAATCAGCGACGATTTATTTTCATCCGGTGTCAATTCTACAGACCAAGGAAAAAAAATTCAAAAGCTTGAAGACAACCCCTCAAGGACACTCAAATTAGCAATGACTTTAATATTATAAGGAACCAAACAAATAAACTGTTTTCTCCATAATATCATCCATGAATATCATCATTCAAATGAAGGTCAAGCTGTTAATGCATAGTCCATAGTCTAATCTTGCACATATTTCAATAAATGGCATTTCCATCTAAAGGCTGCTTACTGTGTATATCAACTTATAGTTTGACAGATCCCACTCGATCAAAAGAAATCCAAAGGTAGGGGTCAATCTAGATTTAATAATATGGCACCTTATCATGAAATTGAGAAAGGAAATTTAACACTCTACAACCTTTACTAGGATCACAAGAGCCTCCCATAAGCATATCCAAATATCAAAGCCATCTAACCATTTATAAAATGATAAATCCATCACCTGAAATATTTTGTATCCCATACTCCTATAAGGAATATTTTGCGTTACAATCAACTTGATGAATCATAATATGTTGGTCACTCAACAAGGAATCCTCAAATGCATCCTCAATGTCATCATACCTTTGTAAACTATGGATATCTAGTCCAGTCCACACAACCATACCAATCCTTATTCCAAGATTTGAGATTTAACCTACCCCAGACACGTTAAATCACTTAGTCTATGCCACCTATCAGGTAACGATATATATACAGATATATAGATAGATATAAAGGGAACCAATTAATAAAAGCAGAATTAAATAAATATGCAACTTCAAAATTGTATGCTCAAGCTGCATCCTCAGAGTTGAAGATGTCCATCTCACAATCAAGATCCACCTAAACATTATTAAATTTCCACAAAATATTATTAGCAAAGAGGATTCACTGTGTCAAGTTTTAATAAATTCTAGAAACTAATACTTACCAATGGTTCTCCATACTAATAGTAGTATCCATGCCCGTGTGAGCTATCACCTCCATAAAAAGACGAATATGGCCCTCTACCATACTGCAACATGAATATCATAATGCATCACTAATATTGTGATTAAATTCTATGTAGAATAAAATACGATGAAGAATGTTCACATACATCAGAACCATAACAATCAGGAGGGTACTGTCTGCTGCCAGCTCCATAAGAATCTGTATATCAAAAATTGAAATCAAGACAATAAACACAATAACGAGTATGTAGGAGCAAGAGAAAGAAGGTTTAGACCATTGTGACGGTTTTCGTGAAATAAAGATGGATCTGCATAATCCAATCGTGGGCGAAGTCTATTAGCTCCCATATAATCAGGTTCAGGGTCCTAACACAACAGGAGGTACAACTTCAAATTAATTAGTATTTTCAAGTTGTATGACAAGTAAAAACAAACTATGCATGGAAATACAAACAAAAGAAAAGTTTATAGTAAAAGAATCTTTACAGTCATATAAAATGGGCGTTTCATCCCATGCACATTGTCATCATAAAAATACGGATCATCAAAATGCCTTCCCATAAATGGCCTGTTGAACTGTCCACCCGGTGAAAATGGCCTGTTGAACTGTCCGCCTGGGGAATATGGCCTCCTTAAAGGAAAAGGCTCACTCGGGCCTTCTGCAGGGATGTTACCCCATGCTCTATCATGATAAGGTCTAGGTGGACCAGGACCAGCAAATGCAGCACCTCTGTTACTTGGGTAATGTCCACCCCTCATAGCTCCTGCTATAATATAGTATAAATTTAATATAACTTCCGTTTTTTCATCAATTTCTTTTTAAAAAACAAAAATAATAACACTTCATATAAACAATAATATGGCAAAAGTAGCTTCACAAAGAATTTAACTAGAATCTAAACAAATGACCTTCAGGACCAAATTGCCTATGATGGTAATCTGGATACATATTAAAGTCAAGGTCATCCCGGAAATCCATTCTCCCTATTTGCCTGGGTCCACCATGATAGACACCCCTACCCCTGTTAATATTTCCCCAGCTGTTGAAGGGCTGCCTTCCCCGCCCATAACCCCTTCCTGTTGAAAATCTAATTAGATATGCAAAATGATGTCTAAAAGGTAAACAAAGAACAAATTTAATTGAAATAAAATAATTCTCTTACCAGATCTTGCAAAGGCTCCACTCCTTCCATGACCTATTCGGAACCCACCACAAATGCCACCTTTTACAGCTTGTGTTTTAGGCACCGGATTTGATAGCCTAGCTCTCACTTTTATCTAAAAAGCACATTGAATAAAAAGAACAATTAACAAACAAATCAAGTCCAGGATTTTAAAAGCAAATAAAATAGGTGCCATCAGAACTAAATTAAAAAGATCTTTGAATTCTCAGATTCCCGGATGGTATCAATATTATAATAGTCTCTGGTTTCAGGAAAACGAAAAGGAAGGATAAGGAATCCTCTCAATTTAATGTTTTCAGTTGTCAAAGTCAAATGACCAAAACATGTTATACAAGAGATTGTGTGACAAGAGATCACACTAGATCTTTTCAAGTGAAAACTTGAATTAGACAATTCATTCACGTGAATACAGAAATTAATAAAAGTGGGAGTCTCTTTGATTCCTATTTTTTCCCCCCTATATTTCCCATTTTTAGGATTGTGTAAAGGAAATAGTGAAAAATGAAAATATAAAATAAAAGAGAAACAAGAAATTTACCGTCTCCACTATTTTCACTTTTTTTCCCGTTGCAAAATCTTGAAAATAAATAAAAAAGAAATGCGAACAGATCCAATATATCCGGATTGTCTATGAAATACGAATTTAGATAGAGTGCCTCATATATCCCGAAATTCCGAATCCAAGTCTAGACTATCTCACAGTACCCACTCTCCACCAAATATTCTCCTTGTATCATCCCTGAGTCTCATTCTCGCCACTCACCAAAAGACAATTCAGAAGTTAGTTATGAAATGGTGTTATGAAATGGTGGGCCCAATCTCAAGGCCAAACTCTTTTCTGATTCCACTGATTCCTTTTTATACCTCCGCTGCTTAGTCCTCCTTTCTTTTCCCATTCACCTTAAATAAAAGGGAGAAAAAGGAAAAATAGAGAAATGGGAAGAGGGAAGGATGTAGCTCAATCAAAGGGCATTTTCTTCTCAACTCTCTCAATTTAAAAGTAATGCAATTAGGAAAATATAGGTTTCTTCTCAATCCCATACTTCTCAAAGTTCTTTAAAATATGATAGAGGAAAGGGAAAACAAGGGACATAATAAATTAATTCTATAAAGTGCAACAAATATGGTCAAGTAAACAAATTAAATGATACCTTTGATGCCCCATCACCCAATTCAGACTTATTTACAGCTTCAACACATGCAACAGCAGCTTCATGTGTTGAGAAATCAACAAATCCATAATCCTTCCTCTTGGCTGTAGATATATTCCTTGCTAGTACAATTCTTACAATTTCACCATAAGATTTAAGCATCTCCCTGATGTGATCTTCTTCCCAGTGAGGAGGAAGACCATTAATAAACACAGATTTAACCTGTGCCATTATCTCTGGGTCTGGTTCACGCATAGGCTCAGCAAAGGCTACCTTGGCACTTCTCTCAGGATGCCCAAAGATCGCGTCAGGCTTTTGAAGCCTCTTGTACGCAAGCATTGCATCACCATGACTAGAAAACTCAAGGAATGCAAAGCCACGGCTCAATCCTTCACATTTAGCATCTAGCACAAGCGTAATGTTTTCAACCCCATCAATACCATAATCCTTCAACTTCTGTTTAATCTGCCTCCGGGATATTAACAGAATGAATAAACAAGGCAGTGAGGGTAAACATTAGCTATTTACAAAAGAGAAAACTGCAACAAACTTACAGCTTCTTTCGTCCACGTATTGCAAATATTTCCCAAGAATAATGTGTTGTTATCCTCGCTGGGTGCAGTCCCACATCTTTTACCACGTATCTGTAAATGTTGTGGTTGATGAACAGCACAATAGAAAGAAAAGAAAGTGCAACACTAGATTAACAACACATAAGAAGAGAAACATACAACTGGGTTCTTCATTTCTGACAATGCTCTCTTAGCATGTTCCTTATTAGCAAACCTCACAAATGCATAGCCCTTATTTTTATTTGTTGATGAATTCTTATGCAACCTGACATCAACTACCTCCCCAATCCTCTTAAAAACTTTTCTCAGATCTTCCTCTGTAGCATCACGGTCAAGCCCTCCAACAAATATCTCATGTTCTTTGTTACTCTTTCGCTGGTTTGCAATGGCCTCCAATTCCGTATGCTCCTCTTGGAGCGCCTCATTTTCTTCAGGAGGTTCCCATGGACCTTCCTCTGGATCTTCCTCAATATCCTCCCCACCATGTTCTTCAAAATCCAGCCTTTCACTGCTCTCTGTCACTTCATCACCAACTTTTCTAGTATTAAAATCTTCCTTCGACTGGTCTTTCATTACTGCACTATCAGTATTAGAGCATTCTTTGTGTCCAGTAATGTTTGTTTCCTCTTCCTTTGTTTCTTCCTTTGCTGTTTCTCCTTCGTCATCTTTGACTTCTTCCTTTCCTTTATCTCCGTCCTCTTCTTTCAGTTCTTCCTTTACATTCACTGCCTCCTGTTCCTTCAGCTCCTCCCCTCCTTTCTCTCCCTCTTGTTCTTTCAACTCTACATCTCCTTTCTCTTGTTCCTGATCCTTCAACTCTTCCCGACCGTCCCTTTCATTCAACTCTTCATCTTCTTTCTCTCCCTCCTTTTGACACATAGAATCATCTTCATTCACCGATATATTTAGGTCCACAAGAGTTCGCTCAGGTTGTTTGGAAGACATAGTGGCATCCTGAGAAGCAGTCGCTTCAGCCTCCACTGCATTGTTTCCCTTCACAGTTTCATCCACTTCCATAGACTTTTGTTCCTTCTCTTCAGATTGTCCAACACATTCAACAACTTGTTCCAGGTGCCCCTCTTTCTCGTGATCGATATTATCAGCATCGACAACTTCAACATTTTGAGGCTTTTCCGCTTCCTCCACATCCCCAGAGTTATCCACAACTAGAGTTTCATCAGCCACTGCCTTCAGTTCTTCCTCCAGCTTAGGTGTGGCAACTGCTTTAGTTCTTGGTCTCCCTGGCTTCCTCTTTGAACACGGTGTAGTGGTAACAACCTCATCTGAATTCGGCTCATCTAACAAACCATCAACAAAAAATAAAAACAAAATGGTGAAAACTCACATGCAAAATTAGATAATTTGATTTGTCATCTAACGATTCTCGGCTCTCAACTCATGGAAAATACAACCACCATGAACAAAATAAAAAAAATAAAAATAAAATAAAATTAAAAAAAAAAAAACAAAAGTTGAATTTGCATAACGATAATTAGCTAAAAAGTACCCAGAGTAAAAACAAGAAGAGAAAATGAAATTTACAACACAATCATGATACCAAAAATGATTCCGAGATTATCATGAAAGGAATCAAGCAGCAGGATGAAATAACATTATTAATAACATTAAGTTTAAAGAATTAAACATGAAATCCGTTCTGTCTAACCCTCATTTAGAACTCGGAAACGGAGAGAGAAGTTACGAAGAGGAAAAAACAGTTACCGGGATTGGAATCGGGAATCGAGTTGGAAGCGGGAGAGGCCTCCTTCTTCTTGATCTGCCTTGTTTTGACGGTGGAATTGCGCTTTGCTGCAGGGGATTCTCCGGCGGATTTTGCGGCGGTTTTTCTCGCCGGCGGTGCCTTCTTCGGGGTTGTGGATTTGGAAGAGGAATCAGCATTTCGGGTCCTCATGACGATAAATAACTCAATTGATCGGTGTTTTCTATTCTACTGAATAAGAACTAAACCTTAATCTACCACATGTGAAGCAGGCCTCAGTGTCTCTCTATAATAATAATGAGGAGGAGGAAAAATATAATAACAACCAAAAGGTAAAGCGCAAAGTTACAAAATGGGTCATTGTGACTGGATCAACGATTCAGTTTTCACCGAGGTAGCAGGTAGCATTGGAAAAGGAGAGACTGGAAGTGGGAGATAGAAACTAAAAGGAAAAATATTTTTTTTTTAAATAAATTTCTATGTCTAACCAAAATATTTAATTTAAGTCTAATTAAATTATTATAACAATTTTTTAAATTATTTGTCTTTTTTTTTTGTCTCTTTCTTTTATTTTTCTTCTTTTTTTTTTCTTTTAAATTTGTGCACGCATTTTCTTCTTCTCTTCTTTTTTTTTTAAATTTGTGCACGTTTATTTTCCTCCTCTAATGTTGCGTCTTTTTTTTCCTTTTCGTTATCGTCATCACCAATAACACCAATATTTTGCAATAATTTTTGTTGATGCCATCATTAAATAATTTCGGTTCATTTCTTAATTTATTCGATTCATTTGTGTATTAATTGAGGTTCACTTGATGCTGCGAATAAGTATTCACCAAATTTTTTATTCTTTAAGTAATTTCAGTTCATTTCTTAGTTTAATTGAGATTCATTTAGATTCAAAAATAAATTCGATGTGTTTTTGTTAATGATGGAGTCTTTTTTACTATTTGTTCAAATATAAACTAATTTCAATGCATTTATGTTCTAATTGAGGTTCACTTGATGCTGCTCATAAGTATTGACCAAATTTTTTATTCCTTAAGTAATTTCGGTTCATTTCTTAGTTTAATTGAGGTTCATTTGGATCTAGAAATGAATTTGATATGTTTTTGTTGATGATTGAGTTTTTTTTACTGCTTGTTCAAATCTGAACTAATTAAATGGAATATAGTGGAATCTAATACAATTGAATAAAGTGATAATGAATAATTTCATTCTTCTTTGCTAAAAAATTTGGTCAATACTTATCAGTAGTATCAAGTGAACCTCAATTAACACAAACACATCGAATTTATTTCTGGATCCAAATGAACATCAAATAAACTAATAAATGAATCGAAATTACGTAGTGAATAAAAAATTTGGTCAATACTTATCAACAGCATCAGGTGAACCTCAATTAACATACAAATGAACTGAAATTAGTTCATTTTTGAACAAGCAGTCGAAAAGACTCAACCATCAACAAAAATACATATAATTTATTTCTGGATTCAAATTCAATTAAACTAAGAAATAAACCAAAATTACTTAAGGAATAAAAAATTTGGTCAATACTTATTAGCAGCATCAAGTGAACCCCAATTCACTCACAAATGAACCGAAATAAACTAAAAAATGAACCGAAATTATTTAATGATGGTACCAGAGAAAATCAGAACCATTAAAGATATTAGCAAAATGTTGGTGTTGTTAGTGATGACAATAACGAAAGAGAAGGAGGAGGAGGAGGAGGAGGAGGAAACGGAGAAGGAGAAGGAGAAGACGAAGAAGGATATGTTTTGCATTATTGAAACGCATGTGTGTACACGCTGGTGTGATGAAAGTGGTTTTGTTAAGTTTGGGCCAACTTGGTTAGACTTAGTTGCCAAAAACACTTAGATGTGTAGCTTAACTGTTTTTTTTTTTTTTTTTTAGCCTTTGATCTTTTACTTTAGGGACGATACGCACTTTAATCTTTCTGAAATCTCATTCAGCCTCCCATTTATGAAAAGAAATATGCAAATAGACTCTTGTTATTGGATTCAAAAGGTTACCCATGTAAAGTATCTGTTGATGTCTGATGTGTCATGCTACAGTGTTAGGTGGCAGAACGAAATTAATAATAGAATTAGAATTTAGTTGTAGTCATGGGTACTCCAATAGCAAGTATGGACACTGTAAATAGTGATTCTTCATGCAATTATGAGAAAAGATATGATAGGTACGAAGAGAGTTGGAGCGCAAGGATGAGTTCTGGTGGAAGCAACTTCGAAAGAGCGGTAAAAAGGAGAAAGAAAAAATTTGTTTCACCTATGTGCAACTGTCGCACTTACGCCATCTTATCTGAATCCGGCACTTCGTAGAATTCAAGGAGGTTTTTTCTGTTCTTATTTTAAAGTAATTTTTGTGTTATAGTTGATGTTTTGTGAAAGATTTGGTGTTATATGAAGTTTAATAGAAAGTATCTTTGTTGTAAATTAAAATACTACATTGCAAATATTTTATTTGACTAAATGAGTATGTTACATTCTTCGCTGTTGATAAAGTGTCCACAAAACATGAAGTTGTAAACCCAATGGAAAAGATGGAAGGAAGGATTGCAGAGCTGCAGATGAAAATGGTTGAATACAAAAATGTTGAACATTTTAATGGTGGTGTTAACATGTGCAAAGTGTTTGGGATTATTTTTATATGCATTGTAATAGCATGGGGTTTAGTTCAGTTATTAGTTGATGATGTTAGGAGAATTTTTTAATGCTTTGTTAATGTTGTTTTGTTAATAGTTTGTAATTGGTGCTACTTGAGTATACAAATGTAGCTTTGATTATGTCATTGTGATCAACTATGTTCCTGGATTAATTGACAATTTCTGTTTAGATATTCAGCCTGTCACATTTGATGAAGTATGTATCATTCACAAATAGAAGATTTCAACAAACTGACACAATTTTAAAATAACATAAAAATTTTCAAGTGTTACTCACAAACCATATGAGGCACTTACCAAAATGAACCACAAATGATGTCACAGACTGTCATAAATTTTATAATTTTAATAGTAAAAAATAAAAAACACAAACACAATACAAACATAAAGTAACTAAATTTATGTCTTAAAAGATAACCATCCTAAAAAACTACTTCTGCAAAAGTGGTCTAAAAGTGGGTATTGGAATGAACTTGAATAGTCTTGAGGAAGTCCCTCTATTCGCTGCAACCATTGTTTCCTTGGATATTGCTTCAGAATTTTTTGGTGCAGGTTGGTTTGTGGTAGGCTGGGCTGTAGGACCCTCAGTTGATATAGGTTGAACCACAGCAGGCTGAGTTGATGGAGTCTGTGTTAGTGTAGGCTCAGTAGATCCATGAATTATTGATGGTTGATAATTTAAGGCGCTATTGGCCTAAAAATTCTTTGCTTGGGCCTGAATATATGAGTTGGCTAGGGTGGTGATGCATAGTCATGCTGAGGTTCTTATACATTAACAAGTGCAGGTATTGATGAGTTTCTATTTGGATTACATACACAACAATATATCAGTTTCAATTAACAAAAGAATAGAAATTTATCACTGCAGGAGCAGACTGAATGACAAAGATTTTCTCTTATACATTTTGTAGGGCATTGGGCTTCTTTAGCATCTTTTTCTTATTCTTCCTAGCTTTAGACTATGTCATCCCAAAAAAAATAATTCAAAGTATGGAAACACTCATTTTCTAAACTCTAATTAATTCACAAACACAAACAACCAAGTCTTATCCTAATCTCATATGTTGTTAGTTTGTTAGGCTCAGAGTCATGTTGGTTATGTACTTGTGCTTCGCCCTAAAACAGCATATACATAGTCTCACACTTTATTTTAAAAAATAGATTTGCATATTGAGAGTAAGTAAGGTTAAGACTTTTGTACCTGAGATGGAGGAGCATCAGTTGCTATAGTAATGTCAGCATTAGGTTGATCTGCATTAACAACTACAAGTGCTAAATTGTTTCTCTTCTATTTTTTTTTTTTTTGCTGCCAATTAGAATTTTTAGGGGTTCCCTTGTAGATTTTATAGTATTGACCCTTCTCTCTACACTTGTTGCAGGTAACTTGAAACTTGGAAGGTTCTCTTCACTTTGTCTCAATTGGCTGGTGGAGGAGGTTGAGCAACTTCTCTTCTCTTCACCCTTGGTCTACCTGCAGGCCTTACAATTCTAGGAGCATCAGGCTTCAATAACTCAGTTTCTCAGAATTCTTCACTATTCACAGGATTGATATAGATGTCATAAATCTTCCTTATAGCTTCCATAATGAGAAATGGAGACATAAGCTCCTTTGCTTATTTAACCCTCACCCTTGATATGGCTGCAACAGCATGGACACAAGGTAGACCTTGACAACATATTGAGCATTGATTGATATTAGAATTGTTACATTAAGTGGCACAAAATGTAACACAGATCTAATGCATAAATACTGTAATATTTACTTGTATGCTACCATAAATTATATGTGCATGTGTGATGTTTTAGGTTTGCTCCAAGTTTGTGTGAATTCTTTGTGATTTCAAATACCACTTTGTCATTATCACCACACTACCAAGCATTCCACTTGTGATTTCTTAGCTTGATCCATTTGTCTAATTTCATTTGTTGCACTAGTGCCAGCTGTCCTTTATATACCCTTAAAAGCCTTTTATGAGTAGCCATTTTCTTCATAATGTGAACTCTGAGTTCTTCACAAAGTGTTAATATTTGTTTCTTCCCAGCCTCCATTATAACTACATTCCATGCCTCACATATATTGTTAGTCACAGCTGCATTCTTCGGGTAGTGACTAAAGAAAGCCCTGCACCATATCTTAGGATCAAATTTGCTTATATACTCCGATGTCCTGAGACTAACAGTTTTCAACTTATCCATTGCAGCCTTAAATTGAATGGGAGTTGTGCTCCTTGTGGTTTTCCACACACAACCTTTAACTAGTTTATCTCTGAATCTCAACTCACAATTTTCTTACATATGCAAAACACAGTTCCTATGAAATGCATTCGGCATAACTTCCTTGACTGCTTTTATACGACCCTGCATTAACAATAATGTTTGAAGGAATATAACCATTATCAGTACATAATATCAATAATATGAAATGATAGGCTGAAAATAAATATGCATATCTTTTGCTGATCAGACATCAAGTGCCGTCTAAATAGCATTTGTCCCCCGAAATCATCTTGCAGACAATTCAAAAATCACTTCCAGTTATCAGTATTTTCAGCCCTTGCCACACCTTATGCTATGACAAATACATGATTATTTGCATATTGTGTAACTGCACACAGAAGCTAGCCTCCATAATAGCCTTTTAAAAAACATCCATCAAATTCTATAAGTGGCCTACACCCATTCTTAAACCCCTTTTATATGCCTCAAAACTGATGTACACCCTTTCAAACAAATTTGGACCTTGGGGTTGAGGTAGAGTATCCATATGAACACTACTCCCAGGATTGCTCCTATGTAACTCATGCAGATAATCCCTCATCTTTCTAAATTATGCCTTTTTACTTCCAAGAACAATCTATCTTGCCTGTTTTAATACCATTGTAATCATCTTTCCATTCAGCTACATATTGTAATCCTGCTTCGTGTATTCCATGGCCTCCCTTGGTGTCAGTTTCGTTTGAGTCTTCAGTCGCTTCTCTAGTTTCTCAGCCACCCATTTCCTGTCAGCCAGGTTGCTTCCATAATCCCTTTCACATGTGTTCTCATTGTGAAAAGTTTTGACCTCAAAAGCCTTGCTAGCTGAATTCATTGACACATAAATCAACCATGGACAATCTTCTTCTGCACATATTGCTCTAACCCTACCGGGCTCATTCTTTACATACATGCAATCCCTACCATTATTCACAAACACATCCTTAAGTGCCCTTTTGAATTGCTCTATTATTGCAAATTGCATCCCAAATTCAAATTGTACATCTCTATAAGCATTGTCCTCATTAAAATCTGGACCAACAGAACCTCTCTCATCCTCTGAAGAAATCAGACACATATTCATATAGTATATCACTACCCTGGTCATCTTCATTAGTATGTGAGCTTCCCTTATTTCCCACATCAACAGCTTTTCTTGGGCCTCTCACATTATCCTCTTCTGGCCCATTAATTCCTCCACTTCCTTGGGCTTGCTCTAACCCTGCCTCTCTAGTTTCATTCCCTCTTCCAGTCCTATCAGCCCTAGTATTAACACCAGTATTAGGCCCACTTTCCATTTCTACATTTAAAACATGTTTCTTCCTTCTCCTTCTAGTGTATCTCCTTAAGGTCCTTCTTTTTTCCATGATAATTAGTTCGCCAGACTTCTTTTTTTTCTTTTTTCTTTGTACCTTTGGAGACTCCTGACTACTCTCATTCTCAAAGCCAGGAGGAGAAGGCTTGTAGACTTCATCTTCGACACTCTTATATGAATCAGATGATGATAAATTTTGAAGAATTTGTTACCACCACAATAGGCTCATCTTCACAAACTACTTCCTCGATTACAAGATTATCAACTGGATGCTCGAAATAAAGGAAGAATTCACTTAGATTATTCTTCCATGTGAAATCACACATTTTATTGATTTCTTTGTCACCATGAAGCACATGCAACCCATCCGATGAATCGTACTAATAAATTTTCTTATGCACTAAATACTCTAATTCCTTGAAGAGTTCTTCTAAGTCTTTCTTATTAACAAAATCCACATCCATTAGAGGAAATTTCTCCACCTTTTCATCTAAGTAATGCAACTTGCCCTTTGCATTTCTTCCAAACTTTTCGCCATGGTTAAACATAGGAACCACAAACAAAGACATATGCAATATTTTAAACGTAAACCATAAAAGTTTTTCCCTAACACACATCACACATCAACGATAGCTAGGAAAACCAAAACTAAAAACACTACATTGTATTAATAACTTGAATATTAACTTCTTTTCTAAAAACATGAAATTAATGAACTCTAATCGAAAATAGTGTTCTATCGTATCACAATACATGGACTAACTCGGATTTAGCATAAACTACGAGATTCGGTTAATGCAACTGGTTCATTCTTCAGAGACATGCATGCAAAAGAAGTACATCATCAACTCACAACAGAGAAAACCAAATAGGGAAACTAACCTTTCACATGTGCCACAACGCCACCGTTAGAACCTTCTAAACGTCCATCGACGATTCATAACCAGGCCAATAGTTGCAATGTGTTCGCTGACTTTTGGAGAGAAATAATGGTGGAAGAAGATGTGTTAGGACTTTTTTGTGAATGAGTGAGGAGATGAAGGAGATTAATGTAAATACGGCTAGGCTAACGACATCATTTGGGATCCAGGGAGGGGGCTTTTAGTCCCATTAACAATTTTGTTCTGCTACCTGGCACTGTGGCATGACACATCAGACATCAATGGACACGTCACATGGGCAACCCTTTGACATCCGGTAACAAGGGTCGATCTGTACATTTCGTTTCATGGATGGGGGCCTGGATGAGATTTCGAGAAGATCAAGGTGCAAGTCATCCCTTGGGTAAAAGGTCAAGGGCCGGAAAGGGTATTTACCCAAACTAAAACAAGTTTTAGTATTGTGTTTGATGTAAAATTATATAGGATTAAGTTATGTCTAAAGGAGATTGAGACTAAAATAAGTCCTAATATTATGTTTAGTATAAAATTGTATAGGACTAAATTATGCCTTAGTATCCTATTTAGTTTGAGATTAAGTTAGAGACTAGAATATTTAAAATTACTAAAACACCTTTTTTTCTTTTATCCTTTCAGCTTCATTTTTTTTTCCTTTGCCTCCTTTTTCTATTAGGTTCTTCCACCACCTAGCTGCACCGATCCACTATACTCAAATTCAAGTTCTCACCAATGGCTTATTGACGCTACCTCATGTAAAGAACTAACTTCTCAAACTGCAACTTCCACTCTTCTTTCAGCTATATTCTCCACCACACCATTGACGAACTCAATCAATGCCAACAAGAAAAACCAGTTCTAGTGGCAATAACTAGTTTGATCCAAGCGAGGTCCTTCGGGAGTTTTCTCAATGGATTAGTGGGATTCAGTGCTTCTTCTAAACATAGAATGATTTTCAATAACACGTGCGAAGATAAACGACGACTCACCTTTCTTCTACTTTCCTCTCTTTCTCTCTCGATTGTCGCCGTGCGAAGATGAACGATGACTCATCTGACTCATGGTGGCTATGATGGGACGAGGAGTTGGTGGCCTTGGCAGCGGCAATAGGGTAGCAGTTGCAGCGGGGTCTTCGATACATCTGAGAAGAACTGAGCAGATGAGAAGAACTGAGCACAAATTTTGAGTTGCACAAAGAGTAAAATTAGAATTATTATTTTGGAATGAGGATATTTTGAATAGGAGTTATTATTTAAATTTCAGTCCCCATCTCCAAATATTTCAGTCCCTTGTGTCTCCACTTTTTGGGAGTATTGAAGGGACTGAAAATTTGAGTCTCGGGACTAAAATTTTAGTTCCAATCCCTAACTAATAAACACAATACTGAGTCCAGTCCTTCGGTCTCAGTCTCAATACCTCAAACAAATGCTACTTGAGATTCAACTAATTTAATTAAATATAAAATAAAATTATAAAAAATTTAATATATTATTTTAAATATTTAAATTCAATAATTTTAAACTAATAAAATTAAAATTTTACAACATAATAAATTTTCTATAATTTATCATTAAAAATTCATAAACAACTTCAAATATCAAAGTTTATAACTAAAAAAAAGGAAGTAAATTACCAATTATATCCCCGAATTTGTAAAACGCTGACAATAATAACCCTAATATTTGTTAACGACGATTATACCCTCGAAAATTTTAAAAACGCTACAAATCTGCCCAACCGTGAGGAGAACCCTTCTCTGTTAACGGAGCTTGGTGATGTGGCAGACGGAATTCCAACGTGACATTCATTAAGGCCTTCAATCCCGTTTTTGCTGTATCTCTAATTCATGAAACTCTAATTGCCCAATTCAAATTAAATGACCAAATTAACCTCAAATGAAACACCATATTTAACTATGACTATTTAGAACGCGCGAAACTGAAGAGTTTCTTGGTGGTGGTCTCTGTTTGTTTTCGTCTCTTATGTCTTTGTATTCGTCTCTTGGAATTGGTAACGTCACATGCAGTCTCACGTTTGGCATTGATACTCAGTGAAGAAATCTCCATTGAACAACCAAGGTTTGGGTAAGCATTTTATGTTTCCGTTGCCACTTTCTACAAGGGCAAGTCCTTGGTTGTTCGATGGAGATTTTTTCACTGAGTATCAATGCCAAACGTGAGACTGCATGTGACATTACCGATTCCAAGAGATGAATACAAAGACACAAGAGACGAAGACAAACAGAGACCACCACCAAGAAACTCTTCAGTTTCGCACGTCCTAAATAGTCATAGTTAAATATGGTGTTTCATTTAAGGTTAATTTGGTCATTTAATTTGAATTAGGCAATTAGAGTTTCATGAATTAGGGATACAGTAGAAACGAGATTGAAGCCCTTAACGGATGTCACGTTTGAATTTCGTCTGCCACATCACCAAGCCCCGTTTAACGGAGAAGGGTTCTCCTCACGGTTGGATAGATTTGTAGCATTTTAAAATTCTTGAGGGGAGAATTATCGTTAACAAATATTAGGATTATTATTGTCAGCGTTTTACAAATTCGGGGAAATAATTAGTAATTTACTCAAAAAAAATCGAAACGCACATAAATGATAAACATATAATATTCTACCACTAAAAGAAACAATATTAACAAATAAGTTTTTAACTAAATAAAGGCACTACCCATCACAAATCATAATTATCATTAAGTATCCTAATATCTCTACAAATACTACAAAAAAAGTCGTATTTGAGGACTCAATTACATGAGTTATATCCACATCAATTTTCATATTTCTTCCATCTAATAAAATAGAATAAAAAGTAAAAAAGAATCTAAAGTTAATACTTAACATATATCTTTATGGAGTGAAACAAATTTTGCTATTTCACTCGCCATTAGAATATAAAGGCATAGCATTATCACCGCATATTAAATTTTCAATGTCTTCAATGTCTCCATTAATAAACTCAAGATTATCTTCATCTGCCATTATCCAAAAATCTACCGTGTCAATGCTTTGAATATCAATTAGATTATAATTCCTCTTCTTTCGATGCAACCTAAATTGAAGGCGTCAATCTATTCTATTATATAAAAATCGGATGTCTGCACTTAATGATGAAGCTGACGTGGCATGCTTCGGAGAGTGTTTTCCGATTTAATTGTTTTAACTCATTCAATACAATTTATTGCACTGACTTAATTATATCAACTAATTGATTTGATTAGATATTTAAATATTAATATAATTAATATAATTTATTATAATTTATATTACTTAATTAATTATATTACATTAATTATAATTCGTTATATTAGTGAATTAGTCTTTTCATTTATGAAGTCTAAAATAAAATAAATAAATTGTTATTTATTCTAATTAAATTTATTTATATACTATATATGAATTAACGTTAAGTTATAAAACATAGAACTTGTGGATTGTTATAAAAACGCAAATTAGGAAAAAAAATGCATACAATTATAGAAGAATTAAATCTATTCTCTTTATTTATTTTTAACCATCGTTTTAGATTTTAATTTTTTTTAAAACCAGTGATAGTGGAATTTTATTGATGCTAGATAAAATTATAGAAGAATCAAATCATAATTTGTATTTATTGATGCTAGATAAAATTATAAATTGTTGCTCTTTCAATCAAATCATACCACATACAAAAATAAATTAAATTAAATAAATCGAATTTGTATCTCTATATAAATCGAAATGAATAAATTCGATTTAGGCAAATACGTAGTAAATTAAATTCATAAGGTTCGAATTATATGCAACTTCTGAATAATTATAATGTTATGGGTATTTTATATAAAAATTAATACAAAAATAATTTAAATCCTGTACAATATTTTTTTTGTATTTATGAGCTATTAAAAATGAACGAAAAAATATTGTATGAAATTTGAGGAGAGAGGGTAGACTAAGTAAGAGAAAAATAGGAGGGATTTTTTTTGTATGGGTTGTTGTATAAAATATTAATATCATTATAATTATTTATTTTGAAACAGAGTACAACTAAGATTTTATTAACAATTTTAAATAAAATATTTTTATAAAATTTTAAAATTTTTTATTATGAGCACTTTTTGTAATTATTATAAATAATTTTATAAAATTTAAAAATGGCTTAACAGATGTTATGAGTAAATCGTCTGATAAAAAAACTCATTACAAAATTGGTCGTATATATGATTAATCGGTGAACCATTAAAACTGGTTGGTTTTTTTAAAAGGTTTCCGGTTTGTTAATAACTCCTCCAAACGGTGTCGTTTTGACTTAAAAAAAAAACTGAATCCCCAACGGCTTAAGCCCGTAACCCATTCCCACTCCCACACTTCTCTCCTCTCCTCTCTGAAATTGATGTGAAAATGAAAGGCCAAATCTATAACAGTTGAGATTCTTGAAGAAAATGAAAGGCCAAATCTACATGGAGCTATTCAAAATTACATGGTACATAGTTCATGTGGTCTGTACAACAAGAATTCACATTGCATGAAAGAATGGATCATGTTCAAAGTTCTATCCTAAAGAGTTTAGACAGTGAACACTCATTGATGAGGCCGGATTTTCCAAATATAGGCGTACTGATAACGGTCGAACAGTGAAGAAAAGGGAATGTGTACTAGACAATAAGTTCATTGTTTCGTATAATCCAGAATTGTTGCTCAAGTTCAGGTGCCACATAAATGTGGAATACACATGCCAAACAAGTTCTATTAAGTATCTGTTTAAGTATGTACACAAGGATAATGACCGTGTAACAGCTACTCTATACAATGCTGGTGATCTGTCAGAAGCCACACAAGTTGTTGACGAAAGAGCAATATCTCATAAGTCCATGTTTTTGGGATGGATGACGGCGAACATGTCATATCCCTATACTCGAAGTCTAACTTATGCTGAGTTTCCAACCAAGTTTGCTTGGAAGGACGATTCTTCAAAGTGGTTTCCTCGAAAGAAAGGCTTCGCAATTGGAAGACTCATGTACCAACAGGTAATGACGAGTTTATATTCAATTTTGATCTTACTTATTTAATGATTTAAATTTAAAATCTTAACAGCCTATACCCCACGTCCATTTTATTCGATTTATCTACACTAGAAAATAAATGTTCAAATAACTTTCAACAGTTATAATCTGTAGATTATACAATTTTTTATTTTTCTATATTTTTTAGGAAAATTATTCTTATGCGGATGTGTAGCTACATAATAATTAAAATAGCGTAGCTTAATCCATTTAACAACTTAAAAGTGGGATTTTAACCAAATTTTTTGCAGCAAATATTGAAGAATATTACCAACGACTTCTCTTGAATACTCAGAGAGGATGTATGAGTTTTCGAGATATAAGAACAGTAGGAGGAACAATTTATGCTATGTATAAAGATGCATGCTTCACCCTTGGACTCTTGCAAGATGACAAATAATTCATTGATGCAATTAAGGAAGCAAGCTCATGGGCCTCAGGATCATATGTTAGGAGGTTATTTGTCATTCTATTAACATCCAACAATATCTCAAGACCAGAACATGTCTGGGATAGATGTTGGCATGAACTCTCAGATGATATTTTGTATCGACAGAGAGCTGTGATGAACATGAGGGGTGAGTTTTTATTAATTACAATGATAAAATTCTTCCTTATTGATCATTTTTAGTTTGATTGAATTTTTACAGTATCATATAATATGCAGAGTTAACAATGTCAGATGATGAGATTAAGCAGTTGTGCTTAATGGATATAGACAAGATCTTACATTCCTATGGTAAAACCTTGAAAGACTATCCTCCAATGCCTTTAGCAACTGAAGTTGATAGTTCTTTGTTAATCGAAATGGTTATTAGGGAAGAGCTAAACTTTAACAAGGATGATTTAAAGAAAAATGCCTCAGACATGTTAGTCATCGCAACACCTGAGCGGAGATATGCATTCGATAAAATTGTTACAGCTGTGTATTGTGATGAAGGGGGATTTTTTCTTTGTGTATGGTCATGGGGGTACTGGAAAAACATTTCTCTGCAACCTTATGTCTGCTGAGATTCGCTCAAGGGGTGATATAGTGTTAAACGTTGCTCCGAGTGGTATTGCATCTTTACTTCTTCCCAATAGAAGAACGGCACACTCAAGGTTCAAAATACCGCTGAATATAACTGAGGATTCTGTATGTAACATCAAACCTGGTTCCCCTCAAGCAATGTTGCTGTTGAAAGCCAAACTTATAATTTGGGATGAGGCTCCAATGGTTAGTAGGTACTGCTATGAAGTGCCTGATAAATGCTTGGGTGATATCATGAGGTGTTCTCCAACATATAGCAAAGATTTGCCCTTTGGAGGAAAAGTGGTTATACTAGGTGGAGACTTTAGACAAATTCTTCCTGTCATTTTACGAGGATCGAGACAAGATATCGTTCATTCAACCGTGAATTCGTCTTACCTTTGGAAGTTTTGTCAAGTGCTCAAACTAACAAAAAATATGAGACTCTCTGTAGGGACGACTGCTTCAGATCAAGATGAGACAGAGCAATTTGGTGAGTGGTTATTGAAAGTTAGTAATGGTCTTATAGGTGACAATATGGATGGTGAATCTGAGATATGTCTTCCAAGAGATATTGTTATTCCTTCTTCGGACCAGGCATTTGATGAGTTGGTTCATTTTTCTTATCCAAATATTTTGGAAAACATGTCCTCAAAAGATTTTTTCAAAGCAAGAACTATACTGGCTCCCACACTAGACATCGTTGAGAGGTCAACAACCATCTGATGGCTATCATTCCTGGAGGGAAAAAAATTATATCATAGTTCGGATTCCATTTGTATGGATGAAGGGAATATGGAGAGTCAGCTAGATCTCTATGGTCTTGAATTATTGAATAGCATAAATTGCTCTGGTTTGCCTCTACATAAATTAATACTCAAGATTGGTGTTTCAGTGATGTTACTGAGGAATATTGACTAATCTAGTGGTCTTTGTAATGGTACAAGGCTACAAGTTAGGAAGTTTGGAAATCATGTCATAGAATGTGAAGTCTTAATGGGTAATAATGTTGGTCATATTGCTTTGATTCCAAGAATGAATATGGTACCAACAAATGAAACCGTCTCAGTTAGATTCCAATGAAGACAGTTTCCTATAATAGTATCGTTTGCCATGACAATTAACAAGTTTCAGGGACAAACTTTATCTCATATTGGATTGTACTTGCCCAAACCAGTTTTTACACATGACCAACTATATGTGGCACTTTCAAGAGTTAAGAGTAAGAGAGGTTTAAAAGTTTTACTTATGAATCATGTAGGAATATTTGCAAATTCAACCATCAATGTTGTTTATAGAAAAGTCTTTGAAAAAATAGTATTCTAATGTAAATATTTTAATTTTATTTTAAATTCTGTATCAGTGTATAATTATTTTACCTTAAAAAATATAAAATAATTATTACTTACTTCTTTTAAGTTAAACTTTGATTTTAATAATAATTTTATAAATTTCTTAAAATAATAATTATTTTGTACTTTTATTTTAAATATCGAAGCATATATATATATATATATATATATATATATATATATATATATATATATATATATTTTACTTTTATAAATTTTTTCGTGCTGAGCACGGGGTCATACACTAGTTATAGGTCATATAAACAATGTCACCTAGTCTTTAATGCTCTAATTGGTTACTCCTCCTTGAACGAATTTATTCAAAAAAATTCCAGTTTCTCTCACATCCATATGAAGAAGATGTTTAATGAAAAAGATGAATTACCATTTTTTGTAAATTAAGAATTTAGGAGCACTCTCACCGTATAGCCTCCACTATTCACCTAAATAGATATAAAAATCAAATATCGTTTATCATTCAATATTTAAAAAATCTTCAAACTAAATTGAACTTATAAATAAAATAACTTACTAACATCGAGTCTCTTTGTTGCTCTCAAAGTACTTTTCTTCCCAATTTTTTTTTACAATTTTCATACAATTGAATCTCACGTGAAATCAAATTGGATGGTCCAATTTTAGTCATCTAAAAAATTTAAATTTTGGGTACCAAAATCGGACCAAAGAGTTGTAGTTTGTTATTTTTTAAAGAAATTAAAATACTAATCTGTCTAATTAGACCATTAAATAATTCTTTTTAATAAAAAAGATAAATCAGACTATCTGATTTGCGTTCCTTCAATTTTGTTTGATTTTTTTTTTGCACTTACCTACAATTCTGTGTTACACGCCTAGGTCCAGATAACACAATAAAGCACAATACTTTTTTCAATATTAAAATTAAAAAGCTGAAAAACTACCATTTTTATCCCGAAAAATTTAGAATATTCATAAATATATCCTAAAAAAAATAAAATTGATGTTGCATCTATGATAGATAGATTTTAGTTTATAAAACTACTCAAATTCTAAAAATATCTACCTAAAATTTCTAAAAAAAAAAATATTATTCATACACTAAATACTCTTGACACTCGTGTAAAAATACAGTTGCATTGTTACTAATTAATTATGTACTTAAATTATTTTTTAATTAGAAAAATAAAGAGAACACGTGTTTGGTTGTTAAGAAAATACTAATATTAAAATAATATTTATTATAAAGTGTGTTGACAGAGGAGGATTGAATTTCTAAAATAATGTTCTCTAATCCTAATTTCATTTTCAAATTCACTCTATTTCTAACTCTTAGTTAACCCTATCCTTTGTCTCTTTTAACCAAATCGGAAACTCCTACTTTCTTACCATTCACTACCTATGCACCATCATCCTTATTTTTTGCATTATGCAATCGCCTTACCAACACTTCTTCTCTTATTCTTACTTTCAACAGTATCTGTTCTTTTTTCTTATCCATTGTCATTATTTATCTTTATTATTATTGAAAAATTAAAACTTTCATGTCTCCTATAAGATACTATAAGGGTAGAGAATGTGAAACGATTAAAATACATGATGTGATTCAAGATATAATATTGTGGTTAAGACATGATGAAGATAAAAATAAAGATATGACATTATGGTTAGGGCATGAGGAAGTATTTTAAATAATGGAACTTGAAAGATTTAAAGGACATATCAATATAAAATTTAAAATATTAGAATTAATAATTAATTAATTTACTATATAAAAATAGTAACTTAATTGTGAAAAATTTGAGTTTAAGATAAATAAATTATTTTTTCTTAAAGGCAATTGATGATGAGTTTTACCACATTGTATTATGCAAAAATCCTTATTAAAAATTCTAACTCTCGAACTCATAAATCGATGCCAAGTCTATGATCAAAGCCTCGCACTCAACTTAATTATTTGAAATATAGAAATTGTATTTTATTAATTCCTTAATAAGTACATCATTTCCTTTAATTAAAAGTATGCGAGCTTAGCCACCATGTTGGTTGGAAGCTCCATCCACATACATTGACTAGTTTTTAGGATTATGTTGTTCTGACATTATCTTTTCTGCTAGAAAATACGCCATCACTTGTACTTTGATGGTATTTTTCACCTCAAACAGATGTCAAATTAGGATAACTATATTGTCTGACTTAGCATGCACTTTATAAAAGTCGTCGGTTGTTAGTTTTTACGATTATAACATGACTTTGGAAATATTAGCATAATTGACAAGACGATGTAAGTAAGGTGAAAATGAATTTTTTAAGTTTTGCATAATTTAGCTTAGGACCTTGAAGTATTTTACAAACAAATTGCCTTTCATGTTCTAGAACTAATACTACAACAATAGTTCTATCAATGATTGCTAGATAAAGTACGACTTATTTGTCATTGATTCGCGAGAATAGGAGGTGGGCAAGACTTCTTTAAACTGGAATAAATTGTAAAGGTCTTCTCGCATTCTTCTATCCACGCAAAGGTGGTACCCTTCTTAAGTAAGTTGACGAAGGGCATAGCTTTCATTATCGAAGCCCTAAAAAATGGGATGATGCTGTGAGTTGACCTACCTATCAATTGTTGTATATCCTTAACTGCAGCTGGACTTGTCAGATCAAGTATTGTTGTGCGTTTTCACCGCAATCCCCTTTTGCGTTAATTAGGAAATTTTATGCTTCCATTGCGAAAACACACTTAGCCAGGTTGAAGCGCATTTGGTGTTGGCGAAGGCAAGCGAAGACTTTTCGTATATTCAAAATCAATTTTTGTATTGACTTGGTCTTGATCAGCATGTTGTCTATGTAAACTTCCATATTTCATCTATCTACTCCTTGAATACTTTGGCCTTTAGTCATTAGAACATCGGGCTTGCAGTTTTCAAATTGAAAGAAATTAGTAGAATTATTATACAACAAAAGGTATGTTCGGGAGTAATGAAAGTCATTTTTTCCTTTTCAAGGCAATGCATTGTGTTTTAGTTATATGCTAAAGGCTAATTCTATATTGTCTATGAATTGGTACCTAAATTTTACCTAACTTACCTTTTGTAATAAGTTTTGATTTTTTAAAAATTATTTATTTTTATATCTTTTAAATTAAATATTAATTTTTAACCTTTTTTAGTAAGTAGGCATCACCTTTTAGGCACCATAGCATTCACCTATTCTAAATATGCATCTATAACGATTGGAAAATGGAACCTAGCTGCTAAGTCTATAAGATTATAAGGCTGCGTTTGGTTTTGAGAACATGACAAGACAAGACACTAAAAACAAGACACAAATGACAGAAACACAAAAATTAGTATTCTTGTAATTTGTTTAGTGATAAACTAGAATAAATTATAAAAGTCAAATTTATTCTCATTTTTTTTCATTCAAAAAATTTGGAAGAAAAATATAATTATGAAAAACTAATAAGGATAATGAAAGAAAAAATAAAAAATAAGTTGAGTTTCTTGTTAGTGTCTCTACGTCCTTCCTGTTAGAATGGACACAAAATACATTAATTTAGTGTCTCTAAACACAATGTGTTTATCCATATCTCATTTGCCAAATACGATTTTGTGTCTCAGTGTCCCATGCCTGTAAACAAACACAGCTTAAATGTTAGGTAAGGAAAATGAGTTTTTAGGGCGTACTTTATTTAAGTCAATATAATTAACACATATGTGCCACTTATCGTTTGCTTTTTAATTATTACTACATCAGACAACCAAATTGACTAGTTGAGCTCCTTTACGAACCCGCCATCCAACAATCTTTAGACTTGTCTTTTACTTAAATGGCTTTATTAGCACACATCTTCCGTCGCTTCTGATACCAATTTTGTCAAGGAATCTACTACTAATCGGTCTGACACAAAATTAAGATTAATATCCAACATATCAAAAGGTACTTCGACAAAATTTTGGTGAAATTTTCAAAATACTTTCAATTTGGACCTTTTCCAACTTACGCTTGGGTTTAAGCTGCTGATCATCTTTAATCTAGGGATCAAAGTCCATTAAAAACACTCTATTAACCTCTGTAGCCTTTTTGCGTTATTTTAAGCGCTTGTGTTGATGTACGTCCTTGTGGCTACTTGATCTCCCAAAATTGTACCTATGGTCTTCTCATTGGCCAAGAACTTCCTAATGAAAAATTTGATGCTAATAAAGGCTGGGATGTCATTCAACATCATCCTGCTAAAAAGGCAAGATGACGTTGTATGCAGTTGAATATTTAAGGACCGTAAAACTTAGCTAATAAGCTTGGATGACTTTGGAATGTGACTCATTCTAAAAGAAACCATCAAGTCGACAACCCCATCTAGTTTAATGAAGTAGTCTCCTAAGCTTACCACTCTTGGCAGATGAGCTTTGAGATGACTATCTTTGATTTCAATATGTCAAATCAGCTCCAATTTCTACAAAAATTTGTATGACAAATCTATTTTTTATTTTGATGTGATTAACAATAGATTATTCTCCTCAATAACTCATCATTGAAAATCATTTTAAGTGAAAAAAATCATGAGTAAAATTATGAGAGAGACAAGTGTTTTCAAAGCTAAAAGTTTTAAATAGAATTAGAGCATTTCATATATCATGGGACAATGCCCCATAAGTTCTAACTTTTTTCATAAATTATGTATAAATTTTGATTTAGCCTCTTTAAAATTTTTATTTTAATTTTTTATATTGTAAAATTAATTTTTAGTCTCTTCCCAAATTTTATTCTTGCTTTGCCTTTGTTTTTAGACCTTTTCGAATAGCTAATCTTACTTTATTTGAGACATTCCTCTCTATGATAATATTGGCCAAGCCACTACTTAAGTTGTATCATTCTTTGAGTCGGAGTATAAAAAATAACTTTTTCAAAGGTTATGATCTCTAGATTTTTCATTGTCTTGAGTGTTTTACGAAGGTCGAATATGCTTTACAAGTTTCGATAGTTTGTTAGAACAAATAATTTTATAATCCAAATTATCCATATTAAACTATAAAAAACATGTATCATAATGTGGAAGTGTACTTGTACTTATAACAATGATTGAAGAGCTATTTCAATTTTTCTCAACTAAAATCTTTTGTATTTTTGATAGGGTTGAATTGCAACTCCTCTTCTTTCAGGCGGCTTTGATATGTTGGAGACCGAAACTCTAAAGTTATTATTTATATTTGAGTGTGATACCTATTAAATCCTAAAGCCCAAATAAAACAAAGTTTTTAATTTTATTTTTATTTAATTATAAATTAAAAGTAATAATGACTTATTAAATTTAGCATTAATGATAATAAATGAGATTACTATTATATAAATCATTTAATATAAAATAATTTAATTTGTGATTATAATTAATATATATTATGATTATTATCTATAAATAGATTAAGAAATTAATAATTTTCTAACATAGCTTACCTTCTTTAACAGCAAGCTCTAGGACATTTCTTAGGTTCAATTAGTCTTGAATTAGTGCTAGTGGGATCAATCACAAAATAAATTATAATTGAGTTGGGTTATGCTATCTGTACACCAAAATCAATCACCAAAGTCAGTCACCAGTATAAAATACATACTAAAATAAAAATACACATTGCAAATAAATTAAAGAGGTAATGACCAATTCGGTACCCGAAAGATTCAAACGCTGACATTTTGGTACCTAACTATTGTTATTGACAAAAAGGTACCTGAATGATTAAAATTTTTGCCAAGCGTGTCCACGTGCTTGCCGGACCATAGCTCCGGTGAGTACGATGCTTACGTGGATGCCGGTTTTTACTGACAAGATCAGTTTTATATTAGATGGAATTTGTAATTAAAACAATGCTTAGCCTACCTGGAAATTAAGTTAACCTAATTGAATATTGGTTTTGCCCCAATTTAATTTTGCCCTAAAACCCAATTAGGAAATGTTGTTACTAGTTACTGAGTTACTGTGGTTAGTGTGTCACTACTAGCGAAACTCAAAGGTCACGTAGAGAGGGAGAGACGTTGCTCTGGAAGCTTGGCGCGAAGAAGAACGATACTAGGCGAGAGACATTGTCAAATCAAGGGTAACAGTTTTCAAGTGGCATCGTTGGATCACCATTCTTCGCAAGGAGCAACCCTACGAAGAGGTACGTTCTGCTTCATGTTCTTTGTTTAAGTTCTGGTTTATTTTGTTTGCTGGTGACATCCTGTTTATTCATTGTATCTTCTCTCTACTATTTCTTAGATGGATCGTGTAGTTACGTTTGTGTATCATCACATGGGTTGCTTGAAAAGGGTTAGAGATGGAAATGTGATATACGAAGGGGGTTTAGTAACTGAGATCCACAGGGTGAATGTGGAGACATGTAATTTATTTTTTGTTGAGGGATTATTTTTAGACCTGGGTTATCCTGGATATAATGAGGCGTATTGGCTAGAACCTGGTTTTGAATTAGGTGAGGGTCTTAGAGTGCTTAGGACAGATGCTGAAGTGATGAGGATGTGTGAGAGTGCAATTAAAAATGACAACACTGTCCATCTCTATTTTGATCACCCCATTGATGCCAACCCTGAAATCATTGATGACGATTAGGTGTCTGATGGTAGCAGTGAGAGTGTGGTTGAGGTCAATCCACCTGGTGATGAGAGGGAAACTGAAGTTGTGAATGAGGCCACTGGTGAGGTTAATCAGTTGAATAAGGCTTTGACAGTTGTTGTGTAGGAGACTTTGAATGAAGTTGTGATTGAGAAGGCTGGTGATGTTAATGAGTCAGATAAATGTGAGGGTGGTGTTATGAATGATGATGTGAATCACGAGAATGGGGATAAAGAGACTGAACAACCTGCAGCCCCAGAGAAAGTTTTTAAGAGGGTGAGAAAGAGGCATCCAAAACCACCACCCAATGGTTTATCACAAAAAAGAAGAGCTGCTGAATCTGAACAGCCTGAGGGTGATCCTCGACAAGCTGAAATAGTAAATGAACAAACACATGAGACCAATGATGCTGATGCACATGTGGCCAACGAAGGTGCTAACATTGAAGAACCAGTGGTGGATGAGTTGAGGGCAGAGGAACCAACTACTCAAAATGCAGCAGGTAAAAATATTATTTCTGTTTTGTTATAGCTTTTTTGGATAAGTATTGGGTTTATGAATCCAATGATTATGATGCACATGTTGCCAATGAAGGTGCTAACATTGAAGAACCAGTGGTGGATGAGTTGAGGGTAGAGGAACCAGCTACAGAAAATGCAGCAGGTAAAACTATTATTTCTGTTTTGTTACAGCATTTTTGGATAAGTATTGCATCATGGCTGACATATATCAACTGATGTATTAACAGATACAGAAACACAAAGAAATGAGAGGACAAATACAAGGAAAAATCATCCACGGCCTCAACCATCTGGGCAGAGGATTGTACCTGGAAAGGATGATGAAGCACCAAGGGTAGAGGTGCCTAACCCGAACAGAGTAGATGGAGACATGGGACCTGTGATGTACCAATACGAATCTGATGAACTGTATAGCCCTCCTGGATCTGATGATGAAGATGAACCTGTTTTTCCTCAACATAACCCGAACACACCATTTGGGAAAATTACTCTGGAGTTGAACATGGAGTTTGAGACCATGGAACACTATAAAGCAGCAGTGCAAAAGTACAACATACAAATTGGGAGACAGGTATTCTATCTTAGGAATGAGAAGAAGATGTGCATGGTGATTTGCTACAACCCCGACTGCCCTTGGTTGTGTTACTGTTCGAGGACCAACTATCCAACCTCGTTTCAGATTAAGACATTTATGGATGAGCATATGCGTCCAAGAAGCAACAAGAGTAAGTCAGTGAGTTGTGCCTAGGTTGCTGAGGAGCTGGTGCCGAAACTCAGAATCTATCCCAACATGTTACAAAGGGAGGCACATGAGTGGTTTAAGGTGGAGTATGACATCTCAGTTAATGAGAGGATGATGTACAGGGCTATGGATAAGGCCAAAGACGTTATTGAAAGAACAGAAAAGGATCAATACCTGAGACTTAGAGACTATCTGAATGAAATTATAAAGGCTAATCCTGGGTCAAGAGCCAACATGGGGACTACTCCACAGCAGGAAGGGTTGCTTAGGTTTAGGAACTTGTATGTTTGTTTGGCTGTTTGCAAGCAGGGATTTAAAGCAGGGTGCAGACCCTTCATAGTGTTGGATGGGACATTTCTGAAAGGTTACTTTGGAGGGCAATTACTAACAGTAGTAGGTCAAGACGCGAACAACCAGCTTTTCCCAATTGCATACGATGTTATGGATGTAGAAACTCGGGAAAATTAGAGAAGAAAAAAGCAATCTGGATCAAGAAAAAGCAATCTTCATGCCCCACCCCATCCTTGAAGAAGAAAAAGCAATCTGGACCACAAGCATCAAAGCCTTCAGCAAGCAACAAGAAGTGACCTTACTTTCTTGGGTTTTCATTTTGTTTTTAGTTCCATGTTGGACCTGATGTAGATACTATGCACCTAAATGTCATTATGGCATGTTGAGTGCTAACCAAGTTTTTTGTGATTTTGTTACTGTCATCTTGGATTAGTAGTACTTGCTATGAACATAAGTGTCATTATGCCAGGTTAGGTTTTTTTGGGGCTGGCTTGTGTTATTTTGGGTCTGAAGTATGTTACTCTGGATACTTATGGATTATGATTTCATGCTATGAGATAGGTGTTTTATACAGCTTCTATTTATGCCATTTTTTCTTAAATGCTTACCTATCTTATATATAGCTTGCTCACAATTCAACAACAATAACTCAGTCACAGAAAACTAATAACATAGCATCCATTAATTCATCTTAATTACAATTAGGAGAACATTACAAAGAAACAAAATTTTATTCTTAAACTCTTAAATCTAACCATTGTCTTCCTACTTAGCCAAACAAAGCAGACTCAAAACCAGATTTAACCCAAACAATATACAGATAACAATCAACAACAACTCAACCCTCTTCAGCTGCTCCTTCATGTCATTCACCACAGAAAGCACCATCATCATCCTATCCCTTTTCCGGCCATCACTACCCTCCAGATTGATTCTGCTTTTCTTCTTTGGGTCTGCTATGCCCACCATGTTGCTATTCTCTGAAGAAACTTCTCCTTCCACATATTGCTATTCTATTTCATCCAACCATTGAAAATACCCACAACGTCTTTGTGTGTTCTAGCATGGCACAAAAATTTCATGAATCAGAGTGCGATCGAAAACTAAATCTGAAAAAGTGGAGAAAACAAACCCAAGAAGATTGCATCATTTCGTCACGTATACATCAACATTCTAAGCTTACCTTCCACATAGGGCAACGAAGAAACTATCTATCAGGGTTGCTACTTGTCTTCGACTTCAACGGAACCACTGGAAGGGGACAAAAGCAACACCCATCGTAGATTTTACTCACAACTCCTGAACCACCATCAACGTCGAAGGCTTGAATGGATGAGGACTTTCTCACGGTTCCACCTTTTCCACGAGCCCTAGTTGCTTGCATCTTCCAGATTGGGATCGTGCTCTCGAGTGAATGAAGAGAGCAAAATTGGGTTTTAGGGCAAAATTAAATTGGGGCAAAACCAATATTCAATTAGGTTAACTTAATTTTCAGGTAGGCTAAGCATTGTTTTAATTACAAATTCTATCTAATATAAAACTGATCTTGTCAGCAAAAACCGGCATCCATGTAAGCATCGTACTCACCGGAGCTATGGTCCGGCAAGCACGTGGACACGCTTGGCAAAAATTTTAATCATTCAGGTACCTTTTTGTCAATAACAATAGTTAGGTACCAAAATGTCAGCGTTTGAATCTTTCGGGTACCGAATTGGTCATTACCTCTAAATTAAACCACACATGTATTTATACATAAATACATTGGTAGCTGATTTTAGTGGCTGATTTTGGTGTACAAATAGTATTTTTCAATTGGGTTATAGGTGTTATTTGATAGAGTGCCATATAAAAAATTGAGATATCTATTGATAAATATTTGTAATGCAAGCTTTGAGATATAATTTATAAAAAATAAAAATTCATATATAATTATTTTTATATAAAATTATTAGTTAAAAATATTAGATAATTTAATATATTTAATTAAATTATTATCTACCCTCTCTTTATTGGCTGATTTTTTTGGTTATGGAAGCTGTGAATGTGTTGTGCGTGGTTATAGATGATAGAGGTGCTAGACCAATTTGTGGGACAGCTTTTGCTCAGATTTAGTGTTAAGAAATCGGACCATCCGATTTCATTGTTGTTAAATTTTTGTAAGCAAATCAGAGGGTCCGTTTTGCATGGAGGAAAGATATGAAATTCACATAAAGCTTATCGGACCTGTGAGTTGTGCATGAATAATTTTTTTTTATTTTCCCTAAAATGAAATCGGAGGGTCCGTTTTTATTATTATATGTTTTTTTGAATAAGATAAACAACTCGCTGAGTCCGAGTTGTGCATGAATAATTTTTTTTATTTTTCCTAAATGAAATCGGATGGTCCGTTGTTATTATTATATGTTTTTTTAATTAGGTTAATGTGTGTGTATATATATACGAAGGTGTGTAAATTGTAATCAGCCGACCAGATCCAATCTTCTTCATCTTCTTCGACTTCTCTTCTTCTTTCTCATGGTCTGGTGTGTATTTGGTTGGGTTAGAAAAAAATTGATAGTGAAGTTTTTTGTTTCTGTTTAAGTGAGTGAGAGAAATGGATGATAGAGTTCTTTTGAAAGTATATTATTTTGATCAGATTTTGTTGCAGACATCTGAAGGAGTAAAATTTGTTTGTGAAGATTCGTTAGATGTTGTTATTCCCTTCACAATTTCATTTGAAGAGCTTAAAAGTGTGATTTATGAGAAGATAGATTTGGAGATGTCAAGAAAAATATCATGTATTTTATACAGATATCCCGTACCAGTATTTGGTGGATTCGTTCAATTTCAGACCAAATATATAACGGACGAAGCGAGCATGCAAGAGATGTTTTCAATGTATATTGAAAGTCGTGCTCAAATCTCATTCATCGAGTTGTACATTGAATTCGAACAATCTGAGGCCGACCGAAATATTTTACGGGAAGGTTACAATAGTGACAGTGAGGAAGAGTTTGAAAGCAATTACGAAATTGTTGGTCCAAACGGATATGAAGATCAAGGTGACGGCACTGTGGCTCCGAATGTGACAGACGTGACAAATGCACTCGCGAACGAAGTGCCATTTGAGGAGCCATCTTTCATGCAAGTTTTGGATTTGGAAGCCATGCATGCTCCGGAGTTTCCGGACTATATGAGTGCAGGTACGTAATTAGCATTTGTAAAAGTGTTTATTTAGTTAAGTGACTTGTGAAAATATACTCAATTAACATTTGTAAAAATGTTTATTTAGTCAAGTTTAAGATAATAATATTTTGAGTTAATTAGTATTTAGTAACCAGTATTTATTTAGTTATTTAGTTAATTAGGGTTTATTAATAAGTATTTATTATAGTATTTATGAAGTTATTTAGGCGATTAGTATTTATTTTTAGTTATTTAATTAATTTGTATTTATTTAGTTATTTAGTTAATTAGAGTTTATTAATAAGTATTTATTATAGTATTATGATTTAGCTTATTAGTATTTACTTTTAGTGTTTTAGATAATTTGTATTTATTAATCAGTATTTATTAATGTGTTTATGTTTTTATTTTATTGAGATTGAGATAATAACCTAATGTAAAGTTTATTTATATCATTATTGATATTGTGAGTACTGATTTACTTTTAATTTCGGTCATTAAATAATCGTGTATTAAATACTTATGGTATGCCTGCCGTCGTGGCAGAAGTTCCTATTGTCGCAGATGGTGAATTCGCCGTGGGGATAGAATTCAGTTCTAGGGAAGCTGTTATTAAGGTGATGAAAGAGTATACCCTCCGAAGAAGTGTAGACTACTGTGTGTATGAGTCGGAGCCGTTGACATTTTATGCCAAGTGTACACAGTACGGGTCATGGTGTGATTGGCTTATCAGAGTTAGCATGATCAGCAGAAAGTACTGTTGGATTATAAGGAGGTATAACGGCAGTCACACTTGTACCAGAGCAACCATTTTTCAGGATCATTCAAAGCTGGATTCAAATACAATTGCAGAAGCCATAAAACCGTTGGTTGAGGCTGACTCCTCGTTAAAGGTAAAATCAGTTATTGTAAAAGTGCAATCGAAGTTCAACTACACCGTCAGTTATCGGAAAGCTTGGTTGGCTAAGCAAAAGTCAGTAGAGAAAATATTTGGAGGTTGGGAAGTGTCGTACGAAGCGTTGTCCATATGGTTCGAAGCCATGTGTCATAAGGAGCCATCAGCTGTCGTCCATTTTGAGACTATGCCTGCATATCAAGGCGATGACTTGGTAAGTGATATCCGGGTATTGCATTGAGTCTTCTGGAGCTATTACCCCTGCATTAGAGCATTCAGACATTGTAAGCCAGTTGTCCAGGTGGACAGGACTCACTTATACGAAAAGTATAAGGGTTGCCTGTTAGTAGTTGTTTCCCAGGATGGTAACAACAATATCGTTCTGATTGCATTTGCTATTGTGGAGGGAGAGACTTCTGATGCGTGGCACTTTTTTTTACTAACCTGCGTCAACATGTTGTGACTCGGGATGGTGTGGGACTGATATTGGACCGACATGAATCCATAAATGCAGCTGTGGCACGCAGTAACGGAGCTTAGTCACCTCCTAGAGCTTTCCACATGTTTTGCATTAGGCATATAGAGTCGAACTTTCTGAGAAAATTCAAGGTACCGTACCTGCAAAAGCTTGTTGTCAATATAGGTAACATTAAGTAATTCAAAGTTCATTATTAACATAACTGCTTACAATCTAGCGTTTGTGGTGCACGAATTATGAATCACACTTTTCACAACTCGTACCACTGACCAGCAGGTGCACTGGGTCGTCCAAGTAATACCTCACGTGAGTAAGGGTCGAATCCCACGGAGATTGTTGGTTTGAAGCAATCTATGGTTATCTTGTAAATCTTAGTCAGGAAATCAATTATGTCTATCAGTTGAATTGCAAATAAACAATAGAGCATGGATTAAAGGTTACTTGTTATGCAGTAATGGAGAATATGTTGGAGTTTTGGAGATGCTTTGTCTTTTGAATCTCTGCTTTCCTCTGTCTTCTTGTTCACGCACGCACGTCCTCCTATGGCAAGCTGTGTGTTGGTGGATCACCGTTGTCAATGGCTACCTTCCATCCTTCCAGTGAAAACTACGCTCACGCGCTCTGTCACAGCACGGCTAATCACTGGTTGGTTCTCGATCCGGTTGGAATAGGATTTACTATCCTTTTGCGTCTGTCACTAACGCCCAGCCTTCAGGAGTTTGAAGCTCGTCACAGTCATTCAATCCTTGAATCCTACTTGGAATACCACAGACACGGTTTAGACTTTCCGGATTCTCATGAATGCCGCCATCAGTTCTAGCTTATACCACGGAGATTCTGATTAAGGAATCTAAGAGATACTCATTCAATCGTATATAGAATGGAGGTGGTTGTCAGGCACACGTTCATGATTTGAGGAAGGTGATGAGTGTCACAGATCATCACCTCCATCACAGTTAAGCGCGAATGAACATCTTAGATAGGAACAAGCGTGTTTGAATGGAAAAGAGAAATACTTGCATTAATTCATCGAGACACAGCAGAGCTCCTCACCCCCAACAATGGGGTTTAGAGACTCATGCCGTCAGAGAATACAAAGTTTAGATCTAAAAATGTCATGAGATACAAAATGAGTCTCTAAAAGTTGTTTAAATACTAAACTAGTAGCCTAGGTTTACAAAAAATGAGTAAACTATGATGGATGATGCAGAGATCCACTTCTGGGGCCCACTTGGTGTGTGCTGGGCTGAGACTTAAGTAATTCACGTGCAGAGGCCATTTGTGGAGTTGAACGCCAGTTTTTATGCCAGTTTGGGCGTTCAACTCCAGCTTTTGATCCTTTTCTGGCGCTGGACGCCAGAATTGGGCAGAGAACTGGCGTTGAACGCCAGTTTACGTCGTCTATCCTTGTGTAAAGTATGGACTATTATATATTTCTGGAAAGCCCTGGATGTCTACTTTTCAACGCAATTGGAAGCATGCCATTTTGAGTTCTGCAGCTCTAGAAAATCCACTTTGAGTGCAGGGAGGTCAGAATCCAACAGCATCAGCAGTCCTTTTTCAGCCTGAATCAGATTTTTGCTCAGCTCCTTCAATTTCAGCCAGAAAAATACCTGAAATTACAGAAAAATACACAACTCATAGTAAAGTCCAGAAATATGAATTTTTCCTAAAAACTAATGAAAATAGACTAAAAATTAACTAAAACATACTCAAAACTATATGAAATTAACTCCAAAAAGCGTATAAAATATCCGCTCATCACAACACCAAACTTAAACTGTTGCTTGTCCTCAAGCGACTAGATAAATAAAATAGAAGACTAATAGGTTGAGAGGCAATAATATTTCAGAGTTTTTGATTGAAGCTCAGATTCTAATTAGATGAGCGGGACTAGTAGCTTTTTGCTTCTGAACAGTTTTGGCATCTATAGGAACTTAGAATTCAGATAGTGTTATTGATTCTCTTAGTTCAGTGTGATGATTCTTGAACACAGCTTCTTTATGAGTCTTGGCCGTGGCCCTAAGCACTTTGTTTTCCAGTATTACCACCGGATACATAAATGCCACAGACACATAACTGGGTGAACCTTTTTCAGATTGTGACTCAGCTTTGCTAAAGTCCCCAATTAGAGGTGTCCAGAGTTCTTAAGCACACTCTTCTTTTTGCTTTGGACCTTGACTTTAACCGCTCAGTCTCAAGTTTTCACTTGACACCTTCACGCCACAAGCACATGGTTAGGGACAACTTGGTTTAGCCGCTTAGACCAGGATTTTGGTCCTTTAGGCCCTCCTATCCACTGATGCTCAAAGCCTTGGGATCCTTTTCATTTGCCCTTGCCTTTTGGTTTTAAGGGTTATTGGCTTTTTCTGCTTGCTTTTTCTCTCTTTCTCTTTTTTTTTTCCTGCAAGCTTTGTTCTTTGCTGCTTTTTCTTGCTTCAAGAATCATTTTTATGATTTTTCAGATTATCAATAACATGTCTCATGTTCATCATTCTTTCAAGAGCCACATATTTAACAGTCTTAAACAACAAATTCAAAAGATATATGCACTGTTCAAGCATTCATTCAGAAGAAAGAAAGCATTGCCACCACATTTAACTAATTAGAATTTCTCTTATTAAAACTCGAAATTTTATTGCCTCTTATTCAAAAGATCTACTACTTTATTCATGTTTGCTGATGATGAGAAAAATAAACTATAGCTTAATTGGAGATAAAATTAAAATAGATACTAATTACTACTATATGACTCCTAAGGTAAATTTCTATAAGGACACTGTCACAGAGTTAAGGCAGAAATTGGAAATTAACAACCTTTATTCTGGGGGAACGGGGGTTCTTCTGATCCTTGGGGTGCTTGGTCCTACAAGAGAAGACTTTTGGCGCTTCAATTCCCTTAAGTCACGCCCCTGCTCCTCTTGTTCTTTAAACATATAGGTCAGCATTTGACTGTGTTCCTTCTGTTCTTTTATTATTTGCTCCATAACTTCCCGTATCTTGGTAACGGACGTTTCAAGATACTCCCAGTATTCAGATTGAGGGATCTCTGGGAGGAATTCCTGTGCTCTCTTCTTGATGGGATCCTCCTGTGCTTGTTGTTTTTCCATTGATGCTTTGGTGATTGGCTTTTCAATTAGGATATATTCAGTTATTCCCATCCTTACTCCAGCGTCCTTGCAGAGCAGAGAAATCACGCTTGGATAAGCCAACCTGGCCTCTTTAGAATTTTTGTTAGCAATTTTGTAGAGTTCAGTTGAAATCAGCTGATGAACCTCCACTTCCTTCCCCATCATGATGCAATGGATCATCACTGCTCTTTTAACTATGACTTCAGAACGATTGCTAGTGGGCAACAGAGAACGCCCAATGAAGTCCAGCCATCCTCTGGTGACTGGTTTGAGACCCTCTCTCTTGAGTTGATTTGGGACACCCTTTGTGTTGGTGGTCCACCTGGCTCCAGGGATACATATGTCCTCTAGAATCTTATCCAGGTCAATTTCTGCTCTCATCATCCTCCTGTTGAAGGAGTCTGGATCATCCTTTAGCTGAGGTAGCTTTAAGATCTCCCTGATCTTGTCAGGGGTGGTATGAACAATCTTTCCTCTGACCATGGTCCGAAATTCATAGAATGCAGTTTCAGATAGTTTTTGCTTGTCAGTTTGCCACATATTAGCATAGAACTCCTGGACCATGTTCCTTCCCACTTTCGTTTCAGGATTAGCTAGGACTTCCCAGTTCCTGATTCGAATTTGCTCCTGGATCTCCGGATATTCATCTTCTTTCAGATCGAATCTAACTTCCGGGATCGCTGATCTCAGACCCATTACTTTAAGATAATGGTCTGAATGTTCTTTAGATAAGAACTTCCCTTGATTCCAAAGTGGTTTTGGAACGCTCTCTTTCTTGCCTCTTGGAGTGGGTTGTTTTCCTTTAGGAGCCATAATCTTAGTGATCTCGGATAAACACACCAAACTTAGAGGGTTGCTTGTCCTCAAGCAAAAGAAAACAAAGGAGAGGGATAGAAGGAGAGCTAGGTGCAATTGTTGATGGAGGAGGAGGGAGGCCGAACCCAAATTTAAAGGGATGGGGGGGTGGGTTTTCGAAAAATTGGAAAAGATAAGATAAGAAGATTGAGTTGAAAAAGATAAGGTAGAAGATATAGTTTAATTTTGAAGAGATATGATAGATTTTTGAAAAAGATAAATCTGAATTTTGAAAAAGATAATATGGAGATTTGAAAAAGATATGGATTAGTTGAAAAGATTTTAGAGTGAAAAAGATAGATTTGTTTTCAGAAAAGATTTGAAAAGAGTTGGATTGAATTTGGAAAGATGGATTTTTAGAAATTAAGGATTTTAGAAATCAGGGTTCTTGACATGTTCATGTAAAAATCATGCATTGAAGCATAAAATTTGAAATTAAAATGGAAATACGTGTGGAAAAATTGAATTTAGCTCCTCCCTGCCTTCCTGGCGTTTGAACGCCCAAACACTGCCTGTTTTGGGCGTTCAGCACCCAATTGCTGCTCTCCTGGGCGTTCAACGCCCAACTGCTGCCATTACTGGCGTTCAACGCCCAGTGGGTGCCCCTTTCTGACGTTGAACGCCCAGCTGCTACCATCACTGGCGTTTAGCGCCCAGTGGATGCCCATTTTGGGCGTTGAACGCCCAAAATGCACTTTTACTGGCGTTTTCTTGCCAGTGAGATCTTTTTCTCTATTTCGTGTGCCGAGGTCTTCTGTAAATGATTATTTACCTTGTTATCAATGAACTCTATATAAACAAATAAAAATAAAAATAGAAATAGGGCAAAATGCTTAGAGGATTGTTGCCCCATGGCTGGGTTGCCTCCCAGCAAGCGCTTCTTTATTGTCTTTAGCTGGACCTTGCTGAGCTTTTAATCTAGCTTCAGCCTTGAGCATTCTTGCTCAATGTTGCCTTCAAGATAATGCTTGATTCTCTATCCATTGACAATGAACTTCTTATCAGAATCAATATCTTGAAGCTCCACATAACCATATGGTGACACACTTGTAATCACGTATGGTCCCCTTCACCGGGATTTCAGTTTCCCGGGGAATAGCCTGAGTCTAGAGTTAAACAACAGGACCTTCTGTCCTGGTTCAAAGATTCTAGATGACAGCTTTCTGTCATGCCATTTTTTTTATTTTTCTTTATAAAGCTTGGCATTTTCGAAAGCTGTGAATCTGAATTCCTCTAGCTCATTTAGCTGGAGCAATCGTTTTTCTCCTGCTAATTTAGCATCAAAGTTTAGGAATCTGGTTGCCCAGTAGGCCTTATGTTCCAGTTCCACGGGCAGGTGACATGCCTTACCATACACGAGTTGGTATGGAGATGTCCCTATGGGGGTCTTGAATGCTGTCCTTTAAGCCCACAGAGCATCATCCAGGCTCCGTGCCCAATCCTTTCTACGGGTATTTACTGTCCATTCCAGGATTCTCTTTAATTCTCTGTTAGAGACTTCAGCTTGCCCATTGGTTTGTGGATGATATGGAGTGGCCACCTTGTGGCGAATTCTATACCGAACCATGGCAGAGTAAAGCTGTTTATTGCAGAAGTGAGTGCCCCCATCACTGATTAGTACTCTAGGGACACCAAACCTGCTAAAGATATGTTTCTGGAGGAACTTCAGCACTGTTTTAGTATCATTGGTGGGTGTGGCAATGGCCTCAACCCATTTTGATACATAGTCAACTGCCACCAGAATATAAGTGTTTGAGTATGATGGTGGGAAAGGTCCCATGAAGTCAATTCTCCATACGTCAAACAACTCAATTTCCAAGATTCCTTGTTGAGGCATGGCGTAACCATGAGGCAGATTACCAGCTCTTTGGCAACTGTCACAATTACGTACAAACTCTCGGGAATCTTTATAGAGTGTGGGCCAATAGAAGCCACATTGGAGGACCTTGGTGGCTGTTCGCTCACCTCCGAAATGGCCTCCATATTGAGATCCGTGGCAATGCCACAGGATCCTCTGTGCTTCTTCTCTAGGCACACACCTACAGATAATTCCGTCTGCACATCTCTTAAAGAGATAAGGTTCATCCCACAAGTAGTACTTTGCATCAGTAATTAATTTCTTCTTTTGTATCCTGTTGTACTCCTTGGGTATGAACCTTGCAGCTTTATAGTTTGCAATATCAGCAAACCATGGTGCTTCCTGAATGGCGAATAAATGCTCATCAGGAAATGTCTCAGAGATCTCAAGAGAAGGGAGGGACGTCCCTTCCACTGGCTCTATCCGGGACAAATGATCAGCCACTTGGTTCTCTGTCCCTTTTCTATCTCTTATTTCTATATCAAACTCTTGCAGAAGCAATACCCATCTGATGAGCCTGGGTTTTGAATCCTGCTTTGTGAGTAGATATTTAAGAGCAGCATCGTCAGTATACACAATCACTTTTGATCCTACTAAGTATGATCTGAACTTGTCAATGGCGTAAACCACTGCAAGTAGTTTTTTTTTCTGTGGTTGTGTAATTTTTCTGGGCATCATTTAGAACGCGACTGGCATAATAAATGACATGCAGAAGCTTGTCATGCCTCTGTCCCAATACTGCACCAATGGCATGATCACTGGCATCACACATTAGCTCAAATAGTAATGTCCAGTCTGGTGCAGAAATGACTGGTGCTGTGACCAGCTTAGCTTTCAGCGTTTCAAACGCCTGCAGGCACTTTGTGTCAAACACAAATGGCGTGTCAGCAGCTAGCAGATTGCTTAGAGGTTTTACGATTTTTGAAAAATCCTTTATAAACCTCCTATAGAATCCTGCATGCCCCAGAAAGCTTCTGATTGCCTTAACATTGGCAGGTGGTGGTAATTTTTCAATTACCTCTATTTTTGCTTGATCCACCTCTATTCCCTTGTTTGAGATTTTATGCCCAAGAACAATTCCTTCAGTCACCATGAAGTGACACTTTTCCCAGTTTAAAACTAGGTTGGTCTCTTGGCATCTTTTTAGAACAAGTTTCAGGTGATCAAGACAGGAGCTGAATGAGTCTCCATATACTGAGAAGTCATCCATGAAGACTTCCAGAAAATTTTCCACCATGTCAGAGAAAATAGAGAGCATGCATCTCTGGAAGGTTGCAGGCGCATTACATAGCCCAAATGGCATCCTTCTATAAGCAAACACTCCGGATGGACATGTGAATGCTGTTTTCTCTTGATCCTGGGGATCTACTGCAATCTGGTTATAGCCTGAGTAGCCATCCAAGAAGCAGTAATAATCATGACCTGCTAGTCTTTCTAGCATCTGGTCTATGAATGGTAAAGGAAAATGATCCTTTCTGGTGGCTGTATTGAGCCTTCTGTAGTCAATACACATGCGCCACCCCGTAACTGTTCTTGTAGGAACCAGTTCATTTTTTTCATTATGAATCACTGTCATGCCTCCCTTTTTTGGGACGACTTGAACAGGGCTCACCCAGGGGCTATCAAAAATAGGATAAATAATCCCAGCCTCTAGTAACTTGGTGACCTCTTTCTGCACCACTTCCTTCATGGCTGGATTTAGCCGCCACTGTGGTTGAACCACTGGTTTGGCATTATCCTCCAATAGGATTTTGTGCATGCATCTAGCTGCGCTTATGCCCTTAAGGTCACCTATGGACCACCCAAGAGCTGTCTTGTGTGTCCTTAGCACTTGAATAAGTGCTTCCTCTTCCTGTGAATTTAAAGCAGAGCTTATGATCAGTGGAAAAGTGTCACCTTCTCCCAGAAATGCATATTTCAAGGATGGTGGTAGTGGCTTGAGCTCGGGTTTAGGAGGTTTTTCCTCTTTCAGAAGAAAGTTCAGAGGCTCTTTCATGTCCCCTGAATCCTCCAAATCAGGCTGAACATCTTTAAAGATGTCTTCCAACTCTGATTCGAGACTCTCAGCCATGTTGATCTCTTCTACCAAAGAGTCAATAAGATTAACTTTCATGCAGTCTGTTGGTGTGTCTGGATGCTGCATGGCTTTGACAGCGTTCAACTTGAACTCATCATCGTTGACTCTCAGGGTTATTTCCCCCTGTTGGACGTCAATGAGGGATTGTCCAGTTGCTAGGAAGGGTCTTCCTAGAATGAGAGTAGCACTCTTGTGCTCCTCCATTTCCAGCACAACAAAGTCAGTGGGAAAGGCGAATGGCCCAACTCTGACAATCATGTCCTCAATCACGCCTGATGGGTATTTAGTGGAACCATCAGCAAGTTGGAGACATATCCGGGTTGGTTTAACTTCTTCAGTTAAGCCAAGCTTCCTGATAGTGGATGCAGGTATTAGGTTGATGCTTGCCCCAAGATCGCATAAAGCTGTCTTGGTGCAATTATCTTCTAATATGCATGGTATCAGAAAGCTCCCAGGGTCTTTAAGCTTTTCAGGAAAGCTCTTCAGAATGACTGCACTGCATTCTTCAGTGAGGAGAACTCTTTCTGTTTCTCTCCAATCCTTCTTATGACTCAAGATCTCTTTCATGAACTTGGCATAAGAAGGTATTTGCTCAAGTGCTTCTGCAAATGGAATCTTTATTTCAAGAGTCCTGAGGTAATCTGCAAAGCGAGCAAATTGCTTATCCTGCTCATCTTTCCGGAGTTTTTGAGGATAAGGTATCTTAGCTTTATATTCTTCAACCTTAGTTGCTGCAGGTTTATTGCCTACAGAAGTGGTTGAAGAAGCCTTTTTAGAGGGGTTGTTATTAGCATTTGTGTGTGTCTGATCCCTCACTGGCACTTGAGTGCCAGAGTTAGAAGCTGGAGTGAAACTGGACGCCAGCTCCTTGTCTGCTCCTGGCGTCTGAACGCCAGAACTGTGCCCTTTTTGGGCGTTCAGCGCCAGATCCTGCCCATTTTGGGCGTTCAACGCCAGATCCTTGCCCATTTCTGGCGTTGAACGCCAGTCCTGCTGTATTTCTGGCGTTGAACGCCAGTTTTGGCCATGGTCTGGGCGTTCAGCGCCAGCCTTCCACCAATTTTCTGGCGTTTTAGCGCCATAATTATTTTTCCCTGGGCTCTTACTGTCCTCAGGTGAATTTTGGGTGGTTTGCTCATTTCTTAGCTTTTTGCTACCTTGAGGTGGGGTATTTAATGTTTTCCCACTTCTTAGTTGAACTGCTTGGCATTCCTCTGCTATTTGCTTTGACAGCTGCTGCTTTGTTTGCTTAAACTGTTCGTCCATATGTATATTAGCCATCCTTGTCTCTTGTAACCTGTCTTTAAATTCGGCTAGCTGCCTTGTTAGAAAGTCCAATTGCTGATTGAATTCAGTAGCTTATTTTACAGGACTGAGTTCAGCAGTTACTGTTTTAACCTCTTCATTCATGGAAGGGTTGCTGCTTAGGTACAGGTGCTAATTCCTGGCAACTGTATCAATGAGCTCTTGAGCCTCTTCAATTGTCTTCCTCATGTGGATAGATCCACCAGCTGAGTAATCTAGAGACATCTGGGCTCCTTCTGCAAGCCCATAGTAGAAGATGTCTAACTGAACCCACTCTGAAAACATTTTAGAGGGGCATTTTCGTAGCATCTCTCTATATCTCTCCCAGGCATCATAAAGAGATTCATTATCTCCTTATTTAAAGCCTTGGATGTCCAGCCTTAGCTGTGTCATCCTTTTTGGAGGGAAATATTGATTCAGGAATTTTTTTGTCAGCTGTTTCCATGTCCTTATGCTGGCCTTAGGTTGGTTATTCAACCACCTCTTAGCTTGACCTTTTACAGCAAATGGAAACAGTAATAGTCTGTAGACATCCTGATCTATTTCCTTATCATGTACTGTGTCAGCAATTTGTAAAAAATGTGCCAGAAACTCTGTAGGTTCTTCCTGTGGAAGACCGGAATACTGGCAGCTTTGCTGCACCATGATAATGAGCTGAGGATTCAACTCAAAGCTACTGACTCCAATGGAGGGTATGCAGATACTACTCCCATATGAAGCAGTAGAGGGGTTTGAATATAACCCCAGAGTCCTTCTGGACTGTTCATTTCCACTTAGATCCATGATGGAGAAAGAGAGATGATGTAAAATAGGAAAAAATATTTTTATTTATTTATTTATATATTTATTTCGAAAATGAAATAAATTAAAATAGAATAAATAAAAATTGAGTGAAGATTTTCGAAAAACTGAGGAGAGAGAAAGTGGTTAGGAAGTTTTGAAAAGGGTATGATGATTTTGAAAAAAAAGTTTTAAATTTTGAAATAAAAATCTGAATTTTAGAAATATATTTCGAAAATTTGTTTTTTTTTTTTTTTAAAAAAAGAGAGAAAAGATACTTTTGATTTTTAAGAGGAGAGAGAAAAACAATAAGATAGTACAAGATTTAAAATTTTTAGATCTAATGCTCCCTATTTTCGAAAATTTTGGAGGGAAAACACCAAGGAACACCAAACTTAAAAATTTTAAGATCAAGTCACAAGGAAAACTCAAGAACACGAAGAAAGAACACCAAACTTAAAGTTTGGCACAAAATTTAATAGAGAAAATATTATTTATGAAAAATATTTTAAAAAGAGTGTACCCAACTGCCACGGGCTTAGACTAATGCTCTAGCCAACTGGGCAGTAAATGTAACACTTGTTTTAAAGAAGGATATTTTTAACCAAGAAGAATAATAAGAGACTCTAAACCAAAAAGAAGAATTTTCCTAATCTAAGCAACAAAATAAACCGTCAGTTGTCCAAACACGAACACTCCCCGGCAACGGCGCCAAAAACTTGGTGCACGAATTATGAATCACACTTTTCATAACTCGTACCACTGACCAGCAAGTGCACTGGGTCGTCCAAGTAATACCTCACGTGAGTAAGGGTCGAATCCCACGGAGATTGTTGGTTTGAAGCAATCTATGGTTATCTTGTAAATCTTAGTCAGGAAATCATTTATGTCTATCAGTTGAATTGCAAATAAACAATAGAGCATGGATTAAATGTTACTTGTTATGCAGTAATGGAGAATATGTTGGAGTTTTGGAGATGCTTTGTCTTTTGAATCTCTGCTTTCCTCTGTCTTCTTGTTCACGCACGCACGTCCTCCTATGGCAAGCTGTGTGTTGGTGGATCACCGTTGTCAATGGCTACCTTCCATCCTTCCAGTGAAAACTACGCTCACGCGCTCTGTCACAGCACGGCTAATCACTGGTTGGTTCTCGATCCGGTTGGAATAGGATTTACTATCCTTTTGCGTCTGTCACTAACGCCCAGCCTTCAGGAGTTTGAAGCTTGTCACAGTCATTCAATCCTTGAATCCTACTTGGAATACCACAGACAAGGTTTAGACTTTCCGGATTCTCATGAATGCCGCCATCAGTTCTAGCTTATACCACGGAGATTCTGATTAAGGAATCTAAGAGATACTCATTCAATCGTATATAGAATGGAGGTGGTTGTCAGGCACACGTTCATGATTTGAGGAAGGTGATGAGTGTCACAGATCATCACCTCCATCACAGTTAAGCGCGAATGAACATCTTAGATAGGAACAAGCGTGTTTGAATGGAAAAGAGAAATACTTGCATTAATTCATCGAGACACAGCAGAGCTCCTCACCCCCAACAATGGGGTTTAGAGACTCATGCCGTCAGAGAATACAAAGTTTAGATCTAAAAATGTCATGGATACAAAATGAGTCTCTAAAAGTTGTTTAAATACTAAACTAGTAGCCTAGGTTTACAAAAAATGAGTAAACTATGATGGATGATGCAAAGATCCACTTCTGGGGCCCACTTGGTGTGTGCTGGGCTGAGACTTAAGTAATTCACGTGCAGAGGCCATTTGTGGAGTTGAACGCCAGTTTTTATGCCAGTTTGGGCGTTCAACTCCAGCTTTTGATCCTTTTCTGGCGCTGGACGCCAGAATTGGGCAGAGAACTGGCGTTGAACGCCAGTTTACGTCGTCTATCCTTGTGCAAAGTATGGACTATTATATATTGCTGGAAAGCCCTGGATGTCTACTTTCCAACGCAATTGGAAGAATGCCATTTTGAGTTCTGTAGCTCCAGAAAATCCACTTTGAGTGCAGGGAGGTCAGAATCCAACAGCATCAGCAGTCCTTTTTCAGCCTAAATCAGATTTTTGCTCAGCTCCTTCAATTTCAGCCAGAAAAATACCTGAAATTACAGAAAAACACACAACTCATAGTAAAGTCCAGAAATATGAATTTTTCCTAAAAACTAATGAAAATAGACTAAAAATTAACTAAAACATACTCAAAACTATATGAAATTAACCCCAAAAAGCGTATAAAATATCCGCTCATCAGTTTGTCATCCTGATTTTTTCATGTTTGGTATCTGACATTGTGCAGGATATTCGAGGACGGTTCGCGAGTATGAAGTGCGTTACCAGCATTTACGAGAGCAGGACGAGGCGTACACTAACTGGTTAAACCGTATTTCCCGCGAACAGTATGCGTTGGCATTCGACGGTGGTTATCGATGGGGTTACATGACGACTAATCTAGTGGAATGCATCAACTCAGTCTTGAAGGGTGCACACAATCTTCCATCACTGCACTTGTGAAAGCAACATTCTACAGACTTAATGAGTTGTTCACTCGGAAAAGAGCCGAGGCGGAGGCTCGGATTAATGCTGGCCATGTTTTTTCTGAGCTTGTGACCTCCAAAATTCATGCAAATCAACTTGCAGCAGGAAACATCCAGGTTAATTGCTTCGACAGGCAGAATGAGGTCTTTGAAGTGCGTGAGATGCCAAGTGGAGTGGAGTATGCCATCAACCTCCGTCGTCAACGATGTGACTGTGGTGAGTTCCAGGTGGACCGGATTCCTTGTCGACATGTATTTGCATGTTGTGCAAATCAACGACTAGATTGGCAAGTGTATGTGCATGACGTTTCTAAGATGGACCAAGTTGGATGGGTTTATCGAGCTAGGTTTAGGCCACTCAGAAATCCTACTATGTGGCTTTCTTACAATGGTCCTCGATTCGTACCGAATCCATACATGAGACGCATTACCAAAGGTCGCCCCAGGATGACGCGCTTCTTGAATGAGATGGACACACGAATGTTACGTCGTCCTAGGCGATGTAGGCAATGTGGGGCTAAGGGACACAGTCGTAGTAGATGCCGTCAGGGAGGTGGTTCAGGTGCTGACAATAATGCGCAGTAGATTTATATGATATTTGAAACTAGGGGTGTTCGCGGTGCGGTTTGGTTCGGTTTTTTAGAGAAAAGTCATCTAATCCAATCATTTAATTAACATGTGGTTCGGTTTTTTTACTAAGACCATCCGAACCAAACCAAACCAATTAAATTCGGTTTGGTTTGGTTCAGTTTGTTCAGTTTTTCAATCAATTAAAAAAAAATACTATCATACTATTTCTCATAACGTTGATCAACAAACACAAATACACAATAACCAACAAAGTCTTCTAATGAAATTCAATGACAAAAGAAATTAACATACGACAATTAACAAAGTTTAAAAATTCAATACTCAACACAATAAAAAATAAATATAAATTTCCAGTGTTTCTATGAGGAGCTACGAGGAGCTGGCACAGCAGACAATGCAGTTGGAGATCTATGCTTGTAGATTCATTTGGAAGAGGAACTGGTGCAGCATCAATCCATCATCATAACACAAACTCTTTCATGACCATTTATATGCTATTTTTTGTTTTTGTATCCTATAAATTTCTGTAGATTGAAACAATAGGAACAAGTAAATTAGGAGATCCAAAGATAACTGCATAAATCTTTTCAACAAAATGCATAAATCTGCAAGTAAAGTGAAAGCAATTAGGAGATCCAAAGCTAACTGTATCATTGAAACAAAATGCATAAATCTGCAAAACACATTTCATATGAACTCTTTTCAACAAAATGCATAAATCTGCAAACACATTTCAAGCAATTAGGAGATCCAAAGCTAACTGTATCATTGAACAGGTAAGTCTAGCTGATCAAAGAAATGGAACACATACCCTTGGACATCGAGCAATACCTAGCTGCTTCAGAATTTCAATTCCCCAAGAAATAACATTGAAATTAAAACAACAATATAATTGGTGCCAAAATTTTGAAACTCACCAGGGTGGAACCACTAAGCAGCACAGGTGAAAGAGGCAAACAATCAAATCGTTCTAAGTTTATTGAGATCTGCAAAACAAACAAATATACAGTTTGAAATTAAATTAAAAATTCAGACATATACGAGAAAATGTTTACATTAGAAATAAAGGTTAGGAGTACCATTATCTTTAGATAGAGCTACAACTGAGTATTTTCTTAGCTTCTCAAATCTATCCCATGTCATCGTACAAAACCAATTAGTTAATTCTAACATTTCTCCTATTTTATCCATTTCGATTACCTTGGAACCTTTCTCCTCCTAATGCAACAATGTCAAATCAAAACTGTATGACAAAACATAAAGTGTACACACAATTAACAGTAAAGGTAAGAGAATTGCATTGAAAGCCTTCTATACCTGGGATGAGCAACTCTGACAAGTCAAGCTGCTACTAAGAATCCATCAAAAGGTCCAAGGTAGAGTTGGTGTCATCTTTCATGCTCACTCTGCCCATAAAAGCCAGAATCATAAACACACAATTATACAATTCACAGATTCACAAATTACACAGAACTTCCAGCAAATTTTTGCACATATAAATTTCTGTATTTTATTTCAACTAAATTATTTGAACTAATGCTTCAGGTCAAATTACCAAAATTACAGGCATAAGTGCATAACCATCGAAGTCATAAAACTTTCTTTGTTATACAATCTACACAAAATACAATGATCAAACATGGCATAATCCCACTCATAATTAGCATGATATATAATAAACAACCAATCGAACAATTATTTTAACAGAAAAAATATTAAAAGCCAAATTACATGATTTCTTCAACGCAGCATGAATCGAATCGTCAAATTTTATGTGTGATAAACCCTAGGGTTCGATATTAGAAGAGCATGCTGAAAGGGAAAAAAAAAGAAAACTAGGTGGAACTTACCTGGTTGAAAATTAGGGTTTGTGAAAAGTGAATTGAATGGAATCAAATGTTGGTGACTCCTCTTAAGTCCTGGAAGAAACGAAGAATGACGTTCGTGGAGGACGATGCAGCTCCTGGTGCTTGGAGGAGATGCGGCTGCTAGACATGGAGGACGACAAGGAAGTGAGGAACAGACAGAGCCCTACCAAGGTGAGGGAAGCGCGATGAGGAAGGTCAGAAGAGGAAGGACCGCGCCAAGAAGCCAGAAGAGGGAAGCGTGAAGACTGACGAGGAAGGGCCACCGAGAGGGTTCTATTTGGCGACGTCAATGGTTGAGAGGACAACGGCTTCGTGGAGGGTGGGAGGAGGAGTTTTCGGCATCGTGGAATGGTCGAAGACTCGAGGGGAGAGTGGAGAGAGTTGCGGAGTGGAGACTAGGGTTGCTGAGTGTGGGAGTGGCGGTTACTTGGGGTTGGGGGTTTTTATATTTAGGGTTTTAAAAGTTACCGGTTCGGTTCGGTTTGGTTCAAGTTTTCACTATTAAAACCGAAAATCGAACCGAACCGCAAAAAACAGCAAAATATTATTTTTCGGTTTTCAGTTTATTCAGTTTTCGGTTTGTTTGGTTCGGTTGGTCAGTTTTGTTCGGTTTGGATCGGTTTTGAACACCCCTATTTGAAACAATGTAACTTATGTCAATGTGCTTTATGATAATTGAAACATTGTAACTTAACGTACATCTGTATACTGTTTTCATCACTCAACTGTAACCGTTCTTTTAAATCCCGTAGCCACGTCCGTTTTATGCAGTTTCCTCTACAATCCGACTTTCTCAGTGCGACCCCAAATTGGTGCAGACATTTCGCCTCTAAGGCTTCAAAACTACTCAAAGTCATCCCTGTGACTGGAAGACCGTTGGTCGGAAGACCGAAGATCATAGCCACGTCTTCTAGTGTCACGGCACATTCACCAACCGGAAGGTGAAAGGTATGTGTGTTCGGGTGCCACCTTTCCACTAAAGCATTTACCAGTGCTTTTTGATATTGAACTACTCCAATCTGGGCCACATGGTAAAAACCAGTAGATCGTAAATGCTCCTCCACCCTTTCATTGTACCGATCCGGAGGGATAGGGTGATCACTTGTCAACATCCGTAAACTCTACAAAAGCATAGCAAAATCACGATTCAAATTCCACAACTATCATAGATAATTTAAAAATATCTAATTAAAACATTTTATTGATAATACTAAAACCTCAACTAAAATAACATATTTCTGTCAACATTATTCCAAAAAAATTATACACCGAAATTATAACAGTTAACTAATTAATTATTATTACTAAAATTATTACACAAAATTATAAACAAGTCATTTTTATTACTAATCTATTATATTGAAAAAAATTCTCCACAAGAATTAATTACATTTAAGCACACATATTTCTAACTATTATTTAAACATATAACCCTAAATTTTTAAAATTAATTATAACAGTTAACTACTTAACTCTAATTTCTAATATTATTACAAAAATTTATAAACAAGTCAATTTTTATACTGATCTATTATATTGGAAAAAAATTCTAAGCAAGAATTAATTACATTTAAACACACTTATCTAACTATCATTTAAATATATATTCCTAAATTTTTAAATTTAATTATAACAGTTAACCACTTAACTATAATTTCTAATATTATTACAAAAAAATTCTAAACAACTATTTTTTTTATTTCTAATCTATTATATTACAAAAAAGGCTAAACAAGAATTAACTACATTTAAAGATATATATTTCTAACTATTATTTAAACATATATTCCTAAATTTCTACAATTAACTATAACTACTTAATTATAACTTCTAATATTATTCCAAAAAGTTCTAAAAAGGTATTTTTTATTAATAATCTATTATATTATAAACAATTCTAAACAACAATCAACTACATTTACACCTTATTTAAACATTTATTTCTAAATTTCTATCAATAAAATTATATACTAAGTCACATATATTTTCTTCACTTTAACTTCTAACAACAATAAATTTAATTAAATTTCTAAAAATAATAATTATAATTCTAAAATATAAAAAAAATTTAACAAATAAACTTATATAATCAGAATAGTTGAGATATTTTACAATGTGAAGTTTCGGACGATCAACATTTTTGGATTTTGATTTCTTAGACATTTTAATTTTTTTTCCCCTCAAATGGATGAAGTAGCAAGCATTCAGGGAGGAAGAAAATGGAGATATGGATGCTGGGTGGGGAAGGAAGCAGGAAAGGAAAGTGAAATCCTTGGGTACGCATGCAATGAAGGGGGTTTGTGGGGTTAAAGGGGCACCGTCGCTGGGGAGCCACACACGTGCGACACGTGGCTTAGGCTTGGGCTTGGACAACTCAGACGGTCCGTTTTGCAGCCACAACTCGCACGGTCTGATTTGGCCGCTACCCCTCGCACAGCCCAATTTCTCTGTGCCTGACACCAACAGGCCGATAAAACTTTCCTGCTCTCCATAACGTGGTGCTACACTAACTCACTCTCCATAATAAAATTAATTTCCGCTCTTTATTATTAGACAACTTCATGAGGATGTTCACCTTCATAAAAGTAAACTTCTATTATCATTTAAAAAATAATTTTTTATTTAAATAAAAAAGCCGTCGTTACATCCCACCGGTTAAAAAGTAAAAAAATAGTTACGGACAAATAATTGTTATTTATGTATCCATTAAAAAAATATAAAACTAATTTGTTAATAAATATAAAATTCGATAACAACTATTTTTGAGGTTTATTATTTAAAGTTAAACCCAGTGTGTCCCGTCAAGCTCCTCCGCGGGCGTGCGGTGGCGACAGCAAAACAATACTATAAACATTTCTGCCTCTCACTTTCATTTCACCTTTTCAAACACACAAATCAATCAAAATCCTCATTTCACCAAAATAAGAACAGGAATCCCCATAACCTTACGCAACAAGAAAAGGACGAACCAACGGACATTCACTTGTCTTTTCATGGCATCGCCGCCGGAGACGACGGCGAAGACGACGTCCATTCTGTCACCGACGCAGAGGTACGCCGCCGCATCCCTTTTCGGGCTTGCCCTTCACGAGGCGCAGATCCACCAGACCCAAATTTTGCCCTTACCCGCTGCTTCCGACGATCCCCTCTCCAGAGAACAACGTACCAGTAGTAGCTCCAGCGCCGACTCAGTTTCCGATGACCCCGATCTTTGGGTCCACGAAAACTCGGCTTTGCTCCGACCCGTTTTCAAGTACGTATTAATATTACTGTGATATTCTTTTCTCCTTTTTTTTGCAGTGCATTTTTATAAAATAGAGTGCGCTCGTGAGTTCTTTCCTCCCATAAGAACAGTAAACGCTCATTTTTTAGCATTGGAATTGTAAGCGCTGGTTATAATCGAACTTTTTGTAAAATCAATAATAGTACTGGTTTTATTTGATCATTTTATTCGCTTAATTGAACTGCTGAAATTCAATTTCTGTTACTATTTGACGAACTTTTTAATGGAGAGGTCGCGTCCATGTTGAACCGTTTTTTAGTTAAGGATGGCGTGGTAATGGACAAGGACCGGATTGGGTCTTCGCTCTAAAAGGAAAGAATGCTCAACAAAGGGGAAGAGATAGAAAGTTCAAGACCTCTCCCCTACTTAGCTTTACTTGACTAGGGAGTCATTGGCAAGTCAAAGGGCTCACTAATTACAACTTTGCAATTCAAATTATTCTCTTGTTTATGGTTCCATCTAATAGTCTAATATTGTATGGGTTTGAAGATTGGTGGACAAGAGGATATTGATATAAGGGAAGGGAAAAAAAAGGAAAAAAGAAAAAAGAATTGGAGAAAATAGTACCACTGTAGCTTCCCAGTTTATCATTATAAGAGAGAGGGAAATTACTTAATCTAGAAATCTATTGCAAAATGTGCCACAATGACGCATTAGCTAAATCTTTAAGCAGTTGCATATATGGTAGATTGCCATACAAATTTTGATTTTGTCCCTTCCCCAAAACAAATATATTTGAGTATTTAAGAGTGAGTTTTCTAATTATGGTAGACTTTTACATTCTCAGGGACCAAGGTGATGATTTATTTATTTGATTATTTATGTTTCTCAAAAACTATTGTTTCAAAATTTGATTTACTCATAGATGAGCTTTAGAGTTATTTGGAAATCCAGTTATTGCAGATTGTTGGGTTCTGTTTAATCATGCTAGCATTATGTGTCTAACAGGTTTCTGGATATTGATCCTGCTGCATGGTCTGGACTTGAGGAAACTGCTGGCTCTTCATCGGCTACACATCATGTGGGACCAGTATGTCTATTAACTTCTTCAATCAATCAGAAATATTCCTTGATGTTACTCTTAGACTGAGAGATAAATTCCCTAATGGCTTATAGTGTATAGAGTTTAGGGACATTTTGGGCAATGATAGAAATCAGAATTAGTAGTAAATACAGCTGGTAGGCTTAACTAATTCGGTATTCGTCTTAGTGAGGGAATTGCTGTTGCCAGCTTGGCAGCAGAGGGTGTGTGCACAATGTTTGCTTTCTGTTAGAGGAAAGAGTGTATTAGAGTGGGGGAATGAGAAAAAGGTAGGCTAATTCTTGGGAATTTAGGTTGGAGGAGTCTGAGCTGTTTCAGCGCTTTGGAACTCCCTTGTATTGCTAACTCTATTGTAAGTACTTAATTGAAAATTTGGTGAAACTAGGACAGATAGAATAATTAAGCCTTCTATTATTCCATCATAAGTAAGGAGATGGAGCTTCGCCTCTTTGAAGGAGATGACACTCGGGGGTTGCTCATCAATATCGGAAGTTATTTTCTGGTTAATGGAACTGAAGGGGATGTGTGGATGGAATTTATGTTCATGGCATTAGAAGGGAAGTACCTTGCCGGTTTCCAGAGAAACAGGTTGCATTCCTTCATGGCAACTGTTTCGAGATCCAGCACTGCGTTTATTACAACTTCGAGTGGTCAAGGACCTGTTTCGCCTCCTAAAAGTCAAACCAATTGGTATCTGTTACATACCCTGAGAAGAGTGGGAGCGAAACAGAAAATTCTACTGAGGCAGCAACAAGAGCCAAGAGAATTCCTCCTTTACCCTTCATTTACAGTAGGATGAATAGGAGAGGGAAAAGAGCAAATGGTGGGGACTGGCTGACTAGGGAATCACTTGTGTAACTAATTGGCCCCGTGGCTGAGTTAGTGGGTGGGTGTGTGATCCTAGGCTGATTCTATTAGGGAAGATGAGAGGGTGGGAATTAAGATAGAATTGAGAAAGGGGTGATTTCACAATCATTCATTCCTACCTCAGATCTTCTAGTTCTATTGTTTTCTTTCTATTTCTTGGGTACCAGTTGGTACAGTATCATGTTGAATTATATTGAACAATTTAAAAGGTTTATGAGCCATTGCATTTTGTTAATTGTGAGATAGTGAAAGGCCGTTTTTGCTTGAGGAGAGAAATAGGGAATTGAAGGGAGGTGGAGCAAACTGATGGAGAAGGGTGGGCCTTTTGAAAGGTGCAAATTCTATTGGGTCTGAGCTGCTTCCAACTCGGATTTGGAAGAACAAGGAAGGTGGTTGGTCTAGGGCACAAGCACCTCTCACAAGAAGAATTGCAGCAGTGCAGCTGCAGAGTTCTCTACTTCAAGTGTGGCGAGGTTTGGGGACAAGATCACTTTTTCAAGCTACACTTCCAATTAATGCTTGTTGAGTGTCCCAAAGAGGAACCCAAGGAAGGTAGAGCAGTCAATCTTGTGAGACCTGAGGGGGATTGCGAGATCCCATCCCATCAAAGAGAAAACCTATGACTAAGGTCAAATAAGATCTCGGATCATTCATCAGAGTCATCACAGCTGGGATCGCGGCCTTTCTCGGCAAACCTCATTAAGATATTGCGCAGAGTGCCAAATCCCCATGTTGCCCCCATATGCAGCTTCAACAATGGGTAATTTCATCCATCTTTTGCTTTTGAGACTTCTCTATTAATTGAATCACTCCCAACAACCACTCAGCCATGTGAATTACCACACATTCGCCAAGAGAATTCTTATTTCTCTTTCGTGCCTCTTCTCCCCTCTACAACTCTAAAATACAACTGAACGTTGCTTGTCCACGCTGCCTGTGAATTCCAGCAATTCTGGTAAGTACTAGAGGCTCCAGTGGCTACCTGTAATCCAGCACTAGTGAGTTTGATCAAGTAAGCCATTCAACACTGCTTCCATTGGTCCTCTGTTTTTTCTTTCTCCCTTGAGTCCTTGTTCATTCTTCATTCTCCATTCTCAATTCTCAATTCTGTTGAGGAATTTAAGTCTTTGCTGTTCAATTCCTGCCAGAAGTAAAACAGTTTCTTAAGGATGCTGTAAGGAAGAAAAGCTCAGGATTTGATCCACACCATGCTGTATAATTCCTATTTCCCTCTCGTATCAGAATGCTCGCTCTCTCACTCATTTGCCAGCTAGGCAAGTTGGTTTCAAACCACACCCTAGCTACTCAGTTACAATTAGGTCCTTGCTTTATCTATAATTGAATAGGTTCCTAACATACTATTTTAGTTGTTTGATTATCTTCCTGCACAAAGAATGTTTGTGAGAAATTCATATTCTTCCTAGTTCCTACACAGGAAGAATTGTGCTGGGATTCTTGATATGCCTCCAACAAAAGGGAAATTTATATTTTAGGGTAAAAGATAGTTATGTTATTTATTGGAAATAAGTAGTAACACTTACAACTGAAAGCATTTCACAATAAAATTGTAGGACTGTATGTGACATGATATTTATTGCAGTTCATATTACTGACTCCACTGTTCTAGTGTTTTCCTTTTATAACAACTTTCTAATCTTTTGCTTTCATTTCTACTAACTATTGATGTTGCTTGCACTCCTATGTTTTTTTTTTTAGTATATCACTAATAGACTATGTATGTGAATGTTACAGCTCTTGAGATTGCTTGCAGAAGAATCTGATGATGGTTCTTCTGAAAGGTCAGATCAAGAACTTGCTTTATCAAAAGTTGTTGATGGTATACTACTTGGCATGGAAGAAAATTTAAGCTCTTCCAAGGCTAAAAGGGGAAAGCTTATCGAATATGAGCATCATTGTCGTGAGAAATTTTCATCTGCCGATGTTAATCCTAATTCTGAAAAGATAGATGTGCCATTCGAAGCTCAGAAGAACACTACCCCTTCTGTTGATTGTAAAGATTCCCAGGGGTTTGTCCATGGCCAAATTGATGAGAAACCAATTGAAGAGGTGACGATGCTTAGTGATCAAAGAAAAGTGACTGTTCTCTATGAACTTCTTTCAGCTTGTCTTTCAGATTTAGGTGAAGATAACAAGAGATATACACGGAGAAGAAAAGGTTATGATGCTCGGCATCGTGTGGCTTTGCGGTTGCTAGCAACTTGGCTTGATGTCAAGTGGACAAAAATGGTTTGTATATGTACAATGAATCCTTGAAGTTTTAATAGAGAATTATGTGAATAAGAAACAACTTGTTTTGAGCCGAGGATCATGGGATACGAGTGCTATGGTTTCTGAGTGTTCATTTTAATTGACAGGGATCAGAAGTTCATTGTACATTGCCTATATGTTGACCTTTCTTTTTATTTCTTACTCACATTCAAGTTCAGCCTAATTGTAAGAATGATGTATATTCATTTTGTAGGAGTCCATTGAGACCATGGTTTCATCTGCGGCAATGGCTATAATTAAAGAACAAGAATCCAAAAAAGAAGAAAGTCAATTAAATGAAAGCAAGTGGGCTAAATGGAAGCGTCGTGGGATTATTGGTGCTGCTGCTGTAACTGGGGGAACTTTGTTGGCTGTTACTGGTGGTATGGAGACCCTAATATCTATTGTAACTGCATTGTAGAATTTAGAAACTCCAGATGAATATTTCCTTGTGTATATGATTGTTTTTTATTTTAAGCATTCTACAGGGTTGGCCGCACCAGCAATTGCTGCAGGACTAGGTGCTTTGGCCCCAACTTTGGGTACTCTGATCCCTGTAATTGGAGCAAGTGGATTTGCTGCAGCTTTTAGTGCTGCAGGAACTGTTGCTGGTTCTGTTGCTGTTGCTGCATCATTTGGAGGTATTTTATTGCCTAAATATGTTTAGTTTGCTAGAAGTTTTTCATGTGATGTATAGATATTTTTGTCCTTTCTTTGAATGTGGTCTGCAGTTTAAAGGTATTGTTGGGATCTCCAAGTCACTATTAACATGGTTGTCTTATGGTTGTGTTTGTGTTGGGGTTTTTAATTGCTGTTAATATGATGGTTTTTGTGTTACATTTACATTTTGACTGATAGAGTGTTGTGTCCATACTCAATAATAAACACGTTATGATTAGTGAGGGTGATTTTGTTTTTGGCTGCTTCAATTGTTGACTGACTTGCATATGCTAACTGCTTCTTAGATGAGTTCCAGTGTGGTTGCAATAGAACTCATACATTTATCTTTTGGTTGTTCAGACAAGGATATACCGCTTTTGCAATGGAGTTTGTCTTTAATTTTATAAGTAATTGGCTGGATGGTCAATGCATGCCTATTAATCGTCAACTTAGAAGATATTTTGGCAGTCATAGTCTTTTGTTTGCTGTTGTGGCAAAATTAGCATCTGTTGAGCAAGATGTTTCCAGCCATGCATTTATTTCTAAAATTTAGTTAGAGATGTTCCATTTTTGCATGATTAATTTTTTTTATGAAACAATTTGTTCTACCAGCTGCGGGAGCTGGACTTACTGGAAGCAAAATGGCTAGGAGAGTTGGTGGTGTTGAAGAATTTGAATTCAAAGCTGTAGGAGAAAACCATAAGCAAGGTGTAAGTTTTTCTAGCTAATAATATTCATTTTCATGTGACTTTTTATTTCACTTGATCTATTATCTGTGTGTCTGTGGATGCATGTGTATTTATCTCACCTTTCTTGTATTTTCCAAGGACACTTTCGCATTTGATATATTTTTCATAAAAGATTCTTGTCGAACTTCTTGCAGAGGCTAAGTGTGGAGGTCATGGTCTCTGGATTTGTTTTTGAGAAGGAAGACTTTTTAAGGCCATGGGAAGGACAGCATGACTACTCAGAGAGGTACTATTGGTAATATTGCCCTTTGTTATATTTTCCTTTGTCAGGGAATGAGGGAAGTGTTTTCAAGCATGGATTATCTTATTACATTGAAATTTTCATTCAGTTTGATTTCAGAAATTTTGATGTTAATATTTCTATAAGTCATGATCCTGACATAACAATTTACCTTAAATACAACCTTGGTCAAAGCTAGATATGCACTGCAGTGGGAGTCCAAGAATCTGATTGCCGTGAGCACTGCAATTCAAGATTGGCTTACTTCAAGTAATTGGTTTATGGTGCTATTACTAATAAATCATTAGTATTTAAGTTGCACTGGATATGCTGAAAATGCTCTTCAATTTGCATTAGGACTTGCAATGGAGTTGATGAAACGAGGGGCAATGATGACTGTTCTGAGCACACTTTTAACTGCATTGGCTTGGCCTGCCGCGTTACTTGCAGCGACTGATTTCATAGATAGTAAATGGACAATTGCTATCAATAGGTTTATTTTTTAACTCTTCATTCTATTTGGAACATAACTTCTGTGTGGTCATGGGATAAAACATCTTTTTTTTTTGCTATTATCATCTGTGCAATGCATTTCAAAGAGTTTGAATTTTGAAATATTGGGAGTTTTTTATTTTTTTTCATCAATTTATAATTGAATGTATTTTCCTCTTTTTTTTTTTTTTTTTTTTTTTCTTTCCGGGTGGGGTGTTGGTTGGATTGGGGTCTGGATTATTTTGCTAATAAATACCATTCTGAATTTTTGACAGTGACCTTCTACTCATGTATCTTGTGTACTACATAGTTTAAAAGGCATACATCTTTGGTCAAAAGAATGGCGAACTTTGTGTCTGTTTTTCATTTCTGTATATTCATGCTTTGGATATGATTCTTCCATCATTCTAATGAATAATTTGCTATGAACACCTTCTCTGTTTAGTGCACACTGCTATATTTCAATCTGCGTTCCTTATCCAAGTTAATTTTGTTTTTCAGAGCAGATAAAGCAGGAAAGTTGCTTGCTAAAGTCTTATTAAGTGGAGTACATGGAAATAGGTATTTGACTAGACTAAATTTCAATGCATCATTTTACTCCCGCTCCTAGAAAGTTGTAAAGATGCAATATTATTAATCTATGGATTTCAGGCCTGTGACACTTGTAGGTTACTCACTCGGAGCAAGAGTTATTTTCAAGTGTCTTCGGTATTTGTCCCAGACAGAAAACAGTGGTAGGTATTTCCTGTTTAATCTTTTGTATTTGACCGTGTTAAATTATTTATATGATAGGTGTTTTGTTTCTCTTTACATTTGTCTATTGGATAAGATTATTTCTTGTTGACTTACAAGGCAATCCTTATGTTTATTTTCAGCCGAAATAGTAGAAAGAGTTGTTCTTCTTGGAGCACCAATCCCAATCAAGGACGAGAACTGGGAAGCTGCTAGAAAGGTTCATGGGGGGATTCAACTTTTTTTCCCCTTATTGTAGAGTCTTCTCATTTGTTCTGAGACAAAAAAAAAGAAGTTTTTCTAAGATTATGAAACTCTTCTGCAGATGGTAGCAGGAAGGTTTATAAATGCTTATTCAAGGAATGACTGGATGCTCGGAGTTGCCTTCCGCGCCAGGTACTTTAAAATACTAATGTAGTATTATAAAGTTTCTACGAAGTTGTAGGGATTAACATAACCTTTGAACAATTAAGCTCGAAAATGTTCATTTCAAAGAAATAATAATAAACCAGGGAATATTAAGATGGAGTTCTATGAATGCTTTTGTATGCATTAATTCTATTGCTGTTATAATATTATGGTAATATCTAAAAATAATATAATGAATTTTTTATCAAACAAACATAATTTTGTTTGTGTAGAATTTGATGATATATTTTTTTACAAGGAGCAGAAACTAATATCTTTATTTTTTATTTTATGCAGCCTATTAACGAAAGGATTATCTGGAATCCAACCGGTCAATATACCTGGGATCCAAAATGTAACTTGCGTCTCCTTCTTTGCTATTTGTAGTTTTTTCTTCAACTGTCCTTGCACCTAGATAAACTCTCCGTACACGCAAATAATTGGATAGATTCTTAACATAACTTTACACCAATAACTCCTATTAAATCTATACCGTTGAATTATCTTGATTCATTTTAGTCATTCCATCCCTTAAATAAGCTGCGCAGTCGCTTAAAAAGTTTGGATAGTGACAATTTGGTGGTGTTTTGATTTGCAGGTCGATGTCACAAACCACATTGAAGGCCATTCTTCTTATCTGTGGGCAACCCGTCAGATCATCGATGATCTTCAATTGGATACTTACTATCCCGTTTATAACAACATTCTTTGTATATCTTGAACTCCCCCTGACGTTGTGGATCCCAAAATGGGAGGAAAAGAAAAACTAGAGCAGAAAAATCACAACCATTCAGGTGCTCTACTTCTCTGTACATCATAGTTATTGCTATAGTTATTGCTGGTGGTCCACCAGTAAATGCACCGATTTTAGATATAAAATGCTAAAACTCAGTACTTTTACGGAGTTGACCACCTGAGTTAAGATAGCTGTAGTATATATACATTTTCTTTATCAACTGCACAGAAGCCTCAACTTGTTATTTGGCGTAACTGGATTGGAGCAAAAACACTACTTTCATATGTGACAAGAAACACCACTTATATCTTCTATAAGGATTTTATCTAACATGAATGAAAGATGTATCAGTTGGTAGTTCAATGAAATATCAGCTGGTACATAGGTGTTATAAGCATAACATTGCTTAATGAGATAAAGGGCATACTAAGGCTGTGTTTGGGTGCTATTATTTTGTAAGATGTTTTTATAATTTTTTAGTATGTTTGGTAAGTTATTTTTAATAAAATAAAACACTAGAAGAATAATTGAAAAAAGATAAAATTTTCAAAATATTAAAAAATAAAATTTTGAATTCTTAAAAATAAGATTTTAAACCTGTAACCGCTTCGTCAATGTAAAGTCCCATCTCATCCTCTCTCATTGCGTTGCTGGTGTCTCGTTTTCAATCGTCCGTCGCGCTAGTTGTTTTACCCTCCACTGCAACTCCTCTGTGCACCGTGCGAGGCTCACTTGATCAAAACATCCTAAGTTTAAGAAAAGAAAACATTTAAAGTTTAACAAAAGAAACATCCCGACTTAACAATAGAAATATTCTAAGTTTTACAAAAAAACATTTCAAGTGCAATAAAAAAAATCTTAAATATAATAAAAGAAACATTCAAGTTAACAGAAAGAAATATTCGACAGTTAGTTTAATAAAGAAAAACATTCCAAGTTTTACCAAAGAAACATTACAAGTGTATTTAAAAAAATTTCAAATTTAATAAAAGAAACATTTCAAGTTAAATAGAAAAAATTTTTTCTCATGTTGAAGGTTTGATAGGGTTTCACGAGACCTTGCATGCATAGTCGCACGTCGTGACCAAGAGAATTGGAAGTAGAAAGAACGGCGATGCCGTCTAGGGTGCTCGGCAACAATCGGCGGCGAACTGGACTCGCAGCAACCGAAGCACAACGTTGACAGTCCGATCTCGCCGTAGGATACGTTGCGTGTAGATCGGCGCGTCGCAGTGAAGAGGTTTTGATGCAAAGGGGACTGGCGCCGCGACGCGATCAGTTATGGTGGATGAGGCGACGGCGGCGATGGTTGCTGGAGCTTCGGGAAACGGCAACGCAAAGGAGATGGCGTTCACGTGGAAGCAGCTATGCAAGGATAGTACGTGGAGATTTTTTTGCGTTAGGCTTATATGGCATGTTTTTAATATCTTAATCTTATTTTTTTAAAATTCTAATTTTTAAAAAGTTGTTCAAGTTGGCTTATAGTGGAGTTACTATCAATTGGTGGTTCAATGAAATATCAGCGGGTACATAGGTGTTATAAGCATGACACTGCTTAACGAGATAAAGGGCATACTAAGTATGTTTGTTTGGGTGCTATTATTTTAGGGAGCTACTCAAATGAAGATGCAAAAAACATCTTTTTATGAAGATGCTTTGTATAAAAGTGTGATTTATTGATTTGGCCACACTTCAAATAAAAACAACACTTTTATAACATATCAAAATCTAACCCTACACTCCATCATCTAAGGGTCAAAAAGAAAAATCATCACATGAAGACAATTATAATATCTTCATGGGAGTACCCACCGTTATTTTATAAGAGATTTTTTAACTTTTTAGTATGTTTAGTAAGTTATTTTTAATAAAATAAAACACTAGAAGGATAATTGAAAAAACATTTTTTAGATGTTAAAATTTTCATTCTTTTTAAAGATATTTTTTACTTTAGGAAAAAGATGCTTTAACATAATAGAGGATTAATTTAAATTAGATTTTGAAAAAAATTACTTATTTGTTTTTATGTTTTTTAAAAAGATATTTTTTTTTTAAGTAGATTCCACATTTTAAAAAGTACTTCTCAATTATTAATTTTTTTTAGTTTTATTTGGATAAAGAAAGGTATTTTTTAAAAACATAAAAATACTATTTACATACTAAAATTAGTTATTAAAATAAGTTATTATGTATTTATGTATAATAGTTAAATACATGTGTCCATTTTTAATATGTATTTTCTATTTTAATATATATTTTATTTTAGTGACTAATTTTAATGACTGATTTTAGTATACACTTAATATCATTATTAAAGTTAAATTACATAAAAAGACATGTTGAAAAAATGCTCCCAATTAAATGTTTTTCTTTTTGTTCTATTCTTTTGTTTTTTGCTTTTATAAACTTATAAACGTTAATCACATTCTTTGTAATGAGAAAACATAATGAGCATATCAAAAGAATTTTTTTAGGGCTATAAAATACAACAACAACAACAAAGCCTTGTCCCACTAAATGTGGTCGACTACATGAATCAAACGACGTCATTGTGCTCTATCATGTATCATGTCTACAGAGAGACCGTTTACATGTAGATCTCGTTTGACCACCTCATGGATAGTCTTCTTAGGTCTTCCTTTGCCTTTCGCCCTTTGTCTATCTTCCATCTCATCCACCCTCCTAACTGGATGTTCTATCGGTCTTCTTCTCACATGTCCAAGCCACCTGAGACGCGATTCAACCATCTTTTCTACAATGGGTGCTACTCCAACTCTCTCCCTTATATCTTCATTCCTTATTTTATCCAATCGCGTATGACCACTCATCCATCTCAACATCTTCATCTCTGCCACACTCAGCTTATGTTCGTGCTCTCCTTTAGCCGCCCAACATTCCGTACCATACAGCATAGCCGGTCTTATAGCGGTGCGATAGAATTTACCTTTAAGTTTTAAAGACACTTTTTTGTCGCATATAAAACCAAATGCACTCCGCCATTTTGACCAACCTGCTTGGATCCTATGATTTACATCCTGTTCAATCTCCCCATTATCCTATATGATGCACCCAAGATACTTAAAACTTTTAACTTTTCGTAGGATGTTTTCTCCAATCTTCACCTCTATATTGGGGTTTTCCCTTCTCAGACTGAACTTACATTCCATATATTCCGTCTTGCTACGGCTTATGCGCAAACCATACACTTCTAGAGCTTCTCTCCATAACTCCAACTTCTTATTTAGGTCTTCCCTTGACTCTCCCATAAGGACGATATCATCGGCTAAAAGCATGCACCATGGCACAGGCTCTTGGATGTGCTCTGTGAGTACTTCCAAGACTAATGTGAAAAGGTATGGACTTAAGGATGATCCCTGGTGTAATCTTATACCAATAGGGAATTCCTTTGTCACACCACCTTGAGTCTTCACACTAGTTGTGGCCCATTATACATGTCTTTAATTGCCCGAATATATGCGATCCTTACTCTCCTCTTTTCTAAAACCTTCCATAAGACCTCCCTTGGTACCCTATCATACGCTTTTTCCAAATCAATAAACACCATATGTAGATCCCTTTTATTACTACGATACCTCTCCATCATCCTTCTTAATAGGTATATCGCTTCAGTGGTAGATCTGCCTGGCATAAATCCAAATTGGTTCTCTGTTACTTGTGTCTCTTTTCTCAACCTCCGTTCTATCACCCTTTCCCATAACTTCATAGTATGACTTATAAGCTTAATCCCTCTATAGTTTCTGCAACTTTGTATATCCCCCTTATTCTTGTAGATAGGTACCAAGGTGCTCTTTCTCCACTCATCAGGCATCTTCTTTGACCTTAAAATCTCATTAAAAAGCTTGGTTAACCAGTTGATGCCTTTTTCTCCAAGACCCTTCCAAACCTCAATCGGGATATTATCAGGTCCTACTGCCCTGCCATTTTTCATCTGCTTTAGAGCCTCTTTTACCTCGAAGTCTCGAATCCTTCGATAGTAGTCAAAGTTTTGGTCTTCTTCCCTTGTGCATAATCGACCAAGGCTCGGAAGAGTCTTCTGTCCCTCATTAAATAACTCGTAGAAGTAGTTCTTCCACCTTTCATTAATCTTCTCCTCTTGAGCCAACACCTCTCCATCCTTATCCTTTATGCACTTAACCTGATCCAAATCTCTCGTTCTTCTTTCCCGGCTCTTTGCAATTCTATATATACCTTTTTCTTCTTCTTTCGTGCCCAAAGACTGGTAGAGACCCTCATATGCTCTTGTTCTTGCTTCACTTACAGCCACTTTTGTCTCTTTCTTAGCCGCCTTATATTTTTTCCAGTTATCTGCATTGCGGCATAAAGACCACTCTTTAAAGCATTCCCTTTTTATCTTTATCTTTTCTTGTATACTCGCATTCCACCACCAGGACTCCTTGTCTCTTGGTCCTATTCCTTTAGATTCACCAAAACTTTCTTTTGCTGTTCTTCTAATAACTTCTGCCATCTCCCTCCACATCTCTTCCGCGCTTCCATTCCCATCCCACTTTGCCTCTTCTCCTATCCATCTTAGGAAGCTTCTTTGTTCCTCACCTTTCATCCGCCACCACCTCGTCCTTGGGTTCTTCGTATGATGTCTTTTCCTCAACTTTTTCTCAACGCGAAAATCCATGACGAGCACCCTATGTTGTGTTGTCAAACTCTCTCCCGGGATAATTTTACAGTTAATGCAAAATTTCCGGTCGACTCTTCTCAACAAGAAGAAGTCGATTTGAGAGCTTGTCATGCCACTCTTATAGGTTATAAGATGTTCGTCTCTCTTTTTAAAACATGTATTTGCGATGAGAAGATCAAAAGTTGAGGAAAAGTCCAAAATAGTTTTACCCTCGGCATTGATCACCCCGAAACCATGGCCTCTGTGAATACTCCCATATCCAGTCACTTCTCTCCCAACATGGCCATTTAAATCTCCTCCTAAGAAAATCTTATCTCCCAAAGGTATGCCTTGAACCAAACTCTCTAAATCCTCCAAAAACCTTATCTTGTGTTGTTCGTCCGAACCCACTTGTGGTGCATAGGCGCTAATCACATGGAAAGCACCTCCCTCCACCACAAGTTTGATAGAGATGATCCGATCTCCCACCCTCTTGACATCCACTACGTCCTTCTTCCACTGCTTATCCACAATTATTCCAACCCCATTCCTATTCTTCACCTTTCCTGTATACCAAAGTTTGAAATCAGAAGTATCCAACTCCCTAGCCTTTGCACCAACCCATTTCGTTTCTTGTAGGCACATAATGTTAATCTTCCTCCTTGTCATGGTGTCCACCACCTCCATGGACTTTCCTATTAGAGTGCCTATGTTCCATGTCCTAAATCTCAACCTTCTGTCGCTTCGACCTTTACCTTTTACTTTGTGAACTAGCTTATTTACCCTCGTCCGTTCACGAAAACGCGAGAACCCTTGCTCATTTAACACTACATCCGGGCACCGATGCAGCGGCTCTTGCTTTGACACCGTACTCGAGCCATACGGCGCGTTGCTTCCGGGCAACGACCTAGCTTTAGCGCAATAATGTCTTTGATTCATGTCATGGGGGTTCGGCTATATTTTTATGTTGGTTGCCGAAGACTTAACACAACCCTCCTCCTTTATCCGGGTTTGGGACCGACTATGTACCGCAAGTGTAATATAGGCAGAGTTTTAGGGCTATAAAATACAAAACAAAAAAAAATCTAATACCAAAATTTTCATTCTTTACAGATATAATTAGTTAATTACACAATCAAATGGAAGATATTGCAAGAGGAAGAGGAGGAGATTCTTCCTCGAAAATTGGTTCAAATGATGATCCACAAAATAATAATGATGGATGATATATTGTTGTTTGAGTTCCTCCGTCAAAGATTTATCTATTTTGTGTCTTAGAAGTTAGAATACATATTAAATTTATAAATTAAAAATATAAAAATTTAAAATTTTAATATATTTATTTTATATTTATTAAATAAAAATATTTAAATTTTTTTATTAATAATAAATTTATAAGGCACCTGTTAACAAAATCTTTGAGTTAAATTTCGTAAGAATAATATTTTTTTTTTCTTTTATCAAAAAGCAGGGAGGGGTAATATTTCCATTTTCCCAAACCATTTTCTATTCAGGGCGAGCGCACGACCTGCTCCATTTGCCAGTGGGATTTGGTATTGTGGGATGACATGCTTGTTTGCCGCTCTTATGTACAAATGATAAAGTAATTAAAAGGAAATGAGCCTGTCCGGAAAAAAAATGAGAAATTTTAGTAACTAACATTACACAGTTAATGCTGTAGCCAATATATGACTTAAGACAAAGAATATCCGGAGTTTAATTAAAAAACTATTCAAAATTTAACTTCAATAAAAACTCATCTTTAATAATAAGTAAAATAGGAGAAGTAAATTTCAGAAGAAAATTAGTTGTACGTAGTAACTAGTAACGTAGATATTGGATGTGTGCTGCTATGGAGTCTTGGGGCTCGTTTTTTTTCCATATGGAAAAAGTTTTCGTGAATTGCAATGAAATGGATATATATAAAATTTTTTTATTGCGATGGTGTGAGTATAACACTTTTTTATTTTTCATATTGGAAAGAAGATAGAGTATCATATGGGTATGAGAGTACATGGCGCTTTACGCAAGTGTGATGGTTTGGAAATCGCTGTGTCCGATTTCATGACTTGTAAAATTTTTTCTCATCCAGCAAAGAAATCGCTGGGTCCGATTTCTTTGGACCAAAAAAAATTTGAATGTAAAGCATGAAATTGGTGGGTCCGATTTCCATGCACTGCCTTCCATAAACCACAAATCGGACGGTCCGATTTGTGTCTCCTTTCAACTGCAATAAATCGGACCATCCGATTTCTTCCCTTCACCTGAACGCTCTCCAAGTTCCATAATCCAGCATTACACCAAACTTGGTCTCATATCGAAAAAATTAGCCGTGAGTATAAAACGCAATTTGCATTTTATTTTTTTTATTTGTTTTTTATATTTTTTTGTTTATAAAACTAAACAAACGCAGCCTGCATTTTATTTTATTTTTTTTGACAATTTTTAATTTTTTTTTATTTTTTTGTCCAAAACGCAGCCTGTGTTTATTGAGAGTGTAATATTTTAATTTATTTTGAAACAACAAATCGCAGTTTGTGTTTTTTAAGTGCCAGAATTTCTTTTTAAAAGCATAAAATGCAGGTTGCGTTTTGTGTAAAAAAAATATTTTAATCAAAAGTCTTGCCTATAAATATAAATCGGGATCCATTTGAAGTTCTTCACTCCAATTTTATGCCTTCTAATCCTCTTTCTTGCATATATGTCATAGTTGTAAATTTTTTTGACAGTTAGTTGTGTCAAAAAAGTCGGGTTATGTGAGGTTGAAGTTATGGAAGGTATTGTAAATTTTCGAGTATATTATAACGGTGAGATTATACCAAACACACACGAAGGAGTGACTTTTGTCTGTGAATGTCCGTTTTCATTTGCTATTTTATCCACCATGAGTTTTGTAGAGTTGTAAAATGGTCTTTGTGATAATATACAAAGTCACATTTCGAAAAGAGTGAGCAACATTTTATACAGGAATCATGTACAAGTATTTGATGGGCTGATACAATTTTAAATAATGCCCATCACTTACGACGCAAGTATGCAGCAGATGTTCTATATTTATCAACAAACCCGATTTCACATGCCGATGATAGAGCTGTATGTTGAGTTCGAACAACATTCGGGGCTGGACACGGTTGGCGAGGAGGTCAATGTTAATGAGCTCGAGGATATAAATTGGGAAGAAGATAATAACGACAGTGAAGAGGAGTTCGAAGCCAACTATGAAGTCGATGATGAAAACGATGACGGAAACTTGGCAGGCAATCCGGCAGTACAAAATGAAGCGGATGTAATTGTAAGTCGGCACCCCTTTGGTGTTCCGTCTTTTATGCAGACTCTGGATCTCGAAGTCATACATGCCGCGAAATTTTCTGAGTATGCGAATATGGGTATGTTATGATTATTAATTCAAGTTATCACTAGTGTGTATTTTATTTGCCTTGTCTGACTGATGATGATGTGCATATCGTAGGTGAAAGCAACGTTGCGACGAAAGATAATAAATTTAGTGTCGAAATGAAATTTGGTTCTAAAAAGTCAGTGATATATGCAATAAAAAACTACACTAATAATAATAATAATAATAATACAGTTACTAATAATAATAATAACAATAATCATAATAACGATTAATAATAATAATAATAATAATAATAATAATAATAATAATAATAATAATAATAATAATAATAATCTGCTCCGTATCATTTTTGTTTTAAAAAAAATATTTTGTTAATAAAATATTAATAAATAATTATAACCGTTATTAACATATTTTATTAATAAGAACAAGATATTAACAATTTATTAAACAATATTATTATCATGAAAAATAATAATAAATTATTAAAAGATAATCATAAATTATTAAAAACAAATAATAAATTATTATCATTATCATAAACAGTATAATAATAATAATAATAATAATATTGCAATAATAATAGCCATAATAATAATAATAATAATAATAATAATAATAATAATAATAATAATAAAATTACTAGTTCAAATAAAAATAAATAAAATATAAATAAATATATTCATTCATCATAAAATTAAAAAAAATTATCTATTGAGAATGATCCAAATATTTAATAATGTGTTTTTCAGATAATATAAAATTACGAACCATTTTTTTTTATGAACTATCTTAAACGCCCTAAACTTTCTATTCTTCTTCTTCCTCCCACTCTTTCTCCAACTTCTCAGCGCACAACCCTTCCCTCCTGCAATGCAATGTCTCATTGGCATCCACCTTCACATTTTTTTGGCCCTCTTCGTTGCTATTCCTCCTGCATTTTTTATTATAAAGGCCCGTTCAACACCCTCCTCCAACACGTGTCATCCCTGCAGCTACGGCGTCTGCAATCGCAACGTGCGATTTATGTTTGTCGGCGGACAAACGCAACCTGCGTTTGTTTCCAAGCGGTCAACACAGCAGGTGTCTATCTACATGCAGGGAGCTGGGACACGTTTCGAGACTTGGATGTCCCTCCCTGACAAACGCAACCTGTGTTTTTTCTATACTGCAGCTTTTGCTTTTTTTGTCTCAGTCAAAACGTAACTTGCGTTTTTTAGGTTACTAACTATGACAGATCCACATATGTAAATTACACGCCATGCACCAATAAAATTGCATATCATCATTTTTTCATCCATTAAGAAATTAATTTCTGGAGTCTTGGAGGCGTGCCCTGCTGTATATGGATGAAAGATTAGAATTTGAAGATGAAAAAAAAAAAGATATAAATGTGTGAATGTGTGATGTTTGATTTTGATGTATTAACAGTGTAAAATATTTTACATAAATATCTCATCACATCTATTCTTTTAAATGATCTTTTACGTGATTAATGTAAAAATATAGTTATTTTTTCTGACGTCACATTAGATGTACGTATAAAACTGTTTTATACTGAATTCATGAAATTATTGATAATAATAAAAGATATTTTTTATAAAAAAAAATAATTAAAAGCTACCTTTACTTAACCTTTTTTAAAACAAAAAAACTTCTCCGTATTAACCAAATTAGATTTTGGTGCTCCAATTACTTTTTCTTCTTTCACATGCCGTAATTCACATTTTAAATTTGGTAACTGCAAAGACTTTATTCTGCAATCCAATAATAGGTGTACAAAACAAAAATTTTAAAAATAACGAAAAGGAGAGGTTTCTTTTTTTTTTTTTTGTCTTAATTGTTCAATTAAATTCGAGTTAAATCTTAATTTGATTCCTAAATTTTGATCCGATACTTAGAATAATCTTTACAATTTTCTTAGCTCCAATTAGAATCTTTAAATTTACAATCATGACTCTGAGTTGTCCCTACAATCATGTTCATCATCGAAATACTGATCTAGCGCATGTTATTTTAACTCTAAAATTAGTCCATAAAACAATTATTATGAACGATCAAATAAAGTATGTAAATATTTAAAAATGCTTTGTAAATAATATTAAAAACTAGTCTTGATATATCTGTGGATAAATATATGTATTGTTTAATTTTTTAACGTATATTTATATTTTAATATTTTATACACACAATTAATTTGGCAAATGATTTATACTATCATAACAAGATCATTGTATAATAATAAATGAATCGAAAATTATTCATTATATAAATTCAAATTTAGAAACACCTACGTTCTAGAATGAACCGAAAATATTATCAAAACAAAACCATTGTATAACACCAAATGAATCGAAAATTGTGTTAATAAATAACTTTGTATTTCAGTTAATAATGAAGTTTGGGGAGTTGTAGGGGTGTATTTAAGTACGTCGAATCAGACACGGGCCACTCAATTTGAAAAATTATCATCACTTTTTCAGCAACTGCAGAATCGTTTCCTTGTCCTCGTAGATTTTAATGCTATTATAAGTCCCCAAAAGAAGGATGGCGGGGGAGTTAAATCTACTGCTTCTATGGTTGCCTTTTCTGGGTTCATTAATGAGAATGACTTGGTAGACTTGGGTATGATTGGAGACCATTTACTTGGTCCAATAAGAGAAGAGGGCAAGAGTTAATCCAAGAACGTTTAGATCACGTCATGGCTAATGATGTGTGGATCAATTCCTATCTAGCAGCAGTAGTTACTAGATTGTTTGAAAATGGATCTGATCATGCCCCATTATTGTTGGACTCAAATTTTCCACTTGAAAAATCTATAAGAAGGTTCAAGTTCCAGGAACGTTGGTGTGGTGTGGAGGGGGTGATGCGTGAGCATCATATACCCTTTTTTAGTTATTTTTATATTGTTTTTAAGTAGATTTTAATTACTTTTACTTGTTTTTAGTGCAAAAATCACCTTTGGATGCTACTTTGAGTTTTTCTAGTGTTTTAATGGTTTTAGGTGAAATTCGGAGCAGTTTGGAGAAGCCTGGAGCAAGAAAGAAAAATGCTGGCAGCTCCCCCTTGGGCGCTGAATGCCAACCTGGCATTCAACACCAGCAAGGGGGCAAGAGATCAGACGCGCCTTCCCCTCTCTGCCGTTCAACGCCCAATCCTGGCGCTGAATGCCAGCAAGCTGCCCGAGTCACACAACAATTGGCCTCCAAAGTGGATTTAGCATATATTAGTTTTATCTTATTTTATCTTTGTAATCTTTATTTTTAAAATAATATTTTTTAGGTTTAGCATTTATTATTAGGTTAGTATTTATAGGAGAAGATCAATTAGGTTTAGGATCTTCTTCCTTCTGCACTTTTTAGAACCCTGTTTTCTCTGTAAGTTATGAGCAACTAAACCTCCTGGTTAAGGTTAGGAGCTCTGTTTATTTCTATGGATTAAGATTATTATTCATCTATTTTAATTAATGTTTCATTCAATTCTAAGGTGTTATTTTCGTTCTTAATCTTATGAATTTGGGTGGAACGAGAGTATGACCCTTATTCTACATGAGCTCTTGTGATTCTCGAGAGAGCTATCTCGCTTGAGCTATAGCTTGAAAACACTCCTCCTAAACTGCTAATTACATGAACTAATTGGGATATGTGACATAAAATTCTGTTAGCTTTGGGTAATTGAGGTTTTTGTGGTGCTAAACTAGTTTTCTGAACTTCACCTTCTGATTTGAATTGAATGACCACGAGAGTGGTTTTGGGTGAGGATTAGAGGAGACTAAATCGCTAAGAGATTAGCGTTTAATCACTTATGGTTTGCCATAGAATGAATCACTCATTGTTAAAATAGTTGGTAAGATATTTTAATCCGGAAAAGTAAACATCTCCAAGGCCTTTACTATTTTCTCATCATTATTTTACACGAAACCTGTTTAATTGGTTTATTTACTTGCTTTTCACTACTTATGCGTTTTACACCAACAACCATCTTTTACTGTTTACCTGACTAAGTCCAACAGGATAACTATTGCTTGCTCAGTCTGACAATCCTCGTGGGATCGACCTTCACTCACCTGAGGTATTACTTGGATGACCCGGTGCACTTGCTGGTAAAGTTGTGTGAGTTCTAATTTCACGCACCAAGTTTTTGGTGCCGTTGCCGGGTATTGTTTGTGATTGACAACTACCAGTTGTCTTGTTGCTTAGATTAGGTATTTTTATTAGTTTTTGTTTAATTATATTTCTTTTTTATTTTCGAATTCTATCTTGTTTACTTTCCTTAATTTTCGATTTTTATCTTATTTATCTTTCCTTTTATTTTCGAATTTTTCTTTGTTCTACTTATCTTATTTTTATTTAATTTCAAATTCTAAGTTTGGTGTCTGTTAGTGTTTCTTCCTTAAAATTTTCGAAATTAGTATTGTCTATTTTCCCTTAATTTCATATTTTAAGTTTGGTGTCTTTAGTGGTTCCTTTTTCTTTTTAAATTTCGAAAATTTTAAACTCTTTTGTTTTAATTTTTGAAAATTTTTAAGATTAATTCTTGCATCTTATTTTTGAATTTTCTTTTTAGTTAATTGCTTACTTTATTTTTTTTGGATATCTCACTGGGAGTTCTCTATACTCTGACATAGATACTCCCATCTTTTCTTTACTTCTTGTTGTTTATAAGCAGGAACAGAGACAATGAACCCCTTCTTAATTTTGATCCTGAGTCTGAGAGGATCTTAAGGTGGCGTTTGCAACAAACTAAAGCTCACAAAGCCGGAGAGAATCTCACGGAAACCTTTGAAAATGAAGCTGAAGAGACCACTATGGCAGCTAATCTGAACGCTGAAGAGCATGCAAGGAGGGTGCTTGGATCATACACTGCACCCACTGCTGACTTCTATGGGCGCAGTATATCTGTACCTGCCATAGGTGCAAATAATTTTGAGTTTAAGCCTCAACTGGTCACTCTGGTGCAACAGAGCTGTCAGTTTTATGGACTCCCGTAGGAGGACCCCAACAAATTCATATCTGACTTCCTGCAGATCTGCGACACTGTCAAGATGAATGGAGTGAACCCTGAGATTTACAAGCTCATGCTCTTTCCTTTTGCTGTAAGGGACAGAGCAAAACTATGGTTGGATTCTCAGCCCAAGGAGAGCCTGGACACATGGGACAAGGTGGTCACTGGATTTCTGACCAAGTTCTTTCCACCCTAGAAGCTGAATAAGCTTAAAGTGGAAGTCCAGACCTTCAGACAGAAAGAGGGGAGTCCCTCTATGAAGCCTGGGAGAGATACAAGCAGCTGATTAAGAGATACTCTCCTGAAATGATTTCAGATTGGACCATACTGGAGATCTTTTATGATGGCTTCTCTGAGATGGTCAAGATATCATTGGACCACTCAGCAGGTATTTCATTACACATGAAGAAGACACCTGAGGAGGCAAATGAGCTAATTGAGATGGTTGCCAACAACCAGTACATGTACACTTCTGAGAGAAATTCTGTAAACACTGGAACCACTCAGAAGCGAGGAGTCATGGAAGTAGAAACACTGGATGCGATTTTGGCATAAAACAAGCTCATGTCCTAGAAAATTAGCATGATCTCCCAACACTTAAGTGGGATGCAAGTTTCAGCTGTCAACGCTCAAGATGCATCCTATAGAGGGGACGTTGGTGATGTTGCTCAGCCCAACATGGAAGAAGTGAATTTCATAGGAAATTCCTCTAGAAATTCCAATAATAGAGATGGAAAAATCACCCTAACTTTGGGTGGAGAGAGTAGCAGAAGCCTCAACAAGGCTTCAACAACAATCAGGGTAGAACCAATTAAAATAGGTTCAACAACAGACAGTTCTAACCCTCTCAGCAGTAGATGGAGACGCTTAAGCAAAGCCTCTATGACTTGGCCACAATAGTCTCTGACCTCTCCAAGACCACTCATAACTTTATGCAAGAGACCCAGTCCTCAATTCGAAACTTGGAGATACAAGTGGGTTAGTTGAGCAGCAAGATACCTGAAAGACCTCCCAACACTTTTCCAAGCAATGCAGAGGTGAATTCAAGGGAAGAGTGCAAGGCCCTCACTATGGACAAGGAGGCCGAACGCAAAGAAGAGGATGTTGCGGAGGATTTAAAGGAGAAAGAGGCTCAAGAGGAGACTAGCAGTACACTCGTACATGCCCCAGTGGTGATAGAAGAGCATGAAGAACAACACCTTCATAACATGCAAGAGGAGACCAAGGATAAGCAAATTGCTCAATTCTTGGTAGTCTTCAAGAAGCTACAAATCAATATTCCTTTTGCTGAGGTGTTGGAGAAGAAACTTCCCTATATGGCCTATCTGAAAAACGCAGTCTCTGAAAAGAAGGCCCTGAGGAGAGATAAAATTGTGGTGCTGACCAAGGAGTGCAGTGCACTAGTGCAGAAGAAACTACCCCAGAAGTTGCCAGATTCCGGAAGCTTCCTGGTTCCCTGTATTATAGGAACCATCACATTTGAGAAGGCACTATGCAACCTAGAATCAAGCATAAATCTAATGCCTCTCTTTGTGATGAAGAAGCTGGGGATCCAAGAGGCACAGCCCACAAGGATCTCACTGGAGATGACGGACAAGTCCCTGAAGCGAGCATATGGAGTGGTGGAGAACATCTTTGTAAAAGTTGAAGACCTTTACCTCCCTGCAGACTTCGTGATACTTGACACTGGAGAAGGAAAGGATGACTCCATCATCCTAGGAAGGTCATTCCTAACTACCAAGAGAGCCTTGATTGATGTAGAGAGAGGAGAATTATGCTTGAGGATGCATGAGGACTATTTGCTGTTCAAGATTCCCAAACCTCAAACTCTCTCAGATAAAGGAAGTACTAGCATACAAAGCTCAATGCTCAAGCCTTCTCAGTCAGTGGAAAGCCATTCCGAGTCCCCTGACATCAAACCTAAGTTTGGTGTTGGACATTCACCACTTAGCACTGAAGAAGGAGGCCCCAAGAAGAAAGTACCCAAGGGTTAGAGGAATAAGAAGATTTCAACTGAAGACTTCTTACCTGGTATGAGAGTAGTCTTCACAAGAAGTCCAGTCATACCGCACACGGTGAACTGGATCCTGTCTCTGGAACATGTTGAGTGATTCATGAAAGCACAGGAAGGAAGTTCACAATGAGGGGTGAAGATCTGAGCCCCTATGAACCTCCGTAAAGGAGGTTTCCGTCAAGCTAATGATGGTAAATAAGCGCTTGTTGGGAGGCAACCCAACCATACGTATCCTATAGTTTATTTTCACTGTTGTTTATACTATTTTTATTTATGTTAGTTTGAATTCATATCATTTTATTTTACATTAATTTTCATAGTTTTCCTCATTTTTCTAACGTTTGTGGTCATGTATAGCGCTTAGAATAGAAACAGAAAAGTACAGCAGGAAAAACAGCGTACCCTGGAGGATGCCCCCTGCTGGCATTGAACGCCAGATCCGGCGTTCAGCGCCCAGGGGGGAGTACAAGGTTTCCAAAAGAGAGTGTCTCAAGGCCATTTTTTTATCCCCCTAGGGCGTTCAATGTCCATTCTTGGCGTTGAACGCCAGAGAAAAAAAAGGGGATCCCCCTGGTGGCGTTCAACGCCAGCCTGACGTACAACGCCCAGGGAGGAGGCAGCATGCTGATTTGAATTTTGAAGTCTTTGGCCAATGGATAACACCCACCCACCAATCACTTCACCATTTACTCACTCTCATCCATTCTCAGTCCTCTTTCACCCACTTTTCTATCCACATTCATTAGTCCCATCACCCATCACTTACCTTGATTCTCTCAACCCACCTTTCACTCCACCCAATCACCTTTTATCATTTCCATCCATCTCTCTTTCCAACAACCCCATTCAAACTCAAATTTCCCCCCTCCATAGGACCATAGTAGAAACCAAACCTATCCCCTCCTATAAATACCCCTCACTTCCCCCACTTTCCCTACACCTTCACTGCTCTTCCCCTCTACTCATTCTTCACATTACACATTCCTTTTCTTCATCTTTCCCTTTTTTCCCCCCAAGGTCGAAGCCTCTACCATCCCCTTCTTCTATTTTCTTTACTTTTTCTCTTCTTATATTTCTCTTTGCTCAGGGACGAGCAAAATTTTTAAGTTTGGTGTTGGGCACTCCGCTTTTTGCTTCTTTTATCTTACCTCCATGGCACCTAAGACCGGAGAGTCCTTAAGGAAAAAAAAGGAGAAAGCCCCCGCTTCCGAGCCATGGGATTTCACAAGATTCTTCACCAAGGCCCATCAAGACCATTTTTATGACATGGTGAGAAAGAAGAAGGTGATTCCCAAGGTCCCCTTCAAGCTGAAGGACGATGAGTACTTGGACATTTTATATTAGATCCTGAGACGGGGTTGGAAATTTCTGGCCAACCCCATGACCGAAGTTAGAATATTGATGGTGCAGGAGTTCTATGCCAACGGCTGGATCACAAAGAAGCATGATACAAGCGTGAACCCGGAGCTGAAGAATTGGTGCACCATGCTTAGAGGGCAAATCATGGATTTTAAGCCCCGAAAGTGTAAGGGTGGCACTACAGTTGCTAGAGCCACAGGATGACCCTCATTCATACACTCGAAGGGTCAACACTGACCAAAGGTTGGATCAAGTTCTTGCTGACATCTGCGTACCAGGAGCTCAGTGGAGGAGGGATGCTCAAGGTCGGCCTTACCAACTGGGTAGGCTTGACCTTAGGCCAGTGGTTAGAGGATGGTTGGAGTTCATCCAACGCTCTATCATCCCTACGAGTAACCGCTCTGAGGTTACAGTCGAGCGAGCAGTGATGATTCACTGCATTATACTCGGCAATGATGTGGAGGTTCATGAGATGATCCCTCAGGAGTTGTACAGAATAGCGGACAAGCCCTCCACCACTGCGAGGCTAGCATTCCCTCATCTCATCCAACGCCTATGTGCAGCAGCTGGAGCTCACATAGAGGGAGATACTTGACTGACAAGGAGAGACCGATCACAAAGAAGGGTATGGAGCACGCTAGGGAGCCCGTGTAAGGACCGCAGTAAGAGCCAGTTCTACCGCCTCCACAAGATATCCCGGACATGCCTCAAGGGATGTACTTTCCTCCCCGTGACTACTGGCACTTGTTGACCACATCTTTAGGGGAGCTGACATCATCCATTGATCAGTTGAGGCTGGAGCATTGGGACCAGTCTACTCTCTTCCATCAGATGATGGAAGATCAAAGAAGGATGATGGAGGAGCAGAGGAGGCAAGGGCATGACATTGAGGAGCTCAAACGCTCCAGAAGATTTTCCAGAGGGAGCAGTAGCCACCATCACTAAGGTGGTCTAGTTTCATTCTCCCTATTTTTATTATATCTGTTTTCCTAGTAGTTCAATTTGTTATCTGTTTTCTATTCTAGTTGCATGATCACTCTTAGGATTTCTTTGCTTTCTAGTAGTAGTTTAATTTTTATTTTTCAAGATGTCTTATGTATTCCGCATCAAGCTTAAAAGGAAAAATCTATTGAAAAAGAAGTAGTGAAATGCATAAGATCTTGAGTTATATTATGAGTTATTTTGATTACTTTGACGTGGTTGCCTTATCTCTATTTTCTGAATGTATGAATTAACTGTGCATAGTTGATATTAGAGTTGAGTATATTGGTTCTTGAGGAACAAAAATTTAGAGAAATATTATTGATTCTCTGGAATAAGAAAAAGATTGATTCTTGAAGCAAAAGAAACAGCAAAAAAATTTGAAAAGAAAAGAAAAATCAAAAGAAAAAGGTCCAAGGCTTTGAGCATCAATGGTTAGGAGGGTCAAAATTGATCTAAAGCTCAAAAGAGTGGTTTTCCCTAAGCATATGCTTATGGTGTGAAAGTGTCAAGTAAACCTTGAGACTGAACACTTAAAGTCGTGACCCAACGCTGTTACAGAGTATGCCTAAGGCTCTGAGCACCACTGTCTAGGAGAAATAAAAAGAAAAATTCGAACCTAAAAGGTTCCCCCAGTTAAGTGCTTGTGGTGTTTATGTTTCAAGTTAAGCTTGAAGAAAAAATACTTAGAGTCATGACTAGGCTCAAAGGTGCAAAGCACCAATGAAAAGAAAAGTGTTTAAGAATCAACAAGAGCCTAAGGAAGAAAATCAATAATATCATCCGAGTTCTAGTTCTGAAGAACACCAATATTTCTGAGATTCAATGGATAATGGGATGGCAAAGCTATTCAGAAATAGAGTGTCAATAGCTCCATTCAGTAATTATGTGATAAGCTATTCAATAATTATTAAAATTATATTATAATGACAAGTGTCATTGTTGCCACTAATAAATATAAGAAATCTTTTTTAGTAAAAAATTTTTATTGGCCATAAAGTTATGGCCAGTATTATTTTTATTAAAATAATTTTTTGATAACAATTATCAATTGAGATCAGAGGGAGTGTGACCTAAACCAAGTGTCGGAAGAGATTCAGAGAAAACTAGGTCTCAGAGATTCAAAGAAAGCTTAAGCTCACCACCGAAACTTGCTGTAGCCGTCCCTGCCACCCTTGCCACCGCAATTCAGATCGAACAAAGGCGCCTCCTCCACCAACGCATCTCCAGATCTAGTAGCAATGCCGCCTCCTTTGTGAATGATGCTCTCACTGCATTTGGCTCTTTTCTTTTCTAGTCTGTCATTGTCAATCTCTCACCTTCGCAACACTACATCTCTGCCGCTTGCACCGCCATCGGTTGATTTTCTCCCTTTATTTTTTCGAATTTTTGTTTTTCATTTTATATTTTTGCTAATTTTAAAATTTAGCAAGATTTTGTTATTGTTGTCGCTGTTGCTCAGCTTGCTCTCCATGACCACTATTTGAAGTAGGCAACGATTGCTACTTCTCCTTCTTAACATCTTTTTTTTATTCAAAAACCTGACTTTTCATTAACATCAATGTTACTACAGGAAGTTATTTTCTGGTTGGCTTTGAATTAGATACAAATGTACGTAGTTTTCGAAAATTCTGAATTATGATGATTTATTAAAATTCATTTTAACATTATATAAGTTCTTATAGGAAATTAAATACCACATCAAATTAATTTTTAAATAGTTTTAATATACAATTTTGCTAATGCACCAATAGGGGCCTAGCCAACAACAAGTCAATAAATATTTTTGAACTACATTCTATACTAATTAATTGTCATTAATTAGTGATTATTTAAAATTTTTTTAAAAGATACAAAATTAATGGTTATTAATTACCTCTTCTTACTCTAATTCACATTTTATCATTTATTACGGAAACCCTAATTCCTCTTTCAAAAAAAAACTTCAAAACTCCAAAAAACAAAAACATCAAAACATAAGATAAAGAATAATCCAAATCCTAAGAAAAAAACATACGAAATATAGGAAAAAGAATCATCCGAAACTAATAAAAAGAATCATCAAAATCCTAAGAAAAAATACAAAATATAAAAAAAAAGAATCATCCAAAACTAATAAAAAGAATAATCCGAAATTTAGGAAAAAGAAACATAAAAAACTAGTTAAAAAATAATTCAAAACCAAATAGGAGGAGGAGAAGAAGAGCCACAGGGTGGCCGGCGAAGTCTTGGACGGCGTTGCATGAACGGTGGGGGACTCGCGGTGGCGCATTGTGAGGAGGAAGTCACGGAGGTCGTGCATCGCGAGTGGAAAAGTCGCCATGGATCGGAATAGTTGATCGCGCGTCGCGAATGGGGGCCTGGTGGTGGTTGCGTCGCGACGGATGGAGAGTCGTGGGGTGCGAGTGGCGAGCGATGGGGAGTCGCAAGCGGTGAGAATGCGTCGGGCAAGCGGAATGGGTGTGAGTGCTGTACGGACGATTCGCGATGGAACACAAGGAGGGTGAAGCAGAATGCGTCAGGCGAGCGGAATGGGTGTGAGTGCTGTACTGACAATTTATGTACTACTATTTGATCCTCGTTAGATTTTCTTAACTAATCACAACTCCTAATGCAATATTCAGAAGCTTAGTCCTTCTCTAATGGATTGTTAACAGCACTAGTGCTAGAAGTAGTTGAATAATGCCATTCCTTCCTTAATTTTACTTAAGTAGTGCTATATAAACATACATTAGGAGATAAAGTAAGAGACATTTATGGAAAAAGTAACACCGATTGAATGGTCACCTACTCACCTCTTGTTTCTTATGAAGCCCGAAAAGTATAAAGGTAATCTTATAATGCAGACAAGAATAATTTCTATAGAGCTTAGTCAATTTTGAGATTGATGAGATATATGACTTAACAACGCCTATTTTGTTTTGTGTGAAAGTTCCCACATGCTGCTTCTTTCTTATAGCAAATACATCAAGATTATTCCTCTGCCATTATTGACACTGTCATGTCCCACCACAACCCATGGGTTCTTGTACTACTCCATCATCTCCTCAACAGGTTGAAGTTGACCTTATTATTACTATTACTATCTCTATCACCTCTTTAACCAATATCTCCAAAATATTTGCTTAGTATATTACTCCTATATTTTTTTAAAATATTCAGGACTAGAAAATTAATTTAATTTGATTTTCTTAAATCATAATTTGACATCTCTTTGTCTGATTGCTTCCAACAAACTTCTGTAGTTTTAATATATATCATTTTTATTTTGCTATACCAACAATTAAGGAACAAAACATGATATGCCATTTATTTATTATTATGAAATAACTATGACTAACTAATATTTTGTATATTTTTTTTAGTTGCCACTGATGGTATCTCTACAATAATGAAATGTTCTGAGGCAGGCGCGACAGATGCGGAGTCCGCGTTGAAGTTTTTGGGAACTTTAAGGACGACTGATTCCAGGATGTTCTGGAGGTACTCGCTAGATGTTGACAAGAGGCTGGAAAATCTCTTCTAGTGCGATGGTACAAGTCGTTATGACTACAGCGTGTTCGGGGATGTCCTGGGTTTTGATGCAACTTACGGTCGTAACAAATACAAGTGCCCTTTGGTAATATTCTCAGGGGTGGACCATCATATGAGGACGGTGGTGTTCGACTGCGCCATATTGAGCAACGAGAGCGAAGCAAGCTATGTGTGGTTGCTGCGGTCATTCCTTGAGGCAATGAAGGGAAAACAGCCGAAGTCTGTCATCACGGACGGTGACCTCGCCATGAAGAGTGCGGTTAGCACAGTTTTTCCCGGTGCACATCACAAGTTGTGTAGCTGGCATTTGTTAAGGAACGCCACTGCTAGAGTTGGACGGCCGAGTTTTCTCAGGAAATTTCGTCTGTGCCTCATGGGAGATCTAGAGGTTGACGAATTTGAGACAATATGGACGGATAGTGTGGCGGACCACGGGTTAGAGGATCATCCGTGGATAGTGGAGATATATGCCAAGAAACATTCCTGGTCCAATGCCCATATCCAGGGGAAATTCTTCACAAGTCTGAAGACGACATCCAGGTGCGAGGCTTTGAATATGCAGCTTGGAAAATTTATACACAACGGGTACAATCTGAGGGAGTTTGTGGAGCACTTCCAACACTATTTGGAGTTCATGAGGAGGAGAAAACTAGTGGCAGACTACAAGTCTGCGTATGGCGAACCTGTTGTGAAGACGAAACTCGAGGCCATTGAGCAGTTCGCTGCAACGGTTTATACAAGAGAGGTTTTCGAACTGTTTCGGGAGGTGCTGATGCTAGCCAGCAACATTAGAGTTGTGTCCACCAAGAGGACGAGCGCTTGTGTTTTGTTCGAGGTTGCAATGTACTGCAAGCAGAGATCATGGGCCGTGTCCTGGGCCGAGGAAGACGACGAATTCAGCTGTTCTTGTCAGCGGATGGAGTTTTTTGGGCTTCTTTGTGTCCACATGGTTGTGGTTCTAGTTTATCTGAACATGACAGCTATCCCCAAAGGCCTAATACTTGACCGGTGGACAAAGAGGGCAAAGCAGCCGCGTGCACCCTGCGACGAAACTCGTGTTGGGGAGATCCCAGACGCGGCATACATGAGCATGCACGCGGCGATGCTGGATGATTGCAGGGAGCTGGTGAGCCTGTCTTGCCAGTTTTTCGAGGACTACGTGGACGTGAAAACAAGGTTGGCAAAGGAGCGTCAATCCCTGCAGGACAAACATCGCCAAAGGTTAGGTGTTGCTGAGGAGGCCAGGAGGGTGTCTGTTCGAGACCCGATGCGGGCAAGGTACAAAGGATACGGTCGAAGAGTTGTTACCTCTCGGGGAAAGTTTCGCCGTGTTCAGAGGTGTCGATTGTGTGGAAAGGGCGGACACAATTCTCGCAAGTGTCAACAATCGAGTATGGGGGAGAACATCGACAGTTTCGAGGTTGGCACGGCTTACGAAAGCATGGAGGCAGGAGAGGGGGTGAGGAGTACTACGAATTTGAGTGAGCTGGCTGTACTGTTCTTGTTGGCGGTTACGCATCGAGTCGAGCTGGATTCAGTTTGGGTGGCTGCTAAGAGCCGTACTTGCTGGCGTGACATCCGGAAGGGCGTATGCATAGCGCAATGTGAGTTAAGAATTTTATAGTTTTGGTGATATTGGTTGTGTTCAGGGACGAATGTAGTATGCAGTACAGCTTGTGAGGACGTGCCAAATTCAACGTGTTGTCTGTGTTGTGACAATAGTTGCGTTTGTGTGTTTGATTAATTAAATTAGAAAGGGCTAGTTAGTGTAAATCGAGTCATGTAACGAGACATTGTTGCCGAAAAAAATTTTCTACTTTTCGTCATATTGGTTGCGTTCATGGACGAATGTAGTATACAGTGGAGCCTGTGAGGACGTGCCTCCTCAATATGTTGGTCTGTTTCAATGTGTTGGTCTGTGTTGTGACAATAGTTGCGTTTGTGTTTGATTAATTAAATTAGAAAGGGCTAGTTAGTGTAAACCGAGTAATGTAACGAGACATTGTTGCCAACTTAAAGTGGTCATTGCATAGGGATTTCGGATGTCCGGGTCTTGGGACGAAATTGCCTATAAACTGCATCGAGTGTTTATGCTTTCCTAGTACTAAGAATATGGCACTATCCATCAGGAAGCGGACAAAAAAAAACATATAATAACAATAGGCTTTGTTTATGGAATGATAATAAAGGCTTTGTTTATGGAATTATATACCAGACTCCATTGGAACAAATACGGAACAGAAGATAAAATTTAATCCGCGCTAATTTAACATCCAGCCCATGGAAACAAACTATTTTTACCAAAAAAGCGGTGGTTCCTGGCATGCAACTGTTGATACACATGCAACAAAATACATTCAATATGGCGGGTCAGGTAGCTATCACGTCGAACTGGAGTCGTGTACAATGATTTGTTGGTACCACTTCAAAGTGACGGCCCACCCTGGTCACCAACAAAAGGGGGCATGGAAAAGCCCAGCACGACCAAAACGAAGCTCCCGTTATGAACAGGTCATGGCAGCACAGCTGCCATTGCCCTCCGGCCATTCCAGTCCACCTCTGCCCGCTGCCCTACCTCATCACGGAACTCATTGAAATGCTCGTTTACAATAGCCAACGCAGTGTCAATCCGTATCCTGTCGGACAGTTGATCGATGCTCTGCAGCATGACAAAGTAAAAGGCATACATGGATGTGTCGATTAAGAGATCTTTACACAACGGGAAACTTTTTTAAATGCATACATCGTGAGAAAGGTTGTGTTGAATACCTTCCTCTGTGGAACAGGGCTGGTTGTGAACATATGCTCCATCTGAAGCCACAGCATCATCCATAACTTGTCCTTGTTACTTTTTTTTCCGCAGTCGCCGTCGGAAACATAAATTGGTGAATACATGTCAAAACCGGAGAACAAATATGCATGGTTGAGCAATTAATATAATGGGTACCAGTTGTACTCGTTGGTGATCCCCAGTACGAAGTCTGGATTCCACTCAGACAGCAGCGGGTTCCTTCCTAATACGTCGATATCTGGGAACATGGTTTTGAAGATCTTGTCTAGAACAATGGCCTGCAAAACGGCGGTAGTTGAGACAGAAGAAGAGTTTTACTTCCCAAAAAAATGAATGTCTGGGTTTACCCTGCATGTCCCATAAAGGATGAGACAATAGAAAAGAAAAGAAAAAAAATAGAAGGACCAATGTGGGTAGAGAGGAAACGGAATTTTTTTTTTTTTGGTTTTTTTTATCGTCCTTTTTTTAACCTTTTTTGGATTATACGTGACCCGGAGTAAACCCAACAGGCCCAGCAGTTCATAACAAACCGGATTAAAGAAAGAAAAAAAAAGGCAACTTCCAAATTGAGATGGAAACACAGCGAAATGTCGTGCATCGTTGGAAAGGAAAAGTAGATATTACGTACCACCGACTTAACCGCTTTACTTCTTCCCATGACAGTCTCCTGTGTTGGAAAGCTGTCGAATATCCACATCCGGTGACTGGAGATATCCACGCCATCAGGTAGTAGTGACACTCCTTCGTGCCCTCGAGGACGTCTTTCATCTGGACGTAGATCTGTCACGGAGTTATGCGTTAGCGTTTCTGGTCAGGTATGAGCGGCAATAGGAATAATAAAGACCATACTGGTTTTTGGGTTTTCCTCAATTTTATGTCATCTTTCTTTGTATTTTTTGGTTTTCTGTGCGGTCTGCGCCGCGACAATGCTTACATATTTCAAGGCGTTGGGTCGTGGTAGCCATGTCCCACGGAAGTAGTCCATCAACTGATCATCGTCGATATCCTTGGTCAGAGCAAATTCCTGTCACGTGTGACATGGTCCGGTCATATAGCGGTCGTAACTGTATCGCAAAAAATGAATCGGCATCGGGAAGCAAGTTGTATGGAAACGTTACCAAAAAAATCAGCGGAAGGGACCAGACCGAACACCGTTGCAGCTGCGACTGTGTCCATGAGGTCCTGAGCGCAAGCAGCTCCAGGATGTAGGCTGACGGTTCATTCCCAGGCAGGACCGAGAAAAACGCCTCTCGGTCCAGTTGCCGATCATCGCGGCGAAACAGTTTCTCGTCAGGGTTCAAGCATTCGCCGAATATGTAGGCTATCATTTGGGCCGCCTCCAAGGAAAAACCCATCTGCCGGGTTTTCTTGAAGCCGGCATGTATGAACTGCGGAAGAACCAAAAATAAAGTTAACCCGTGTTCGGAACATCGTTTTACTTCGAGCACGACCTAAGCGATACATTAATCCGGATGATATAGGCCTTACCGGCGGAAAGATTACTGCCCCAAAAGATGAAATGTGTTGGCTGTTCTGCTGTCTTGGGTTTTTCGGCATTTTCTGAGGTGTTCTCATGTCGTCTGGGAGTTCTCCTCTTTTGAAGAACTTTGCCTGCAATCCCGAGCCGCTCCCTATGATGTTTGCACCACTTCGGACATTCGAGCCCATCGTGTCCTGTGATGTCGGGGCACAAAGAATATGGGTGAAATAAATAAATCACGCGAATGCACAAGTGGTTGTTCAGATAACACGGCAAGCCGCCTACAGGGCTGTGAAGTTTCACTTACAGGCGCTGCGTGGCCCAACGCATTGGGTGTGGAATGGGGCGTGTTATACTGCGGGGCATGTGCGGTCCATGCGAGGTTTGTCTGGTGTAACACCCCTGGCGCCATCCAATGATCATTATGGAGCATCGACCCGAACATGATGGTACTCTCCGCCCAGTGTCCTGTCATGCTAGAGCTGATGTTCGCCCCACCCAAGCTTTCGGGTCTTGCCGTGCGTCCCTCGTGGGGTCCCAATGTCAGGTCGACGATGTCGACGTCTGCCGCCGTGCTCCGTTCTCCCCTCCTTTGAGCGCTGCTTTCCGGCATGGCTGCGGTGACCTGGGACCCGGCACTGACGGTCCTTATCCCATGCTCCCCTCCCGTCTTGACGTACTTGTTCAGGCATTCGTCAACCTAGCCGAGTGCTTTCCTAAGGTCATCGGTGAATACGTCCACCTGTGAGTGCTCTTTCTGGAGAAACTGGGAAAGCAAAGACATATCTGGCTCAGACCGAAGTGAAGTGGGAATAGGGCCAATCTAAGGGCAAATGGAGTATGCATGCAGATACAGGAATATCATACATACCTCAAGCAGTCTCACAATGTTCCTGTTCAGTGCGTCCATGGTGGCGTTTACCTTCAAGAGAGCCGCCGCCACCAATCCCTCCTACAAACAACGGTGACACTAGTCAACAGAGGCCAAGGAGGAGACATAAATGTTTACCTTACACGGGTGCATCAAATCCGCATACCTCCGAAGCTGGTATCTTCTCTACATCCTCTTACATTGAGCGCGTCGTTCGGTTGACTACCTCGCAGGAAGTGTGTTGGTGGAGTGATGCTTACCTTAGAAGGCACGCTGATGGGTCGTGTTTTATTCCGCATATATACTTAAAATATGCACGAATAGTTGCAAACGTTTGCTTTTCGGGCGATCAAACTGGGTCTCTAATGTGACAAGGTGATGTGACCATTCGAAGATATCACGAGGGATCTTTCTCGGGAAAATTGCCTTGCGTCCGTTGAGTGGGCTAGACCTCTGACATCATTAGGTAAGATGATGAACGATAGGGTTACTCCAATCCCTACGAGAAAAAGATCCTTCCACAGATGCCAACCACAAAGATTCCTCGCAGATACCTTAATACCCTTCGTCGGCACCTCGCTTCTAAGCCAGTCGATGCACATGTCCGAATGCGGCTACCCGACGGCGAGAACCACAATGTTCCACATCGGCGTTGCCACGACGTTGGACCCCCATGATTGAGCACTCGTGTAGAGTTTGTGTCGGTGGGAGGGAACATCTTGGAGGGGTTCGGCGATTCTGGACAAAACTGTGGACGGAAAATTGCAGTATGTTGGGTCAGATAATATAAAGGAGCTGGAGATCATAAAGGTCTGTTAAACAAAACTGTAAAATTATTTTATATGAAAAAAATTAAGAAAAAGGGGGGCTCTACAGTAATGTAATGACGATTTCATCTATTATTTATAAAAAAAATAACATGGAAACAAATAAATTCGTAATGTTTAAAAAAAAAAGTTATTAATTTTTACATAAACAACTGTGCTAATTATTTTTATATGCTAACTACAATTGTGTAATACATATAAATGAAGTTTTGGGTGTGTAATGCTTAACTATGGGACTCATAATTGGTTTTAAAGAAATCGTTAGTGCCGATTTGTTTAAAATCGTTACCAACGATTTGTGTGAAGAGGAAGAATAATTAGAAAGCTTTGGATCAACAATCAATGGTTAGAATCAACTTAGAAAATGAGAGTAACGATTTCATGGTTGTAAAAATTCTAAAAAAAAATTGTCTTACTTGAAATCGTTAATCTCATTTTCACAATTTTTTCTCTTTCTGAAATCGTAAGTCACAATTTCTTATAACATTGAAAACACCCATATCGGTGTATTACACTAAATTAGTGTAATATCAATGTATTACACTCTTTCGATTGTAATATCCAAAAAAATTAGCCAAACAACTATAGTCAGTTATAATTTAATGTAAACAATATACATAATATTTAAAAATGCTTTGATGAAACCTTTTCGGTTATTCGTGATTTAAATAATTAATATAGATTATTAATTGAATAAATATATAATTGCCTTATATAATTATTAAATAATATATATGTCATATTCTTTTTTTTGTTTTTTAAATAATAATTTATCATGTTTCACGAAAACAACAAAAAAAAAAGACTCAACCGGCAATTTTGATCAGAAAAAAAGACCCAACATAAGTACATAACGCTAACGGGCATTGTCGCGATTATCACAACACCCCCTTCTGGTCTCGACACTCGCAACCATGTTGTCTTCCATGGTCACCCATGCCTGACAAGCCTAAACCTTGGGTATATCTAAGTATCGTTCCACCTCGTAGTCGGTGCGACAGCGGATGCACGAAATATGGTCTGCGCCTCTGACACCGTGGACGGAGTCCCGTGCTGCCGCCCTTCGGCGGTAGTCATACAGAAGACCCATGTGGCCTCGGGTCAGGCATCTGGTCGAGTCGTAGACCGTATGATCCTCTCCCTTTTTCGGCATTCGAACTTCATCCGGCCAAGCAATTGTGAGAACTGCAAAGCAACTCGAGTAACACGTGGGGAGTAAAGCACCAACTTCCAGGGCGCGAAATAGTTCCAAACATTCTTTTTTGCGTCCTTGTCGTCCCTTCGGAGTAGCAGCTCCATTGAAAGTGCGTACTTGGCAGCGTCCAAGCCATTGCTTGCCGCATTCTGCAGCATTTTCCATCCGATGGTGTCGTTACATCGTACGTAGAGCTCCCGCAGCGCCTCCCGGAGCAGAAGCTCCGGGTGACCAACCTCAAAGCACCTCTCGAAAAATCTTCCCGCTATGGGGTCGCTTGTCCACCACCACTTCATGTCATGCGGGGGTGGTATAGAAACCATCCTGAGTACAGCATCCTCTTCGACTGCATCGCGCGCAGCGCAACACGTCATACGGAACCTGCACAGGTCCTCAATGGAGTTCGCTGCCACTTTAATGGCTATGGCTAACCAAACATCGCGGGGTAGTTCGATCGCAGCAGACAACCGCTCCATTAAAACTTTCCGTTTGCCGAGGGGCCTGGCAGTGTCTGTGTTTATGACAGTGTTATCCAGTAGTGTGGAAAATACGGGTGCAAGCGTATTTATAGTTTAACTGCGCCCTTTCGAATCTAGTTCCCTCGGCCTAAACTGTCATGCCTTATCCTTGGCGGAATTCAATTTTGATTTTTTAAAAAAAAAAGAAAGCATTCATGGGACTCCATAGATAAATAACCTTTGTTTTCTCCTGGACTTGAAATAACCTTATTAATTGGGGGCATTTTGGTTTCTGTTTGGACCTGTGTCGTATAATCATCGGACCAACGAGTCGGGTGGTTATTGGAGTCGGGTATATGGTTGTTGGGCATAGCCCAAGTCCAAAAAAAAAAAAAAACCTTTTTATTTGAAACTGGCATACAATCACATTTATTGTTGCCTAATTTTTATTTATTCGTTGAAAAATGACGTTAATTAATTATTTTCTGGCGTGACGTGAGTGAAGGCTCCTTGTGGCCAAACGCAACCCACATAACATAATCCACGCAGGTGCCTGCACAGTGCCCACACACGGTAAAAAACGAACTCCCCACCGACGTCGGGGACCCTCCCCCACAGATTCCATCCTCGTTTTTCCGCTGCTGCAAATTTGGGCTTTCGTTGCCTGACTGATTTTCCCTTAATGACACCAGTTTTTCTTAGAAGCAATATACAAACAGTTTTGATAGTACAACATAACGAGTCGACTTACAACGTACATTTAATACAACTTTCCAGTAGCCAGCACGGTCATGAGCGGCACACAGGTGCCGTTTCCCCGGTTGTCTTTATGAGCACGTCCCTCCCAACGCCGGGACAGCACGGCACCATCAATGGGAGGACTATTTCGCAATTTTTGCATGCGATAAAACGTCGGTCAGCTGACGGAGCAGTTCTACCGTCTGCTCATTCCTGTCCCTTTCTAGTTCGATGACACAATTCTCGAGGGACTCAACCGCATCCTGCAGGTGGCGTATCAACGAGCCCGCTGCAACGGCCACAATAAGGTAAACAAGAAAACTTATTAGAACGAGCATTACCACACTGTGTTCCGGTAGAATGAACAAAAAAATAGAAGCGTCCCTATGCTAGGGCTGTACCTGAACCCTCCGGAGTCTTCCGTGTGGTCGTGCCATCGCTATCGCAGTCACCGCGCTGTAGGGGAAACTCCGCCGCAAGTGACATCTCCGTTCGCCGCGCATGAGCAGGGGTTGCATGGATCTGGAAGTAGTCGTTCCAAGCGGTGACGGCCTCTTTGTAGGTCCGATAGCGATGGTGCAGGTTCCGGGGAAAGCCATCCACATGAGCCGACGCCGATTCCCATGTTGCGTATATTCCGGGTACACGCTCCCTGAACACGACATAGCATGCACCCTCTGGCCTCATTACGATCGCCTCTGGTTGCTACTCAGAGATATTCCACGGGGAGGGTATTTTCTGCTTTGGAGTGGGGATAAGCTTGAGCCCTGCAGCAAAGTTGATGTTATCATGGAGCGAAGTCAGAAGTGTATCATTCTGCGTGTTGTAGAAGTTGGGTCTGATAGGTTTCCCTGTTTACCCTTGTAAGGGATGAGATGTCTAATCTTTAAATTTTCATTTCCAATGAAGTCATCAAAAATGACTTCCGCTGAATCTCATAGCTGCACCATTCGATATTAGTGTGGGGGCCACGAATTCCATGTGCTGAATACCTTCGGCATTTTGGTGCGCATAACCTTTTTCTTTGGCTGACTGGTGCGCAATATATGTTGGCTATCAGATCTCTCTGTTTTTTCAATCCAATGGTTGAGATTACCTGCTTCCATCAACTACATCAATCTGTTCATCCATCGCCATGGAAAGGCTGACAATACGACTTGATTTTCCGCTGACCCACTCAATGGAATGATTGATAAGATTATATTAAGGCTATATAATTTAAATTTTGTATTCAATCGATGGTTATCGCCTTTTTAGAAATCCAGTTATTGTCCTTGGTAATTGCACCAACATTAATGCCCAATTAATGCCCAGTCTAATCATGTTTAATGGTTATTTATTAAAAAGAAAAAAAAAAACACTTACAAAGGCGGGAGGTGTTTCGCCATCTTAACGCGCATATGTTTACTGTTTTCACTCCCTAAATAAAAAAAAAAATGCTTACTTTTCGAAGAAAGAAGGGGAGCCACCCAGGACCAAAAAAAAAAGGTTACAGAAAAAATAGTTATTGCATGTATAATGACTAATTAGTCGCAGATCCGCCAAATGAGAATAATGTAGAAAGGAACAAATTGATAAGCAGGTCTTTGAGAACCCACACGTCCAACGGTTGTTGGCGAAAGACACCGGACCACGATTTGGAAACGGAAAATGCTAACAACGCAAGATAATTTCCTAATTATGTATCAACTGCTCAGACGACTTGTTTTATATTGGATGGTTTACATCACCCGTTTTTTGCTTGGGGCTGTGAACTATCTGATGCCATCACAATTAATTTATACCAAACAGCCCCAGAAATGGGTAACTCATATAGTCATGGGGAGTAACCAGAAAGCTTGTTTTGCGTATGTTTAGGAAATATTTATTTCAATTTAAACCAATTCAAATTATTACTAACAAGCAAGGAGATGAGAAGATATTGATTGTTAACTGCATCTGGATTAAACGAATTTATACTGACTACGAAGCATAGAATATTAATCTTCCGATTTAATAGCAACCAAAATGGAAATAATTCAGATGTTTTGTTCTTGTCGTGTAGTAGTCACTGGCGAGGAGGGATAAACCAACTAACAATTCAAGATAAACATATTTTTTATATCGAACTGATTAAGGTAGATATAATAATCGCTACCAAGTTCTAACTAGCATTTCAGGAGATCAGAAGGGCGACCAAACAAAGAATCCAAATAGATCATCCAGGGCTTCAGGCCTCGACAGAAACAAACACAACATAAATATATCACACATGTGCACCATGTAAAAAACCTATGTCACTGTCTTCACCCTGCTTCGGTCGAACGCCTGCCCGATGGAACAAATATTTCGGCTTGACCTCGAAAACATCGACGACCATGTTTGTCAGGTCACGCCACTTTGAGATTTCTGCCATCATTTTGTTTACCTTGTGATACAGTTGGCGAACGGTCTTGCGAAGCAACCAATTTTCCTTCCGGCGTCGTGCCTTCTCTTCTTCTTCCAGTTGAACCTCCTTTTTCTTCGACCTGGCCATCAACTCTAACCTCTCGGCATTGACCCTCAACAACTCACATGCGGTCTTTTCAACCCATGGAACCTCCCAGATCCCCTCCTTCCTGTCTAGTACGGCCTCGATGAGGCCAAAATCCGCGGTCTTTGCATCTCTACGGAGGATGTCAATCAGATCAGCGTATTGTAAATACACAATCTGCGTATTGTCAGTGCAATACGTGCTCTGCGTAACGTGTTTGCCCAGAATAGCGCCCTTAGAACACTGTAAAACTCTATTCTTTGTATCATTAACGTAAAACTCTCTTCACTCTTCTATATTAAAATAAAAAATCCTAAATTACCAGAGCGCCTTAACGTATTTTTAAATTTGTTTTTAAATTTATTTTTCAATTTCATTTTCGCGGGCGCAGCTTTAAAAATTACGATTCCCGTGCCAAACCCAAAAACGAAGCATCGGTTACAGTGGGCGTAAGAGCAACTCCAATGGGCATTGGAGCCCTGCTTCAGACAAAAGAGGGACAGGACCGTTGGAGAGGAAACGAAACGGGTTCCTGCACGAATCCCACGAAGAGGGAGTCTATCTGAATGGGGACTCCCATTGAATGGCAAGTTATATAAAAATATAAATAATTATATGAAATATTAATTAATTAAATAGTAATGTTAACTAATTAAATAATTATATTAAATAATTGAATTATAATTAATTTAACTAATAATTATATTAAATAATTATATTTAACTAATAATTAGTTAAGTAATCAACCTATAACTAATTTATTAAAAATTATAATAATTAATTACACTAAATAATTAAATTTTTATTTAATTGATCATTTGTGTTAATTATTTATATCATAATTAATATTAAATATAATTTATATTTATGTTATTATATTAAGCAGGACCACAACAGGGACTAAAGTTAGTTCCTCCTAATGGAGAAGAGAGAGATGCTTTGAGTTCCAACTTATTGTTTACGACGCAAAAGCTAATGTGGAGTTATTTTTTATGACAGGTTGGCCATAAACAGGAACTGGGATGAGTTCCCTACTAAGTGAATTTAAGATTAACTTACTACGTTAACCCTATTTATTCACAGTATTCACACATTGTTCAAAAAAAAGTGTTGGTTACCTATGCTTTTGCTAATTTTAACTATAATTTTCAAAAATTAAATACAAATTACCGGCTAAATAAAAATATAATTGTTTATATATTAAGTAACTAAGATATTACGATAAATAAATAGATAATATTTATTTAATTGACATCTATATCAGCCTAATTGATGATGATAATCCAAATCTTCCACCTCCTGCTCACATACCTCGGTTAGACTAATATCTACCTGTTACGATGGGTAACCGGAAATTACTGGACCGGACTCATTAGGTTGGCCCAATCATCTGAGGAGGGAAGCCTTAGAATGGATTCGCGTCTTTCGGACCTCCGTCTGACTTGTGAATACAAGCGAGTGGGGGTGGTACCTGCAAAGACACTCCGATGCTTAAGTTAGCAAGGGTGTAAGCAGGTCTAGAGAGTATTGGGAGTTGGAGATCCTTGAGGGATGTCAGTGTATTTATAGTGGTGAACCAATAACCACCGTTGAAGTAGTTCCACCTTCTAAGGTGGATAACCGTCCCTTTATCGTAGGGAAGTTGAGATATGGCTCCTGGAAGTGGGTTGAGAGATTTTAGGGCAGTTACTCATTTGAATGAGTGTTTATCTGCCAGCTAATCTTCGTTCCTGACTTCTTTAGGACGATTCGTGGCAAGAACCGACTTCTCAGGGGAAGGTCGGCGTGAGATGAGGCTCAATCCTTTGGATTGGGCCTTTCATTTAGACTGGAGCCTTAGCTTTGGGTCAGGGTATGAACATTACCCATCCCTGAACTTATCATCCATCCATAACATTCAATAAGTATAGAACAATGGTTTTGTTTGTTCGGGTTGTTAAATGATCTAACTTCTAAGGTTTTTTGTTTCGTTATTTGAGTTTAAATTAACTGATCACATCACATGAAATATAAGGCTTCATTTTCATAAAACAAAATAGTTACAATAACAATGTAGATAAAGAAAACAAGTACTTTAAAAAAACTGCACTCATCGTGTCCAGGCTTGGCACGGGTGATAAAACTAGCTTACTATGAATTATCGCCTAAATAAAAATATAATTGTTTAAATATTTATTAATTAAGTTATTACGATAAATAGAGAGATCATATTTATTTAATTGACATTTATATTACTGTAAATAGATTTATTAATTAACTAATATTAACTTATTAATTTAATGAACTTATTTTTTAATAGTATTGCTTCTAGGATAACCTGCCACATGGCAAGTTATCGTTTGTTGAACAAATTTACTTTCAGCATGAACTCCTCCTTTTTGATACGTGTGCATGGACCCAGGTCTTCTATCCAACGGTTGGAGTTGCTATATATATAATACAAAAATGTGAAGGATAAAGTCACCATTGGATGCTCTCTACGTCGTTTCCCTGTACCTGTGGCACCAATCCCTTCACCTTCACTTCGGCCAAAATTTTGAAATGCCTTCCCTAACATCAGCGGGCCGCCTCCCTCACGACATATGGACCGTCATTTCCAGCCTCGTCGCCGCAGACTCCGTCCACAGCCTGTGCGCTATGCAGATGGTTTGTCGGGCCACGCGCGATGCAGGCCGGGAGGGCGTCGCCCTTGCCAGCGTCTCCATACCTTGCCCCATTGAGATGGCCATGACTTGGGACCGTTGTCACGAGGCAGTGGATTTCTTCAGTCGCTGCAGGGTGAGCGGCAACCCGAAGATCCTGTTTCGGGAGGGACTACGGGAATGCTTCCATCGAGGTCATCCGGATGCGGGGCTGGATCAGCTATGTTCTGCCGCAGTGAAGGGCCATATCGTCGCCAGGTACGCCGCGTCGTTGGCGACCTTTCTTCTCCCGGTGAGGACGGGCGCCATGAAACAATCTGTGGAGTGGTTTCGTTCGGTTGCCGACTCCGGTCTGCTCCGGGAGTGCATGAGATTGTGCTGCGTGGTCCACTTGTGTCCGTCGCGGCCTGAAGTCCAGCTGTCCCAGATAGGAGACAATCTCGTGTGTGATTCGTCTTGTTGCTCGACCCGGGGCAAGACCAGGGCCATCTACAACTATTACCGTTGCGGGAGCCAGTACCAACATTGGCGCTGCTACGAAGGTGGCAGGACCCTGTCATGCGTCAAGTGTCGCGCCGACTACGAGTTAATATTATTTGTCAACTGGTGGTGACATCGTCTCGTACAGATCTGGTTCGGGCTATTAACTAGGCTTTTCGAGGATGGCCTTTCGGTCTTTTACATTGGAGCACACTGTGACTGGGTGTTTTATTTGATGCGTCAAGGATTTATAGTGTTCTGCTTCTTATGCGTGATGCCTTTTCGTCCTTTGGCGACACTAAACTCTGGCGACTGTTCCTGTCCGTCAACATGTAGTGTAGTGTCAAACGATAATTAAAGTAAAATGGAAAAGTATAAGTAATCAACAACTTTTCTAAACAATGTGAATTAATAGAGTTAAAATACTAAATTTAATTAATAGCATAAAATTAGGGTGTAGCGTATTTTTATTTGGTCGGTGGTTGTTCAAGATGGCCATTGTTTATCATCTAGCATTTCTGGAGAAAAGTATAGGTAACCACCAACTTTTTCGGACAATGTGTAAATAATGTGAATTAATTGGGTTAATGGAGCAAATTTAATAAAACAGCCCTTGACACTAGTTGAGGTTACGTGGCTTTCTGCTCATGTTGGTTATGCTTCTTGGATGCTTCCATTCGCACGTTGACCGTAGAGTCCCAATAAATGGGTAACGCATGGGGTTTCGGTAGCCAGTAACACGTCTGTGGCCAAGGTGGCCCACAGGTGGAGACCACAATCTATCTGGTTTATTCCACTATGCGAGGAATTCCAGTTAATGTCCTGACAATACTCTTATTTCCGTCAACTAACAAAGTACCTCACTCAGAATCCAATTCCGTCCGACTCCAACCTCATGTCCCTGTCCTGGTTACCAAACATTTCCTTTTCAGGACCGACCATCCCTGTGGCCGTTGGTAAATGTGTTTCCCATTTCAGTTGTTGTCCCACGGAAGTTCCTGACAACCAAACATGCCTACCTTTATTGCACCGTAACCCATTTGATCATGGCATATGCGCTGATCGTTAATGCATACCACAAACAATACTGGATGGTGGGCTTTGCATTGAGCACCTCAAACGCACGTACCATACCATGGCTCCAGCACCTATTTTCCGCCACTATGCAGTGCTAAGGCGCTTGGATCCAAAGAAAGGGTTTTCTTAATTTTGGTGTACCCATAGGCCGTAAGATCAACATGGAAAGTGTCATGTTACGCATACTTAATTTTTCTGTTGTTACAGATAAGTTTCATTCTTAATTTTTCTCCCATGTTTGTTTAACCGAACCTGTAATCGTGTGTTTGGATTGTGTGTGGTTAGTCAAACTGAAGTTTGAATGAAAGTGATTTTATAAAATTGATTTTGGGTTGAAGTAAGTTTGTGTCAACATGATTTATGTTTGACAATTCTGTACTAAAATTGATTTTGATAAAATAAATATTTTTTGTATAATATTAGTTAAAATCACTTTTAGATAGATAATTACTAAAAATACACACATCCAAATGTTAATGCTACTAATTAAATTTAGTTTTTTATACCCTATTAAATTACATTGTTTACACATAGTTCAAAAATGTTGTTAAATACCATTTACTTTTCCGCGTATTTATTGCTACACCTGCGCAAACCATGGACCTCAATACAGACCACATTTTCCTATATATTTTCCTCGTTAAGCGCTAAGTTAAGCGATAACCCTTAGTGGATTATCATTTTCTCGTATTGGAAAAATAAAAACAAGTACATCGATCAAACAAAACAAATTAATACGGATAAACAAATAAAACGGAACGGATAAACAAAGTCCCGATGAGGAGAGAGTATACGGTGGGCGAAACTTTTGGAGAACAGGGGCAGGCAGTCGGTCGGTACCAGTATCCGATTCGGTGCCCGCTTATAACCATTCGCTTTGACATATGGGTCAGCATTGCAACGAGGGTTGCGTCGTCTTCTATTAGGGATCTGTTCAACATGTAGGCGAGTTGCGGGCTATTTGCGGCTACATGCAGGTCCGACGGCGTGTACAGGCATGCCCTGGTTTCGGAGTTGCCCGTTGACTGCTTCCTGTACCGCTCTGGGCGGGATGCAATGGGATTTGTGAGCCGATGCGCCAGGGCGCGGAACCCGACAGCCCTGCTCCGGCAGGGGATGGTTGCCTTATTCTGGCTTGGCCCCTGCAGATCTGGTATACAGACCATGACCGAGGCAGTAGATTTGGGTAATGTGGAGGCATGTTACCTCAGTGTGATGCTTCTATGGTCGCTTGATGATGAGGACGACGATGACATCCGCCACGGGCTTGCATTTTTCGATGTGGTGCGGGAGTCTGGTGCAATAGAAAGGTGCAGAGAGTTATTCACGCTGTTGTTGGCGGGCCCGTGGTCGGAGATAAACCTGACCGACCCAGCGGAGGCCGTAGCATGCCGTTCCGGTGGTTGTTCTAGCTAGGGAACAATGAGCGTTGCAAGCGACTTGTTCGGTGTGATGTGTGTGCGATGCCTGGCCGAGTACGAGGTGCGGAAGTTCCTTACTTCTGTTCGCAATTAACTATTGATGATCGATGCAGGTCAAGCTGTTCATTCACCCCTCCGGCTGATAGGATATGATTGGGTCTACCTTAATTTGCTACTATGTAGTTGTCTTATTAGTATATGTCGTCTTGCTATCAATTTATGTCAATTATTAATAGATTATCCTGTGCACAACCATTTTCGTTTTTCGCCATCTCGAACGGAAAAATTATGTGCTATGCCAAATCAGTGAATATCAACTGACGATCACACAACAATGTAGTTTTTTTTTTTTTTGCTAAAACGATGTATTGCAATTGAAAAAATATAGGTAACTAACAACATTTTATAAAAACGTGTGAATAGTGTGAATTAATATGGTTAATTCGGGGATAACCCTGCCAAGGTTATTCGGGGATAACACTGCAACAGTACATCTGGGTGCATATTAGTTACGGTGATAACCAGTAACGTTACTGAAATTCAAACATCCCTAGGAAGACCCTGACCTCGAAATCCGCGAGGCACTGCCCACACGATACACGGGACATGTCCTTCATACCAGTCATGGTGCCCCGGGTGGTGCAAGCGGTTGACCGACAAGCCACGATCTATCCCGGATCCGATGGTCTCTCGTCGATCCATCGCTCCCAGAAAATGTCTGTGAAGAACTCCCTGCACATTTCGATCTTTCCGGAAGTGCGTATAAACTCTACCATTTCAACACCCTTTTGCACTTCTTCTTCGTCTTCATGTTCGCACAGTAGCAACATGGCAAACAGGTGACCCGATTCGACGCTTCCCTCCGTCGCGGCCCTGGCAAGCAGTTCCATTCCAATGCCACGGCGTCCAATCCAGAAATACTCCGTTAACCCCTGCCGGAGTATAGCATCAGCATTTCCCATTTCGACGCATCGATCGAGGAACCTCTTTTCAGCCCGGTCAAGGTAAAATAAAAATGAGACCAACCGTATCTGCCACATCGTCGCATGCTGGTATACAGCGTCCGAAGTACATGCATCAAGGAACACCTTGCAAGTAGCCTGCATGCTGAGTAGGTCTCGGATCGAATTCGATGCAACCTTCGAGGCAATCCTCACCCATATATCGCGAGACAGAATATTCAGCGGACACTCGTACTCGACGGGTACGTCCCGTTCCTTTCTGCGTGCCTTGGAAGCCCCATCCATCTGCAAGGGCTTGGATAAGCGGAGATTACGAAGAGTACAGAGGAGGGGGAGTTAACAGACGGAGTGTCAACTCATATATAATATTATTATTATCATTCAAATTTGTCGGGTATGGCGGTGGTACGGTTGTGATATTTGTAATTCCAATTTCCAAAACGCATGTGTCCTCATTTATTAACATATTTTTATTGTTATAGTATTGTCCACATGGCAATAATTATCATGACTTCGTGTAAGCGTTGCCCAACATTATGAATAGTGACAGATAATTAATACGCTTACAAGAGTAACTCCAATAGTATAAAAGTGGACTCCCTTATCTGACATAGAAGGACTTTGAAGCGTTGGAGTGGAAAGGAAAGCAATTCCTTCACGTGGACCAAGAAGAGGAGTCCCTTCTCAGAGGGACTCTTGTATTCGAAACAAATTTTTGACACACGGCAAATAACTAAAAAATAAATTAAAATACATCACATATATATTCAATTAATAATTAAATTATATTAAATAATTATTTTATATTTAATTAAAGATTTATATTAATAAATTAAATATAATTAATAATTATATTAAATAATTATATCTTTATTTAATTAATAATTTATCTTAATTATTTAAATCATAATTACTATTGTTCCAAGGGTTACCTGAAACTGTAGGTCGATCTCGGACGAGATCTTCTATACTGGTCGGAGATGACGTGTCCGGCTGGTGGGTGGCGGCCGGAGCTGTCGTGTCCGATTCGTTGGACTGACTGCACTGCTGATCCTTCATCACCGGAGGGTGGGGGTACCTGCAAGAGACTCCGATGCTTAAGTTAGCATGGGTATTAAGCAGGTTTTATGTAGAATCAGAGTATGAGTTATACCTGGGTGCTCTAGTGTATTTATAGTAGATGGGGCTGACCTTTCTGATAAGATAAGTTAGTTATCTTATCTTTATTTTGGGTGAAGTCAGCTTATCTTCAAGGGAACCGCCTTTATCTCTATAGGCTTGGATTGCCTTTGGATTTGGGTCGTGTTCCTCTATTTGGGCCCTTTATTGGGCTCTCCTGTTGATTTGGCCGACCTCTTTGAGAAGAGGTCGGGTAGCCTGACCTGAAGAGGTCGGTCGCTTTGTCGCCAATCATCCCAGGTCGGGTAGATCGACCCAGGGTATGAACAGTGCCCCTGCTTGAGCTTGGTCTTTTTGTTGAGGTCGAGTCTTTGACTTCGGTCCTTCTCTGACGAAGCCGAACTCAAGCATTTTGTCGATTTCTTCCTTTTGTAGAATCTTTTGAATGTAGAACGTTTCCCTCTAAAAGCGCGCACTTTTATATCAGTGCTTTGTTCTTGAGAACGTGAGAGGGTTTAATACCTTCATTAATTGGTATTAATTGCCCCGTTTTCCCTTGGCTTTTTATTTTGATTTTCTCAATCAAAAACGGTTTCTCTTCTTCGCTCTTCTTCGTAACTTCTCCCTTTACTCTCTCATTTTCTGTTTCTTGCCTGGAGTTCGTAGTTCCTTCCCGCAACGTCTATTCTGCTACTGCTTTCTGTGGAAGAGGGGTGATTTCCAGATTTCTCCTTCCATCTTCGCAGTTTTCCGCTTCAAGGGGTGGCTTTGTTGCTTCTGCTCTTCAGCTTTCCTTCGAGGTTTTCTTCTATTCTCCGGGTTCAATTTTTCTTCCTCTGTTTCTTTATATGTCTGGTTTTAGAAAGTTTGACTTTTGCTCAGAGAAAGTTTGGATTTTTCTGCTTTACTGTGCCTGATTCTTGCGTGTTCTGGAATTTCTTCATTTTTTGTGCGAATCTTTTTGCTTTTCTTGTTGCTTGAATCTTTTTAGGGCTTTTGCATGTTGTCGCCGTTTCTGATTTCGCCTTCGATGATGGTTTTTGCTTGATTCTGAAAAAGGTTGCATCTTTGATGATTTTCTGCTTGGCATTTTTTATGTTTGACAATGCTTTTTGCTGATAGACTGTAGAAAGGTAGTGACTTAGATGACTTTGTGTTTTTACTTCCTTTGTTTCATTTGAAACCTTATTTTTATGTTTTATGAGTGCCGGGACATAAGCTGTAGAAATTTCCTGAAACCTTGCTTTGTTACTGCCTCCAAAGGATGCCCCATGACTTTGGTTTGAGTCTTGGGATTTTCCTTTTCTGTTTGTTCGCCTGTATCATATTAGTCGAGTTGTTTTGCCCTTCGTCCGAGATGTTTTTCAGTGATCCAATTTTCCTTTCTTATTTGTAGGATTAGTCGGCCTCATGTCTTCTCGCCATAACATTGTAGAGGTGTCTTCTAAAGTTCCCGAGGGGATGTCCGATTGGCTGGACTCCCTTGTCTTGATGTGTGTCTCAGTTGTGGATGCTGAATTTTGTGTAGAGCTGAGAAAACGTCATAGGATCTGTGGTAACAGTGCTCGGGAGGGGGATTATGAGCTTGTAGCTCCTGACTCTGATGAGAGGGCTTGTTTCCCTACTTTCGTCGAGGGGGAGCGTCCCTTCTTCTACGCCTATGAGTATTTCTTCAGCCAGTTGGATGTTACCTTTCCTTTTACTGCTTTTGAGACCGACTTGTTGTGGTCCTGTAACATTGCTCCATCCCAGCTTCATCCGAATTCTTGGGGTTTTATCAAAATATTTCAACTGCTTTGCCAAGAGTTGGGCATAACACCTTCTGAAACTCTTTTTCTCTATCTTTTTGTTTCCGCCAAGCCTGGTGGTTCTTCGAAAAAGAAAGCTTCCTGGGTTTCTTTCAGGTCTGCCCAGGGCCATAAAGTGTTTGCTATGTATGATGAGTCCTTTAAGGATTTTAAGAATTACTTCTTTAAAGTTCGTGCTGTCGAAGGGGTCCGCCCCTTCTTTCTTGATGAGAATGACGAGCCTGCTTTTCCTCTGGAGTGGCAAAAGAATGTGAGAGTGCCACGTTATACATGGGAGATGCTTAATGAGGTTGAGCGGGCTTTTGTATTTGTTCTTGAAGATTTATGGGGGGAACCACCCCATCTGGATACGAAAAGATTCTTGAGTGATCCATCTTTAGTTCGAACTGCTTTGGGTACTGTCTGACTTGTTTTTATACTTGCTTCTGAACTTTTCTTCTCCTGTATTGTAACTCGTCATTTCGGTTGATTCTGTATTTTCAGAGATGTCGAAAAATAATGATTCTATGAAGGCCTACAGGAAGGCGAAGAAAGTTGTTGCTGCTCAAAACATCTCGGCCAAGGCGGCCAGAGAGGGATCTTCACAAGTTCAGGTGAAGTCGCTCGTACTGAGCTCTCCTGGGCCTAGGAAGGTGATTCTGACTCCTCGGGTTCGTCTGGCCGAGCCTCCACAGCCTTCAGTTGCTACTTCTGGTGCTCCTCCCAATAAAAAACAAAAAACAACTGAGGCCTTCAACCTTGACGCCCCTGATTTTAATGCAATCGAATTTGTAGATCAGCAGATCGGTCCCTACGGTACCCTCCCCATGGATGATGTGTCAATCCTTCGCCATTTGGATTTTATGACCCGAAACAGTGTTAAAATGGCATACATGGGGGCTGCCTTGTACCGAACTGCTCAGAATCTTCCTCTCCATGCCACTAAGGAATTTATGGAGGAGGCTAAACAGGAGTTCGACCGGATGAAGGGCCTGAAGGAAGAGCTTGAGGTAAAGGTAGCCAAGTTGGAGAAGGATCTGGAGAATGAGAAGGCGAGTTCTCTCTCTCTGGCGGCTTCGGTGAGGCTGGCCGAGGATACGGCTATGAGACATAAGGACAGTTATGTGACATCTTATCGGGAGGTGGTGCGCCTGAGGGAGGAGTTGGAGAATGCCCGAGCTGATTACTCCGAGCTTCAAGGTCATCTTGTTGGCAGTGTAACTGCTGCTTATGAGAACCTGAAAGAGCAGGTTCGGGTTATTGCTCCCGAGGCTGACCTCACTCTCTTCAGCCTGGATAATGTTGTTAGGGATGGTAAGATTGTCCCTGATGACGAGGATGATGATGATGTCGAACCTCTCCATGTGTCTTCTGCCAAAGTGTCGACCTCTTCAGTTCCTCCGGTTGTGTCTGATCCAGATTGCCAGATTCTGAACCGGGATGATGGAACCGTAGATGCTGTGCCTATCCAGACTCGGCCTCCTTCTCCTCGTACTGATGCTGCCGGGAAGACTCCCGATCTTTGCTGATTTCCATTTGGATATTTGTGTGGTTGGCCCGGCTTGTGGGCTAGTTTAAACTCTTTATTCGTGGTTTGAATATTTTGCTGTCTGTTGATATTCCTTTGGGTTGCTTGTTTAGCAACTTTTATTTTGAAAAACAACAAGTATCTTTCAAGCTTTTGGGGCCTGACCTGGAGGCTTTATAATATTGTATTCTATATCCCATTTGTTTGCGCCTGTCTTAGCTTTTATATGTTTCGAGGATGTTGAAGCCTTGTTGCTTAGCCTCTTTGAACTGCTTTGTACTTGGAGGTTGTAGATGCGTGGATCCGATTAGCAATCCATGACCGGCTTCTTTATCCTTTTCCAAGTAGTTGACCGACGTCGTCATGTCGGTCTTTTCTCGGCTATTTTTAGTAATCTTCTTTTTGGACCTTGGTCAGGTCTCTTTCAGTGATTACTTGTAGGAAACCGACTTCGTTATGTCGATCTCTTCTAAGTTATTTTTGTAATCCTCTTTCTTGGATCTTTGTCGGATCTCTTTCAGGGATTACTTTTATAACTTGTTTGTTGTAGTGGACCGACTTCATTATGTCGATCTCTTTTAAGTTATTTTTGTAATCTTCTTTCTTGGACCTTTGTCAGGTTTCTTTCAGGGACTACTTTTATAACTTTTCATTTTGGGCTGACTTTGTCATGTCGGGCCCTTCTAAGTTAAAGTAATCCTCTTTAATAGGGTTGGCCAGACCTCTTTCCAGGGTTTACTTGTAACTTGGGTTAACTTGGTCTGACTTCTTAATGTCGGCCTGTCTTTAAGTTATTATTTAGCAATCCATAAGACCTCGTCAGGTTCTTTTTCGGATCACTTTCGATAACTTCTTACATTATTCTGTGTTCATCTTTGCCGATTTGTAGAAGGTGGTTGCTATCTTTAGATCGTCTTTTAGGTGAATCGCGTTTTCACCTTTATCGGACGATTGTCTTTATCATGATCGTGCAGTGAAATTGTTTTTCACTTTATGCCGATCTGTTGCTTTATAATCGGACGATGAATGCTTCAGATTAATGTGTATTGGAAACTTGTAGAATATCTAAAATATATATTTTATTTAAAGGAAAATATATACATATGGGAATTTTTCATCCCTTTAAGTCGGATAGTGTCTGAGTCTCAACTTGGTACCTCATTAAAAAACCCTTTCAGGAAAAAGAGTGCATCCAATAGTGAGATCTCTTACTTTTTCTAGCTGTAGTACCTTCTTAGGTTGCAGGCGTGCCATGATCTGGGAAGCTCTCGTCCATCGAGTTCGGATAGTCTGTAGTAGCCCTTCCCAAGTACTTCTACAACTCGGTAGGGTTCTTTCCAGTTTGCTGCCAACTTTCCTTCTCCTGGTCGAGTTATTCCAATATCATTTCGGATTAGGATGAGATCATTCTCTACAAAACTCCTTGGCACTACCCTTTGATTATATCTGGAAGCCATTCGACGTTTTAGTGCTTCTTCCCTGATCCGAGCTCTTTCTTGGATTTCAGGTAGTAGGTCGAGCTCTTCCCTCTGAAGTTGGGAGTTTGCTCCCTCATTGTAATGAACCACTCTAGGCAATCCTTCCTCAATCTCTACTGGAATCATCGCCTCTATTCCGTATGCTAACCGGAAGGGGATTCCTTTGTGGTGGAGTGTGGCGTCGTTCGATATGCCCATAGAACTTGTGGAAGCTCTTCTGCCCAAGCTCCCTTTGCGTCTTGTAATCTCCGTTTTAACCCGGCCAATATGACTTTGTTGGCAGCTTCAGCCTGTCCATTGGCTTGCGGATGTTCTACGGAGGTGTACTGGTGCTTTATGTTCAAGTCGGCTACTATTTTCTTAAGCCTGCATCTGTGAATTGAGTGCCATTGTCTGTGGTGATGGAGTGTGGAACCCCGAACCTCGTGACAATATTTCTATATAGGAATTTTCGGCTTCTTTGAGCAGTGGCGTTGGCTAGGGGCTCTGCCTCGATCCATTTTGTGAAATAGTCTACCTCTACTATGAGGAATTTAACTTGTCCTGATCCCTTGGGGAAGGGTCCGAGAAGATCAAGTCCGCATTTTGCAAACGGCCAAGGCAAAGTTACGCTGATGAGCTCTTCTGGCGGGGCGATGTGAAAGTTGGCATGTTTCTGACATGGTGGACATGTCTTTACAAATTCGGTAGCTTCTTTCTGTAGAGTTGGCCAATAAAATCCTGCCCGGAGTACTTTTTTGGCAAGAGCTCGTGCTCCGAGATGATTGCCGCAAATGCCGCCGTGTACTTCCTCTAGCACATCCTTTGTGTTGTTGGTCGGCACACATTTTAGTAATGGTATTGAGATCCCTCTTTTGTACAGGATGTTGTTTATAATAGTGTAGTACTGTGCCTCCCTTTTTAACCTCTTTGCCTCCTTTTCTTCTGTGGGGAGTGTTTCTGCTTTGAGGTAGTTAATTATGGGGGTCATCCATCCTTGGTCCTGACTTATTATGGCTAGGACTTTTTCCTCTTCCGAGATTGAAGGGTTCTGTAGCATTTCCTGGATGAGGCTTCTATTGTTGCCCCCTAGTTTAGTGCTGGCTAGTTTTGAAAGTGCGTCAGCTCGGGCATTTTGTTCGCGGGGTATGTGGCAGATCTTATATTTCCCTAGTTGTCCGAGCTGTTCTTTGGTTTTGTCCAAATACTTTTTCATGGTGGGATCTTTGGCTTGGTAGCTCCCCGTTATCTGTGAGGTGACTACTTGTGAATCACTGTAGATGTTGAGTTTTTGAGCTCCAACCTCTTTAGCCAGCTTTAAACTAGCTAATAACGCTTCATATTCCGCCTGGTTGTTTGAAGCCGGGAACCCGAACTTGAGGGAGAGCTCAACTTGGGTTCCTTGGTTACTTTCTATTATCACACCTGCGCCACTTCCAGTCTTATTTGAAGAACCGTCCACATAGATATTCCATTCTGTGGGGATTTCCAGGGCATCTGAATTCTGCGATGAAGTCGGCCAGAGACTGTGATTTGATGGCCGTCCGAGCTTCATATTGGAGGTTGAACTCAGATAACTCGACTGCCCATTGTAAAATTTTGCCTGCTAAATTTGTTTTCTGTAATATTCCTTTTATGGGCTGGTTAGTTCGAACCCTAATGGTGTGAGCCTGAAAGTACGGGCAAAGTCGTCGGGACGTTAGAATGAGGGTGTAGGCAAACTTTTCTATTTTCTGGTAGTTCAACTCGGATTCCTGTAGCGCTTTACTAATGAAGTAGACGGGTTGTTGCCCACTTTTTTCTTCTCTGACTAATGCTGAGGCTATTGCCCGGCTTCCTACTGCGAGATATAATATGAGTGGTTCTCCTTCTCATGGCCGAGATAGGATAGGTGGCCGTCCTAAGAATTCCTTGAAGTTTTGGAAGGCTTGTTCACATTCTGTTGTCCATTCGAACTGCCTTCCCTTCCTCAAAGTAGCATAAAAGGGGAGAGATCTTATCGCTGATCCTGCTAAGAACCTGGATAGGGCGGCCAATCTCCCGTTGAGTTGCTGTACTTCTTTGACACAGGTTGGGCTCTTCATGTTGAGTATGGCTTGACATTTATCTGGATTTGCTTCAATTCCTCTTTGTGTGAGCATGAAACCTAAGAATTTGCCTGCTTCTACTGCAAAGGTGCATTTCGCAGGATTGAGTCGTATGTCATGCTTCCTTATAGTGTCGAACACTTAAGCCAGGTCGGACAATAATGTCTCTTCGCTTTGTGTATTTATTAACATGTTGTCTACATAGACTTCCATGATTTTTCCGATGTGATCTGAGAAGGCTTTATTCATTAGCCTTTGATAAGTTGCTCCCGCATTCTTGAGACCGAAAGGCATCACAATGTAGCAGTAATTCGCTTTCGGCGTTAAAAATGAAGTCTTTTCTTGATCTGGTGGGTACATGGGGATTTGGTTGTATCCCGAGTATGCATCCATAAACGAGAGGTATCTATATCCGGAGGAAGCATCTACCAGAGCGTCGATACTTGGGAGTGGGTAAGGATCTTTTGGGCAGGCTTTGTTGAGATCGGTGTAATCGGTGCACATTCGCCACTTCCCATTTGATTTTTTCACCAAGACGACGTTGGCTAGCCATAATGGGTACTTGACTTCTCTTATGAATCCTGCCTCCAGTAATGCTTGTACCTGTTCTTCCACAGCTCGGGATCGCTCTGGCCCAAGTTTTCTTCGTCTCTGCTGTACCGGCCGAGATCCTGGGTAGACTGCCAACTTGTGGCACATTAGTTTGGGGTCTATGCCTGGCATGTCTGCGGCTTTCCATGCGAAGAGATCGACATTGTCTCGTAAGAATTGTACCAGTAATTCTTTTGAGTCTCCTTTCAGGATCGTGCCGATATTAGTTATTTTATCCGAGGTGTCTCCAATCTAAACCTTCTCTATCTCACCTTCTGGCTACGGACGGAGTTCTTCTCGTCTCTGAACTCTGCCAAGCTCAATTGCATGAAACTTTTCTCCTCTGCCTCTGAGGTTTAGACTTTCGTTATAACAGCGGCGTGCCATCTTTTGATCTGCTTTTATTGTGGCTATCCCCTCTGTAGTTGGGAATTTCATGCATAGATGTGGAGTCGAGACTATTGTGCCGAGTTGATTCAGTGTTGTCCGACCTATCAGGGCATTGTAGGCTGAACTCACGTCGACCAAAATGTAGTCTATCTTGAGTGTTCTGGATTGGTTTCCTTTTTCGAAGGTTGTATGTAGCGACACGTATCCTAGTGGTTGTACCAGGGTATCTCCCAGTCCGAACAGACTGTTCGGGTATGCCCTAAGCTCCTTGTCTTCTAGGCCGAGCTTGTCAAAGGCAGTTTTGAATAAGATGTCGGCGGAGCTCCCTTGGTCTATTAATGTGCGGTGCAGATTGGCGTTTGCCAATATGATGGTGATGACCATGGGGTCGTCGTGTCCCGAGATGATACCGGATAGTGAATGTGATTGCAGGGATGTCGGGCGCTTCTTCCTTTCCCTCGACATGGTATACTTCTTTGAGATATATTTTGTGAGATAATTTGGAGATTCCTTCCCCTGCGAATCCACTGTGTATCATGTGGACGTGTCTTTCCGGTGTACGAGGTGATCGCGCGGTTCGTCCGATATCTTCGTCCCTTCGTCTCTTTCTTTGGTCGTCATCTCGGGTGGCTAGAAACTGATCTAGTTTTCCTTCCCTCACCAATTTTTCTATGTTCTTTAGATCGAAGCACTCGTTGGTGGAGTGCCCTCGCGCTCGATGATATTCGCAATATTCATTCCGGTTTCTTCCTCCTCTTTTGCCTTTGAGTGGCCGAGCTGGGGTATTTTCTCCATATGGCAGACTTCTTTGTATACGTCGACTAGGGATGCCCTGAGAGGGGTGTAATTGTGGTATTTTTTTATTTTCTCCCCTTGTCGATCTTCTTTCCTTTTGGATTCCTTGTCTTTGTCTCGGCAGGGGACCCCGGATTTTGAGGTTTCTCCCAACCGAGCGTTTTCTTCCATGTTGATGTATTTTTCTGCTCGTTCCTGCACTTCGTCTAAGGAGGTAGGGTACTTCTTTGATATGGATTGGCTAAAAGGTCCTTCTCGTAGGCCATTCATGAGTCCCAGGATGGCGGCCTCTGTTGGCAAGCTTTGTATGTCCATGCATGTTTTGTTGAATCTTTCCATGTAGTTGCGGAGGCTCTCCCGATCTCCTTGCTTGATCCCCAGTAAACTGGAGGCGTGCTTGGCCTTATCTTTCTGGATGGAGAATCTGGCTAAGAATTTTTTGGCCAGGTCGTCAAAGTTTGAGATGGACTTTGGAGGTAGGTTGTCGAACCATTTGATTGCTGTCTTCGTGAGAGTTGTTGGAAAAACTTTGCAGCGAACGGTATCTGAGGCGTCAGTGAGGTACATTCTGCTTCTGAAATTGCTGAGATGATGGTTGGGATCTGTGGTACCATCATACAAAATCATATCCGGGAGTTTGAAGTCTTTTGGAATTTTGGTTTTCATGATTTCCCTGGTGAATGGATCTTGTTCTTTGCGTGAATTTTCCTCAGGAGTGGTCCGAGGAGCTTTTGATTTGAGATCGGCTTCTAATTGTAGTAGTTTGTCTTCCAATTCTCGACGCCGCCGTACCTCTCTTTGTAGATCCTTTCCGACCTCTCGTTGTTTTTGGGTTTCTTTTTCAAGTTGCTTTAAGCGATCTTGAAGTGCTTCTATTACCCCCGGATTTGATGAGTTTTTGTCCCCGTTGGATTCCGGAGTATCCTTTTGGTGTAGTGTCCGCGTTCTTGTGCGGTGTTCTGTTTTCCAGATCTGAATCGTGGTCGTTGTCATGGCCATCCGCCATGGTGTTGGGATGACTTCCAGGCTCCCCGGCAACGGCGCCAATGTTCCGAGGGTTACCTGAAACTGTCGGTCGATCTCGGACGAGATCTTCTATACTGGTCGAAGATGACGTGTCCGGCTGGTGGGTGGCGGCCGGAGCTGTCGTGTCCAATTCGTTGGACTGACTGCACTGCTGATCCTCCGTCACCGGAGGGTGGGGGGTACCTGCAAGAGACTCCGATGCTTAAGTTAGAGTGGGTATTAAACAGGTTTTATGTAGAATCAGAGTATGAGTTATACCTGGGTGCTCCAGTGTATTTATAGTAGATGGGGCTGACCTTTCTGATAAGATAAGTTAGTTATCTTATCTTATCTTATCTTTATTTTGGGTGAAGTCAGCTTATCTTCAAGGGAACCGCCTTTATCTCTATAGGCTTGGATTGCCTTTGGATTTGGGTCGTGTTCCTCTATTTGGGCCCTTTATTGGGCTCTCCTGTTGATTTGGCCGACCTCTTTGAGAAGAGGTCGGGTAGCCTGACCTGAAGAGGTCGGTCGCTTTGTCGCCAATCATCCCAGGTCGGGTAGATCGACCCAGGGTATGAACAACTATAAATAATTATGCTAAATTAATATTAAATATTATTTATAATGTTATAATAAATTAGAATTAATTAAATTTGTTTACTTCAAAAAAACTAGATTAAACACATATGGCAATTTCACAAAATTTGTCGTCAACTATATATTTTAATTATGTTTTTTTATATAATTTTACAAATAAATTTAATCTCGAGTTATATATTGCGTATTATTGTTATATATGAAGTTATTATTGTTATTGTAAAAAAAAATATTAACTATATTGATTTTAATTAATTAATTAAGTGGGATCACATCAGGGACTAAAATTAGTTCCTCCTAATGGAGAAAAAAGAGATGCGTTGGGTTCGTATTTACTGTTTATGACGAAAAAACTGATGTGAAATTATTTTTTATGATAGGTGGGCCATAAATAGGGAATGAGATGAGTTCCCTACTGGAAATAGAGACTCAAAACATCTCTCTCTTCTCCATTAGGAGGAACTAACTTTAGTTCCTGTTGTGGTTCCACTTAATTAAGTAATTAAAATACTTAAAATTAATGTATTTTAACTTTTTTCAATATTATTATTTAAATTTATAAATTTAAAAATAATTCACTATTATAAGATATTAATATTAAATAAATTCATATATAACAATAATACACAATATAAAATTCGGGCTAGAAGTAAAATTGGAAGAAGATGAAGAAGAGTAGAGAAAAGTGTGAGAATAAAAGTGTATGTAAGTGGTATATATAAAGTATTAAAATATTAATTTATTAATAATAACGGTAACATAGTAATGGCTAGTTTCCAACAACTAATTTTGCAACGGCTAGTTTTACAATTGCTAATTTTAATAATGTCATTAGCATTTTAAATTTTAAAAATAAAAATAACCAACCCAACCAAAAATTATTTTATAAGGTGTAAAAATTAAATTTATTTTTTAGTGTAAGTAGATTTAATTAATTATAATTTAATATAATAATATAAATAATTAGGGTTTGTCAAATATAATACTTAGAAGTGCAATGGCTAAGTGGTAGGTAGAGGTTGCTTTTGCTCCAAGGTTCTTGGTTCGAGACCTTGTGGAGACATTTTAAAAATTTTTTCAAGCAAACCAGTTCGGTTAGATCGGTTCTTACCAGTTCACACCGGTTTTATTCCTTAAACGGTGTAAGGAGTAAATCGAACCGAACTAGGGTTCGGTTCTAGTCCGGTTCACTAGTTTTCTGGTCGAACCAGCCGATCCAGTTCAGTTTTTACAACTACGGATTCAAATACGAACATAATTTCAGAGACCAATAAGTATTACCTCTGTGTTGACAATTAAGTTGTTTTAATGGTAATTAAGATCTAATAATGGTTTATAATAAAAGAAGCATTCTTTTGCAACAATGAACCTATAGTAGTAGTTAGGGGTGTTCATAGATTAGATCATAACCATATAAATCCACAGTATTTATCCGTATCTAATCTGTAATTTGAGGATATGATTTGATCTGTAAGATGATCGGATTGGATTGAATCGGATCCACACTCTAATCAGATAGAATTGAATATGCTTACAAAAGTAAACAGAAAAAATTATTTACCTTTTTTGATAAAAAATAAAATTTTTTATTATTTTTTATTTTATGGATATATTTGATATCTGATCCAAACATAAAAAGTGCGAATATCGAATTTGATCTAATGAGTTTAGTACGGATTGGATCGAAATTTCGCACTTTTTACGTTTGGATCAAATATCAAATATATCCATAAAATAAAAAACATTTAAAAATTTTATTTTTATAAAAAAGTCAATAATTTTTTTTGTTTACTTTTGTAAACATATTTACTTCTATCTGATTAGAGTGTGGATCCGATTTGATTCAATCCGATCATCTTACAGATCAGATCATAAACTCAAATTACAGATCAGATACGGATAAATACTGTGGATTTATATGGATATGATCTAATCTATGAACACGCCTAACTACTACTATAGGTTCATTGTTGCAAAAGAATGCTTCTTTTATTATAAACCATTATTAGATCTTAATTACCATTAAAACAACTTAATTGTCAACACAGAGGTAATACTTATTGGTCTCTGAAATTATGTTCGTATTTGAATCTATAGTTGTAAAATTAATTTGTGTTTTTTCTATTTTCAAAATTAATTATATTTTCATTATATACCATTATTAATGTAAATATAAATTTCACTGAAAATTTATTAATTTACTTGATCTATTTTATTGTTAGTATTGTGATTAAGGTTATTTGTTTTGATATTAGTGTTAAAATCTACTGATATTATAGTTAGATGATAGGCTTTGTGAATTTATTATTTTTTTTATTGTGTCAAAATAAGATACTATTGTAGTATTAAATTTGTATGATTTTTTTATATTACTTATTTTTAGAAGTTGAGAATTGATTCTTCATAATAGTATAAGATTACATTAATACCCTTATTTATATTATATGTAAATTATGATTTGTTAAGACAAGGGATAAATGTATAATTTCATTCATTTTACCATATTTTCCTTCATTTTCTTCTCATTTGTGAGGAGAAAATAATGTAGTGGGTCATACATTATATTTTTTTTCCCTTTTATTTTCTCTCCCCCCATTTTATTTCCTTTCAAATTTCGTCATTCCAAGCAATATGTAAGTGGGACAACAACGCTTCGGGTAATCAGACGCTCCTCCTTATAAATCCATCGTCACCCCCTAAGCTTCTCTGGTCGTGATACTTGCCTCACGTTTGCCCCAATAGGGTGAGACTGCGTTCCTTTTTCAAACCCGCCACCGAACCGGACGATGTCGCAGGACTCCGTCCCGAAAACCGCGGGGCACATTAGTCCCGCCGTTCTGCAGGGACTCTCAATCGGCGGATTGATCAGCCTCATCCGCACGGAGGAGAACCATGCAGAATGTTCCATGGTCGAGGAAGCGTTGGTTAGGAAAGAGGCCTGGCTCGAGGAGAAAATCCATCGACTTTTGTGCTGGGCGAGCAGTGGCGAGGCGACCGCGGATACGGATCAGAATGAGGAGCTGCTGGAAGCGGGGGACGGAGACAAGCCACAAGGAGGCAGAGAGCCGTCGGCGCTGGATGAGATACACCCTTTAGAGTCCACGGAATTCGCTCTGGAAAGGAAGGCATCTGATATGAAGAGGATGGTCGCCGCACTTCTCAAGTGGGAAGAAGACCAGACTGCTAGGTGGCATGGTTTGGCACTGAGGGTCGAGGCTCTGGATAGGACGCTTATAAACAAGCGCCGCCGTGTCGTGGATGGACCGTCCCTGTCGTCGCATGCCCTTGACCATCCCGAAACAACGGCCGTCGATGACGACGGTTCGATTGGCAACTAACATGTAGCCTTATCGGCGTGGTCCTAGAGCACGCCATTTAAGATTCCAAAAAATACAGCCGTTGCCGGTGATATTGTTCAGCTCACCGCTCGGTATTTTAGACGGCTAACATTTTGTTTTCGGGGTTTTATAATATTGTGTAGAAATAACATGGCGTTCTAAGTACTGCCCGACGTAAATGCCTATGTATACCCTGTCTTGGTTTTCTATCGTGCTTTATTTTAATATAATACAAATATAATTATAAGTGTTTAGTATCATAATAAAGATTAATATTTAGAGGAATCCACGCTCAGGGCACCCATCATAGTTGTCGCCGAGAGCGATGGGTAGCTCCGCCATAGAAGCCACCTTGTACACCACAGTTGAACGGGCTGCATCCAAAAAAACCTTGTCACCTACATGCTAAACAGATCCCGGATCGAGTCCAACCCAACCCTCGCGGCAGTCATCACCCATATAGACAGGTGCAGAAGACCAACCAGACCGCCGCGCGGGGGAACGCCTGTCCCTTTCCTTCTCTCATTTCCGACCGTCTTCTCCATCCTGACTGTGGCCATGGTAACTCCCATTTTCATCCCACGCATGGGTATTGCTGGTGGGGTGGGGGGATTCAAACTGCAAGTTCTCTAAATGCGTTAGCATATAGGTTAGGTTCCGTGCCACATACGCCTATATTTATGCCCACGATAACCGATGCACCGTCTGTGGGTTTGACACGGCAATCGAGGAGACTGCAAACGTAATTATTAACGCTGGGTATTGAAAATATCAAGGTGGTTAAAGAAAATCCGAGAGGAATATTGATTAAGTTCCAAAGTAAATCTAAAATCAAGATCTAAAAATCAGTTAATCTTCCAGCGTGAATTTAAGATCAAATTCAAGATATGGAAAGTGTGAGGAGCGAAAATAGGAGGACAGGGAATGAGAGGCAAAGAGAGTGAGACAGAAGCGAAAATTATGGCAAAGTAAGACTATAATAATATATTTATCTATGTATAAATAACAATATAATGTTGCGTTTATAAAATTTCCTGATAAAAAACGTATTTTAGATTGTATAAATAAGTACGACTATATTAATATATTTAAATATGTATAAATAACAATATAATGTTGCGCTTATAAAATTCCCTGATAAAAAGCGTGTTTTAGATTGTGTCCTGGAATTTGAATGTACTATCTGGGGCCGTGTTGGACACGTGGCGACATTCTGACCAACACGTGGGGGCCTTGCTGTAACACGTGAGGGCATGTTGAATAATTTCCATAATACTATAATACAATTCAAATGTGAATGTTCAACAAAAACACTATTTTCTTTCCATATTAAAAATAATATCTATTTCTGTTAAGTATTATAAATATTGTTTAATGTTAACAATGGACACATCGTTAATTTCACGTATGACTCAGAACGTTTAGCAGTCTTCTCCCTACGTTTGGAATTCAAACTGGAATGTGGGCCCCCCGCCATTATTCCTCCTGTCATCCATTCATATGCTGATCCAAACATAGACTAACTCGGGAGTTTAAAATTTAACTGAAATTAACCCTTAATAAAAGCCAATGGCTAATCAACGTAACCAAACAGATAATTCACAATTAAATTACCGTGAGTAACCATGTGTCAAACAGCCGTTGTATCTTAAAGGACAGATGTCCGTAACATGTGCCCTTGGTCTCGCCAGTTACCGGTACCCATCAGTTTACAGCAGGGAGTGGTTCATTTCCATTTTTTTGAACACTTATATAGAGTAAAGTACTGGATAGTATCCACTACCGTTTACAGCAAGCTTGGCTTCGCTGAACACCAAACAACACTTACGTGACAACCAACTCCTCAGCCAGACCCGTTCCCTGCACACCAACCCGACAATGTCGCAGGATTCAATTAACCAACCGATTCCCGTCCATAGCAGGGGGCTCGAGGAACTGTCGGTCTTGGAACTGATCGAAATCCTCGTCAGGGAGGTAAACTCTTCAGACTGTGATAGGCTCATGGCATTGAACCGCGTGTTGGTAGCCAAAACCACTGAAGAACTTCGTATACACCGTGAAGAGCTGGCAGCGATGAACGTGGCGCAGGCGACTCCCTATCTAGGGCAGAATACGACGGAGTTAGGCGTCGACGAGGGGGACAGCGCGACGACCTGGCTGGAGACGCAGGTCGTAGATGCCGAGCAAGAACACAAGGCCATGGTTCGCCGACTGACACCCCAGGCAGCTGACTCGACGGTCTACACCGGTAACCCTCATCAGCGGGAAGAAAAAGAGACAGCAAAGTAGCGTGCATTGGAACAACGGGTGGCGGAGCTGGAAAGGAAGCATGCAGTGCTGCTCCATCGTTTTGGTGCTACATCGCCGCCGACGGCACAATACCATAGCCACCCGGGGACACCAACAGCGGATGATGACGTTACGAGAGGCCGTTGACGTGGCAGTCAGATGCAAGTCCCCTAAAAAAAATACCATCGTTTGCCTCTTTTTAGTAGTAATATACCGAAACTGGCCCCTTTTTTTGTGGTAGCTTGGGTACTTATGTGATTCTGACACTTTTTTTATTTTTATTATTGAGATTGTGGTGGTGTTTTTAAATGATGTGGAGAGTTGGTGTGTTTTTTTTTTATGGACGATCACAAATCTGACCCTCAGATTTGCTGTTTTAATTTTTTTTAAAAAAATTTACAAATCTGACCATGCTTTAACGTTAAAAAATTTTTGAAACATGTAAATTGGACCCTCTAATTTGAGGAATTTTGATTTTTTTTATGTTTTTTTACTCAAAACGTACCCTCGATTTTCTTACTCAAAACTTACCCACAGTCCTACCCAGAACCGAGGCTCAGTTTTCCACTCAACCTAAAATGTAACCCTCAGTTTTCTACCCCTACCCAAATCTGAGTCTCCTATTTGTAGTTTCTAATTTTAAGAAGAAAAAATTATTTCTATATCCATAAAAAATACACCACCTCTTCATAACTATGCATAACACACTTCTCCAGTCCATTACCAAAAAAATTAGCTGTTTTGAAATGCAATGTAAGGGATCATGACGTCTTGGTGTAACTTAGAACACGCAATGTGATGAATTAAGGCTTTTTCCCCCGTACCGCTAACAATGCTCATCGGGAACAGACAACTAAACATGCAAACCCGTGCTGATAGGCTGAATAGTAACCATGCGAGGACCTTTTTTTTTCCTCCTCTATAATTATACATTACAGTCACTGTGTCAACATAATCAGCCTCATCCGCTGGCAGCGCGGCAGTCGCGTCAGCGGTCACTTGCGTCCAGTCACGTATATACCGCGAAACATACCCGACACGTTACTTGCACGTGAAACGAGGCGAGCTCGCAAAGGATTGAGGCCAACTCTATTACGTTTATTTTTTTGGCACATTGGTGTAATCTTGGTGTAATACTCAATTATTGATAGAATTATTTTTATTCGTAATCATTTTTTATGATTATTAATTTAAAAACTGTAATAAATAATACCAAAACTATGCAAAAAATCTGCATATAAAGGACAAGATGGAAAAAATCTGACAAATTTACTGCCCGTTTGTCTAATAAAGGGATGAATAAACCGAAACAAAACAAACAAACAAACAAAAAAGCCAACAAAGGACGACGGCAGCCAAATAGCAACGTGGTGCAGACAAAATTTCGGAATCACAACATAGTAGCCGTGCAGAACTAAACTCCGGTGGATGACGCCGGTCCGAGCTTATTGGCCGATTCATACCAGGCTTTGTCATCGCGCAACCGGTGTTTCAGGTATGCAATCTCCTCCTCCATCTGGAACAGACGCTCCGGAAGGCACAACCTAGCCTCCCGCTGCAACTCATCTACACGTTCCTTGTACCACTGGGCGACCAGGAAATTAAAGTCCTAAACCTTGGTTCCCGTCTCAATCAGCAGTACCTCCAGGGCGACGAATGCCGCGTCCTGCCTTGCGACATATTCGTCGGTCGAATAACCCCCGAAAGCGGCGAAGTTTACCCCGCTCGGGGTGCTGAAGACATGGACTCCGTAGCCGTGGTGCACCTTCCCCCCTACACGAGCCGGGGATAGGGGGTAAAAATCAGGCGGTTCTACGCCGACCTTTGTGCATGCGGCCTTCAGTTTCTCCTCCAGATCATCAACAATGACGAACTTGCTGGGGTCCCAATCGGGGGCAAGATCTACAACGAGAGAAAAGATGAAGTCGAAAAGCGAAAATCAAGGACATAGAAAGCCATTTAAGAAAACCGTAGCTCAAAGACCATGGCGGGTAGAAGGAGAGCGTACCTATATCAACCTCTTCGATCTCACCGTCAACCAGCCCATCCCCGACGCCCCGTTCGCCTGCCACAGCGTCTGTTCCGGGCACTGATGCCTCCGAGGGCCAACCGTCGAGGAATTCGGAGAAAGGTTCTATCTTATGTAACAATGAAGGCTGTTTGGGATCCAGCGGCCGTTCCTATACTTCTACCGTGTGATTGTTGTTTGCCGAAACGTTCCGATAGGGGGTGATTTGGTGTCACTCGTGTGGGGGTTATATAAAAGTTCCACATCCAATTCGCCAAGTGAAACGTCACACTGGTAGCAGTGGGAAACGACTTGAGTAAATGAGGTATTTTATCTCCATCGGTTATCGAGCTCAAATTCAAGTTACTAGAGGTGCTTCTTCACGTGGGCCAAGAAGATGTGGGTGAGTGAGCAATTTCAAATGGTTGCTTTTTTAGAGTTCCTATTACTGTGCATGTCAGAAGGGGGAGTCCCTCCGAATGGTGACTCTATGTATATCAAATAAGGTGAATTATATGGTAAAGATGTAAGTTCATAGATTTTTCTTTTAATAGAATGAAAGAGAGACTAATAAAGGTAGGACCCACATTTTGAATAATAATAAAATTATAAAAAATAACTATAAAAGGAATTATATTCTCTCTCTATAACACTTCAATCTGTACAATAGAGTGCCGCATCCAATAATAACTTGTCATTTGTTAAGTTACTTAAAAAATAAATAATTATAAAAATGTTAATTAGTTAAATAATTATATTAAATAATTAGATGACAAGTAATTCGATAACAATTATAATAACCAATTACAATAAATAATTACGTTTTTATGTAATTAAGACAAATTTATATTAATTAGTTAAACATTAATTAATTGGGTAATTAAATTATACATAATTGACTAATAATTATAATAATTAATAAGAATAAGTATTTAAATTTTTATCTAATGAACGATTTATATTAACTAATTATATCATAATTAATTAATATTTAATACTGTATAAATATTCATACTAGATAATTTTTAATTAGATTCACTTACATAAAAAAACAAATTTAATTTTTACACTTTAAAAAATAATTATTGGTTGGGTTGGTTATTTCTATTTAAAAAATAATTCTTGGTTGGGTTGATTATTTCTATTTTTTCGATTTAAAGTACTAACTACGTACATATAATTTTATTCTCACACTTTTTTTTCTTAGTTAATTATTTTTAAATGTCTTAATTTAAATAATACTATTGAAAAAATTAATTAATTTTAGATATTTTAACTGATTAATTAAGTGGCACAACAACAGGGATTAAACTGAGTTCCTTCCAATAGAGCATCCATGGTGCTGTATGAGACTGTTGGAGGCAAGATTAAGTGTAGTAACTAAAGACAAAGAAGACTGATATTTACAAAAATACTTACTAAGGACTGTATCGTGTGCACAAAGTCGTTACTAGGAGTTCTAATATATCAACAGATAAGGTTTTTGGCAAATCAGGAAAGGCAGTCCAAAATAACACGGTCACACCCTGTTAATCAACCCAGATCGATTCATTCAAAATCAACAAAATGGACCAGCAGCTCCATGTATGGGTTGGTGCTGGAGATCTCAAACACAGCCAGCTTCTGCTCAGTTATGCTGCACTTGCGCAAGAAATCCACCCACCCTCCGCTGATGGCGCCACAATTGCACCTTCTATTGCCCCCGTATCTGCCGTAGACCACCCGGACGGAAATGTCCCCTGAACGCAGAGTGATAATCGCATCATCGCTGACGTCCTTTCCAAAGTGCAGCACATTTGGCTGGGCAAACCAAAAACGAGAAGGAAATGTACTTAAAGGCATGTTTAACATCAATGCAATGTGCATGAAGTCAACCATATGTAAACAGCCACAATTGATGCATGTTGGCATGCAATTGGGTGCTTGTTTCCTAATAAATTGAAATTTAAGAACAACAGACAAGGCATTACCAACAGATTTGTCTAATGAATTTCAACTCAACAACTACTCCACCACATAGCCAACCATTAACAACAAAGCAACAGCAGAACACATAAGATGTGGATCACGTACAACGGCACATAGGCCAACAAAATAAGGATAAACAAAAGAACAACACTTAATGTCGACCACCTAGGCCGCAACATTACCTTCAATATCGGGAACAGCAGGGGAACAAAACAGATAATGTGGACCACAAATACTCCCAACGAAACAGGTGTATATATAGCAAAGAGGGAAAGCCATTACCAGGAAGTGGATGCCCAACAGCCTCTTTGTGATGTGCATGATGAAGAAGGGGTGCTCGGAACGAAATGTCTGTTCCACCTCGGCTGCAGCCGCACTCCTGGGGACATTGATGCACCCCGTTCGACGCCGGGGCGATCGAGAAGCACGTGGACGGTTCCTTGGCACCTGGGGGGCTGTCATGTCGCCGGAGTCACCACCAGATGTAACATACGTCCTCTCCACACCGAGCGACTCAAAGATGCGAACGCTGAAGTCATCCCTGCCCTTGTGCTTGAACAGCAGAATGTTAGTAGGTTCTAGCTTGTATTCATAATAAAACCTTTGCCATCCCCTCCGGAGAGTGATCTCCACCGGTCCCTTGCGGCTGCATGCAATCTTGTAAGTACGGTTTGACCCGTCGGCGACTGTGATGTAGATATGGTTGCAAGCCTTGGGGAGGAGACCATTTGGTAAAGGTAGACGCTGCAAATATGGGTACATCAAAACAGAGCGTAAGAGACAGAACTAAATGCGGGGAGTGGAGTCAGAAATATTGGATAGCACAGGAGAGGAAGATTTAACCTACAGTTGGTCGCGAGGGGTCTCCTGCCGCTGTGAAAACCCTAATCACGGCAGCTTTCGCCTTAGATTCGGCCATCTTTTCATCAAGGCACCAGATGAGAAGAAAGGGATATTCTGAGAAGCACAACTTACAAGAGCACCAACACACTAGATAGCGTGTGAATCGAGCGGATATGAAGGGTGAACCCTATCTAATTAATTAATCAATGTAATCAGAGCTCCACTCCTTGGGAACATGTGCCATCACCCTTCGATGAAGTCTTCTCCTAGAAGCCAAAAGGTGTCGTGCCTAATGGGTCAGAATGGGAAAATTTTTTTTTGGGTCCTGTCAACCCAGACTTTGAATTTTAAAAACCGGTTTCATTCCCACCCCCATACTTTTTTACCAATTACAAAGCAGCCCCCCGCAACATTATTTACAGACGGGAAAAAATTTAATTATATTTACTGGATGTTTTTTTTGTTTACTTAGGTTAATAATAATCCCTAAACTGTAACTGTTAAATAATTATCCATTGTAACTATTTAAATAAAGATCAATGAAATACATGTTATAATACTTAACTCACTAAGAATTATGATACATAAATTTCACCGATTAATTATATACTAAGTTACACAACGACTCAAATTAACACATTCGTGGCTGTTTCAACTGCATGTTCATTGTCTTAAAAGCATTAATGTTTATAACGATATTTTTTAATTTATAAACTATGAGATCTTTAAAAAGTTTTATTACCCGAAAAATTCAAATATAAACATAAAATTCTTAATTGTTAGTGGTGCGTAATTTTTAACTCACAAACTAACCGGCAAGTGCACTGGGTCATGCCAAGTAATACCTCAGGTGAGTGAGAGTCGATCACACAGGGATTGATGGATCAAGCAACAATGGTTGAGTGATTGGCTTAGTAAGACAAACAGTGATTGGCTTAGTAAGACAAACAGTGATTGGCTTAGTCAGGCAAACAGAAAAGAGTGTTTTGGTATTCAAAAGCATTAAACATTAGTTAAAAAATTAAAACAGCAAGCTGTAAACAAGTAGTGAATAATATATGGAGAAACAATTAAGGATTTAGAGATATCTATTCTCCGGACGGAGTTTTCGTACTAACTATTTTAATCATGCAAGATTCAATTCATGTCAAATTATATGTGACTAATAGGAGAGTTGGGGAAAGTAAAATAAACTAAAGTTTAAATCAGAATTATTAGGAGATTGCGTGGTTGCTTCTTGGAGAGTTGGGGACCACTCGAATCCTTAATAATCCACGCCTAACTTGAGAAATCTCAAGATACGTGCAGCCTTGGCCGAATTGATGGAGACAAATTATGGGCTATTATCTATGGTTGGAAAGCTCTGGAAATAACTTGAGAAATCTCAAGATACGCGCAGCCTTGGCCGAATTGATGGAGACAAATTATAGGCTATTATCTATGGTTGGAAAGCTCTGAAAATTAGCTCTCAAAGTCTATGGCATTAACAGTTCTTCGTTTAGAGATTAGGGTTTAGGACTTGTGGTTTTTCGGATTACGCTTTAGGTTCTACCGGAAGACATTCGATGGTTCAAATCACCGGACCAATTAATAATCGGCTCTGACAAGGCTTGATGGGGACACCATGCGGAGCTCTCAACCACCGCGGAGATTTCGGGGAGGATTCAAGTGAGAGAGCATACGACGAGAATCCGCCACATCCAACTCAAAACCTTGACGTAGTAAGTTGATGGGTATCCCGAGTTATAAACTCACCACTCTTCCTTGCTTTATTTGATGTGGGACTAACTTCCTGCAACCATCACAATTGCAACGTTAACAATTGTTAGGTAACTCCACATCAGCTTTTGCATCTTAAACAGTAATACACAGTATATAGTTTCAGACTACACTGACTTGTCAAATTACTTAATACAAAGAAAGCCATATTATTGGACCGGATAATTTAATATAACAATTTAAGGAGGTTATTCAATATAAATATAATTAATTATCTATTTAATTAACAACTTGTCAAATGGCAAGTCATTATTGGCTATAGTTAATCCCATTCAGATGGACTTGGATCTATGGAAAGCTGTGCAGGGACCAACTTGAGCTTCTATCCAACGGTTAGGGATCCAAATGTGTCAGAAAAAGTAACACGGGCACTCAGCATTGGAGTTGCTCTCACACACTAGAGTTTAGGGTTTAAAGCCTTAGTGGCTAAGGTTTAGGGCATAGAATTTACGGATTATGGTTTTCGGTCACAAGGGATATATGCAAGTGGTTAGAGCCTAGCGTTTAGGATATAAAAACGAATGTAAAAACACAGAAATTTAAAAATACATTCTACTAGATAGATATTCCATGCCAGTTTCCTAAAAACTTCTCGGTAAATGATTTTTACGATGTATGTTGCAAAAAATTAAAAAAAAAAGTAACTATTTCATTTGGTTAAATTTGTGCAGGAACAAGTTGACGGTCCGATCCCGTCATATCCAGCAAAATGAGCATATCTAGTTGTAGATAACCTACAGATAGACTATTCTAGTATAAAAAAGACCAAAGCATTAATGACCAATAAATTTTTGTTGGTATCCATACCTTCAAACTCGATTAAGGTACTCCATTTATACCGTTGACTTATTATTTGATAATACGTATGACCCGTCACCTGAAAATTTTAAAAACTGATTACACGATTAGGATAAGTTCGTAAATTATAAACCATATTAGACTACCCTACAATTATTATACAATGCAAATCGGATCGAAGGATAGACTCATCATCTCTAAATATATCAAATTTTCGAAAACATATTCACTCCTTAGGGTTTAGGGTTTAGGGACTTAATAGTGGCTAAGGTTTAGGGCATGGGAATTAGGGATTATGGTTTTTGGTCAAAAGGGATAGATGCAAGTGGTTACGGTCTAGGAATTAGGGGTTAAAAACGAATTTTTTTAATCCACAACTTCATCTCTAAAAGAGTATATAGATCAATAAACACTATACAGGGTTGTGCATGCCTGATGTCCATTGCTGCCGCTATTCTTAGCGACTCCCCAAGATCTCTAACACACCACTAAACAGTCGCAACGTCCCACTCCAGTATCACGCCACCACGCCGTCGCAGAGACGTGACACAAATCTGTTGTTCAACATGGTGAGGCACAGAGTTTCAAAGGACGTGGGAGGAAACGTATGGGTGACTCTGGCGACACTAAATTTGTGTATCTGCAATTTGCTGGGGCACTAAGACACAACGTTTCAGACGCCAACTTTTTACTGCTTTCCCCTCATTGAGTTCTTAATCTTTCTCATCCTGTCTATCCAAACCTTTACTTTTTCCCTTTTCCTCTCTTTGATCCTACAACCAAATTTCTCCTTGGAATTTTTTAAAAAAATAAACAAGTATGGCTTCTTCAACGATTTCTTTCTCTAAATTGGAAAGTAAGAAAAACAAGCCATATCTAATAATGACGACCATTATCATCGTCTCCACAAATACACAGGTGCACCAGAATAAGCCATATTTAGCACGGATACTTTTAATTAACAATCTAGAAAATTACCCTATTTTCGAAGTAATTGTCTTTTATTTTTTAAATTTTAGATAGAAAAATCTTTCTTAAATATCGCTGAATCTCACCATTTATATTGACATTATACTTCACACTAGATAAAATAAAATATGAACCTGTATTAGATAATGTAATATAATATATTTCACTATGTATATATTTATATAAACGTATGGATATTACGCATATATACAAAAATATCCATTTCATTATATATTACATTATTAGATAAAATGTTAATAATTACACTCCTACTCGTAACATGCACATATAAATATAATTTATGCTATACTAAGTTTAATATTATAACACCCGTGTCTTTGCTTCTGGGCCTAGCTTCCATGCCATGGCAATTGGAAAAAAAGTAAATAATAAAAAACCAGGAACGATCCTTGTGGGTCTGCTCTTCTTGGACTTCCCCTGGCCCATGACCCAATAAAAATTAGATGAAGGACACTCTGGATGTTTTCCGCTACTACACCGGCTAGAAAATACTTCGCCTTTCATTCGACACATAAGACCCTAACCCCTTCGTCGTTTTGCATCCAACCACCAACACCTCTTCTGGGAGACTCTCGCAAGAAGTTTCCTCAGTCCACAGATAACAACCTACACAATCCAGGTAAGTCGTCCCGAATCCCTTACTGTGATTCGATTTAGAGCGTCTGTTGGTTGCTTCACGGAATCCCACCCATCTGATTGTGTGAAACTGATATCATCCACAGCCGAGACCGTCTGTACATGTTGCATGTTTTTTCCTACAAAAAAAAATGTTTTCCACTATGTTTCCTTGCATCGTCATTCTTGTTATATGGGGCCTTTGATTCGACGGTGGGGAAAACCATTATCCAATCTCGTTGGTGGTATCCCTTCATTGGGGTGCATTGTTTGCTGAACCCTTGCCTTTGTTCCACTATCCTGCGTCGGCTACCTTCTCTGCATGTTTCATCTAACATGCAATCTTGACGGTTTTTATCATTCCTTAGTCACGTTGCCTCCCTGCTTGTTTGTTTTACTTCGCGATTCTCGTGTAGAACCACCGAGTTCGACTAGCAGAAAAATGACTCACTCTGGAACCCCTTGTTTTACGTTCCAAAGCTTTTGCACATGTTTCTGTTGTTCGCTTCCATTTTGTCCCCTTCTCAGATGAAACCCTAAACCCTAACGATATTTTCGGTTTATTCAATTTTTGACAGTGTTTAACTATTACAAAAGTCAATAACGTTTCTCCAATATTGTGTGCTGTTGTTTGAAATACTATTTAACCACCTCTAGATTACGACTCTCAGTGCTGGTATTTGTACTGTAACAGGTTATCATGTCTTCATCCAGGAACAAGGGCAAGCGACTTGCAACAGACCTTCAACAAAACCAGCAACACCACCCATTGTGTTGTCTAAAGCCAATAATAAGGCCCCCAAGCTTCAAACTGGTAAGCCCCCTCCCCCCCCCCCCCCGAGACGTACATCAAAGGACACCCAATGTTATTACTTCCTGAATGATCAATGTGTTGGCCAACACTTTCCTGTTTTTTCGCAGGCCCTCCCGATCGGTCCAGACAAACTCCCGAGCGAGGCCCTGTACATGACCCTGATGGTCCCTGACGGCAGGTTTATCGGCCATCGGTGCTTATGGGAACAACAGCAAAATGGCAGCATCACATTGACCCGCGGTTGGCCAGAGTTCTGCCGGACGTACCAAATTAATTTAGACTCCATACTTCTTTTCAAGCACAAGGGAAACTCTGAATTCCAAGTGCGTATCTTTGACTTCGGTGGACGCAAAAACACGTACCGCCCCCAACCGTCAAAGGAGCCTCCGTACGAAGCGAAAGGTACTTACCGGCGTGCCCGCTGTATCAACAATCCTTCCTTACACAAGGCGAAAGTGATAGCCCAGACGCACAAGACCAAATGGCCATTCTTTGTCATGGACCTCACTGACCGCGTCTTGCACTCCCACCTGTTGGTAAGGCACACCAATTCATTTTCTTGTATGTGTCTTCAGCATTAAGCTTTTTTCTCTGTTAATGATCTGCAACTATGCTACAATCAGCTAAATGTCCCTCATCTGAGCCATTTCACTGGTCAGAGACACACGCTCTTCCTGTCACACGGACACATTGAGGTCGAGGCAACCAACACCAGATTTAGTGGCAAGCGAGACGATAGCTTCAGGGTCATCTCTGGAGGCTGGGCAGACTTTGTTAGACTGTGCGAATTCGAGCCCGGAGGTGTGGGGATCTTCGAGGTCATGTCAACTGAGCCAGTCACAGTACTGCAGGTCCGATGTCGCAACGATGCTGCAAGCTCCTGACCCTTTTTGCTATCCTTATGTTGTTAACCAGACTTGTATTTTGTGGATGAACTTTGTGTGTATCACTTTTTGCGAATTCCGTTACTTGATGTGCTAATTCCTGGGAAAACAATAGACCAAGTTTCTTGTATTTTGTGGATAATGTTGTATCGCTCTTTGAAAATAGACTGTGTTTCTTCACACACTTACTATTAACCAACAACGCCTGGGGTGTCGTCTGCGTGTAGTGGCGGACGGCTGCTGCTACGACCTAAATCGCGTCCCAGCTTGCTAACCAAACTGAACTCCATCTGCAACCTTCTTACGTTACACTGACTAGTACTGGTTTACTTCAATGGATTTCTCCATTATTAGTTCTCTGCATTCACTGTGGTGTAATTAAAACGGCTTAATAAGGACAAACAAATGTTTCTCATACACCAGCTCCCAATTTAAGGTTAATCTTGAAATCACTTGAGATAGATTTGTACAACATTTGCATCTGCATCAAGGTTTTACAGGTACATGTCCATGTAGAAGTGCTACTTTACTTTTTTTTTTACTACTTGACCAGTTCTACAGGAGGATCTGGGTAGCATTATTAAGGTAATGACATAGTATTTGGCTCTTTTTTTTTTTTGACAAGAGTCCAGGCCCATGGCGACATCGAACCCAAAACCAACAACTTCCCTATCACCAAACAATTTCCCACCTATCGACAAAAAAAAAGGCTTTCCCTAAAAAACGACAGTTTTGCATCTTCGTTTCCACCTCCATTGCCACTGCCAATTACCGACGACCATTACGAACTTCTTCTTGCCAACACCATTTTGCGAGATAGCATCTTCATCATGTCGCTGTGTCTTAGGAGTGGCCATGTTCTGTTTCCTATCTACCATGTCAGACCCATTTCCTTCTCAGATTTGCACCGCTAACTAGTTGTCGTCGTCGCCACTGTTGAAGACCCTCGGGCACCTCCTGCATTCAATCTCCCAACCTCGAACCCTCTCACAGTTGCGCTGCATACTCGGTAAACCGCGTCTCCATTTCATCACCGCCATGTGAATGATGACCACTACAACGTCAGTGATAGACTGATAGTTGTGTGTGATTTTTTTTTGGAATGGGGAAAAAAAGCTCGCGTTCCAAACATTAAATTGAACAAAAAAAGGTGGTCCGTTTCTCCGTAAGTGGCTGGCATTGTGCTCATGCCTCACCTCACCAAATCTCGTCTCCATTTCCCCTTGCAGACCAATTTCCACCTCCTTCATCGCTGCGCATAGGTAGCTCTCTTTTAGTGGCCGGCGTTGCGCCGAAGACCTGTCCAATGTCGTTTCCATCTGATCGTCGGACTAAGGACGACGACCATTAGAACATCCGTCGTGATCATCGGTGCTTTTTGGGATATGGGTGTTGTATTGTCGATTTGGGGGGGGGAAGAGGGCAGCCAACGTTCCAAAGCCCATGATGAACAAACAAATGTAGCCCAGTTCGTCCAAAAAACAATCGAACCGGGTTTTATGCATAAAATCGAACCAAACCATGCAGAACCGGTCTACAATTTTCTTAAACTTAGGGCCAAATTTTGCATTTCCAATAATTGATGTATGGATTCAATCCCAACCACCCAAACGGCATCTTTCCATCTGGTCCACCATGGTCCTGATTATACTTTCCCCACCAAAGACAATCCCTTCATTTATAGACGTCACATGTATAAAACTTGAAAGGGCGAAGGTGTCTCGAAGGTAGATTCTTTGGAAGTGAATATGCTAGAGGTAAGTGATCATATCATACTACAATGGTAAATTATTTAAATTTCATATCATAACCAAAAATAAATTTACAATCCAATAATAGCTGTACCAAAAAAAATTAAAAATAACGAAAAAAAAAAAGAGCTTTTTTAAATCTTCATTTTTCATCTAATTAAGCTAATGTAAACATGTGAGTAATGAAATTAATTAAAATGCTTAAATTTAACTTGTATGCAGGGGCATATCCGTATATGTATATGTATATATAGACATTATGATTTAGGTGATCCTTAGTATGAGATGCTTTTAAGCTAAATTGTAACATTTTTTTGTATTATGATGATGTATTGGTGTTTGCTGAATGCTGGATCAACACAGATATACATTAATAATAACTAGATCGACTATAAACTTTTTTTTATATAAAATAGAGTTAATCTCATTTTGACTTTTGAAATTTTGTTTGATACTCAATTTAATTTTTACAATTTCGTTAGTCTCAATTAGAATCTCTAAATTTATAATAGTGGCTCCTGGTTGTTCCTTTGATTATCTCCGTCATCAGAATGCTAATTTGGCACATTTACTTAATCACAAGACACATCTAAGACGACGTCGTGTTGGTTTCGCGCCCAAACCCTATGAAAGCGACGTCGTCTAAGTATAGATGGGTGTTAAAATTCTCCTTCCAAACCACACCAAACAGCAAAGACTCTTAACCGATCACCATTACAACCACCACTGATTTTCTCTCCATGTACAAGTTTCACTATAACTCCCTTCATCATCAACAACAACAACAACAATAAAAACATTCGAATTTTTTTTTTGAAAAAAGGATAGAGGCTGGTGCACGAATTGTGAATCACACTTTTCACAACGCGTACCACTAACCAGCAAGTGCACTGGGTCGTCCAAGTAATACCTCACGTGAGTAAGGGTCGAATCCCACGGAGATTGTTGGTTTGAAGCAATCTATGGTTATCTTGTAAATCTTAGTCAGGAAGTCAATTATGTTTATCAGTTGAATTGTGAATAACCAAGAGAGCATAAATTAAAGGTTACTTGTTGTGCAGTAATGGAGAATATGTTGGAGTTTTGGAGATGCTTTGTCTTCTGAATCTCTGCTTTCCTCTGTCTTCTGATTCACGCATGCACGTCCTCCTATGGCAAGCTGTGTGTTGGTGGATCACCGTTGTCAATGGCTACCATCCATCCTTCCAGTGAAAACTACGCTCACGCGCTCTGTCACAGCACGGCTAATCACCGGTTGGTTCTCGATCCGGTTGGAATAGGATTTACTATCCTTTTGCATCTGTCACTAACGCCCAGCCTTCAGGAGTTTGAAGCTCGTCACAGTCATTCAATCCTTGAATCCTACTTGGAATACCACAGACAAGGTTTAGACTTTCCGGATTCTCATGAATGCCGCCATCAGTTCTAGCTTATACCACGGAGATTCTGATTAAGAGATCTCAGAGATACTCATTCAATCGGATATAGAACGGAGGTGGTTGTCAGGCACACGTTCATGGTTTGAGGAAGGTGATGAATGTCACGGATCATCACCTTCATCACAGTTAAGCGCGAATGAACATCTTAGATAGGAACAAGCGTGTTTGAATGGAAAACAGAAATACTTGCATTAATTCATCGAGACACAGCAGAGCTCCTCACCCCCAACAATGGGGTTTAGAGACTCATGCCGTCAGAGAATACAAAGTTTAGATCTGAAATGTCATGAGATACAAAATCAATCTCTAAAAGTTGTTTAAATACTAAACTAGTAGCCTAGGTTTACAAAAATTGGATAAACTATGATGGATGATGCAGAAATTCACTTCTGGGGCCCACTTCTGTGTGCTGGGGCCCACTTGGTGTGTGCTGGGGCTGAGACTTAAGCAATTCACGTGCAGAGGCCATTTGTAGAGTTGAACGCCAGTTTTTGTGCCAGTTTGGGCGTTCAACTCCAGTTTTTGATCCTTTTCTGGCGCTGGACGCCAGAATTGGGAAGAGGACTGGCGTTGAACGCCAATTTACGTCGTCTATTCTTGTGCAAAGTATGAACTATTATATATTTCTGGAAAGCCCTGGATGTCTACTTTCCAACGCAATTGGAATCACGCCATTTCGAGTTTTGTAGCTCTAGAAAATCCACTTTGAGTGCAGGGAGGTCAGAATCCAACAGCATCAGCAGTCCTTTTTCAGCCTGAATCAGATTTTTGCTCAGCTCCTTCAATTTCAGCCAGAAAAATACCTGAAATTACAGAAAAACACACAACTCATAGTAAAGTCCAGAAATATAAATTTTTCCTAAAAACTAATAGAAATAGACTAAAAACTAACTAAAACATACTCAAAACTATATGAAATTATCCCCAAAAAGTGTATAAAATATCCGCTCATCACAACACCAAACTTAAACTGTTGCTTGTCCTCAAGCAACTAGACAAATAAAATAGAAGACTAATAGGTTGAGAAGCAATAATATCTCAGAGTTTTTGATTGAAGCTCAGATCCTAATTAGATGAGCGGGACTAGTAGCTTTTTGCTTCTGAACAGTTTTGGCATCTCACTTTATCCATTGAAGCTCAGAGTGATTGGCATCTATAGGAACTCAGAATTCAGATAGTGTTATTGATTCTCTTAGTTCAGTGTGATGATTCTTGAACACAGCTTCTTTATGAGTCTTGGCCGTGGCCCTAAGCACTTTGTTTTCCAGTATTACTACCGGATACGTAAATGCCACAGACACATAACTGGGTGAACCTTTTCAGATTGTGACTCATCTTTGCTAAAGTCCCCAATTAGAGGTGTCCAGAGTTCTTAAGCACACTCTTCTTTTTGCTTTGGACCTTGACTTTAACCGCTCAGTCTCAAGTTTTCACTTGACACCTGCACGCCACAAGCACGTGGTTAGGGACAGCTTGGTTTAGCCGCTTAGACCAGGATTTTATTCCTTTAGGCCCTCCTATCCACTGATGCTCAAAGCCTTGGGATCCTTTTTATTTGCCCTTGCCTTTTGGTTTTAAGGGTTATTGGCTGTTTGCTCTTGCCTCTTGGTTTTAAGAGCTTTTGGCTTTTTCTGCTTGCTTTTTCTTTTTCTTTCTATTATTATTATTTTTTTTTTCTGCAAGCTTTGTTCTTTGCTGCTTTTTCTTGCTTCAAGAATCATTTTTTTATGATTTTTCAGATTATCAATAACATGTCTCATGTTCATCATTCTTTCAAGAGCCAACATATTTAACAGTCTTAAACAACAAATTCAAAAGATATATGCAGTGTTCAAGCATTCATTCAGAAGACAGAAAGCATTGCCACCACATTTAACCAATTAGAATTTCTTTTATTAAACTCAAAATTTTATTGCTTCTTATTCAAAAGATCTACTATTTTATTCATGTTTAATGATGATGAGAAAAATAAACTATAACTTAATTGGGGATAAAATCAAACTAGACACTAATTACTACTAATGATCATGTAATGAAGACACAAACATAGATAAGCACTTAACATAGAGAAAACGAAAAACAGAGAAAGTAAGAACAAGGAACGAGTCCACCTTAGTGATGATGGCATTTCCTTCATGAGGCACCAATGATGTTCTTGAGCTCTTTTATGTCTCTTCCTTGCCTTTGTGGCTTGATTCCTAGTGATTTTTGGTATTTCTATCCTCAGTTGCTTCCAATAATTATGTGGAGGGAAGTGCATCCCCTGAGGTATCTCTTGATTTGCAGCCACATGTTCTACCACTGAGCTATAGATCCTTCACATAATTGTTTTACCACACCAAACTTAGAATGTTGCTCGCCCTCGAGCAAAAGAAGAGGGAATAGATGAAAAAGAAGATGTGGAAAGAAAAAACTAGGATTATGAGGAGGGAAGGTGGGGATCCTGTGGGGTCCACAGATCTTGAAATGATCCTGTGAGGTCCACAGATCTTGAGGTGTCAAGGCATTTACATCCCTGCACCAATTTGGGCATGCAAAATGCCCTTGCACATAACTCTGGGCGTTCAGCGCCAGATTGGTGCCTATTTTGGGCGTTCAACGCCCATTTACTAGCCATTTCTGGCGTTGAACGCCAGAACCATGCTTGTTCTGGGCGTTCAGCGCCAAGATGTTGCCCATTTTGGGCGTTCAGCGCCAGAACCATGCTCTGTTCTGGCGTTGAACGCCAGACAGGTGCTTCCTCCAGGGTGTGATTTTTCTTCTGCTGTTTTTGATTCCGTTTTCAATTTTTAATATTTATTTTGTGACTCCACATGATCATGAACCTAATAAAACATGAAAAACCATGAAAGTAAATAAAAATTGGGTTGCCTCCCAATAAGCGCTTCTTTAATGTCCTTAGCTGGACCTTGCTGAGCTTTTAATCTAGCTTCAGCCTTGAGCATTCTTGCTCAATGTTGCCTTCTAGATAATGCTTGATTCTCTGTCCATTGACAATGAACTTCTTATCAGAATCAATATCTTGAAGCTCCACATAACCATATGGTGATACACTTGTAATCACGTATGGTCCCCTCCACCGGGATTTCAGTTTCCCGGGGAATAGCCTGAGTCTAGAGTTAAACAACAGGACCTTCTGTCCTGGTTCAAAGATTCTAGATGACAGCTTTCTGTCATGCCATTTTTTTTATTTTTCTTTATAAAGCTTGGCATTTTCGAAAGCTGTGAATCTGAATTCCTCTAGCTCATTTAGCTGGAGCAATCGTTTTTCTCCTGCTAATTTGGCATCAAAGTTTAGGAATCTGGTTGCCCAGTAGGCCTTATGTTCCAGTTCCACGGGAAAGTGGCATGCCTTACCATACACGAGTTGGTATGGAGAGGTCCCTATAGGGGTCTTGAATGCTGTTCTGTAAGCCCACAGAGCATCATCCAAGCTCCTTGCCCAATCCTTTCTACGGGTATTTACTGTCCGTTCCAGGATTCTCTTTAATTCTCTGTTAGAGACTTCAGCTTGCCCATTGGTTTGTGGATGATATGGTGTGGCCACTTTGTGGCGAATCCCATACCGAACCATGGCAGAGTAAAGCTGTTTATTGCAGAAGTGAGTGCCCCCATCACTGATTAACACTCTAGGGACACCAAACCTGCTAAAGATATGTTTCTGGAGGAACTTCAGCACTGTTTTAGTATCATTGGTGGGTGTGGCAATAGCCTCAACCCATTTTGATACATAGTCAACTGCCACCAGAATATAAGTCTTTGAATATGATGGTGGAAAAGGTCCCATGAAGTCAATTCCCCATACGTCAAACAACTCAATTTCCAAGATTCCTTGTTGAGGCATGGCGTAACCATGAGGCAGATTACCAGCTCTTTGGCAACTGTCACAATTACGTACAAACTCTCGGGAATCTTTATAGAGTGTGGGCCAATAGAAGCCACATTGGAGGACCTTGGTGGCTGTTCGCTCACCTCCGAAATGGCCTCCATATTGAGATCCGTGGCAATGCCATAGGATTCTCTGTGCTTCCTCTCTGGGGACACACCTACGGATAATTCCGTCTGCACATCTCTTAAAGAGATAGGGTTCATCCCACAAGTAGTACTTTGCATCAGTGACTAATTTCTTCTTTTGTATTCTATTGTACTCCTTGGGTATGAACCGTGCAGCTTTATAGTTTGCAATATCGGCAAACCATGGTGCTTCCTGAATGGCAAATAGATGCTCATCAGGGAACGTCTCAGAGATCTCAAGAAAGGGGAGGGACGTCCCTTCCACTGGCTCTATCCGGGACAGATGATCAGCCACTTGGTTCTCTGTCCCTTTTCTGTCTCTTATTTCTATATCAAACTCTTGCAGAAGCAATACCCATCTGATGAGCCTGGGTTTTGAATCCTGCTTTGTGAGTAGATATTTAAGAGCAGCATGGTCAGTATACACAATCACTTTTGATCCTACTAAGTATGATCTGAACTTGTCAATGGCGTAAACCACTGCAAGTAGTTCTTTTTCTGTGGTTGTGTAATTTTTCTGGGCATCATTTAGAACGCGACTGGCATAATAAATGATATGCAGAAGCTTGTCATGCCTCTGTCCCAATACTGCACCAATGGCATGATCACTGGCATCACACATTAACTCAAATGGCAATGTCCAGTCTGGTGCAGAAATGACTGGTGCTGTGACCAGCTTAGCTTTCAGCGTTTCAAACGCCTGCAGGCATGCTGTGTCAAACACAAATGGCGTGTCAGCAGCTAGCAGATTGCTTAGAGGTTTTGCGATTTTTGAAAAATCCTTTATAAACCTCCTATAGAATCCTGCATGCCCCAGAAAGCTTCTGATTGCCTTAACATTGGCAGGTGGTGGTAATTTTTCAATTACCTCTATTTTTGCTTGATCCACCTCTATTCCCTTGTTTGAGATTTTATGCCCAAGAACAATTCCTTCAGTCACCATGAAGTGACACTTTTCCCAGTTTAAAACTAGGTTGGTTTCTTGGCATCTTTTCAGAACAAGTTTCAGGTGATCAAGACAGGAGCTGAATGAGTCTCCATATACTGAGAAGTCATCCATGAAGACTTCCAGAAATTTTTCCACCATGTCAGAGAAAATAGAGAGCATGCATCTCTGGAAGGTTGCAGGCGCATTACATAGCCCAAATGGCATCCTTCTATAAGCAAACACTCCAGATGGGCATGTGAATGCTGTTTTTTCTTGATCCTGGGGATCCACTGCAATCTGGTTATAGCCTGAATAGCCATCCAAAAAGCAGTAATAATCATGACCTGCTAGTCTCTCTAGCATCTGGTCTATGAATGGTAAAGGAAAATGATCCTTTCTGGTGGCTGTATTGAGCCTTCTGTAGTCAATACACATGCGCCACCCTGTAACTGTTCTTGTGGGAACCAGTTCATTTTTTTCATTATGAATCACTGTCATGCCTCCCTTTTTTGGGACGACTTGAACAGGGCTCACCCAGGGGCTATCGGAAATAGGATAAATAATCCCAGCCTCTAGTAACTTGGTGACCTCTTTCTGCACCACTTCCTTCATGGCTGGATTTAGCCGCCTCTGTGGTTGAACCACTGGTTTGGCATTATCCTCCAATAGGATTTTGTGCATGCATCTAGCTGGGCTTATGCCCTTAAGGTCACCTATGGACCACCCAAGAGCTGTCTTGTGTGTCCTTAGCACTTGAATAAGTGCCTCCTCTTCCTGTGAATTTAAAGCAGAGCTTATGATCACTGGAAAAGTGTCACCTTCTCCCAGAAATGCATATTTCAAGGATGGTGGTAGTGGCTTGAGCTCGGGTTTAGGAGGTTTTTCCTCTTTCAGAAGAAAGTTCAGAGGCTCTTTCATGTCCTCTGAATCCTCCAAATCAGGCTGAACATCTTTAAAGATGTCTTCCAACTCTGATTCGAGACTCTCAGCCATGTTGATCTCTTCTACCAAAGAGTCAATGAGATCAACTTTCATGCAGTCTGTTGATGTGTCTGGATGCTGCATGGCTTTGACAGCGTTCAACTTAAACTCATCATCATTGACTCTCAGGGTTATTTCCCCCTGTTGGACATCAATGAGGGATCGTCCAGTTGCTAGGAAGGGTCTTCCTAGAATGAGAGTAGCACTCTTGTGCTCCTCCATTTCCAGCACAACAAAGTCAGTGGGAAAGGCGAATGGCCCAACTCTGACAATCATGTCCTCAATCACGCCTGATGGGTATTTAGTGGAACCATCAGCAAGTTGGAGACATATCCGGGTTGGTTTAACTTCTTCAGTTAAGCCAAGCTTCCTGATAGTGGATGCAGGTATCAGGTTGATGCTTGCCCCAAGATCGCATAAAGCTGTCTTGGTGCAATCACCTTCTAATATGCATGGTATCAGAAAACTCCCAGGGTCTTTAAGCTTTTCAGGAAAGCTTTTCAGAATGACTGCACTGCATTCTTCAGTGAGGAGAACTCTTTCTGTTTCTCTCCACTCCTTTTTATGACTCAAGATCTCTTTCATGAACTTGGCATAAGAAGGTATTTGCTCAAGTACTTCTGCAAATGGAATCTTTATTTCCAGAGTCCTTAGATAATCTGCAAAGCGAGCAAATTGCTTATCCTGCTCCTCTTTCCGGAGTTTTTGAGGATAAGGTATCTTGGCTTTATATTCCTCAACCTTAGTGGTTAAAGAAGCCTTTTTAGAAGGGTTGTTATCAGCACTTGTGTGTGTCTGATCCCTCACTGGCAATTGAGTGCCAGAGTCAGAATCTGGAGTGACGTTAGACGCCAGCTCACTGTCTGTTCCTGGCGCCTGAACGCCAGAAATGTACTCATTTTGGGCGTTCAACGCTGGATTCTGCCCCATTTGGGCGTTCAACGCCAGATTCTTCCCCATTTCTGGCGTTGAACGCCAATCCTGCCTTGTTTCTGGCGCTGAACGCCAGTTTTGGGCATGGTCTGGGCGTTCAGCGCCAGCCTTCCACCCATTTTCTGGCGTTTTAGTGCCAGAATTATTTTTCCCTGGGCTCTTACTGTCCTCAGGTGAATCTTTGGTGGGTTGCTCATTTCTTGAATTTTTGATGCCTTGAGGTGGGGTATTTAATGTTTTCCCACTTCTTAATTGAACTGCTTGGCATTCTTCTGCTATTTGCCTTGATAGCTGCTGCTTTGTTTGCTTAAACTGTTCGTCCATATGTATATTAGCTATCCTTGTCTCCTGTAGCCTGTCCTTGAATTCAGCTAGCTGCTTTGTTAGAAAATCCAATTGCTGATTGAATTCAGCAGCTTGTTTTACAGTACTGAATTCAGCAGTTACTGTTTTAACCTCTTCATTCATGGAAGGGTTGCTGCTTAGATACAGATGCTGATTCCTGGCAACTGTATCAATGAGCTCTTGAGCCTCTTCAATTGTCTTTCTCATATGGATAGATCCACCAGCTGAGTAATCTAGAGACATCTGAGCTCCTTCTGCAAGCCCATAGTAGAAGATGTCTAACTGAACCCACTCTGAAAACATTTCAGAGGGGCATTTTCGTAGCATCTCTCTGTATCTCTCCCAGGCATCATAAAGAGATTCATTATCTCCTTGTTTAAAGCCTTGGATGTCCAACCTTAGCTGTGTCATCCTTTTTGGAGGAAAATACTGATTCAGAAATTTTTCTGTCAGCTGTTTCCATGTTCTTATGCTGGCCTTAGGTTGGTTATTTAACCACCTCTTAGCTTGATCTTTTACAGCAAATGGAAACAGTAATAGTCTGTAGACATCCTGATCTATTTCCTTATCATGTACTGTGTCAGCAATTTGTAAAAATTGTGCCAGAAACTCTGTAGGTTCTTCCTGTGGAAGACCGGAATACTGGCAACTTTGCTGCACCATGATAATGAGCTGAGGATTCAACTCAAAGCTACTAACTCCAATGGAGGGTATGCATATGCTACTCCCATATGAAGCAGTAGAGGGGTTAGAATATGACCCCAGAGTCCTCCTGAACTGTTCATTTCCACTTATGTCCATGATGGATATATGGATATAACTTGGACTGATTTATCTTTTTATTTATTTTATTTTATAAGAAGTAAATACTTAAATAAAATAAAATAACTAAAAAGAATTTGAATTTTGAAATTAAATTTTTTTTTATATAAAAATTAATTAATTAATAAAAAAGAAATTTTTGAAAAAGAGGGAAGATATTTTCGAAAATTAGAGAGAGAGAGAGAGTTAGTTAGGTAGTTTTGAAAAAGTTAAGAAACAAACAAAAAGTTAGTTGGTTAGTTGAAACAAATTTTGAAAAGATAAGAAGTTAGGAAGTTAGAAGAGATATTTTTAAAAGATATTTTTGAATTTAGTGAGGAGAGAGAAAAACAATAAGATAGTACAAGATTTAAAATTTTTAGATCTAATACTCCTTGTTTTTGAAAATTTTGGAGGGAAAACACCAAGGAACACCAAACTTAAAAATTTTAAGATCAAGACACAAGGAAAACTCAAGAACACTTTGAAGACTCACAAGAACACAAGAACATGAAGAAAGAACACCAAACTTAAAATTTTTAGAAAACCAAACCAAAATTTTCGAAAACCAAAGAAAAATCAACAAGAAAACACCAAACTTAAAGTTTGGCACAGGATTTAATAGAAAAAATATTATTTATGAAAAGGAAGGTTTTGAAAAAAATATAAAAGACTCTAACCCAATTACCAAGAACACAGATTAACGCTCTAGCCAAATGAGTTATGGAATTTTCGAAAATTTTAAGAAAGATTATTTTTTGAAAAAGGTTTAAAAAATATGATAGCCAATTACCATGAACATAAACACCACGTTCTAACTAACTGAGTTATAAATTTAAAGTGTTTTAACAAGGGATAAATAATAAAAGACTCTAAACCAAAAAAAAGAGAAATTTTTCCTAATCTAAGCAACAAAATAAACCGTTAGTTGTCCAAACACGAACAATCCCCGGCAACGGCGCCAAAAACTTGGTGCACGAATTGTGAATCACACTTTTCACAACGCGTACCACTAACCAGCAAGTGCACTGGGTCGTCCAAGTAATACCTCACGTGAGTAAGGGTCGAATCCCACGGAGATTGTTGGTTTGAAGCAATCTATGGTTATCTTGTAAATCTTAGTCAGGAAGTCAATTATGTTTATCAGTTGAATTGTGAATAACCAAGAGAGCATAAATTAAAGGTTACTTGTTGTGCAGTAATGGAGAATATGTTGGAGTTTTGGAGATGCTTTGTCTTCTGAATCTCTGCTTTCCTCTGTCTTCTGATTCACGCATGCACGTCCTCCTATGGCAAGCTGTGTGTTGGTGGATCACCGTTGTCAATGGCTACCATCCATCCTTCCAGTGAAAACTACGCTCACGCGCTCTGTCACAGCACGGCTAATCACCGGTTGGTTCTCGATCCGGTTGGAATAGGATTTACTATCCTTTTGCATCTGTCACTAACGCCCAGCCTTCAGGAGTTTGAAGCTCGTCACAGTCATTCAATCCTTGAATCCTACTCGGAATACCACAGACAAGGTTTAGACTTTCCGGATTCTCATGAATGCCGCCATCAGTTCTAGCTTATACCACAGAGATTCTGATTAAGAGATCTAAGAGATACTCATTCAATCGGATATAGAACGGAGGTGGTTGTCAGGCACACGTTCATGGTTTGAGGAAGGTGATGAATGTCACGGATCATCACCTTCATCACAGTTAAGCGCGAATGAACATCTTAGATAGGAACAAGCGTGTTTGAATGGAAAACAGAAATACTTGCATTAATTCATCGAGACACAGCAGAGCTCCTCACCCCCAACAATGGGGTTTAGAGACTCATGCCGTCAGAGAATACAAAGTTTAGATCTGAAATGTCATGAGATACAAAATCAATCTCTAAAAGTTGTTTAAATACTAAACTAGTAGCCTAGGTTTACAAAAATTGGATAAACTATGATGGATGATGCAGAAATTCACTTCTGGGGCCCACTTCTGTGTGCTGGGGCCCACTTGGTGTGTGCTGGGGCTGAGACTTAAGCAATTCACGTGCAGAGGCCATTTGTGGAGTTGAACGCCAGTTTTTGTGCCAGTTTGGGCGTTCAACTCCAGTTTTTGATCCTTTTCTGGCGCTGGACGCCAGAATTGGGCAGAGGACTGGCGTTGAACGCCAGTTTACGTCATCTATTCTTGTGCAAAGTATGGAATATTATATATTGCTGGAAAGCCCTGGATGTCTACTTTCCAACGCAATTGGAAGCACGCCATTTCGAGTTCTGTAGCTCCAGAAAATTCACTTTGAGTGCAGGGAGGTCAGAATCCAACAGCATCAGCAGTCCTTTTTCAGCCTGAATCAGATTTTTGCTCAGCTCCTTCAATTTCAGCCAGAAAAATACCTGAAATTACAGAAAAACACACAACTCATAGTAAAGTCCAAAAATATGAATTTTTCCTAAAAACTAATAGAAATAGACTAAAAACTAACTAAAACATACTCAAAACTATATGAAATTATCCCCAAAAAGCGTATAAAATATCCGCTCATCAGAGGCGTAAAGAGAGATAGAGAGAAGCAGAAGAGGAGACAAAGTTGTTGTACCATGACGCACCGACGATTTGAGCATTGTTAATATTGTTGTAGTTGCGGCGGGCCTTTGTGTTGAAGGGGAGAGGGACCGAAACAATGCCATTTCGAGGCGACATCATGAGTGAAGGTTTTCAAACATTGATGGAGAAACAGAGAAATAAGAATGTGAATGCCACTCATGCGAGGCTCACAACCCCGACCAAGTTGGGAAAAAGAGAGATGCGAGGCACTGCGAGATCCGAAGGTCACTCTTGCCTCCCCTTTTGTTGTTGCTGCTATCACAAGCCACCACGAATTGTATGTGTTTAGGGTGTGGTGGATTTGGAGTTGTTGGTGATATATAGTTTAGGAAAGAGGAGGGAGTCGGTGGTTTGGATAGGAATACGGTTGGAGGGGGGGTGATGAGTGTGCGGTTGCTGTGGTGAGACAAATGGAAATGGTTGGTTCCAAGAAATGGTTGGTTCCATGTGAACGCCACCTAGTAGATCTCTGGGAAGACGACAATGGATGATCATCAGTTTGGAAATTTTGGGACTTTATCTATGGATTCATTTTAATTGCAGGATCAAATTGAGTCATCTAATACTTTCTTTAGGTCATATAATCATTACCAAGCACACTCAGCACTAAACAGGTTACGTGGAGAATATTGTATCAAGTAAATGTGTCTGATTGATATATTGGTGACGGAGATGATCGCAAAAACAACAGAAAGTCACTATTACAAATTTGGGGATTCTAATTAGGACTACCAAAATTATAAGGGTCAAATTGAATATTGAACCAAATTTTAGGAACCAAATTAAAATTTAACTCTAAAAAACATATTCAAAGGGCTAACTAATCTCAATTTCTTTCATCCTCGCGCGGGCTTATTGATCTAGGATTGAATAAGTAGCAAAATCTTCTTATTAGATAAAAATAGATACAAAGAATTGAAAATTGTTTCTGTCTTATAATTTAATTTAAATGATCCATGACAAAAAAATTTGAATAATTATTTTTTTGTTGTCCATAATATTATTCAATCTAATAGGTTAAAAATTAACCGTAATTTAAATTTTATTTAAAAGTCTATTATTAATTGATACATAAAACAAAATTTGAACTTTTAACCTTTGTTATTTACACAAATGAGCTAACTATTCGAAAATTACGTTAAATACATTATATTTTCGTTTGTGGTAGTGATTTCAGATATAGTAAAAAACTAAAAATAAACGAATCTTTGAGAACATACGATGCAAGTGTCATCCGCATCCGCGGTTGCATGCAATCAACCAATTGCAAAACTAATTGTTTACATGCTTCAATAACACGAGAAAATTCAATTATTAGATAAAAGACATTGATGGCTCGAACAACAATAATATAAGTGATTCCAGAAAGGGATCAAACTAAAGTCAAACATGTTATACAAAGACAAGCTAAGCTTAATCCTCTCACATTCCTTTGTATTCTGTTCCTTGTCTTTTCGTTTTGTAAGTTATTGTGTTTGGCGAGTGCTACAGTGCTGAAATAAGATTTTTTCAGCACCTACTGAAATGAGGTGGTAACAAGGAGAGTCGGACACGTGTTAGTATTATTGTTGCACGAGCAGACACAAACTGTGGAGTAGCAGTAGTGGCAGGAGTTGTGTTGGAAATATTAAGTAGTTGTTAATCGTTTAATGATTAATTATTTGCAACTTTCTAATCCAACGTAACAGTGACGACCACTCAATTTTCGAATTCTTATTGTATCATAAATTATTTTAGGTGAAAATGCAGGTACAGACAACTTTACGTAAAGTTAATAGTTAAAAGTGGTTAAATAATTTGATTAAATTTTCATCTAATAACTTTTAATTATCAATTTTATATGAAATTAACTGTACATAAATTTTTACCATTATTTTATCATCTAATAACAGAAATTTAGGCCGCTTGAAATAAGAATCATCACTCTGTTATATAATATAATAAAAATGATAAATACACAAAGAAGTAGAAAAATATATCTACAAACATTTATTTTTCTGATATTTTTTTCTATCACACCCTTCAATTAAGTTAGGAATGTCGATGGATCGAGTTTAATCATACCGAATTTGACCATAATATTTACTACTCTATTTTTAGAATTTCATTCTAAATTAACTTTGAAATAGATCAGGTTAATTCGGTATATGATTAGTGTATATAATTTTATAAATATTATATTATTATTGTAGAGTTAAGCTCTACTTAATTTCTAAAATTGGAAATTGTACCAATTTAATCCTTAACTTTTTAATTGCTACAATTTGATCTTTTAAATTTAAAAAAATGCACCAATGTAATTTCTTGTATATTTTTTGTCATTAGAGCTCAACATCGTTAGTGACGTGGCTCAATTCTTCCCATACTGAACATATTAAAACGACATCATACACTACAAGAAAATGGAACATTTGTAACAAAAAATTTGTATCAAATTTAAAATTGTTACAAAAAATAGTATTTTGTAACAATAATTAGTGATTGTTACAAAAGGATAATGTTTTGTAACAAATGAAACAAGTTGTTACAAAACATGATAATATTTTGTAACAACCTGTTTTATTTTGTTACAAATAATGTTAGTTTTTGTAACGAGATGGTGTTTTGTTACAAAATATAGTAATATTTTGTAACAAAAAAAATAAGTTGCAAAAATTCAGAATATTTTGTAACAAAATATTTTTTTTTTGTTTCAAAAATTCCAATTGTTTTGTAACAAAACAATTTTCTGTTTCAAAAACTCTAATTGTTTTGTAACAAAAATTTAATTTGTCACAAAATTTAATATTGTTTGTAATAAGTTAATTATTTGTCACAAAATATAAGTATATTTTACAACAATTTTTTTTCAAAATAATTTTATTTTGTTTCAAAAAATAAAATTTTAAAAATTATAAATATTATTTTAGATTCTTCTAAAAAATTAATATACAATTTTTATTAATAATCAAATTTTAAAATTAATTAAAATTTAATTCATGGAACTTAAAGAAATTTTAAGTTAAATTATAAATATAAATAAAAGTAAATAAATATAAAAGAAAAAAAACTACATTACTAAATGCTGAAAGTAAAAAGAAGCTTAGTAGTGTAGTTACTTAGATTTTGAAAAATTAATAATAAATTATTTATGATTTATTTTATTTATTTGAGAACATATTTTTAGAATTTTTTGTATTAATTAAGTATTTTTTTATTGATTTAAAACTTTAGTGATTTAAAAACAATGAGGATTTTATATGCGCTAATTTGAATAATTAGATTTTGAAGATTATTTTATAATTTTAAAAAAAATTAATTTGATTATCTCTAATTATTGAATTAGAGTGTTTATTCGAAAATAAATTAAATTCATAATTAAATAAATATTTTTATAAATATTAGTATTAGATTAAAATTAGTTTTCAATTACTCTATTACCCTAATTTTATTAAAATTATTAAATTATCTAAAATTTTCAATTTCATACACAAAATCCTAATTCCTAAGTTAAAATCCTAACCCCTTTTACCCAATCTACACACACTTAACCCCCCTACTACTTGTTCAATCTTCAATTAGCCACGTTCAGCCTTTCATCACCGCCACACCGCTTCTCTTTCTTTCAAAATGTTAACACCCAGCAACAGAAATCCAAAGAAAGAAAGCAAAGAGAGAGAGAGAGAGAGAGAGAGAGAGAGAGAGAGAGATACGAGAGTGAGGGAAACAGAGGAAGGAGAAGGCTGCTGCACCGGCGTCGCGCCTCACCGCCGTTCAGCTTCCTTCTGCTCACGTCTGGTCCGCCGTAGGGGAAGCCGTTCGTGATGTCGCCGTCGAATTAGGCTTGTCACTGCCGCTGCTGCCGAGCCGCCATCGATGCAAGAAACCGTGCGCGAGAGAGGGAGGAGTCATCGAGGGAGAAGAGGTAGCGCAGAGGAGGGAAGCGTTGCTGCCTGCGCCGCTGCCTTGCCTCCATCGCCGCTGGAGCTTCATTGTCGCCGCCGTGGTTGTCGCGGTGTGCGGGCTTCGCGAAGAGAGAGAGAGAGACGAACGCGAAGGACCAGGGTAGGAGCGAGGCCCTGTTCTGCGCCGCCATGCCTTCACGCCGTCAAACCACCACCGCCACTGCTAGGGTTTGACTCCGTCATGTCCTATTGCCGCCGGAGTTAGCCGCTATTAGAGCTGTTGTTCTGCCATCGTCAAACTTGAAGGAGGACGTCATTGCTGTTGTTGCCGGTAGCACTATTACTGTTCTGGTTCTGGTCTATTCTTTTATTTAATTCTGTTTTATTTACACACTTCAATTTGTCACTGCCATACTTGTGAACGATTTGATTTAGTATATTCCTTGTCCTAAATTTCCAGAGTTGTGTTTGCTCTTGATTTCTATTCAATTCGAATCCTTTGTCCTGGTGCAACCATCGTCGCTGCCTTAGGAAATTGACACTGTTGCTGTTCTGGTTATGTTGGAATGCCGCCGCTGCTGCAAATTTAGAACAAAAGAGGGTTTGTCATGTTTAATTTCTGAGTTCGACTAGCTGAGGTAGGGGATTTGTTTTGAAAAATAAATATTTTAAGTTATGAATGCCAATAAAATTAAATGAGTAACTGCAAATGGTTTATGGTTGCTTTGTGTGAATAATTGTTGGAATTGAGTTGAATCATGGCTGTAGTTGGTGATTGGTTTAATGATTTAATGTAGTAATTATTGACGATGTTGTGTATTTTGAAGTTATACTTGCTACTAGTACTTGTTGATGTTGATTTTGTGTATGGAATGTTGCTATGGCTGCTGGAAATTGATTTGATGAATCAGAACTTGAGATATGTTATAGATGAGATGCTTCTAGATGCTGTGATAATATGGTTACTTTGCACCTATGATATGAAATTGTGATATATTGAATTAAGAGTTCTTGGGCAACTTTTGGTGAGTCAAAATAAAGTTAGAAATGTGATTTTAGATGAATCCTAGGCTTGAATATAGGATTTGGTATGTGAGGTTGTGGGAAATACTTTGTGCAGAATTTCTGCAGAAATCTGCATAATTGGCAGCAGAACGAATGATTTTTTGGGAGCAGTCCAGACCTAATTTTTAAATGAAATTATTTTTCTGTAAAACTTTAGTGTGTCCTGAAAATTCCATAAAAATTTCAGGGAATTTGGCCAAGTGGTTTGGAAGATATGATTTTTTGAAGTTTAGTAGTTGCTGCAGATTTTTCTGGTTTTCTGGTTCTGCAGTACCAACTTTCAGACGCTATAACTTTTAATTTAAACAGAATTTTGAGTTGATTTCAAAAGGATTTTAAAGATCTATCAGTCTATTTTAAGTGAGTACAAGTTTCATGTTCATATTTATTTTGTAGACTTAGATAAGTCACTTGGAAGCTCGGTTGTTTGCTGGAAACTCTGAACTGGTTTATGAAAACAGGGCTCCACTTTCAATTGATAATTAATTAATCAAATGAAGTGATATGAATTTGAAACTTGTGGATTCTGAAACTTAGGGATGTTGACTGTAATCTCACCAAAATTTAGAAGCAACGGATTAGAATTGAAATTATTATGGAATTTATGTTATTATGGAATTTATGTTTGCATGCCTTGCCTAGCTTCTTAATCATGCCATTTTTTGTTTTGTTTTGTTTGTATTCTCGCAGTCCTGATTATTTGATGTGTTCTGCTATTGGAATTGGAATACTTCACTATTGCTCTAGTTCTTAGTCTTAATCTTACTATATTTTTCTGCTGCCGTCTAAAATTAGAACAATCGGATAATTAGTATTTTAAATATGGACTGGTAACTGGCAATATCACAGGGCTTATGTTTTATTGGGTAAACTTTCAGTTTTTGCATTGTTGACGAGGAAATCTTAGGTTCATTTTAAATTTTTAACCATGGAACATCAAGATTTAGTGGATAAGAATGAAGAGAGCGTTCAATCGATCGAAAAGGTTAGCAATACTGAAGATCGGGATAATATGAATGAGGTTGAAGGTGTGAAATCTGAGTTGATTAATGTTGATGAGAGCAAGGATTTGCAATCTGAAACTAGTTCTATTCAATAAGTGCAAGGGAGTAATTCCAAGGGATTTGAAGCTGAAACTAAAGTCAATACTAATGCACAAGAGTACTCTTGTCTGAAGGTCAGTATCTAGAAAGCCCAGAGGTATGGATTTAATTACCCTATATACAACTAAAACCCTTGCAGAAATCCTCATATGTAGTCTTTGTTTCATATTCTTTGATCATTTTATATTTGTTAATCATATGATCAGACAAATCTGCTGAATATTTTAATTGATTATCTTGGTACAATTCTTAGGTGTCATTACTATCTTTGTGATTGTTGTCTGATGGTGTAGGCTGTTGAGTTTGGACGAAAGCTTGCTAGCAAACTCTTCTTTTATCATGTTCTATGGTGCCTTATTATTTTACTCTAGTGCCTTATTATTTTGATTCTATGTTTTGTATTTTTTTGGTGATTTTGATACTTTTTGTTTTCTTAAATTTTTGTGTTTTTAGGTAACTACATCATCATCATTAACATAGAAATATTAATTCAATTTTGTTATTGATTTTGTGTTTTTTACAATGCATTGAATTAGGATAGTTTGTATTGTGGAGTTATAGAAAACCGCCTTGGAATTTAGTTTACATAGAGCCCTTTGAAAGTGATAGTCGCTGTGATGCTAGGTTATGGCATAAAGGCTTAGAAATCTAAGTTAAGGATTCAAGTACAATTTCAAGAGGCAATACAAGACCGTGAGGAGCTAACAAAGAAAATAGATGTGCTCAAAGAAAAACTTAAAAAGCAACAAACACGCCAAAAGGAAGAATAAACTCGAGTGAAAGTTCAATTGGAAGCTCAACAAGCTGTTGTGAACTCTCTCATAGCGCGATTTGACAATGAAACAAACTAGACCCTAAAGGTACTTCTAAAGTTGCTTATGGTTTTAATACATTTTCGTAGATGATTCCCATTTTATATTAGTATACTTTAATTTGTATATGGATTTATTTATCACATTTTACTTGTGTCATGGTTGAAAAAATGACAAATGTCCTATTATTTGGTTTGATAAATTTGGTTGGATATGGCTGAGACATAAGTTGTGAATTGGTTGTGTTTGTTGGAACCGTGGATGGTGGAAATATCCAAGTTTTAGGGGAGGTGCTGCCAAAATTTTTCTAAACATTTTAGATAAAACTTAGTGGAAAAATTATAATTAGTGTTATATCTTGTTTCTAACTTTTTTGTTTCGGTTTTTCTTATTTACAGGAGTGCTGAAATGGTGACCATATGCTACCTTGAGGGCTCAAGAATGTTTTGATGCATAGAGATACTAATCTATGTTAGAACTTTTATGTTTTGGTTGAACTAATCAATGTACTTACTAGCTAATGTTATTTTGTTTCAAGACAATTTTAGCTAAAAGGATCTTGTTTGACTTATGTATATTTTTGCATATTATATAAATGTAAACTTGCTTATTAAAATCGTTAATATATTAGTTAATTTAAAAAATAATTTAGTAAATTATGCATGTAATTTGTAATTAAAAAAAAGTTGTTATAAAATAATTAATTTGCTTTCGTAACTAAAGAAAAAAAATGTTACAAAATCATGTTACATTTTGTAACAAAATTTTTTGATAGGAAAAGAATTGACTGTCACGAAAAATACCTTCAAGATCAAAATTTGTTACCACTTTTGTAACGGCTTCTGGTTTTTTGTATCAGAAAAAATTGTTATAAAATATGGTATTGAATTGTAATAGTTCCATTTTTCGTTACAAAAACTTTTTGTAACGGGACTTACTGCAATGGACCCTTTTTTTATTACAAAAAACTTTTGTTTCAAAATTTCGACGTTTTGTAACAATATTTTTTGTTACAAATGCGCCTTTTTCTTGTAGTGGTAGTGTTTTGGCACTAAAGAAGGTACTAAACGACGTTGTTTTAGGATTTCAACAAAACTAAAACATTAAATCCCTCCTTTATGATCACTTTGTCTTCTTTTTCTCCATTGAACTTCAAACGAAAAATAAAAAAATTAACTCTTCCATAGGTGAAACGAATAGTTAGAGGAGAAAGTATTTGTGGTCATCACCTTTTGGTTTTCACGAAGTGTGTATCGGCGTCATAGAGGTTAAAAAGGGGTTTTAAGGTATCCACAAACACTTTCTCCTCCAACAACGTTCAATTCTTTTCACTCGTGGAAGATTTTTTTTTTTTTTTTTTGAAGTTAAATGGAGAAGGAGAAGACAAAGTGATAAAAAAGAAGGGTTTAACATTTTAGTTTTGTTGAAACCCTAAAACGACGTTGCTAAGTGCCTTTTTTAGTGCCAAAATGCGTATGATGTCGTTTTAATTAGGGGTGCTCATGGATCAGATTGTATCCGCAAATCCGCAGTAAATATCCGCATTCGATTCGAAAATTACGGATATAATCCGATCCACACATTGATCGGATCGGATAGGATCTGATCTGCACCCTTTAAGGATCAGATTGCGGATATCTGCTCTATATCCGCATATCCGATCCGCAGATCCGCACAATAATATATATATATATATATATATATATATATATATATATAGTTTGGTATTATATTTACTTGTTTGTATGTTTTAGTTAGTAATTATTATTCATATATTGTATTTTTTTATTTATGAAAATTTTGATTAAAAATATTTTAGGAATAAATAAGTTTAAAAGTATGAAAGAAATATTTTTATTGAATTTTATACATAGAAATATGATTAAAAAGAGAATGTTCAATTATGCGGATATATCCGATATCCGATCCGATGGAAATTGTGCGGATCAAATCGAATTTTCGATCATATCCGATCCGATCCGATTCACGTACACCCTTAGTTTTAATATATCAAGTGTGGCAAAGGTTAAGCCATGTTACCAACGGTGTTGACCTCTAATGATGAAAAATACATAAGTGACTATATTCGTGCATTTTTTTTAAATTTAGAAGATGAAATTATAACAATTAAAAAATTAAAAATTAAATCAGTGCAACTCGCTAATCACTGGTACTAAGTGAGGCTTAACTCAATTATTGTATAATAAGTGATATATAACATTTATATCAAAATAAAATATTTAAACATTTCATTACAAATTTTATCATAAATATATATTATGATTATAAAATAATTTCAAATCGGATCAGGCCAGTCCAAAACTCTGAAACCAACCCAAAAATTACATTTTATAAATTTAAATCCGACAAAATATACTTTGGACCTAGAATGGGGGAGGTCTTGATTCTTGAACACCCGGGCCGACTCCAAGTTGCTTCTTTCTTTTTTTCTTTTTTCCCCTTGCATTATTTGAGGAGTTGTTTCAGACGCTTAGTCGCTTAGAGAGGGCAGGTGACCCGCTTAGCGGGAACAGCAAAGAGACGAGTAGCTAGAGGAGCAGTGAGTCCAAAGACATCACTCATGTCCATCTCACTCGGCTTCATCCCATCAGGCAACTCCCACGTGAAGCAATGGAGAAGGTGTGCCACTGCCAACTCCAACGCATAAAGCCCCAATTGCATCCCGGGGCACGACCTCCGACCCGACCCGAATGGAATGAACTCGAAGTTACTACCCTTGAAATCCGCCACTCCTTCCTCCAAGAACCGTGAAGGCCTAAAACTTTCAGGGTCTTCCCACGAGTCTTTGTCCCTCCCTATTGCCCACGCGTTGATCATCACGCGCGACCCTTTCGGGACGAAGTATCCGGACACCGTTGCATCCTCCGCTGTCTCGTGGAGGAGGAGGGGGATTGGCGGGTGGAGGCGCAAGGTTTCTTTGATCACGCATTTCAGGTAGGGAAGCTTCTCGAAGTCTGCCTCCTCCACGCGCCGGTCGAGGCCAACGACGGTGGCGAGTTCTTGTTGCACGCGCTTCAGCTCATTTGGGTTCCTAATGAGTTCTGCCATCGCCCATTCTATCGCCGATGCCACCGTTTCCGTGCCTCCGAACATCACGTCCTGGATTGTGTTTATTGCTTCATGTCAGTTATTTTGGTTGAAATAATATAAGACATGAATTGAAAAATAAGTGATGCATATAAAGATTGACACTTAACTATTAACTATCAACTTGAGATAAAAATAACGGTCAGATTTTACTCCATACAAATATATATTTAAATGAAAAGTCTTTATATTTGTAATTAATTAATTATACAGATTTTTAAAAAATATTTACTAGTGAAGAGATAAAATAAATTAACGACAAGATCCACTAAAATTCTATATATAAGTACAATCATCTATTATTTTTTGGACTTGAAATAAGTAGAATCATCTAACCAAAAATAAATTAATAAGATATATATATATTTTTTTTGGTACTATATAGATTTCAATGCTAATGGATTTTTCACCAAAAATTAAAAGCTAATGGATTGACAGCTAATTGTTACCATTCCGACCTACCAAAAGTAATACAGAGACTACAAATAAAAAATAAAATAAATAAATAAATGAAAGAGTACCATTCACCCAAAAAAAAAGAAAAAAAAAAGAGTAAGACAAATTAAAGTAGCCTTAATATTCCATTGAGCCGATCTTGTAATTTTCAAATATATATATATATATATATATATATATATATATATATATATATATATATATATTCAAAATATACTAGTTTATTTAATTTACTAGATAGCTGAAATTTTATTTATTTATTTATTTAATTTAATTTAATTTTTCTTTCAACGTTTACGATTAATAATGTTGAAAATAAATTGTTAACAAAGCATAATTTTAACTAAATAAAATTAAAAAATAGTTTTTCGTAATAATAAAATTTTTTAAAAATCTCCTACTCAGAATAATTTCTAAATAAAATCTCTTTAAAATAATCTCATTATTATCACAAATAAAAGTAATCACAGAAAAGTATAATTCTAACACTTACTTTGAAAAACATATCCCATATAATGTTTATACTTTATACCATTGTTTCTTCCACCCCCACCCACCCCCGGCGGGCGGCCCTATTTTTAATCTTCTTTCCTTTTGACCCATGGATTTTGTATATCCTTAATTAATATAAAACTACGTATTTTGAGTGAAATAAATCTATACTTAAAAATTGCGTGTGCTACATCATAATCTAACATAAAGTAATTGAGCACGAGCTCTTTGTGTTGAAATGAAACGTTCCTATTTTTTTAATTAGTGTAATTAAGTATCTTTTAAATATTGGTCTTTATTTAATTTTAAAAAAATAAAAAATAATAAATAAATAAATTTTCTAATTTTTTAATCAACTAATACATAAAAATAAATATTTAAATTAATTAAATAATAATGAATTTTTAAAAAAACTGATTAAATTAAAAGACAACTAGCATTTTTCTCTTACTTATATGTTCATTCCTTCCTATGTACTTCTTTTCATCCATCTTTCAATAAGTCATTTACAATTATATATATTAAACTAAGCAAGTTTCATAAAATTGATCGATTTTCCGACAAAATTTTCATTGGTTCTACAAATTATTAAATGCGATCATCGTTGACGTTTTACTTAAATTGAGTCCTGCTCGGATGTTACATAAAGACTGGAAAAAGACCTCTCTATTCAAGCAACAACCTTAATTTATTTAGTCAGCATCATGCCATTTAATGGTATTTAGAATGAATTTTTTTTTAAATTTTTGACTATTTATTTCAAGAATAAAATATCTTTTCACAATCCAAAAATTTTTAATCAATTCTGAATCATCCAAGTAACTAATTTAAGCAATCTTTATAAAAATAAATTATCGATGTGTGGGCCATTTAGATTAATAATAAAAACTGATTTGACTAAGTATTTAAATAATTAAAAATTAATTAAAAACTTTTAAATTATAAAAATATACTTTATTTTTTTTGGACAGATGATCATGGACCAAAAAGATATTTATTTGTAATTTTATGGTAGAAAGAAAATGAATATAGGATAAGAAAAGACAATAAAAGTAGTTTTATTCCATTAATATAATTTACTTAAAATTAATATTTTAAATATTTTTTATTTATATGATTTAATTAATTTTAAACACTCAAATTTAAATCGGAGGGAGTATTTCAGTTTTTTCAAATTAAAAACATATAATTATATAATTAAACAAAAAAGAAACACATAAAATTGGGTATAAAAATATATCCATTTTATAACAGTGAACTTGAAAAGGCTGATATATGATATATAAGATGAAAACGAAAACGAAATAATTACCATGATTATGGCTTTGATATTCTCCTTTGTTAGTCTGATGGAGTTCTGCAAATCATCAGATTCATTATTCAACTTAGCCTCCTCACCATAAAACGCTAACAACTCATCAACCATGTCACTTTCTTCATCAACCTTGCCGTGACCCTTTTTCCTGTTTTTCTCCACATGTTCATCAATGATCTTGTCTATGAATCTATCCAAGGCCCCGCGCGCTTTGACGAGCCGGGCGTTAATTCCTTGCGGATCAATCCATCCCAGATATGGAATGAAATCCGCAAGGTTAAAAGCTCCAAAGAGCTTAGAAAACTCTTGTAATATAGAAATGAACTCATCTTGACCTTCTTGCGAACTAGACCCGAACGCGGCCCTATAAATAATATTTTTGGTGAGGTTAAACACAAGCTCACCAATGTTCACGGACTTCCCGAGGTTTTTACTTACGGTTTTAACCGCCGTATCAACCTCGTCTCTTACGGACTGCCATGACTCCGCTCGTCTACGGCTAAATAACTTCATGACGCAGAGCTTACGCATCTGACGCCAGAAGGGGCCGTAGTGAGCGAAAGCCATGTCAGCACGGTCGTAAGAAAGGTAACTGATGGCTATGGTGGCAGGGCGGTTGGAGAAGATATTATCGTGCACCTGGAGTACTTGGCGTGCTGCCTCCGGGTTCGAAATCGCAACCATGTGGAGGAACCCCATGCGGAGGTGCAAAACGCCGCCGTATTGTTTTGCCAGGTTGGCAAGACCTCGGTGTGTAAGTTGGTCCATGATGTTCATGTTTCCAATGATTGGCAACCCCTTTGGCCCTGGCGGAAACGGTGTCGTTTGACGAAGTTTTCGTGACACCAAAGGCAGAAGAAGTAAAAGTGGGATGGCGAACAGTAGAGCCATTCGCATTATTGGTTCATGTTGAAGTAAGTAATCCATTTTTTGAGGTGTTTAAACGGATTGAAAATTTTAGTGGGTTTTGATTTGGAAGGGAATGAAGAAGATATGGAGAGGGCGTGTATAAGATCGCAACTTCTAGTGTTGCTGAGTTGAGTAGTGGACATTTATGGTAACTTATATAACATGCTAATTGGTCAATTTTCAACCAAGAAACATTAAACATAGTTTGGGTTGCTTGTCTTTAATAATTTTAAAATTAAATGATGACTTTAAAATAACTTTATATTTTATCATCAAAATAAATTTTAACATTCAACCTAACATAATTTAATTCATATATATGAGTTTGTTAATAAAAAATTAACATTTTTTTCTATGAGATGTTAAATGATATTCTTCTATTCTTTATTTATAAAATATAGACTTTGTTCTCTTACAAGATTAAATAATATACATTTTAATTTATTTTATCAAAATTAAATACACATCAATAATTATTATTATTATTATATATAAATTAATGGTAATTATTCGATTAAAAAAATAATAATAATATAAAATATATTATTATAATAAATCTATTTATTTTTAATATTATATCATATAATATAAAATAGGATAAAGTATATTTTTTGTCCTTAAAATTTGACAAAAGTTTCAAAAATACCCCTAAGTTTTATTTTGTTTCAATTTTGTCCCAAAAGTTTTCGATTTGCATCAAAGATACATCCGACGGCTAATTTTTCAAAAAATTTAAAACCGATTTAATAACAATTTCATAAGAACAACTCCTCAACACAAACAAATCAAGCATAATTTTCATGTATTATTGTTAAATTGGTCTTAATTTTTTTAAAAATTTAGCTATCGATGGTATATTTGATGCAAATCAAAAACTTTTGGGACAAAATTAAAACAAAATAAAACTTAGGGATATTTTTAAAACTTTTGACAAACTTTAGGGACAAAAATATACTTTACCCTATAAAATATTTTACCTATTATAAAAATATTTAATTTAGAATATTTTATATATTTAATGATTATTGATAAATATTTTAAAAAATAAATTAAAATGTATGTTATTAATCTTGCAGAAGAGACAGTATATATTTTGTGAATAGAGTAAAGAGAAGTGTCATTTAAATATTTAATAATAGTGGATAATGTTAGTTTATCTTTTTATATTATTAAAAAAAATATTGGGTGACTAATTAATTTTTGTAATTAATTTTAACCAAATACATCTCTAAGCATGTTTTCCCTATCTTATTCACGTGATGAGCTTCAAGTGCATCTTCTCCTTCTATCCTTTTGGTCCTCCTTTTTTGGTTGAGTATTCTTTCTTGGATCTTCTTCTGAGTCTTTTATTACTTTTAGTACTCTTATTTCTTTTAAAAAATTCGATTACAAAATAAAACGGTAAAAAAGAAACAAATCAATGGTTCATTTTTGACCAATTTTTATAAATGTTTTCATGCTTTTAATATAATCAAACAAACACGTTTTAGACGCTTAGTCAACAAAAATCAAACACGTGCTTTTCTCTAGTGCGTCGTGTGTTACGAAAATAAAACAGAAAAGAGCCAAAGCAGTGGTAAAGTCTGATTCCTTTACATTTTTTATTTTTCTCTTTTTATTTTTAATATTTACTATTTTAATAGTTTCTTTTTTATTTTTTGATCCTGTTGTATGAAGATAGTATTTTATAGTTAAGTCATCCAACTAAAATTAGTCCTGTAATTTTACTGGCACAACAAAAATTTTTCACACAGACGTGCATGAAATTTCTTATTTCAAATCTGGCGATTCTTCTTCTTGTAGTGTTGTTTCTTTTTTCTTCTACCATTGCTGCTTTTTTACCATTTTCTTTTTTTCCTTTTTTCTAATTCTTCTTCTCTTAACCTTTTTTTTTTTCCTTTCCGTTTCTTATCCTTCTCATTTTCTTCTTCCTTTGAATAAGATGTTTTTTTGTCTTATTTTTCAAGTAATTTTGTTATTAATACAAAGTAATTTCTATATCTTATATTTTTTTTATGTGTTGATTGTCACAAAAGTTCTACGTATATTTATTGTCAAAAAATTTATGTGTATATATATTTGATAAATCATATAACCAAACTTGATTTATAATTATAATCAATAAACTTCATAAATAATATAATGAGTATATACCCATTTTGGTCCTCAAAAAATTTTAGACTAGACACTTTAGTCCTCAACTAAAATTAATTACTCAATTGGTCCTTAACAATTAACTTCGTTAGTCACTTAGGTCCTTTACTCCGTTAATTCTAACGGAGGACAAAATAGTCCCTGACAACTCTAATATGAGACAAAATGGTCCCTAATCTCCTCTGTTCGGAAACGACATTGTTCTCTCCCAATTTTGATCATATCTCGCATAACACTAACAGTCTAATACTGTAACTTCAAACTACACAATGCACACTTTATAAATTTAATGTTCATAAGAAAAAAAATTATCAAGTTATTCTCAACCAATTCATACTCAGGAAACTAATGCCTATGTCTCTCAACTAGTTGCCATCTTCGATGGATCCCATGAATATAGACAGCAAGTCTGATTTGTTAAGACTCGTCGTCGTCATTGCCATCTCCCTCCTCCTCTGTCCTAACATCTCCATGACCACATTGTCCACCACTCCTATAACTTCCTTCAGTTTCTTCTCCGAATCAATGTTCAGTAATCTCTTAAGTTTCCATATGAGCGGCAACGGTGACATTGCTCATTGTAATAACTTGGATGCGAGGTCGAAGCTGTCTGCCAACTTGGACTCCGGAAAAGAAGGAATGAAGCACTCGGTGTCTATTCCAAATGAGAATTTGCATATGATGTCGAAGGAGAATCTTCTCATGATGTCCTAATTTCCAACAATCTATATTGCTTGCCGGAGAGTGGAGAAAGGCATGCCCTTGGAGTAGTTGTGGAACTTGGTCTTGAGAATGTCGTGGACGTTGTCGGGGTTGGAGGTCATGTTATCAAAGACGTGGAAGTGGATGCTTTTGATGGGTGAAGTGCAGAGGAGCTGGATGTACCAGTCACAAAAATTTAGGAAGTGTGTGGTTCATGACAAGTTGAGGTAGGTGCGATACGTGTGACAATTACACCATGGCTTAATCTTGGAACTAAAGAGGAGGAAGGAAAATATGGAAAAGAAGACTGTGGAGGTGAAGAAGGAGAATATGAATGTTAGGGTTATGCGAGATATGATAAAAATTGGGGAAGAACGGTGTCGTTTTCGAATAAAGAGGTCAGAGATCATTTTGTCCCTTGTTAGAGTTGTCAGGGATCATTTTGTCCCATGTTAGAGTTTTCAGGGACCATTTTGTCTTCCGTTAGAGTTGACGGAGTCAAGGACTTAAGTGACTGACGAAATTAATTGTTAGGGACCAATCGAGTAATTAATTTTAGTTGGAGACTAAAATGTCTGATTTGAAATTCTTTGAGGACCAAAATGGGTATATACTCTAATATAATAACACTAAATTTACATTTATAATCAAAATATGAATATAAATATAAGAGAAATATTAGGAGATCATTATAATTTATTATTTTTTACTATTATTTAACCATCAATTTAATTCTTTTAGTTTATTTTTTTAATCTAATAATTAAAACATATTTTATCTCATATTTTTAAACATTAATGACTAATTAATGGTCAAAAATCATAAATTCTGATAGTCATTTAGCATTCTTCATTTATTCTAAATAGGGTTAAGTACTTTTTTCGTTCCTAACATCTTAGGACAAATAGAGAGGAGGGAGAGCAAGAAACGAAGAAAATAATAGAGGGAGAGGTGGAATGAAGAGGGAAAAGAAGAGAGGAAGAGGAAGAAGAAGGCGCCGATAAGAAAGGGCGTAGTGGCGACCTAGCAGCAGCAACGCCCAGCTGCAGCAACCCCTCCCTTTGTTTGCATCGCTTCTTTCTTTCTCTCCCCCACGATGAACTAGCAGTAGCAGCACCGACCCAGTGGTAGCAGCTCCGACCCAGCGACAGCGGTGACCCAATACCAATGACGACCTAGCAGCAGCATGTTAACACCATACATGAAGCAGCTGTTGCATCATTTTCTTAGCATGTTTTTATTGGGATACCTTCTTTCTTCATTCAATTAATATTTTTTGACTTCTGCAAAACTTCAATATTTGCTGAAGACATATTTGGTGGAGAAGAGGGGTGAACTTGTAAAGCTAGTAGAAAGGTCTCTTTGGGTTAAATATGTGAGTAACTGATTAAAGTCATTATACAATATACGTATTAGCTTTTTTTCTTTTAATTGTAGATCTACAAATATACATTTCTGACATTTGTGAATTGAACTTTCTATTTGAAACCTGTCTTAATTTCAGTAGATGTACTTGATCCCTCTTGGACTCATTGTAATGAACGCCATTACACGAGCAATAAATATAGTTGAGGAACAAGCGGGTGGACAAGGTGGTACTCTCGGACAGCAGCGCAGCTAAGATCTGCAGTACACCATGGATTAAATGAACGCTGATGTGTGAAGGTGATTAGCTTAGTTTTTTTTCTCTTCCCGTCGTGCCCTCCTTTCTCTCCTTCCAATTTTTCTTTCTTTTGTCTTGCTTCTAATTTTACTACAATAAAGAGTATTGTTGTGATGGGAGTGTTGCAAGTATAGTGGTAACTGAAAAATGGAGCTATGGCAATATAAGTTCCAGTGGATGTAGTGCAGATAATGCGGGTGAGGTGAATAGTGGAGTGAGAAGGGTGAAGAAGAGAGATAATAATAAAGGGTATTTTGGTCTAAAAATTAGAAAATAGATAATTTTATAACGTTTTGTAATGTTGAGAATGATATTAATAAAAAAAATATTAGAAATGATTTTGATTTTGACCCAAATATTAAAAAAAAAGGACTTAACCCTTCTAAATATAATGATAACTGATTTTTTTTGTTCATTAAAATTTCATTAGAACTGAGTATTATGAAACAACCTTGATTATTTTGCTATATAGCAAAGTTTGATTATTCTATAATGACAAATTTTATTATTTTGGTGGTAAATTATATATTGTTATATTAAATTTGTTTTTGTAAAACTACATATTTAATAAATAATTTTTAATATATAACGTTTGTAAATATATAATGCAAAATTACCATGAAGTTCTATCTTTTGAAAGGAAAAAGAAAAAAGTATCCAATGTTAAATTAATTCTCATGAAATTTGTAATTATGCATGATGTACCAAAAAGTAATGTTAAGGAGAAAAGATAGGGCCAGAATCTGCTTTATTTAGTATTTATTAATTGTTATAATAATTAATAAATATTAAATAAAATAAATTTTAGTTATTTTTTTGTTAATTTATTTTAGTTATTAAATATTTTTATGTACCAAAATACCATCTATCAATAATTATTATTCAAAAGCTAGAATTTTTTTAAACATTTGAATCATTATATTTTATATAAGAATAATTTTTTTTTTTTACCAAAGATATGAAGACTCGAACTCGCAACCTCTTAGATGAGTACGAAGAGATTATGCCATTTGAGCTATTACTCATTGGCATTTTATACAAGAGTAATGCTACACATTATTTAAATCTTTTTATAAACTAAATTTAACTAAATTAAACAATAAAAATTAGAATAATAATTTAGTTATAATTAGTTTTTATTATATTAAATCAACTTAATTAGATTTAGATGTATAACATTATGATGTCCATCTAATACTTTATAACAATATATTTTTTAAGAAATGACAAGTATATATATTTAGTTTAGTGTTTTATAAACAAAGTTCATTTTACTTGTTTTAGGGAATATTAGTCTTTTTTTTGGTATTATCAGTTTTTTATTTTTATTTATTTGTGAATAATTTCTCTCAACGACAGTCATTTGAGCCGCCACAGCCCACATGCATGGTGCATGTAAAGGAAAAGGTTGTTATATGCATCCGTACATTAATTATCAGATACTTTATTATTCATCATTTTTTAATATATTTTTAAAAATATTTAAAAAATAATAAAAATCAATTTAAATTAGTCAAATATTATTTTATTTTATATTTATTAATTATTTTTAAAATAAATATATAATTTTAAATATAAAATAAATATATAATTTTAAATATTATATATATCCATAAAATTATAAATATTAAATTAAATAAAATAAATTTAAATTATTGTCTTCATAATATTATTCTATATTTTTTATTCATATAAGTGATCAGTTTGATTGAAAATTCTATAAACTACTAACTTTTTAATTTAAAAATTACAATAACTTATTTATATAGCATGGTTTTCATATTAATTCAAACAGTATAACTAAGTATTTATTATAATTTATTCTTTAATTAATCTTTATTTATAAAAAACTAGTAAAATAATTCTAATAATTATTTTAAAATATTATGTCTTAAATTTTCTCTCTCATATATTTAAAATTTAAAATTATATCTTCTTAAAGTTAGAAAAATCAAATTTAAATTTAAATTTAATAAAATTAAAATAATACTATCAAAATCAATTTTTTTTATTCTAAGTGATATATAATTAATTATTTAACAAGAGTGATGAATATAATTATTTTTGGATGAATTTCAGATGTGTTAAGAAATTATTTAGTAAGTAATTTATAATTTTAGATTGTTAAAAGATAATTATTTGTGTTAAAAAACATATAAGCATGAAGTTCAACAAATTTTGGATGTGTACCAAAAGTATTTTGTGTGTTATCTTATTATTTTAGATGTGTTAAAAAATTATTTATGTAAAAAAAATATAAGTGCGGATTTAAACAATTTTGGATATGTACTAAAAATATTTTGTGTTATATTATTATTTTGAATTTGTTAAAAAAGATATTTATGTTAAAAATATAAGTACAAATTTAAACGAATTTTGAATGTGTATAAAAAATATTGTGTGTTATCATATTATTTTGGATAAGTTATCAATAATGTAAAATAATAAAAAAATATCAAAAAAATAATGTGAAAAAGAAAAATAAAATAATGTTCAAACACAATATAGTTTTTCATGATAAATAATTAATAAAAGTATTAAGAGAGACTTGCCAAATAGTACTTTGATGTCTAATATAAAAAAATTAATTAATTTATAAATTGACTAGTTTAAGAAGTGTTTTCCTAATTTTGTTGAACCTTTTTCCTGAATTCAAATGTGGTTGGTGTGGCTTAAAAGAATGAAAATAAAATATCCTTATGATGACAATGAGCATATATATATATATATATATATATTGTATTCTCTGTTAAAAAAATGATCGAGTGAGGGAGATGGTTAGATTATTGGGTAATTATTATATTTATTTTAATTTAAATTAAATAAAATTTAAAATAATTCTTTAAAAATAGGAAATGTAACTAGCTAAAAAATAATAGAATAGAATAGTTAAATTTAAAAGATATTTAAAGGCTGAATCATCTTTCAATGAATATGCCTAAACTACTATTGCAGGTATAATCCGACCAGGGGGCCATTGGTTTTCATATGTTGTTGACTCACGTGTCTACTCCTACTTCATTAATTAGCTATTTAGCTGTATCATCAAGACTGAAACTGTTCACTTTTATTGATTTTCTTTGACCGAGTAAAACACATGTACTAATACTATAATTAAAAAACAAGTCACTATCCGAATGACAAGGAAACCCATCATCAAATGTTAATGAAGTGTAGTTCAAGTGGCACCTATGTTAGGAATAAACCAATATTATTTATTGGTTTGAACTTTAGAATAAAATACTATTATTCTATTTTATTTAAATTTTCAGAGTTTAATAAAAACTAATAACTAAATATAAATAAAATTATAGGATTTTAGTCTCTAATATACTAGAATCACCTTGAATTGTTATTCAACTCGAATAAAAATTTAGTAATTTTGGTTGGAAAAAAATTAAAGAGCCATACGTTAAGATTAAGAATAACAAATCAAGATGATAATAAAAAATTGAAGTCTCTCAATCATACTCATAAATGAGGATATTTTTGCTTCTCAAATATCTTTTTTAATAATCTGACAATGATGGCCCTAAAATTAAGAAATTTAATAAATCCAGCAACTTAGGTTTTTCTCCCCCTAAGAATTTTTTTAGATATTCTCCAATGTAAAAAAAATGAAACATATCAAATGAATAACACATCACTATTTTTCCATCACCAACCCAATTAAAAATACAATAATATTAGAAAGACAAAACAAATAATTAAAATTTATTTTATTTAATATTTATTAATTATTATAATTAATAAATATTAAATAAGACAAAATTTGACTATGTTTTTATTAATTTTTTTTGTTACTAAATATTTCTGTTAAAAATATATTCGCACAGTTAACTATTATTGTAATAACATCATGATGACTAGCTACCAATCTACCATGACATTAAAAATGTGATAAAACTCCTTATCATATAAAAAATTTAAACGGATAAAAAGATATAATTTTAATACAATGTCTTTTAAATTTGAAACGTGAATTTTTATAAGCATTTTTGTCTTGTATTTCATCCTGAATTTTCTTTTTTCCGACAACAAAGACGAATTTTATATCTTTTAGTTAAAAAATTCCTTAAATACATGCACCACTTATATAAAAAGTTTAAATTTATAAAAATAAATACATAAAATAATTATATATTTAATTTAAAAAATATGAAAGTCAATTTAGTTCCTCAACAAACTTCATTGGCTTTTTTTAGTCCATTTATTGGATTTTGGCGATTTGAACACGTGAACAATCCGAGAATAGTAGATTCTCTCGATTTTTTATTTTATTTTATTTTATTTTTTAATAAAATATCAAATAAGTGAAAAGAACTGTTGATTAAACCCCCGAGAAAACCATAACGCTATCAAGGAGACAGTTTCTGTATTTATTATTTACTTATTTATTTATTTATTTATTTGTTGTTGTGTGTGATGAGGTAGTGAAGTTCAGAATAACTAATATCTGTGTCATAATATATATGATTAACCTAACTGAAGTTTCTTTGATAACGGATAGGCAGTACATACTCTCCCACAAAATTTACTAAATTTTCTAAAACTCATATTTAAGACCTTTTAATTATTATAATATTAAAGTATTAAATAAATCCCAACCTTAAAAACAACGAAGACAACAATAAAAATATCGAAATAAAATTAAAATATGTTTAATGTATGGAAAGTCTTCGTGCAAAGAAAATCACAAACCAATTTATTAGAAACTGAAATATAGTGTTTTAAATAAAACTATATATCATAACATACATAAATAAAATTTGGAGCAAAGCACCAAAAATAGTCCCGAAATTATATTAAGTCGTTGACAAAATTATCTTTAAATTCGTTAATAACAAAAATACTTTTAAATAATTTAAAATATGATAAAAAATATTTTCAAAAATTTTAAAATGTAACAAAAATAATAAAAATATTATTTTTTATAAACGATTTTTGTATTTGACATATTATTTGTACATTTAGTCTAAAATTTTATAGAAATATTTAAATACCTATTTATAAATTATACAAAATGTCATACTAAAATAATCCGATCTTTAGAATTTTTACTTTTAAAAGTATTCGTATCATTAACAAAAAAGAACTCACAAAAAGAAATCTACTTAACATAAAATATCAAATTTTAAAAATAAAAATATCTCATATTTTTAATTATATTTATAAAAAATTACATTAAAATATAATTTATAAATTATTTTTAAAAATATATTTAATATTAAATATTTTTATTGTATCTTAAAATATTTTAAAAATATTTTTATTATTAATAAATTTTATATATACTTTTACCAGCAAATTAATAATTTAGGGACGTTTGTGACACTTTACCCTAAAATTTGTTTAAATGTTTTGTATAAGATAATAAGATCACATTAAATAAGTCTTTTTCAAATACTAACCCGGTTAGCATTATCCGGTTTTTTTTTTTTTCTTAAACATAAGTACTTAATAATTAGATAAAAAAAATACTATTATATACGTTGCGGCGGCATATAATAATATTATATTTTATGTCCAGTAAAATATTACTATTTTTCTTTCTTGTTGGTCGAAGCATAGAATTCTTCTTCTTCTTCTTCTTTTTTTTTTTTTCTTTTAAAAAATAATCTCCTTGTTTGAAAGTTATTGTCTTTTTGCTAATTTTATTTATCAAGTCATCACATTTCAATGCAAATACAGTGAATGAACCCTTAGCACAGATATAACGGATTAACGGGGGATATATGTTAATATATCTTACTTTGCCAGCAAAATCCAACTTTGCTTTCATAGAAGATTTCCTTTATATACATAGAAAAAAAAAATTGAAATAACACAAGTATATATAACTTTTAAATTGTTACATCGATTGAATAAAATTATATTTAATTTGTTAAACAATTGTCATCTTAAATAATTTCATATTGATTATTATTTTTTATTTTAATCCTTTTTATATCATGTATAAATAAACATTAGATTAATTAATAGACATATTTAGTGTCTTTTAATACAACTTTATAAATAAAGATTTATTTGATTATACATTATCATTATATTTAACAATATACAAATTTCATAAAATTTGCTATAGATAATCTTGATCATAAATTATTGTAATTTAACGATTGTCTGATAAAACTTATTCTAATAATAAGTTATAATATGATCTACAAATATATAATAATTAAAATTAATTGTTATAATATATATATATATACCCATTTTAGTCCTTAAAGAATTTCAGACTAGACACTTTAGTCCCAACTAAAATTAATTACTCGATTGGTCCCTGTTCGGTAGGTCGGGTACCGGACGGATCGGGTAAATATCCTGATCAACAAAAGGGCAAGTTATAACAACCACCTCTTCTAGAAACAAAATTAAATTCGAAATTTGAAAATCAGTTAGGAGATAGGCTTAGAATTTTAAATTTATGGATAGGAATCTAGTAACCACCCTCCGTTTGAAATTAAAATTATCCCAATCACCCTATCCCCAGATGTATATAAATAGGAGTGCACCTATAGGTGGAAAATCACTCCTCTCAAATACCAAATCCTCTCCCTTCTCTCTTTACAAAAATATATTCTGTGTGCAAACACAAGAGGCAAACTCAAAGAAGCGTTAGAAAAAGGGTAGAGAATTATGTTTTTTAATGCTTGACATGTGTTATGTTCCATTTTTTTTATTTTCTTCCATTCACGAATGTTATCATGGCATTAATTATCTTTCATCCTTTATTCATGTTGAGCATGCCTGTCCACCATGTCATTCATGTCTTCTTGAATCATTAGTATATGTCTCCTTATGATGTTCATTTAATTATTTACTATACTCATATGATTATATTATTAATATTCCCTTAGGTCGAGCGTACATGCTTCCTTATAATGCTTATTCAATCTCCTATATTATTATATTAATATTTCCTTAGGGCCGAAAGTACATGCCTCATTATAATGTCTTGTTCAACATACCATATTCTATTATATGCACATGTGTGATCTCTTACATTATTATATTATTATTTATAATATTTTATTCAAATATTTGATATACCCTATTAAGTGCGTCTATGTGACCTGTTATAATGTTATTATTACTCCTTTAAAGTCGAGAGTACATGCTTTCTTAAATATTTTATTCAAATATTTAATATATCATATTCTAGTATGTGCATCTACGTGACCTCTTATATCATCATTCCTTTAAGATTAAGAGTACATGTAATATTTTATTTTATTCAAATATTTAATATACCCTATTCTTATTATGTACACTTATATGATCGTTTGCACCATTATATTATTCCTTTAGGATCGAGAATACATAATTTTTTTAATATTTTGTGCAATTATTTAAAATGCCCTATTATCTGCACTTTGATATGACCTCTTTCAATCCATGCTATTATATTACCAAGATCTTTTAATTGGAAAATCCATACATATGCTAGAGTCTCATGATTTTCATACATCCCTTGTATCATCATAATTGTCCCTTTTCTTGCATGATCTCTTATTATATGATTTTTCTCTCGTGTATGCTTAAACAACCTAATTGTAAATTAAACTGAGAGAATGATCCTTCAGTAAGGTAAGGTGACCCCCAAAGACAAGATATCGAGATGATCCCTCGGTAAGGGAGGGTGATCGATCGAGATGATCCTTCGGTAAGGGAAGGTGATCGCCAAAACGTTGGGATAAGAACCTTCGGTAAGGGAAGGGAACTCCCACATTTTATACCGGTTTGAGCTCAATACCCTCCATGAAAGTTATAAGTTAAGAAAGGAGAAAGCATGAATGAAAAGTTTGATTATGTTTTTTTTAAAAATTTATTTATGACTATGTTGATGTTACTTAAGATGTTATCCTTCTATTCTCTTTCTATGTTCTTTCCTTTTTACCTATATGTTTTACGCTTTACAAGAGGTTCATATTACATGCCATATCATACGACGTTCTTTTAAAATCCCGCACGTGGGCTGGAGATAGTTATGGAGGTGTTTCATAGCACTCCTACTGAGACGTTAGGTTCTCATCCCTTTTTCTTTTCCCATACTGTCTCCAGAAGAACATGGCACAGCGGATAGAGATGACGCAGTGTCCCCCGAAGGTAACTTCTGAGTATGACCCCTCGAAGCACGCGTGGGTAGTTACGACCACTACTACCGTGCTCCAAACTATCTACTTAGGTCGAGAGTTCGTGGAAGGAGAACCCCAGCTGCCCGTCGAGTCCTAGTTCATCCCACACAATGGAACCAGATCTTCACTGCGCGAAAAGGTGTTGGAGGAAAATCACGGATACCTCGATTCGTGAATAAATGAAGGGTCCTGATCAAGGATAGGATAGGACACAAGTATGGGAGCCTCTTCGACGAAATTAGTTAGGACGTATTAGTTTCTTTCCTTTGTTTAATTACCTCTAAGCATTTTATTTTGAACCGTACTCATGGATAAGTTTATTATTTATTACCGTTTTAGTACTGCTTGTTTTCCTCTTCACGCGTACTTCCTCCCTCCCTTGCATAACGATTAAGTTCAGTCTCTTTCTCTATCGAGTGTGGCACCTTATTTAAAGACCCTCAAAGATAGGATATATCTTAGGGTGTTACACAAGTCGTCTGGTCGTACGTCTCCGGGTTGGAGTAGGCGAGGTCCCGAGCTCTTCAGATGTAAAAGGGGGGTGTCACCTGCAAAGACACTCCGACGCGCAAGTCAATGAAGTGTGCAGGTGAAAAAGGGGGTAGAGTCATATAACGTACCTCGGGGGAAGGGTAAAAACCTTTCCCTTATATACTGTGTCAGAGGTGGGCCCTGCAAGGACATGCCCACTTTCTATGAGGCGTTCTCCTCACAACTGTAGGTGAGCTATCGGGGACACGCGTCCGGGTCGGCTGTGGAGCGCCTTACCCCTGACCGTTAGGGTCGGGTGGCGCTTGGGTCGGGCCAACCCATAGGGGATTTGGGCCAGGCCACAACAGTGCCCCCACGCGCCAGTAATAGTCGTGAGAGCTATCAGTGGCGTGTTATTTCTTGTTCCATGCGTCGTCGTCAGGTCGGCCGCCCGTGGGAGGGACGTGCCCCCTGCGCGCGTGTCTCTTGGTTGTTGGGGCAACTGTTCGTCGCTTCGTTCTTCGCGCTGAGCATTAAATGCTCATAATGGGTTGCAAAACCCTGTACGCAAAGACTATTTTGCCCCCAAGTCTTTCGCGCTTCCTGGGTGGCAGTTTTAAAAAATTTGTTTCAATTTTCCCTTTTTCCACTCTCGCTCCTACCATCTCATTCTTCTTCACCCAGAAAATCCCAGAGCATCCCAGAGCTTCATCCTAGCATCTCCATGCATTTTTCCTTCTTCCCTCTCCATTTTCACAACCGTTTCAGGTAACCTTTGGTCTTCTCTCTTTTCTGCTTCGTTGTTGTACGCTTGTTGTTTGTATCTGCTTTGCGTTCTTGCTGTCTTGTTTGATTTTTGTTGCTAGATGACTTTTTAGTGCTAAGTAGATGTGTTAGGGGAGGGGTACCATTCCAGGGTAGATTTTTAGGTGGCTTGCGTGATAGGTATATCTTTAGCCATGCTTGATCTTAACTGTTGAATAGGATGGACATAGTTTCTGGGTTTTTCCCGGACTCCCGACCTCATAGACTAATGGAGTGGTACCCCCACTGTAGGTATGCCTTGCGTCGTCTCCCGGGCTTCTGTTTCCGCCGCGAACTATGACCCCTACGCTTGGGTGACCTCAGATGTGAAGGACTCGCCGAATCAGATGGATCTGGAGGAGTTGACTGAGTTTCTGCAAGTCGGGTATCTGTGCGGGGGACAGACGAGGAGGCCAATTACGAGACCTTCGTTCCTGCCCCCAATGAGCGGTTGTATGAGATTAATTTTTGCTCTCCCCGGGTTGCTGACTGGATTTGATTTTACAAAGCCATGTTCACCCAGGTTCGCATACCGTTTTCCGATTTTTAGATGTCGCTTCTTAATCGGATATCCATGTCGCCGTCGCAGCTCCATCCGAACAGCTGGGCTTCTATCCGCTGTTTCGAGATGGTTTGTGAATATCTCGAGCTGCCGGTGTCGGTGGATGTCTTTCTCTTCTTCTTCAACCTTACCAACCCCTCCAGACAAGGGAAGGCGAGGAAAGGGTTCCTGTCCTTCCGGTCTGCCCAAGGTTGGAGGGTATTTGGCCTGTTCGAGGACTCCTATCATGGGTTCAAAGACAAATTCTTCAAAGTTCGACCCGTCAAAGGTCCCCATCCCTTTTGGTTGTCGTTAGAGGGGGAACGCCTCATCCCGACGTATTGGAGCTTCGGGGCGGGGTCTAATTCTTTCATTAAGGTGACCTACAAGGGAATGTCCCCTGTAAATAAAAGGATTGCCGATGTGTTGTTTGCTCTTTTTGGAAAGAACCCCGTGAACCCCCACCTCCTTATGGGTGAACGGGAGTCCGCCAGGAGTTATATTTGTGAGCTGTTTTGTCTTGTACTTTTGCATTGTTTATTATTTAATTTGCTCTTCCCGACTTCACGATTAACGTATTTATTTCTCTGTTGTAGTGGAGATGTCTGCTTCGGTAACCGGGCTCGAAAATTTAGTCAAGACCTTCTTGGAGGATAGCGATAAGGAGAAGGCTGACGAGAAGGATGCCGGGAAGCCGGAAGGCCCTACCGGGGAGAAGGAGAATCAAGCTGTACCTTCCCCCCGGGACGTCGAGATGTCCGACAAGAATTCTGCCGGGATGCAGGCTTCTCCCGTTCCCGATGAGACGGCCGGTATTGGGCAGTCGTCCTCTACTCATCGGGAGTATAATGATTTGAAGCTTGTCCCTACTCCCAAGAGACAAAGGGCATCCTCCAGCCCGGAAGGAGCTCTCACTGTGATGGAGAAGAACTTCGATGCTGGGGCCTTTATTGATAATCAGCTGATTCCCAGTACGGAGGATCACTTCCTTAGTACCGAACTCGCGGGGCAGGCGAGGTGGATGTACCGCACCCTTCTCCACGGAGCGGTGATAGCCCAGAAGGCTGAGTTCGAGTTGTCGGGCATACAGGCGTTGCAAAGGAAGCTCGATACTGCTGCCCAGGCTAACAACGAATTCAAGGTCCAGGTTGAAAAGCTTCAGGAACAACTGGCCGTGGCGGAGAGGGGGCGCAAGGATGCCAAGGAGAAGGCTGCGTCCTTTGAGGAAAAAATGAATGCCTCCGACGCCACCGTCTCCCATCTAACCGAGCGGGAGATGACTCTAGAGAGCCAGCTTAACGCCGCGCAAGGTCGGGTGGTCGCTGTGGAGAAGGAGCGTGACGCGGCCGTCTCGTCGGCTGAGGCTGCGCGAGCCGAGGCGGAAGAGTTAAAAAGGAAATATAAGGCAGTCAGGGAGCAGGGAAAGAACGCGATCTTTATGACCGTAGAGGCTCTCAAGGCCCAGGTGAAGATCGTGGTCCCAGAATTCGACACGTCGGCTATTGGAGTCTTTAAAACAATCCAGGACGGCAAGATTGTCGACATGCCCCGGAAGTGAACTCTTGTAACTTGTGCTTTTTATGTTTCCTTGTAGAATACTTGTTGAAACCGTTAACTTTTATACTTTAGTGGTCGCCTGGTCGGCTTTATGATTATCGCCTTTATCTTGTTTGGTAGCATTTTATTTCGTTACCATTTTTCGGCGTGGACTTATCGCTTGTGTCCATTTTGCCGTTTGTGTTGGTAACTTGGTTGAAATCGTCTTGGTCTTATTATCGTGACCGTTTGTTATGGCTATGATTCGGTTGGCTCCCGGGGTGATCAGTTCCGGGTTGCCGTTGAAGAACGCGATGGTGTGGGATACATATTGGGGAATAATAGATAGGAGAATTTAGACAAGTAAAAAGTAGTCGTTAGCTAGACAGTTCTATGAACACGGTAGGCGCTTAATGAAAGTAAATCATTGGAAATTAACATTTGATAAAATTAAACACCTATCTAACTCGCCGAGCTGTTTGGCTAGTGTGCCCAAGCTACGAGTAGAATCTTCTTAGGTTACCTGCATTCCATGTTCTCAGGATTTCTTTGCCGTCGAGTCTTTCCAGCTTGTAGGCGCCTTTGCCAAGCACTTCTTTGACTCTGTAGGGGCCTTCCCACTTTGCCGCTAGCTTTCCTTCTCCTGGGGACGGTGGCCCGATGTCGTTTCGCCGCAATACGAGGTCTCTTTCCTCAAATTCCCTTCTGAGGACCTTGGTGTTGTATCGCAGGGCTATCCTCTGTTTCAGCGCTACCTCTGAAAAGTGGGCCATCTCTTTGACCTCGTCTACCAGGTCTTTGTCCACTGCTTCTTCTACTCCTGCAAGGAGTAGCCGCGGACTTGGCTCTCTGATCTCCACGGGTATCACTGCTTCGATCCCGTATGTTAAGCGGAAGGGGATTTCCCCGGTGGAGCTTTGCTCGGTTGTTCGGTAGGACTAGAGAACCGAGGCAAGCTCGTCGGCCCACGCGCCTTTTTTGCTATCTAAACACTTTTTAAGGCCCAGTAAGATGATCTTATTTGCAGACTCCACTTGTCCGTTTGTTTGGAGGTGTTCAACTGAGGAGAACTTCTGTTTTATCCCCAAGCCGGTGAGTAACTGTGCGAACTTCTTGTCAGTGAATTGCGTCCCGTTATCCGAGATGACGATTTCCGGGATGCCGAAACGGGTTATCACCTGCCTCCACATGAACTTCCTACAATTGGATGAGGATATGCTAGCGAGCGGTTCAGCCTCTATCCATTTGGTGTAGTAGTCGATGGCAACTATGAGGTACTTGACCTGCCCCAGGCCAACTGGGAAGGGTCCCAAGAGGTCGACTCCCCATTGTGCAAAAGGTCGAGTGGATGTTAGTAAACTCAGCTCGGAGGCTGGTGCTCTGTGGAAGTTGGTATTTTGTTGACACTTCGCGCATTTCTTTACGAACTCCTTGGAGTCATTCATCATTGTCGGCCAGTAGTATCCAGCTCGGATGAGCTTCCTTGCTAGGGCCTTGCTCCTGATATGGTGGTCGCAACACCCCTCATGGACTTCTCTGAGAACGTAGTCCGTCTGGTCGGGGTGCAGACACTTCAGCAAAGGTTGGCTGAGTCCCTTTTTGAATAGCTGATCCTGTATGATCGTATATTTGGCAGCCTCCCTTCTTACCGCTTTGGCTTCCTTTTCGTCCTGGGAGAGTTTGCCGTTTTGCAAGAAGTCAGCGATGGAGTCCATCTAAGAAGGGGCTATTTTGGTCAGGTGGAGGGCAACTGCTGGCTCTTTCATGATGCCTTGGATGAGGGAGCGGTTGCCGGTTCCGGGTTTTGTGCTCGCCAGCTTGGATAGGAGGTCAGCCCGTGTGTTCCTCTCCCTTGGAACGTGTTGGACCGTGACGTCTTCAAATTGTTTGCTCAGCTCTTTGACCCTCTCTAAGTATTTCTGTAGTAATGAGTCTCTGGCTTGGTAGCTTCCATTCACTTGTGAAGTGACGACTTGCGAGTCACTGCATACTTCCAGCCTCTTGGCCCCGACTTCATGAGCTAGAACCAAACCCCCTAGGAGGGCTTCGTATTCTGCTTGGTTGTTCGATACGGGAAACTCAAACTTAACCGATTGTTCATAGATGACTCCGGCCGGACTTTATAAAATGATCCCGGCGCCCCCGGACGTCTGGTTGGAGGCTCCGTCTACATGGAGCTTCCACCGTGTGCCCGTGTCCTCGGTTGGATTCCCAGTTACTTCCATCAGGAAGTCTGCCATTGTTTGCACCTTAATCGCATGTTGGGACTCGTAGCCTAGGTCGTATTGGGATAGTTCGATGGCCCAGGTCATCATTCTTCCCGCTAGATTAGGCTTTTGGAGCACCTGACGAATTCCCTGGTCCGTTCTCACGACCACCTGGTGACTCTGGAAGTATTGTCACAATCGGCGGGAGGAGACCAGAAGTGCCAGTGCCAGCTTCTCCAGCTTGCTGTATCTAAGTTCTGCCCCTTGCAGTGCTATACTCACAAAGTAGATCGGTTACTGGGCCATCCCTTCTTCCAGTACCAACACCGCTGCGAGCGCCCCCTCTGTGATGGCTAGGTATAGATATAGTGGCTCTCCGGCTTTCGGCTTCCCGAGCACTGGGGGTGCTGCTAGAATCTCTTTGAAGTGGTTGAAGGCTTCTTCGCACGCAGGGGTCCACTCAAATGCTATTCCCTTTGATAAACCCATATTTTATGATATATTTTGTGCTTAATCTGAGTGATTTATTCAATCTTTCACCCACTTATTTATATTAATTGCATGATTTTATTTTCCTTTCCTTATTATGTGATGTATGTGAAAAACATATTTCCTATGCTTTAAAATTAATTATTTTAATTACCTTTATTTCCATTCGATGCCGTGATCAGTGTGTTGAGTAGTTTCAGATCTTCTAAGGCAGGAATGACTTAAAGGATGGAAAAGAAACATACAAAAATGGAAGGAAAAGCATAAAACGGAGTTTTTGAAGAAACTGGCAGCCACGCGATCGCATGAGCGACGCGGCCGCATGCCAAGCGCAAAGAAGTAGCGACGCGGCCGCATGACTGACGCGACCGCGTGCCTTAAGCAGAACACATATGACGCGGTCGCATGACTGACGCGACTGCATGACAAGAAAAACTCCGAATGACGCGACCGCATGACCCACGCGGACGCGTGACAGAGGCCACGCACTAGAAATTGCAGAAAATGCTCCCAGCAAATTCTGAAGCCCTTTTTGGCCCAAATCCAAGTCCAGAAGGCATAGACCAGAGGTTATGAAGTGAGGGAATGCATCTGTTCAAAGGGAGTCATCACTTTAGTTAGTTTTCATGAATTAGATTTAGTTTAGAGAGAGGTTCTCTCCTCTCTCTTCTCTTATTAGGATTTAGGATTTCTCTTAGTTTTAGGAGTAACTCTCAATCATAGGTTCAATATTCTTTTACTTTATATTTATCTCTTACTTTCAGATACTTTAATGCTTATATTAGTTATGTTGCCTATTTAGCTTATGCTACATTCATGTTACAGATTACTCTTTTGAATTAATGTTATTTGAGGTATTTTAGTTTAATATTGCTTTCTCTTATTTACATTATTGTTATTCCCATCTGAAGACATTTTTATTCCAGTAGATTTATTTTCTCTTTCTGGTCTTGGTTAAGAAATCAGTAACTCAGGAGTTATTAAACTCAAACATGAATGATAATTGTTATCTTTGTTAATTAAACTGAACTTCAATAATCCCAATCTTTTCTTAGGAAATAAATAGGATTCGAAGATCAAACCAATTAATCCCTTGGCCTTCCTTTATCTTGGTAAAGGTTAACAAAGTGGAATTAAGATTCAATTCTCATCATCATTGATAAGGATAACTAGGATAGGACCTCTAATTTCTCATACCTTGCCAAAAGTTTATTTACAGTCATTTATTTATTTAACTTGCCATTTAAATTACTTGTTCTTCATTTACTTTAATTGCTAATTAAACCATTCGCTCCTCATTCTCAAAACCCCAATTTACAATCTCCATAACCAATAATAAGAACATACTTCCCTGCAGTTCCTTGAGAAGACGACCCGAGGTTTGAATGCTTCGATTATCAGTTTATTTAGGGGTTTGTTACTTGTGACAACCAAAACGTTTGTACGAAGGGATTTCTGTTGGTTTAGAGACTATATCTACAACGCGACTGTTTTTATAAAATTCTTTACTGGCAAAAATCCTAACGTCAAAATGGCGCCATTGCCGGGGAACTGCAATTGTGTGCCTTATTATTGGTTATTGTAAATATTTTTCTTTTACTTGTTTATTTGTCTTTATTTTTCCCCTCTTTATTTCTTTTTGCTACTATGAATTCTCACCCCTTCCACTTTGAGTTTGGTTCTAATGTTATTGAAAGGAATGGAAGTTATAACAAGAACATGCATCAAGGTCAGAGCAATCAAAGATGGATGGAGCCAAGAGGATCTGATCAACCCTTTAGGCAACAATACCCTCCAAGATATCATGGACAAAGACCATGCTACAATGCATACCAAGCAAATAAACATGGTGGACAACCTTGTAATTACCAACAAGCCCCACCCTGTGCTTATAGACCATCCTCTCAACATAACTTCGAACCACCACACTCACAAACTCCTTTTCACCATTCACCACCGTATGATCCTCATTTACCCCAGTTCCAATCCGATCACTCCCAAACACCACCACTTCCCCCTGTGCCATATCCAAATCTATCACCCCGAGAATCAGAGGTTCGCCTCAAGGAAACAGTAAATCGACTTCAAACAACCCTTCATCAACTGGAGCAAGCAGTAAGTCAATTATCTTCTAGACGTTCGAACATTCAAGGACCTCCCACAGCCCCATGTGGACAATCTAATGAAGAGCGTAGTATGAAGGAGATACTAGAAACTCCAGTGGACAAGACAGAGCATGGCTTCGTACTGGAACAAGTAGAGGAAGCTGTTATTATTGAAGAAGAAGAGTTGGTTGAAGACTTAGGAGACGTTGAACCTCCATGGGAATCCAAAGTTGTGGAGCATTCTGTCAAGGATGTTACAATTGATGCTAAGGAGGATTGTGCGCAATCCCCAGAGCAAGTCTTTCATGAAGAACTAGACAGAATAGCCCAAGAAGCAAATTTCCTTGATGATGATAGTCACAAGCCAAGTTCTCCTAGTAATGCGCTTACATCCGCAAGTGAATTCTCTGAGATCGAAGAATCTTCTCCGAGTGAATACGAAGATGATACGGAGGTAGATTTCTCTCAACCTCCAATCTATGACTTAAGTGATGAGGAAGACATAGATGGCTTTGATCAGGACATGGATACATTTGAAGAATCCTGCAAAGAAGTGGAGAAATTCACAGAAGAGCACAAGGGAGTAGAACTCAGAACCACTGGAACCACCTATCCCAAGGCCATTACCACCCAATACAAGCTTCAAGTGGGTACAATCCTTAACTTTTAACTGTATTTTTCCACTTGAATATGGTTTGCTTGAAACAGATGGCCAGCTTAGAGCTCTCTGCGGCTTTAAGAGTAAAAGGGAAATGGCTCGTACTCAGAGCTGGTGCACGAGGTTTAATAAGGTTCCACGCTTCGACTCGAAGTACACGGATTGGCATCATGATCAATCAGATGGATCTCGGAAAACGTTTGGTTATCCTGGTGAGAATCTAATTTCTAAACCGCCCAGATGGAAAAGTATAGATCAAGACGAAGGCGGATTTAAAAGCAAAGTTTGGGATCCTGGAATCTATGCTAATAATCATCACCCCGGGAGCCTGACAATATGTTTGAAGCTGCTCAGAAGCTTTACATGCCTAGTTTGGGATCCCGGAGGCTATTGGCATTCCAAGCATTGGTGGAGATTTTTGGATGAATTTAAGCACAAGCCACCATAACAGGAAACTCATCCAATGTCCAACTTAAGGACTTTAACTAAAAGTGCTAGGTGGGAGACAACCCACCATGGTATGATCGTTCCTTATTCAATATTTTTTATTTATTTAGTTTTATTTGTTTTCAAGTTTTATTTTATTTTATTATATTGAACCTGGAAGTTTTGCATCTCATTCATATTAATCATTGCATTCTGCATACCTGCATAAAAAAAAGGGTGCGCGACGCGACCACATCATTCATGCGATCGCGTCAAGATGCGAAAAACACTTCCCACGCGACCGCGTCATCCACGCGGCCGCGTGACTTGGAGATCGGTATAAACATCCAACGTCCAGAAAGTTAGGCTGGAATCGTGCGGTCATTGTGCGTTTCGCACAATTGACCCACGCGATCGCGTCACTCACGCGATCGCGTCACTTGCACAACACGCATCCCACGCAACAGCGTGAGTGACGCGATCACGTCGCATAGGATTACACAACACCCCAAAAGGAGACAGAGAGTTGTGCTAAAACGACGCTGGATTCGTGTGTTTAGCACAAATTCCAGCGACGCGATCGCATGCCTCAGGCGATCGCGTCATTCACTCTTTTTGCCCTACACGCGATCGCGTCAACCACCTTTTCGCCCCAACCACGCGACCGCGTGCCCCACGCGATCGCGTGGATTTAAATATAACCCCCCAGTCACGCGAACCCTATCAGTCACGCCCCCCTCCCCAAACCCCTACACTTCCTCTCTTCTTCTTCAACCCCCAACCACCACCCAGCCACCACCACCGCCGCCGCCCCGTCACCACTGCCCAGCACCAACCACAGCCTCCTTCCTTCCCCTATCACCCCCCTTTCCCTCCCTTCCTCCGAACAGCAGCCACCGCCGCCGCGCCACCCCCTTCGACTGCACTGGACGCCACCGCCGTCATCCCCAGCCACCTCTTTGCCCCACTCTCTTTCTTACGCCTACCAGGTTCCGACAAACGCCACCCTTCTATCCTTCGTAGTTAATTCAAATTTTTCTGTTTATGTTCGTCATTAGGCTAGTTAAATATGCATGTTGTAGTGGATTTTAGGTTGTTAGGTAGCCTAGGATGTGGTTAGTGGATTTAGGTCTGTTTAATTGCACTGTTCGTGTTTCTTGTTTCATTATTTTCGCAAATCTGCTGTTGCTGTGATGATTGTAATGTTCATATGCTATACTTTCTTGTTTCATGCTGCTCTTTACTCTAAATTTTCATGTTTATACTCCTTATATGTAATTGCAGCTTTAATTTTGATTCATATGAACTATTCTGTTGCTGTTTATTTTCTGAGAGAATCCAATTTTAGCCGGAATGCTGCCCAAATTTCTGTAAAATATTTTCATTCATGTTTTGGTTTTAGCATTTTCAACTGTGCTTTCCTCTGCTTTAACCAAACCAATTCATGACTGCCAGGGCATGCTTTCTTATCCTTTTTGATTTCCTGGTTCCTAAACTGCATTTTTGATGTTTGATTCCAATTTTTGCTTTCTCTATATCTATTTGAATCATCATCATCCTGTTTTCCCTATTCGGATATGGGTTACTTATAGCTTCTAAATATGAATACTTGTTACTTGGAATATTTTCATTATGCCACTTACTTTAACCCACTTTTTACTGACTCACTAATGTTAACTTCCTAAACTCTTTTTCAATTCTAACCAACCTAACCTTTCAAAACTTCTCTTCTGATTTTCTTTCACTTTCTCTTAACATTCTAACCATGGCATGTTGTTAATTTTTCTATTTAACATGAATTCAATTACATTTTGGATTGTGAATTCTCCTTTTCGGACTTTTAACTCATATACAATCCTTAATGCAGATTTACTTAACTCATTTTCCTTATCCTATTGCTCGTTTGCCACTTTGTGTTTCTTTTGATTCTTTGCCTATTTGATTTCCTATTATTATTATATCCTGGTTTTCTGTTTTTCAGGATGTCTGCCAGCCAGAGAAAAGGAAAAGGCAAGGCTACTACTGGCAAACGTAAAAGAGGAGAATCCTCCATGTCCATCATAGATATGATGCACGATGAATCCTTGCGGGAGAAAAATTTTACCCCGCAGGAGAAGGCCGACCAGCTAATCCCTGCTACCGATCCAGTGAAGTTTGCAAACTGATACTGTGAGCTAAAGTATCCGGTGTTTGCAAACTCCAGGAACCTATACCTGGAAAGAACTTTGAAGATCCGAGAAGAACTCCAGCAATACACCTCTGATCAGATCAAACAAAGAGGCTGGTTCTTCCTGAAGAGAAACCTTACTGAGGTCAATGCATCTTGGGTTAGGGAATTCTACTGCAATTACTTCAAAACCTCCCTAGATGCAGTGAACCTTAGAGGAAAGCAGATTCTGGTCACTGAAGAGGCCATTGAAGATGTTCTGAAGCTTCTGCCTAAAACTGATCAGCTGGATGGTTATCAGAAAGCTGAGGAGGATATACGCTTCATGAAGTTTGATTGGGATACAGTCAAGGCCCGGATAGCCCTTGACCTGACCGTTCCTTGGATTATGGGTCAGAACACCACCATGCCAAAGGGAATCAAGCGGATTTACCTGAATGATGAGGCTCGGCTATGGCATCAGATACTTAGCAACTTCATTATGCCGAGTACTCACGAGACTGAGATACCAGCCGCTATGATCACCCTCCTATGGTGTCTGATGGAGGGTAAGGACCTGTACCTGCCACACTTTATCCGGTACCATATGGCCAGGGTCCACGTCCGAGGCACTCTTCCCTTTCCTTATCTGGTTACACAGCTAGGCCGTCGAGCTGACGTGCCTTGGGAGGATGCTGATGAAAAATCACCTGCTGCAGAATGCAAGAAGATTATCCCTCACAGCAGGAACTTTCTGGCTTTGGACTACAGACCTCCATTCCTCACTACTACTGCTGACACAGCCACACCATCTGTCGGCCCCTCTTCTTCCACAGCTACCTTTGCCACCACCACTGCACCTCCACCTGCCCCAGAGCCCATCTATCATCTAGTGCACTGCCTGTTCTGACGGCTTGACCAGATGGAGCGTCGCAACAAGCGACGCTATGAGCACATAAAGCTGATGATACGATCTGGCGACACCCCCTCCGAGCCTGACACACCATCCGAGGCATCTGAGGAGGAGACGGATGATCACGAGGCAGAGACCCATTCCCAGAGCGAGGCTGCGCAGGCAGGTACCCAGCAGGCCGCATCACATCAGGAGGCTCCGCCTCAGATTCAGGCTGTAGACTCCGAGATCCCTATCCAGTCAGCACCTCCTCTGCAGCAGCCAGATCCTCAGACCACCACCATAGAGACCCCAGCTACCCACCCTTCCAGTGATGACACCCCTTCACACCCTGTTTGAGTGAGCATCGGGGACGATGCTACATTTTAAGTGTGGAGAGGTCGCCATCTCTGGCGTTCTTTTTTTGGTGAACCACTACATACTCTTTTTATTTTATTTTGCTACTTTTTTGTATTTTTCTCTTTATTTTTATTTTTATTTTCTCAGTACTTATATATATTGTTATTTTTATGTATTTTTACTCTAATTCTGCATGTTGCACTTTAGTTCATATTTTAGCCATTTAGTTTAGTTACAATTCTAACTTACTAGTTATAGAAATTGTGGATTAATTAGTATAGTTTACCCTTTTTAGCATAAGATAGCTTAGTTTAAATTGAAAATATAAAAAGGAAGTAAACTAGGAACTTGAACATAATAGAAACAATCCACCCACCTTGTATATATAGCATTACATGTTAGTTAGTTAACAACATTTCATCAAGGAGAAACACTAGAACTTTAAAGCCACCTTAAGTTTTACATTGAGAATAATGGGAATTTTTAACTAAACCTGCATGACATACATAAGTGATAAATGATTTTTGAGCTAGAGAACACACAGCCTGTGAGTTTTGAGCTTAATTGTATGGTTACATTCAAACCATAATATTTTATTCCTGTGTGTTCCACCCTTCTTTTGTATTCTGGTGTTCTTTACTTTGTTTTAATCTATATGTCCGATTATAGAATAGAAATACATACCAAGAGAGTGATTGAGGCCATTATTTGATTTTAGCTCACTTATCCCAAAATAGCCTACCCTTTTACATCACCCTTGTTAGCCCCCTTGAGCCTTTAAATCCCCTTTTATTCTATAAACCACATTACTAGCCTTAAGCAGAAAAACAAAATAAAAATCCCAAGATGAATCCTTGGTTAGCTTAAGATAGGAAATTGTGTAAGGTTTAAATGTGGGAAAACCTATTGGGAACAGGGATGATAAAAACAAAAAGGCAGAAAAGTTGAAAAGAATAAAATAATTCAAATAAAAATTTTTGGGAAGCATGCTCATGTAAAATCAAAATAATTGAATTACCATGTGCATTAAAAAAAAAAAAAGAATTCCCCAAATGTGAAATAAAGCAATGCACATAGGATAAAAATAATAAATATTGAAACATAAGCATGTACATCAAAAGTGGGAAAATATGGGAGAATAGGTAAAGAAGCCTTGCTTTACAAAGTATGTATGTTAGGTGAGATCTTAGACTAATCAAGGATTCGCTTAATTAGCTCACTTAGCCTTATACATATACCTTTACCTTTACCTTGACCCCATTACAACCTTAATTAAAGACCTCATGACTTTTGTATGTCTATATTTTATAATTGTTGATTGGTTAGATGAAGAACAAAATGATAGAAAGTAAGAATAAAAAGAAGAATAGAGTGATTAACCCAATAAATACTGAGTGATTAGAGAGTGAACACAAAATCCAGTGAGGGTTCAATAGCTCATTAACATATATCTCTGCTTAAACTATTAATTGTCTTGCAAGTTTATAAAATGTTTTTCTCTCCCATCTCAATTGTAAAGGCACTTTATCACTATCTAAGGTTTGGCTATATATATATATATGACTCCTTGAGAATGTGAATTAATTCAACTACATGCAAGCTTTATATACAAGTGAATAAAAACTAGAATTGCATGATGCATCCAAGTAGTTGCATTTAGATTAGATTGCATTGCATGGCATTCCACCACTTTAACCTAACATTACTCTTGGACTTAGCATGAGGACATGCTATTGTTTAAGTGTGGGGAGGTTGATAAACCCATATTTTATGATATATTTTGTGCTTAATCTGAGTGATTTATTCAATCCTTCACCCACTTATTCATATTAATTGCATGGTTTTACTTTCTCTTCCTTATTATGTGATGTATGTGAAAAACATGTTTCCTATGCTTTAAAATTAATTATTTTAATTACCTTTATTTTCATTCGATACCGTGATCAGTGTGTTGAGTAGTTTCAGATCTTCTAAGGCAGGAATGACTTAAAGGATGGAAAGGAAACATACAAAAATAGAAGGAAAAGCATAAAACGGAGTTTTTGAAGAAACTGGCAGCCACGCGATCGCATCAGTGACGCGGCCGCATGCCAAGCGCGAAGAAGCAGCAACGCGGCCGAATGACTGACGCGACCGCGCGCCTTAAGCAGAACACAAATGACGCGGTCGTACGACTGACGCGACCGCGTGACAAGGAAAACTCCGAATGACACAACCGCGTGACCCACGCAGACGCGTGACAGAGGCCACGCACCAGATATTGTAGAAAACACTCCCAGTGAATTCTGAAGCCCTTTTTGGCCCAAATCCAAGTCCAGAAGGCATAGACTAGAGGTTATGAAGTGAGGGAATGCATCTGTTCAAAGGGAGTCACCACTTTAGCTAGTTTTCATGAATTAGATTTAGTTTAGAGAGAGGTTCTCTCCTCTCTCTTCTCTCATTAGGATTTAGGATTTCTCTTAGTTTTAGGAATAACTCTCAATCCCAGGTTCAATATTCTTTTACTTTATATTTATCTCTTACTTTCAGATACTTTAATGCTTATATTAGTTATGTTGCCTATTTGGCTTATGCTACATTCATGTTACAGATTACTCTTTTGAATTAATGTTATTTGAGGTATTTCAGTTTAATATTGCTTTCTCTTATTTACATTATTGTTATTCCCATCTGAAGACATTTTTATTCCAGTAGATTTATTTTCTCTTTCTGGTCTTGGTTAAGAAATCAGTAACTCAGGAGTTATCAAACTCAAACATGAATGATAATTGTTATCTTTGTTAATTAAACTGAACTTCAATAATCCCAATCTTTTCTTAGGAAATAAATAGGATTCGAAGATCAAACCAATTAATCCATTGGCCTTCCTTTATCTTGGTAAAGGTTAACAAAGTGGAATTAAGATTCAATTCTCATCATCATTGATAAGGATAACTAGGATAGGACCTCTAATTTCTCATACCTTGTCAAAAGTTTATTTACAGTCATTTATTTATTTTACTTGCCATTTAAATTACTTGTTCTTCATTTACTTTAATTGCTAATTAAACCATTCGCTCCTCATTCTCAAAACCCCAATTTACAATCTCCATAACCAATAATAAGAACATACTTCCCTGCGATTCCTTGAGAAGACGACCCGAGATTTGAATACTTCGGTTATCAGTTTATTTAGGGGTTTATTACTTGCGACAACCAAAACGTTTGTACGAAGGAATTTCTGTTGGTTTAGAGACTATATCTACAATGCAACTGTTTTTATAAAATTCTTTACTGGCAAAAATTCTAACGTCACCCTTCTTCATCAAAGCGAAAAAGGGTAGGGCCTTTGCTGCCGACGCACCGAGGAAACGGGACAACGCTGTGAGCCTTCCCGTCAGCCGCTAAACATCTTTGATGCAGGACTCCTCATCTGGAGTATTGCTTGGCACTTTTCAGGGTTGGCCTCCACTCCCCTCTGGGTTATCATGAATCCCAGGAACTTTTCGGCCTCCATGGCAAAGGCGCACTTAAGCGGGTTGAGCCTCATGCCGTGTTGTCGGAGGGACGCGAACACGTTCTCCAGGTCGCTTATGAGATCGTCAGGGCGGGTGGTTTTTGCGAGGATATTATCCACGTAAACTTCCACCGTCTTGCTGATGAGGTCGCAGAATATTTTGTTCATCAGTCTCTGGTACATTGCCCCTGCGTTCTTTAGGCCAAACGGCATCACTCTGTAGCAGTAGGTCCCCCTGTCGTTATGAACGCCATTTTATCCTCGTCTGGCCAGTGCATCGGTATCTGATTGTAGCCGGAGTAGGCATCCATGAAACTCAGATATCGGTATCCCGCAGCCGCGTCGACGAGTGCGTCGATGTTGGGAAGGGGGTAGCAGTCCTTAGGACATGCTTTATTGAGATCAGAGTAGTCCACACACATTCTCCATTTCCCATTGTGCTTTTTTACCAGGACCACGTTTGATAGCCAGGTCGAATAGTCCAGCTCCCGGATGAACCCCGCTTCGAGGAGGCCGGCCGTCTGTCTGGCCACTTCCTCTGCTCTTTCTTGAGACATTTTTCTCCTTCTTTGGGCCACTGGTTTGGCTTCCGGTCTGACGGCTAGGTGGTGCGACATGAGACTGGAGTTTATGCCCGGCATGTCGGCGGATGTCCAGGCAAACAAATCGCCATTGGCTCTGATCATTTCCATCAAAGGTTCTTTTAACTCATGGGGGAGGTTCCTATTCATGAACGTGAATTTTTCCTCTGAGTTCCCGACCCTAAACTTCTCCAGGTCCCCTTCGGGTTCGGGTCTCGGTTTGTCATCGACTCTGGCGTCCAGGTCGGCGAGAAATATTCCCGATGCCTCTTTAGACTTTTTCCTTAACGAGAGACTGGCGTTGTTGCAAGCGACTGCCATTTCCAGGTCTCCTCTCACAGATCTTACTGACCCTTCTTCAGTTATGAACTTCATTACTAACATCCTCGTGCTGATGACTCCTCCTAGGTCGTTGATTGTCTTTCTCCCCATGATGATGTTGTGGGCGGTGGAGTCCCGTAGGATTACAAATTCGGCCATTACCGTTCTCCTCCCCTGTCCTTGTCCCAGTGAGATCGGCAGGGTGATTATGCCATCCGGCTTGATGAAATGGTCGCCAAGCCCTACGACACCGTGCTGGTGCGTCTGTAGGTCGGTGTCCCTTAGGCCCAAAGTATCGAACACATTGCGGAACATTATGTTCGAGTCCGCCCCCGTATCTACAAGGATTCGTTTGACGAGACCGGTTCCTACTCTGGTCGTTATGACCATGGGAGGACTCTCTCTGATCTCGTCGAACTACTGATCTTCCAGGCCGAACGAAATGGGTGGGAGCTTCCTAGTGCTTCACGTAGAGGATGAAGAGACCGCCAGGACTTTGGCTTCTTTCTTGTGTGCCGACTTTGACCTAGGTGCTGCATTCCTAGCTGTTACCACGTTCACTATGGTGAGGCCCTGGTCATCGTCCTCCGGTTCTTGGCGTCGCTTCGGTGCCCGAGTCCTATCCTCACCATCGTGGTCGCGATTCCGTCGCCTCGGCTCCCTTATGAGGTGGAAAAATGCGGCTAGCTTTCCATCCCTGATGGCCTACTCCAGTGCGTCCTTTAGATCAAAGCAGTCTTGAGTTTTATGCCCATAGCCCTTGTGATAGTCACAGTAGAAGCTTCGGTTTCCCCCTATTCGTTCCTTCAGTGGTCGGGGCTTCGACAACATCCCATTTTCGGCAATTTGTTGATAAACTTCCATGATCGGCACGGTGAGGGGGTGTAGTTGGTGAACTTCCCGACACGAGAAAATGGTCTGGGAGCCTTGCTCGGGCCACCGTCTCTGGCGTGTTCCTTTTGTCCTTCTCCGCTTCTGCGGTGCCGGTCTTGGTTGTGAGAGGGCTGCCGTTTGTTGGCAGCCACGACTCAGCTCACTTCTTCGTCGTTGATGTACTCCTTGGCCACACATTGGATTTTCTGCATACTCCACACTGGTTTCGTGGTAAGGTTATTTCTGAAGTCCTCGTTCAGGAGTCCGTTCGTCAGGCACAAACTCGCGACTAAGTCCGTCAGCCCGTCGATTTCCAGGCACTCATCGTTGAATCTGTCTAGGTATTTCCTAGTCGACTCGTCGGGTCGCTGGGTCACCTCGAGCAGGTTGATTGGGTGCTTCGCCTTTGCAATCCTGGTTGTGAATTGGGCTAAGAAGGCGTGGCTGATGTCTGCGAAGCCGGTCACCGAGCCCTGCGGGAGGTTATTGAACCACCGTATTGCAGGCCCCGCCAGGGTGACCGGGAAGGCGCGGTACCTTACCTCGTCTCCCACTCCCTCAAGGTTCATTCTGGCCTCAAAGGCCGTGAGGTGTTCCAGCGGGTCTTGCGTTCCGTCGTACCTCATGTCTGTTGGCTTGTCAAAGTGTTTTGGCAGCCGGACCTCGAATATGGAAAGATGAAATGGGATCGCACCCATTATCACGGGTCCTCGTGTTCTCCTCGTTCTTCCTTCGTCGTCCTCCGGATGAGCGTCTTCGGTTCCTCGACCTGTAGTGTGCCGCCCTTCTTGTCTGGCATAGATGACGGGGTCATGGCGTCTTCTAGCGTGTCCTCTTTCCCCAGCGCTCTCGGATTCAGCCTGGGGGCTGGGCATGCGTCTGGAGTTGCTCATAGAGTGAGAGCGGGAGTGGCTTTGTTCTGGGGTGTGCTGGTCGTGTTCCCTGTCTGTCAGCCGGCGTTCCAGGTCTTGCATCCTGTGGCGCAGTTCTTGCATTATTCTGGCGTGGTTGTCGCCAGTTCCCCCGAAGGGGCATCCTTCGTGAGATTGTGTTGGGTGTCTTGGAGGGGATCTTGTGCACTGCTGGGAAGTAGTCGCGGCAGCGTCCCCTCCGGGCTCAGCCTCGCGGCCTGTTCCACTTTGGACCAGTACGAAGTCCATGGACCGTTCCCCGGCAACAGCGCCAATGTTCGGTAGGTTGGGTACCGGACGGATCGGGTGAATATTCTGATCAACAAAAGGGCAAGTCGTCTGGTCGTACGTCTCCGGGTTGGAGTAGGCGAGGTCCCAAGCTCTTCAGATGTGAAAGGGGTGTGTCACCTGCAAAGACACTCCGACGCGCAAGTCAATGAAGTGTGCAGGCAAAAAAGGGGGTAGAGTCATATTACGTACCTCGGAAGAAGGGTAAAAACATTCCCCTTATATACTGTGTCAGAGGTGGGCCCTGCAAGGACAGGCCCACTTTCTCTGAGGCGTTCTCCTCACAGCTGTAGGTGAGCTGTCGGGGACACGCGTCCGGGTCGGCTGTGGAGCGCCTTACCCCTGATCGTTAGGGTCGGGTGGCGCTTGGGTCGGGCCAACCCATAGGGGGTTTGGGCCAGGCCGCAACAGTCCCTAACAATTAACTCCGTCAGTCACTTAAGTCCTTTACTCCATTAATTCTAACGGAGGACAAAATAGTCCCTGACAACTTTAACAGGGGACAAAATGGTCCCTGATCTCCTTTGTTCGGAAACGACACTGTTCTCTCCCAATTTTCATCATATCTCGCATAACACTAACAATCTAACACTGTAACTTCAAACTACACAATGCACACTCTATAAATTTAATGTTCACAAGAAAAAAATCATCAACTTGTTCTCAACCAATTCATACTCCGGAAACTAATGTCTATGTCTCTCAACTAGTTGTTGTCTTCGATGGATCCCATGAATCTAGGCAACAAGTCTGATTTGTTAAGACTCATCGTCATTGTTGCCATCTCCCTCCTCCTCTGCCCTAACATCTCCATGACCACATTTTCCACCATTCCGATCACTTCCTTCAGCTTCTTCTTCGAACCAATGTTTAGTAATCACTTCAGTTTCCATATGAGCGGCAATGGCGACATTGCTCGTTGTAATAGCTTGAATGCGAGGTTAAAATTGTCTGCCAACTTGGACTCGGGGAAAGAAGGAATGAAGCACTCGGTGTCTATTTGAAATGAGAATTTCCATATGATGTCGAAGGAGAATCTTCTCATGATGTCCTAATGTCCAACAATCTATATTGGTTGCCGGAGAGTAGAGAAAGGCGTGCCCTTGGAGTAGTTGTGGAAATTGGTCTTGAGGATGTTGTGGATGTTGTCGGGGTTGGAGGTGATGTTATCAAAGACGTGGAAGTGGATGCTTTTGGTGGGTGAAGTGCAGAGGAGGTGGATGTACCAGTCACAAAGATTTAGGAACTGTCTGGTCCATGACATCTTGAGGTAGGTGCGACACGTGTGACAATTACACCATGGCTTAATCTTGGAGCTAAAGAGGAGGAAGAAAAAGATGGAAAAGAAGACTGTGAAGGTGAAGAAGAAGAGTATGAATGTTAGGGTTATGCGAGATATGATAAAAATTGGGGAAGAACAGTGTCGTTTTCGAATAAAGGGGTCAGTGATCATTTTGTCCCTTGTTAGAATTGTCAGGGATCATTTTGTCTCATGTTAGAGGTTTTAGGGACCATTTTGTCTTCCGTTAGAGTTAACGGAGCCAAGGACCTAAGTGACTGACGAAATTAATTGTTAGGGACCAATCGAGTAATTAATTTTAGTTGGGGACTAAAGTGTCCAGTTTGAAATTCTTTGAGGACCAAAATGGGTATATATATATCTGAAGCTTACCTAGAATCAAGGTGATTTGGACCTGAATGTGAAGTCCAGATGTCTTTAGGTGAAAGATCCGATGTCTTTTTCTGCATGAATGAAGTCGTCCGAATTCCTTGTAAGGAGGTCGGAGGTGGTATCTGTAAGGGACTCCAATACTTAAGTTAGCAATGGTTTTAAGCAGATTTTAAGTAGGCTGGAATTTGAAGAATACCTGAGGGTGTCAAGGTATTTATAAGTATAGATGTAGAGTCAATAACCACCTTTTAGAGTTGTTCACCTTTGATGGTGGTAGTCGTTCCCTTTTATTAGGGAGGTTGTTGAGATCTTCTTTCTAGATTAATAGGAGATATTGAAAGGGTTAGTTACTTATTTAAATAAGTAGGGTTAAGCCCATGTCGCTGTTGCAAACCTCTATTAAGGTTGGGTTGATGTTGAATTGGATAACATTTGTAGATTAGCCTTCATTCATTTTGGGCCTAGCTAATTAATGGGTTAAGGTACGAATAGTGTCCCTTATTAAAGCCGAGTTTCATTGGTTCGGACTCAAGCATTCCTAAGTCAATCTTGATCTTTCGTGGCTTTCAGTTCATCACGTCGGACATACCGCCTTTCTTGGGACTAGGTTGGACACTAAACATGCTTTTGAATATGAATGTTACGTTTTTTCGTAACCGTTCACGTATCTTTTTAGTTAGCTTAGTAACCGCGCCTGCCATTAAAGGAGGGGTAAATATACCATTTTGGACCTAGTGCCTATATATAAACATTGTCGTTTTCTCTTTCTTCTTTTTTCGCTTTATTTTCTATGCTTTTACTTCGTCTCTCTCAATTTTTCATCTTCTTCACTGTATTTCCATTTCTTTCGATCTTCTTCCAAGATTTTCCTATCTTGAAGTTCAATTTCGGTTTGAACAGACGTTTAGAATTGTTCAGCGTTACTGTCGCAGTTACTTCCTCCTATGCTTCAACAAAGTTGGTTGTTTTTTCTTCTTTATCCGTTTTTTTTTTGCTTGGTTAATGCTCTTTGGTAAAGTTTTATGTGGTTGTTTCAATGTTATTGCGAAGGACTGTTTTCCTGCAAATATAGGTTCTTACTTCTTGTTCACAATAGCTTCCTTCCTTTTTCCATCTTGCCTATTTCCTTGGCTATCATGAATCTTCATTATTGTTTGTAGAATTTGGTAGAAAGGATTTGTAGAATTTGTGACTTTGTTTGTTGAATTTTTGGAGATTCATTGAATTCTTGAATTTTGGGGTTTTGTCTTGTCCTTAAATGGTGCCATTTTCTGAGTAGTGGTGCCATTTTGCATTCTAGTTTTGCCTGAAAAATTTGGACTTGCTTCTGTTTTTTGTAGATTCTGACTTTTTTAAATATTTTGGTGTTGTTTTTCTTTGGCCCAAGTTGCAGCTTAGTTCTTATGGTGACATAGCTTTATTTTGCTTTTGTAGGTATTTTTCTTTATGTCTTGCTTGGTTCTTCTCAGCATGTCTTCTAAGGTTCTTCCTGGTTTAGACTAGGTAGATAGTACTGTCCTTTCTTCCATCCCTATAGTTGATAATGAATATGTGAAAATATTTCGTAGGCAGCATAGGCTTTGCACGACCCAAGAGGATGAGAGAAAGTATGAATTAGTATCCTATGACCCAAAAGATAGGATTTGCTTTCCCCAACTTAGTAATTCGGAAAGTCATTTTCTTTTTATGTATGACTGCCTGTTTACTAGGTTTAGGGTTACACTTTCTGTTTTTGATTTTGAGACCGAAATCCTTGGTATCTATAAAGTAGCTCCCTCTCAACTCTACCCGAACTCATGGGGTTTTATGAAAGTTTACCAACTCATAAGTCGGGAATTTGACCATCTTTTGTCTTCAAAAGTTTTCTTTTATTTGTTCCAACTCACTAAGCCTTTTAGCTTGAAAAAACAACACTGGCTCTCTTTCCGAGATATTCAAGGCCTAAAAGTTTTTTTTTCTATCTTTAATGAATCTTTTTATGACTTTGATGCACCACTGTTTCGTGGCATATTTTAGGCTGAATTGAGTGGATTTTATCCATTAATCTCACACTTATGCATATAAATTGCATGTTTTATATTTTCCTTCCTAATTCTGTGCTTTGATTGAAAACATGCTTCTTTGGCCTTAAATTACTAATTTTTAATCTTCTCTTATTACCATTCGATGCCGTGATATGTGTGTTAAGTGATTTCAGGTTTTTCAGGGCAGGAATGGCTTAGAGGATGGAAAGGAAGCATGCAAAAGTGAAAAGAACACAAGAAATTGAAGTTTGGAGAAGCTGGCAGCGACGCGCACCCATGGACGACGCGTACGCGTGGATGACACGTACGCGTGACTAGGATTTTGTCAAACGACGCATACGCATGGGCGACGCGTACGCGTGGGCGATGCGTACGCGTGATAGAGCGTCACATGCTGCAATTTGCAGAAAATGCTGGGGGCGATTTCTGGGCTGTTTTTGGCCCAGTTTCAAGCTCGAAAATGAAGATTAGAGACTGTAGAGTGGAGCTGGAAGGGAGAGGAATCATTCACACATTCATTCATACAATTTTAGGTTTTAGATGTATTTTTCTAGAGAGAGAGACTCTCTCCTCTCTCTAGGTTTTAGGTTTCTTAGTCTTAGTTCTTCTTAATTTCAGAATTCTATCTTGTTTTAATTTAATTTTCTTCTACTCTTACTTGTTTTATCACTTTAGTTATCTATTACTCTTGTTGATTCCTTTGTTTTGTCCATTTAGTTTATGAACTCTTATGTTACTCTCAATCCCCTTTTTAATGCAATTTTATGTTTCATGTTTATGACTTCTTTATTTAATTGTTGATTGTTGATTTCTTACAATTGTTAGTCTTAGGTTTTATTATTCCTTCTTAATTTTCTATGTTTTTATTTTGTAACCACCAAGTGTTTGATAAAATACTTGGTTGGATTTTAAATTAGCTTTTTATGTTCTTAGCTTAGATTGAGTAATTTGGAGTCTCTTGAATTGTCAAAGTCTCTTGTTGGTTGGTGATTGAAAGTTGCTAGTTGGCTTAAGCCTCACTAACTCTAGTCTTTGATTAGGACTTGTGAACTCAAGTTGATTATTGCTCACTTGACTTTCCTTCATTGTTAGAGGTTGACTAAGTGATAGCAAAAGGCAATTATCATCGCAAGTGACTATGATAATGGGGATAGAAATTCCAATTTTCAATCCTTGCTAAGACTTTTCTTATTTGTTAGTTTATTTACCTGTTATTTACATTCGTTGCTTATTAAACTCAAAACCCAAAAATATACTATCTCATAACCAATAGTAACATACTTCCCTGCAATTCCTTGAGAGATGACCCGAGGTTTAATACTTCAGTTAATTTTATCGGATTTGCTTTAGTGACAAACAAATTAAATTTTGATTGAGGTTTAATTGTCGGTTTAGAACTATACTTGCAACACGTATTTTTCCTCCGTCAGACTTCAAGAACTACTATTTTAAGGTTTGGGCTGTTGAGGGCGCCTAACCTTTTTTCCTAAATGATAGAGACAAACCCGCCTTTAGTTTGTATTGGGAAGATGCTTCTACCATCACTAAATATAATCTTAAATATTTGGATGAGGTAGAGGAGTCTATAGTGGCTTTTTTTTCAGAAGTGTTGGGGCCGAGCTCTGAACCTTGACACAGAAGTATTTGATAGACAAGCCGAGCTATGTTCGTACCAAACTAGGTAGCTAGCTTCTTTTTTTTTTTGTAAATACTTCTTTTATATGCGTTCGGGTTATGTAATCCGAGTCTCTTTTTTTGTGTTGTAGAGAGGATGACCAATGACTTGGATGTTTTGTTAAGAGTCCGACAAGCAAAGAAGAATGCAGTTGCTCAGGCTATTCAGCTGAAAGAGTCCAGTAATTCGGGTGAAACTTCATCTCCTTCCAAGTTAGATTCATCCTCTTCCCAATTGGCCAAAGTAGTCCGTCCTTCTCCTCCTCTTGTGAATACAGAGTCTCTGCCTCAAACTATTCCTCCCGTGCCTCCCTTCTCCGACGCAAGCTCTTGTAACCGAAAAACTCTATCTTCTGAGTTTGGACGTGTTCATGATAAGGATTTTGATGCCATTGCTTTTTGTGAGGAGCATATCTTTCCTCATATTTTATAAGCATGGATGATGCCTCCTTTAAAAACCACTTGTAAGTACTCGCCAAAGGTGGCATTTGATACGGATTTTCAAAACCATAAACGATCGGCAAGTGCACCGAGTCGTACCAAATAATACCACGGGAGTGGGTTATCGTTCCCACGAGGATTAACGGACTAAGCAAGCAATAGTCAATTGATTATTCTAGTTAGAAAATCAAAATCAAGGGTTTCAAGAGCAATTGCACGACACTTCTTGGTCACCCCTGGAGCTTCATTCTTCTTAGCGTGTGACATGTCCTTGCTGCGGCGTGTAGCATGCTCAATGGTGCATTAAATTGGTCTTCTGGAGTTCTGACCCAGCGTGCCATGCCTTGATCCTGCGTGTGACATGCCATGACAAGATCCAATCCTGTGAGGTGTAATTTGGGTGTGTGGCACGCCCTATATATGGCGTGTGACACGCCAATAATATGCATGGAGTTGAGCATCGAAGGCATATCATTTTGGCACGCCCTTGTATATGGGCGTCTTAAATGCCAATTGTTAAAATGGGGTCATGCATACGCCTGGGAGATGCGTACGCATGATTCGTCAAACTTCCAGGTCTTGTGCATACACGTAGGGGATGTGTACGCATGAATGCCCTTTCGAAGGCGTACCAAAATGACACGTCCATTTACTTTGGCGTGTAAAACGCCATGCATGCAAGGCCCCTGGAGGTGATTTTTCTTAGCGTGTGACATGCCCACTTCCTTGGCGTGTTACATGCCTGTTTCTTGCTTGATTTGTCTTGTGTTTGAGCCTCTGGAAAGTTGGCTCAGCGTGCCATACAAATGTCTTGGCGTGTTGCACGCTGGGTTCTTGAAATTGTCTTGAATCTTCTTCACTGTGCGTGTGACACGCCGGTTGTTCGGCGTGTCACACGCCAAGGCCAAATTCACCCCTGGGAGTTAAATTATTGGGTGTGTGGCACGCCTAGGAGTTGGCATGTGACACGCGTACTTTGTGCTCCTAAATGACTCCCTGGATTCTTGGCCTGGCGTGCCACGCCCCTATGCTGGCATGTTGCACGCTAGGTCCTCTGCTTTGGCCTGTATGGGCGTGTTGCACACCCCTTGTCTGACATGTTACACGCCAGTTCTCTGCCTCCCGAATGATGCTTTCTTGGTTGGTTTCCTTTGCTTGTGATTTGCTTCTCTTTTGCTATTATTTTCCTGCAATTAACAAGAAATCAAAACACTCAAAGTACTAATAAAATATCATATAAAAACACATAATAATCAAGAAATAATTCATTAATTTCACCTAAAAATATTAAAAAAAAAGTGCATAAGATGCTCATGCATCAGTTTTCAGATTGCAGGGGTGTGTTCAACTTTTTTAAAACAAGTAGAAAAAACTATGCTTGGCTCTATTCAGAGGAAACTAATCGACCTTAGGGCTGAGGTTGTTTCTCTCTGGAGACAATCGAAATTCGACGTTGAAAAAGAGGCTCTTACATCTGACCTTTTAAAACTTTGTGAGAGGGTGAAACAATCTAAAGCTGCTTATGCTATGACCGAAGGTTTACAAAAAAAAAAAAGCTAAAGAGAGTTATATCCGTGTCTTTGGGAAGAAGTTGGATCTGAGGGTGGCGCTGTCTAAGTTAAGGGATTAATATGCTGGGTTAGAGGAATCGGTGGCTGAGGGAATGGATGCGATGACTGAGAATCTGAAGGCTCAATTCCGAGTTCCCAAGATTGATCTCTCTCTTATTGACCCTGACAAGGTCGTGGTTGATGGGAGGATCATGCTACCCAAGGTTGCGAGAACTAAACCGGTCAATGAACCAGTGAAGTGACTGGTTCAATGATTCATAGGTTCAATCGGAATTCAACCAGTTTTACTAAATATAAAATAAAATTAATATCTAATTTAAATAACTTAATCAGATTCCAGCATAAACAATATTTTCACTCAAATCCAGTAACTAGAATTAACAAAGCATCACCAACAACTCAAATTCAGCAATCAGAATCAACAAAACTCCAGCAACCAGAATCAACAGAGTACCATCAACAACTCAAATCCAGCAATCAGAATCAACAAATCAGAAAAATCAGCATAAATAACTTAGAATCAAAATTATAGCATAACTCAGAATAAAAAAAATTCCAGCATAAATAATATAGTGAAGCACTTCCCATAGCACCACCAACAACTGAATCCGAAAATCAGTAACAAACAACTCAGAAATCAAAATAAACAAAATTAACAAAATAATCGAAGCCAGGTGACGGCACAGTTAATACTCCACAGTTGAGCAGAGAGAGACTTCACCGTGAGAGAGACTGAGAGAGAGGACGTTGAGCTCAGACCCTTGGACAGAGAGAGGAAACTCAAGAAAGAGAGACAAACACCAACAGTTCGAGGAGAAGAGGATCAAAGAGAAGTGATGGCAACAGATACCACGAAAAGAATGACAGAGAGAGAGGGATATCTGAAGAGATGATGACCGACTGATGATGACGAGAAGAGGAACGATCCAAAGAGATGATGACCGAATGACGGCGATGGGGAGAGGAACGATGAGAAGAGTGTGACGGTGGGATGGTGATGGTGGCTGTGTTTAGGGTTTTTCAGAGAGGGGGAGAAATGGGAGGGGTGGGGTGGGTAACTGGGCTGGCTTTATACATATATAGAGCAAACTGATAACCTAGAAAAAAAACCTGGCCGGTTCTGGTGGTTTACCGGTTAACTACCAGTTCGGCTAGTTCTTAGGCCGGCTTTTTGCAGAACAGCTTTATACCTCAACCGAATCAACTAGATGACTAATTTTCGTTTAACCCAGTCGAACCGATTAGTCCGGTTCATGTTAGGATCTTTGACTTGGTAATCCTCATTTATTTCAGAGGTTATTACTTGAGAATCACTAAACACTATGACTTTTGTTGCTCCGACTTCTTTGGCTAGCCTTTAGCCAGCAAGCAAGGCTTCATACTCAACTTGGTTATTGGAGTCTAGAAACTCAAATTCTAATGAGAGATTCGAGTTCCTTTTTCATTCTTAAGAATGATTCTTGCTCCACTAACAACTTTATTTGATGATCCATCCATATACAATTGCCAAGCTATTGGGCTTCATTGTTGTTCGCCTGTATATTCAGCTAAGATGTCGGCCAAGTATTGGATTTGATGGATGTAGAGCTTCATACTTGAGATCGAACTTGGATAATTCAACAACCCATTGTAGCATCCGACCTGCAATATTCGTCTTTTAGAGGATGTGCTTCATAGGTTGGTTAGTTTAGACTCGAATTGTGTAGGCTTGGAAATAAATTCAGAGTCTTTTGGAAGCTAGGATAAGGGCGTAGGCAAAATTTTCTATTTTTTATAGTTCAATTCTACCCCCTATAATGTCTTACTCATTTAGTACATAGGTTGTTATCCGTCCTCATCTTCTTGGACAAGGGCAGAGGCAATAGTCCTGTCTTCTATGATCATGTATATTACGAGTTCTTCTCCTTCTTCAGATCGGGTCAGGATAGATGGCTGACTCAAGAATTTTTTAAAATCTTGAAAGGCTTGCTCACATTCTTGAGTTTATTGGAATTAGTATCCTTTTTTTAGTATTGAGAATAAAGGCAAGGATTTCAAAGCTGATCTTGCTAAGAATCTAGACAAGGCTACCAATCTACCATTTAGTTGCTGAATTTCTTTCAGTCAAGTCGGACTTTTCATTTCGAGAATTCTCCTGCATTTGTCCGGGCTGGCTTCAATGTCTCTTTGAGTGAGAATGAATCCTAGGAACTTCTCGGTCACTACTGCAAAGGTGCATTTTATGGGGGATTTAATCTCATCTCGTGCTGCCTTATCGTGTTGAACACTTTTGTAAGGTCGGATAACAGACTAGTTTCTTCCCTTATCTTAACAAGCATATCATCCACGTAGTCTTCCATCAACTTTTCAAGGTGAGAGAAAAATACATTGTTCATTAATCGTTGATACATGGCTCTAGCATTTTTTAACCCAAAGGACATTACCACATAACAGTAATTTGCTTTAGGAGTGATGAAAGAGGTATTTTCTTGATCCAGCTTGTACATCGAGATTTGGTTGTATCCTGAATATGCGTCCATAAAAGACAAGTACTTATAGCTTTAGGCCGAATTTACCAGAGCGTCAATACTGGGGAGGGGATAAGGGTTCTTTGGACAGACTTTGTTGAGATCGATATAGTCGACACACATCTTTCACTTCCCGTTCTGTTTCTTTACGAGCATCACGTTAGCGACCCATAACGAGTATTTTACCTCCCTTATGAATCTGGCTTCCAAAGGTGCTCAAACTTGCTCTTCAACGACTTCTGCTCTTTAGGGCTAAGCTTTCGTCGTTTCTATTGAACAGGTCATGTGCCTGGGTAGACAACAAGCTTGTGCCTCATAAGGTTGGGGTGAACTCCATGCATGTTGGAAGCTTTTCAGGCAAATAAGTCAGAATTATTCCATGGGAACTTAACGAGTTCTTCTTTTAACTACTGCTCTAGATTAGCTCCTATGTTTGTGGTCTTTTCGACCTCATTCCCAATTTGAGCTTCCTCAATGTTTCCTTCCGGTTAGGGTCTCAATTCCTCACAAATTTGGACACCTCCAAGTTCTATTTTGTTGACCTCTTTCCCCTTCGTATGCCCTCATAGGTTCAGACTTTCATTGTAGCATCTTCTTTTCAGTTTTTGGTCCCTCCTTACAGTGGCTATCCCTTTAGAAGTAGTAAACTTCATATAAAGGTGCAGGGTGGAGACTACTACAGCAAGTCAATTTAGTGTTATCCGACCTGTTAGGGCTTTGTAAGATGAAGCTACATTGACCACTATGTAGTCTATACTCAAGGGTTTTTATTTTGGGTATTTTCCAAAGGTGGTGTAAAGAGAAATGAACCCTAGAGATCGGATTGAAGTATCTCCCATACCAAAGAGAGTATCTAGGTATGCTCTGAAATCCTTTTCTTCTAGGCCCAACTTATCAAAAGCTGGTTTGAACAGGATATCTGCTAAGCTTTCCTAATCTACCAGAGTTCTGTGGAGGTTTGCATTGGCAAGTATTATTATGATCACGACAGGGTCATCATGTCCAGGTACTGCTCCTTGGGCATCCTCTTTTGTGAAGGTGATTACAGGGAGGTTGGGCATCTCAGTTTTCTCACCGACCTAGTAGACTTCTTTTAAATGTCTCTTGCAAGAAAATTTTGTTACTCCTCCTTCTGCGAATCCTCCAACAATCATATGGATGCACCTCTTGGGAGTTTGTGGTGGTCGATCCCGACAAACCCTGTCTTCTTCATCTCTTTTCCTTTAGCCCTGATCATCTGACCTGTCTGCTAAATATCTATCCAACTGACCTTCCCTAGCCAATTTCTCGATTACATTTTTTAAATCATAGTAGTCATTGGTGGAATGGCCATAAATTTTGTGGTATTTGCAATATTCTGATTGACTTCCACCTTTTTTGTTTTTGATCGGCCTAGGAGGTGAAATTTATTTTGTGTAACAAATCTCTCTATAGACGTCAACAAGGGACACTCGTAACAGGGTGTAGTTGTGATACCTTCGAGTTTTATTCGAGCCGTATTCTTCTTTTTTCTTCTTTTTTCTTTGATTCCTTCTCTTTGTCTCGAGCTAGATACTGATTGTGTTGTCTTAGGGCAGGATCTCTTAACCGAGTAGTTTTCTTCATGTTGATGTACTTCTCGGCTCGGTTTTGCACCTCGTACAAAGAGGTCGGGTGCCTCTTTGATATAGACTGAGAGAAGGGTCCTTCTCTAAGGTCATTAACTAGTCCCATGATGACTGCTTTGGTAGGTAGATTCTGAATCTCCAAACATGCTTTATTGAATCTTTTCATATAAACTCGTAGAGATTTTTCGACTTCTTGCTTTACTCCTAAGAGACTTGGCGCATGCTTAACCTTATCCTTTTGGATGAAAAATCAGGTAAGGAAGCTTCTTGCTAAATCGTCAAAGCACGTAACTAATCTATGTGGTAAACTATCAAACTATTTCATGGCCACCTTAGTTAACATAGTCGGGAAGGCTTTACAGCAAGTTATGTCTGATGCATTTGCCAAGTACATGCAGCTTTAGAAATTACTCATATGATGTCTCGGATCGGTGTTCCATCATAAAGATCCATGTCTGGGCTCTTAAAGTTTCTAAAAACTTTAGCCCGTATGATATCTTCTATGAATGGATCTTTGCCTGTCAGAGGCGTTTCTTCTCGGTCAGCTCGAGCTCTCTTACCCTTGAAGTCAGACTCCAGTTTTAACAGGTTTTCTCCTAAATACCTTCGTCTTTGTACCTCCCTTCTCAGGGCTCTTTCAAATTCTCAGTTTTGCTCTAACTTCTGCTCGAGTTGTTCCATCTTACCTTGATGTCTGTGGATAAGTCCCATGATCTTCGTGGGATCTCTTGGCCCGGATCCTTCATGTCAGTGCAGTTTCACGCTTATCCTGTATCCTTCCAGGTTTGAAGAATGCGGATCTCTGGCTACACCTTTCTTTCTATTAGCTCGGGGAGGTATGACTAATGCACGCTCATTGTTGTGCTGCTCTTTATTGGAGTCAGAAGTTGTGTCCATCATCCGGGAGGTCGTCTACCATCGTACAGTTTTGACTTTCAGGTCCCCGACAACGGTGCCAATGTTCTGAGGCTTCCTAGAACTAGGATGATTTGGACTTGAACGTGAGGTTCATATGCCTTTAGGTGAAAGATCTGACGTCTTCTCCTGCAGAGATGAAGCCATCTGAGTTCCTTGTGAAGAGGTGGGGGATAGTACCTGAAAGGGACTCTGATGCTTAAGTTAGCAAGGGTTTTAAGCATATTGTGGGTAGACTGGAGTTCAAAAAATACATGAGGATATCAGGGTATTTATAAGTGTAGATGTAGAGTCAAAAATTACCTTTTAGAGTTGTTCCACCTTTGATGGTGGGTAGTCATTCCTTTTTATTAGGAAAGTTGTTGAGATCTCTTTTCTAGATTAATAGGAGATATTGAGGGGGTTAGTTACTTATTTAGATAAGTAGAGCTAAGTCCATGTCACCGTGTCTGACCTTTATTACGGTCAGATAGGTGTTGGTCTGGATAAAATCCGTAGATTGAGTTTTATTCATTTTGGGCATGGCTAAATAATGTGCCAGGGTATGAACAATTTTATATTTCAATATGTATTTTATATTGCTAGTGATTAATTTTAGTGACTTATTTTGATTGTATAATCCAATCATAATTATTAGAATGAAAAATATATCTATTAGACTACTTTTAATAGTGAGAGAATAAACACTAGAGTTAGACGAACACAATTGAAAAAACCTAGCAAGGGTTTGAGCAATATAATCGAATTGGAAGCCTGAACAACAACAAATCAAGATTTCTTTCGCCCTTCATCGATCAATCAACACACCAAACAAGATCGATGACTACAGAATTATTAATTGTATTCTCACATTTTCATTTAAAAACACAATTCTCACTTGTCACTTGATATGTTCGTGTGATAAATAATATGTGCAGTCAAAATCAAATTCACATTTTCTTATTATTTGATAACACTTTAATTTTATCAAACTTTTTTTATGATGATACTTTTTTTATTATGAACTATTCTTCACTCTTTGTAGTGGTTAGGTTGTCCGATCCTTTTGTTAGTTATATCAAAATTTGAAGTTTAATTGGTATAATTATGTATAAAAATAGCAAAATTATATACTACTTATATATATATATATATTGTATAACTCAACACTAGAATTGGGCATAGTTATCGCCATTGGACTAGAAGCATCTCGGTTGGGGTGCCTCGGCTCAAAAATGAAGCTATCTTGATCATATTTTAAAAAATTTGGCACGTTTGTATAGGATTACGCGAATCATTTCAGATTCATCCACTCAAACACTATAAATAGAGGGCAATAGCTCATCCCAAAATATGTTATCTAACCATAATTCTTATCTTCTTGGATTAAGACTGATTTAAATGTTAGAATCCTTTACAGGTACTCCTACCAATCAATTTGAGGACCATGATTCATGAAAAATTTTCATTTTCTCATCACGAAAAGTTTATCCAAATAATCTCGAACAAAACCTACATACAACCATCCCCTTATCCAGGCAAGGATGGTTGACATACCCCAAAACGAGAAACTACACCTCTCTGAAATAACAGGCGAAAGCCCACACTAGGTCAAAAGCACCCTGGTAAGAGGCATCAATCAGGAAGATCAAATTCAAAGATGCACTGGCATTCAATTAGCCAAAAGGGCAAAGTGCTAAGAGTAGTTGCTACCTTGATGAAGTACTATTTTATTGATATGACTCTTCCTACGAGTGAAAATTTTTTTCCTCTAGGCAAGATCGAAAAGATTGCCACCCTTTCAATGAAGAGCCGAAATATGGGTTGGAATGGGTGAACAAGGTCAGGACACACCAATTGATTGGAAGGCCTAAGTAGGCATATATATGTCCTAAAACCCTGCGAAATTGCCTAGTTGTTGGGATGCAACTGGGAAGGAGAAACTGAGTAGGTCAAAAGGATGCATCTTTCAAACTCTGTAAAGGGGACACGAACCCCCAATTTGGTAAAAAGCACCTCATTCATCCGTAGAAAATGAGGGCCCTCCTACAGGGAATGGAAAGTGATGGGATCGAAGGACTAGCAGCCTCCAGCAAAAATAATCCCTCCCACTAACCTCCCTTTATCAGAGTAAGACAATGATATTCTAGGATGTGCTCTGCCTCGATTACAAGGGGATCCAGAAGACATTCATATCTACTCTCCTATAAAGCACATTTTCCTCCTCACTAAGGAAACAAGGCTCAAAGATATTCTAATAAAATTTCTTGTACTTGTCGATTAAAATAGATAAATACCTAAAGGTGGAAAGAACTGTCGTAAGTGGAAGAAAAATAAAAAATGTTATGCCACCATAGCCCTTGCAAAAACAATCTTGGGGTTAACATAATGATCCCCGCCAATTAATGTAGACCCCCCAGTGGGTGACACTATAGTAAAAAAATGTCAAGATCTAAACACCCCACAAAAAATAGAAGTAGTAGAGAAAACAGAGAAAAATAAAGATGAAAGAGAGAGAAACCAAGCACACAAATAAAACCAACAAGAAATGACAATAAGCAAAATGAAGGAGAAATAAAGGGCCGAATGTTACTTGAAGATAATATTAAAAGACGAATATAACATATGAAATTTTTCACAACCAGAAATGAATGTTCACCGAAGGATCAGAAAAAGAAAAATGGTTGAAATAACAGAAATAAACGTTTTTTGCACACTTTAGTTAGCAGGGGTAACAGGTGACATGCTAGACAAGTTGCTCCATTCAAAAAGATGTGTCTTAAACCCCATTAATATCTATCACTCCAGAAAAAAGGTTCAATCATTAGAAAAAAAAATAGAAGTTGCATCACCTATGCTTGCGACACACACAACGAAGGACTCCTCACCCAAAGCTGCGAACATTTTTCAGGGGCATTACCTGGAAAAAGCACCCCTTTATGTTGGAATGTGAAATCAGGATCACTTCCGGTAGTTAGAATGAACTTAAGAAGGAACAGGGATAACTGCCTTGAGCTTATCATTCATGACGTGCCATGTAGGTAAGTGCAACGGGTAGAAGAACCTCACCCCATGCTCACGCACAAGCTAGCAAAAGCGTTGAAAGGAGGGCCTCAGCACAAAATTTGGTACTCAGAACTCAGCATCTGCTCTCGAGTGGGATCAATATTACGATCTAACCCCACAATTGGGGCTAGGTATTGCTACTGGACCAAAAACTCCCCTTCTAACGGTGCCTTGGCCAAGAAGGAAAAATTATCTAGATCATGTTGCTGAAAATATGGTACAAATTTAAAGATGGGTTCATGCAAATCTCTTTAAATTCTTCCACCTAAACACTATAAATAGGTGTAATAGCTCGCCCCAAAGTATATTATTTAATCCTAATTTTTATACCTCTTAGATTGAAACTGACTTGAACATCGAAATTGCTTGAGATATTTCCTACCAATTGGTTTAAGGACTAGGACTTAGTAGAAGTACCCATTCACCTAAAAAGGAGTTCATCTGAGTAACACCTTACTTTATATATGGTAGATTTTAATCTGCCTATATTTACAGTGGCTATGCAAGTGTTCTCAAAATTAAAATTCTATTTTTTTTTTTTTTTACATTTTGATAACACTTTATTTAGCAACACTTTAAAAAAAATATTGTTAATTAAATAATAACAAAATATAATTTTAACTTTAACATTTTTTAAAACATCATAGTTACTGAATCCACGATAACATTCTTTTTGAAAGAATAATTTATTTATAACTGATTTTATCAATAAAATCTTTAACTGAATAGGTTAAATTAAAAATGAGGATATCCGTATTTAAATATTTGTAGCAGTATTAAATTTTTTTATAGATTTGAATAAATTCAAATAATAAAAGTAAAATTGAAACTTATAAAAAGCCTTGGAAACAAAATTGATATAAATTATACATCAGAAGTATTTTAAAAATTTCTTGCAAATATAAGAGACACAAAATATTCAATCTTACTAGGTATATACTAAAATTAGCCACCAAAATTAACTATCAGTGTAGAATATATATTAAATTATAAAATACACTCTAAAAATAAATTAAACTATAAATATTTATTCACAAATATATATATATATATGATTAGCTGTTGACTAGTCTGCTTAAATAAGTATCGGACATCGAATCCCGTCTTATGCATGTAATAACTCATCGACTAACGACAAATTCTTAAAATAATATATATATATATATATATATATATATATATATATATATAGCTGATTTTGGCATGCACATGTTATTTTTGAAAATATTTTACCCAAATGATTCACCATGCTTAATCAGCTTCTTTCCTCCTTTTTTGACCAATATTCTTAGGTCAACAAATGGTGTAACAAAAGTATTAAATTTTCCCTCTCTTGTTTGATTTTTTCCAATGTGTTCGGCTTTGCGGCATCATTGCGCAACTAGAAGCCAAAAGCAACCTCAAAGTCAAGTGTAACAAAAGTTTGATGTGCCTCAATTATTTAATCAAATGCTAAGTCCACCTTAACCTTAGTACATCTGTACATAGCATCCCTAGAAAAAGATTCGGTAAATAGAGTTATGATATCAGCCTATACGAAAGTTCTATTACTTCCGTGAGTGACGAAAGAATTGTAATTCTTGCACTTCAAGCATGCTTCCCAAATTAGAGTATACATTAGACACAGAGGTTGCGTGCATAACTATAGTTGATGCCACCAAGGTCTCGTCTCCAATAAAACAGGGGTGCCAATCTATCTGATTGGCTTAGGATATTTTGAAGTGAGTTATTCGAATATTTAGAAGTTGGTGTTTACGAGGGTTCATTTTTTTTAGAGAAAGTCTAGGGTCAACAGATTTTGTAATTTTTAACCATCAATTAGTCATCAATGATATTTTTAATGATGTGAGATTCCATCTAATGGTGTAGAATCATTCAATTTTCTTTTGATGGTTAAATGCTAGCCAGAATTTAACAAAAGTGTTGGTCTCCTAACACTCCTCTTTTTTTATATGAAAAAAATTTAGATATTTTGTTGGAAGTAGGTTCTTTTGGCGTAATTGCAGGTAGATGGACACTGCAGGTAGATGGACACTGCAGGTAGAGTAGGTCCAATATGCAGAATATGTGCTGAGTCAATATGCATGATGCATGTTAGACATGTGTTCAGATCAGGGCCGGCGTGTTGGACACGTGGAGAGCATCCAAGCAACATGCAGAATCCTTGTTAAAAACGTATCAACTGTTGATTCGATGTGATTCCAACATGTGACCTAGATCGTGAGTACTCTGTCTATAAAAATCGAAGATCATCACCACTTTACTTCATTGCGAGAGAGGTGTTTTAGTGTATTGTTGGTGTGACCAAAGATGCTGCAAATATAGTGATATACCACAACGATGAGATTATACGAATACACATGAGGGGTGAGTTTTGTGTGTGAGAATTTATTTTCGTTTGTGGTTCCATGCACTATGACGTTTGCAGAATTATAATACGGTTTCTGTCAAAGTATAAAGAGTGATATTTTAAAGAAGGTGGACAATATTCTCTACAAGAGTCCGATTATCGTATGCGGCGGCCTAATAAAGTTTGACATTATGCCAATCGTTGACGAAATAATCATTTAGCATATGTTTCATATTCACCAGCAAACTCAGGTGCAATACCCAAAGATTGAGTTATATGTTGAGTTTGAACATATAGCTGTAGATGGAATTCAACATGACCCAGAGGTGAAAGATGTCATTGCGAAGAGGATTTTGAAACTACCTACGAAGCCGGTGACAAGGACGAGGTAGTCGCAGAAAATATAGTGGTTCCACTCACAGTCAGTCAACCCACGAACGTTCCACTTTTTATGCGTAGCTTGAATTTTAACGCCATGCATACACCAGAACTACTAATACTGGGTTCATTGCCAAAAATCGCCATGTTATAGTTGACCAAGAAATTATAACTACTATTTGTCCATTCGGTCACAATCTGTCCATCAACTGGTAAGTCATATATATGTGCCACATCTTCAAGAATCATCGTAATATTTTGTCTGAAAAATCATAATAGAAAAATTCAGAAAATAATTTATTATTAATTATATTATTTATTAACTTTAATAATTATAAATTCAAGTAAAATAATCTGATCACAAAAAATAAAATTATAATAAAAAAATCTGAAAAATGATTATTTCTGAAAAAATTATAGATGATCTTAAAATAATATCTGAACAGAAAAATAATGTAAAAAAAATAATAACCGAAAAAAAATTACAACCTAAATTTATATTACTAAACTAATATAAACAAAATAAACAGTATCAAACTAATATAAACAAAATAAATAGTAATAAACTTATATAATTAGGATGTTCTAAATAATTGATAATATATTCTGTCAGTGCCAGCGATGTATAATTACGTACCATTTTTACAAAATGTGTCTATAATTTTTTTATGCGTAATACTCTCACTTTCAATATACTACTTGCTCTCACTCTCACTACTAGAAAACTAGTTATTACAGACGGATATTTTCGACAGATTTTATCCCACGAAAATACAGACGGAATTTCAGAGGAATTTTTTGTCGAAAAATAAAAAAATGAATTAGCATAAATTACAGACGGAAAAGAGAATCGTCGATAATTCCGTCGGAAAAATTAATTTTTTTTCGTGGGAAATGATTACAAACAGAAAATTCGTCTGTAATTAAATAGATAAAACGCTGCGTTTTATTAAATTATTACAGACGAAAAATCCGTCTGTAATTTAAAATTTTCCGTCGGTAATTTTGAGTTAAACCTAACGATCTACACTCCAAACGAGAGCTTCACAGTCCATTCTTCCTCTCCATTCACGCTCCAAACCTTTCTCCTCAGCGCCTTCATCCACCGCATTCTTCCATCATCAACACCTTTGGGACTTCCATCACTCTCCTCGTCGTCAATCATCGTTATTCCCATCCTGTCCCTTCTCTTCCCCTCTTTTACAAGGATAAACCTAATCCTCCTTCAACGACTTTTTCTTCTCTTCAAACCTAACACCGATGGTGAGTATTTGAATTTTCTACTATATTTTCTTCCAGTTTTTAATATAATGAAATTCCATTATTACAATATAATTTTCATGTCGTATTAGTTTAATTGCTGCTTAATTTCATTTTCGATTTGGGATTAAGCTAGCGTTTGCCTTTGATTTTGTGATTTATTTGGTTGCTATGATGAATTTTTTATTTAATCAAAGCATTTGGAATGATACACGTAAGATGTTTGATGAAAAGTCTCAGAAACGGGATATTAATTTGGAATGACACATTTGGCAATAGTTGGTATATGAGTGTAAGAAAAGTGTGTGGGAAAAAAGTGGAAAAGAGGAAGAGGAATATGCCCCACTACTGATCAAGTTTACATTGAAGAAAATAATGAGCAATATATTATTAGAATTTAGGCTATTTATGTTTACGACTTCATGCCTTCAGATTATATTCTCTTCTCGTGAATTTATGCTTGCTTAGTGTTTATTACTTATGCATAACTGTTGGACTATATATGAACATGTACACCTTTCTTTATTTATTTAGTTTTAATGTGATGCACCTTTCTTTGTTTTTGTCAACATGGATGTGCTCTTTTATTTTTCATTCTTGTAGTCCTCCGGTCCACATCTTTTGTTCTTTTTCTTCTTGTTCCTTTTCTTATTATAATCAATCTAGATTTTCAATTATATATAATTAAATAATAATTTTCAATTATATATATATAATTTATGCATTCGGTTATATTTTCATTTCTTAATTTAGTTTGTGTTTGTGCAGTAAACTGATTACAAATAGAATCTCTAGTCATGCTAGATGAGTTTTGACATAATTAATAAGTTTTGAGTAATTTTGACACACTTAATAAGTTTTGAGTAATTTGAGGAACAAAGAGAAGATTAAGTAATTTATATTGGACATTATTTTTATCAATTAAGCAAGAAACTCCAGAATTTTGAATAGAAATACCTATGCTAGTTTTGTCTCATTTACTGACATTTTCAGCAGGGCAAGTTTGAGATTCACCAATATATATATATATATAAAGCTCATTTAAGTAAAATTCAAGTGCACAAGTATTTAAATTGAAGTTGGAACATGGACGTATAGCACTAAACTTTGCATGCTGTTGTTTGTATTTGTGTTGCATTATTTGGTATCTCTGTACGATTCATCTTCTTTTGGTTTCTGTAACAGAGACTGGCAGTGAGGATGATGGCCTTTTGGATCTGAGTGAAGATGATTTTTTCCTCGCTTGGAGTTCTAGTGATGAAGCAGATGCAGATGATGAATGGACAGACAAAAGTACGAGGTGGGTAGAGATGTTTTACAACTTAAGCAGTTATTATATTATGAAAATTCATATACTCGCAGCAAGGTAAACGATGTTAAGAAGAGCAACTGTAGTATACCTGTTTGTGATGCTGGTATGGTCAAATTGAAGCCAGTAAATGGGTGTCAATGAGTAGTCAAATTGTTGATGCTAGTATGGTCAAATTGAAGCAAGGTAAACGATGTTAAGAAGAGCAACTTAGTTACAAGAGTTTATTAGTAGTGGGTGTTAGCTGTTAGTACTGATGCTTTTCTATAAATATATATAGTGCCAGCCCCCTGTTTCAATATACATATTACTCTATCTGTTTCTGCTCTTTCACTTATTATTCTCTCCATTCTTGTTCTTGTTGTGAGATTCACAAATTAACAAACAAGAACATGGAGTGGTGGGTGTCAATGCCAAAGGTGGAGTTGCATGCTCATCTCAATGGATCCATTCACTAATCATTCGTTGGTATTATCCCCTTTTTACTTATTTAATCACAATAATTTTCTTATGACTCCAGAGATATGTGAATGACCACAGCGTTAGGTACTTGGTTGTCACATCTGCGTCACTTAAATTAAACGGAAAATCTTCTTCTTTTCAGGATGTATGGTGTGGCCCTGGAATTGGACTCGCATCAGATCATGCTTCTGCTTCTGTGGATTGTGTGGTGGCAAGGAAGAATGCTTCTTCAAGAAGGAACCTTGATGCTGTTGAGAGAGCAACACATAGGTATTATGCTTCTAGTTATTCCTATTTCTTAATTGATGAAAGTAGGACAAGTGACAAGTTTTATCAATATATGGTATTATGTAACCTTATATTCCTAGTGTATTATCCAATTTATACATGAATGACCAAAATAAAAAGGTCATGTGACTTTTTCTTAATTGATTATGTAGCCTTTTTAACAACCATACATGGTTACACAACTACCATTTTCTCTTGCTCTTGCATAAAAATAAAACTACTCTTCTGACTAGATACATCCTTTTATATATGTAAAATACATGTTAATTGAGGGCACTGATTCTGTATGTATGAATGTGAAGAGTGAATTTGATTAGTTAGATCTTTCGTTAATAGTTAATATTATAATATAAAGCCACTTTTTTTAAACTCCCAAAAAATGTTCTGAAGATTGGGGGAAAAGAACAGATTCTTTAGAGCAAACACTAAGCAGGTTGTTCATTTATTTATATTTTTATTGATTTAACAAAAGATTAACAAATTAGAGCAAGGGCTTAATTCATAACTTTTTTTTCTTATGAACTTTATATTTTTATTATTTATGCCATTTACAACCTTTTAAATTATAGTTTAAATTAAGATCATACTTTTTTTTATCTTCTTGAGGCAACTCTATTAAAAAATTATAAAGATTAACTCTCTTGTGTTAATAAACCGAGACAATGTTTATCTTTCTATACTTAGCCATTTCTCTGTACTATGGCTACCCTTTTCACACACAAGTTTTACTTTTAAAATGAAAAGTTCTTATTGGTGCCAATTTTTTTCACTTTTTTAAGGATAATAAACTAGATGCTTAGAAAAGAGAACAAAAAACTAAACTTTTTCATGATAGCTCCTTTCTTGCTTACAGTATTTGTATGGTTTATTGCAGTGGATGATTAATGTTACTGTTGATTCTGATTTTACACCATTTCATGTGTAATGAGGGTGGTCAGCAGCAGCACACACTTCATCAAATAAGATTATTTTGCTTTATTTGTGAAGACTATTCTAATTAGCAAGATAAAGGTTTACTTTTCTTATGCCATCGAATTTTATTTTACCTATTTATAATATTTATGAAAATATATTTTTAATTTATCTCATGATATAGACAAAAGATGTTGTTGTTGTTACTTTCGCGTAAAGCGCGAGTCTAAACCTTGATTTTATTTATTGACAAGGTTTTATGTTTTTCAGCATTCTTTTGCGTTGGTTGCGCTCATGGAATTCTATTATCAGTTGGGTGGGGCGTGCGGTTATGCAAAAACTGAATGTTAGTACCTAGGTATGTGTTTTTGCTCTCATCTTCCCATTGCCAATAAAAATAATACTCTCTCTCTCTCTCTCTCTCTCTCTCTCTCTCTCTCTCTCTCTCTCTCTCTCTCTCTCTCTCTCTCTCTCTATCCATCCCCAATCACAATCTCTTATTCTTTCTTTTCATCTGTAGGAGTTCAATCAACTTTCTCAACTTTTACTGACACTGAAACACAATTTCCTCATTGTCTATTTCTTCAGGTATCACATCGTCATATAAATTCTTTCTTTGCTGTTACAACTTACAATTATGCCTCTCACTCTCACTCTTTCACAATTCTAAACCTTTTAACTCATCACTTTGTTGCATTAAAACATAGAGGTATGCTTATAATTTCCTTCTCTAGTTAATTATTATGCCAGCTATGCCATTATAGACTAGACAATTAATTTAAGCATATAACAAGTTCCTATTATCATGATAAAAGTTCCAATTCTAAATGCTATCATTCAATTTTTACAGGAAGAGTTTAAGTCAATCTTCCTTCGAACAAAGGTACAGCTGACTATCTTTCCTTTTGTTTTATTTTATGATTTCAGGAAGAGTTTAAGTCAATTTTTGGTTTTTTAATATTTGCTTAGTGTCATAGAGTTTGGATATTCTTTTTAAAATAGGGTTGTTCTCAGATCTTGTTTGAGTGCAAAGAGACCTGAGGGATCTCTATGTCTCTCTTTGCAGTTAATGGTAACATTCCCCATGGAAATTCTTTTATAGACAACATTTGATTTTTCATCTTTTTCAAGATCTATGACACCACTGCCAGAACCCACCGCTTTGCGACGTCGGGAAGGTCTGAAACTGTCTAGGTGGTAATCCCGACAGCTTCACTTCTTCTTTCTGTCAAGATATCCAAATGCCAATTCTTTCATTTGCTAGTTATTCTGTCATTCAATTTCATCTTTCACGTAGGTAAGAGCCACCCTCGATGTAGTTGAGGAAGTCATAGAAGAAAGAGATCTCGATCCCTTATTTTCAGACAGGTATTGTCTGCTTTTGCCTATAACTGAAGTAGCTTATATAGGATGTATATATTTTTTATATATATTTAAAATTTATCATGTGTACATTTAATATAGAGAAGTGAAGTTGGCAGTGATAATGGGGCATTAAAGTATACAACCACTATTTGATAATAGTTCAATTGAGAGTTTTCGTTTAGCTCTTCGTATATTTTGGTATTAAAGTATATGATTGTACTTTGTTATGGCAGGTATACTTTATTTTGGATAATGCTACTACTTAGCAACCTTGCATTCAGCTACTATGTGGAGGTATTATGTCTTCAAATTTTACTACAGTTCCTCCTTTACCCTCCTTTAAGAAGCTCATGGTTCTTGCTTTCTAAGAGGAGATGTGATTCTCTATTTACTGATTCTTTTATAGAAAATTGTTCATGCAAAAAGAGACTACTTCTGGAGTGCAAAATGCTTTAAATAATATGTTTTATTTTTATTCAAGCATTCCAATTCACTCCAATTCCAATTCGGATTTTGATTCTATTTCAGTCCGGAGATGTCAAGATTAACTTTCAACGTGAAGCTTGATGCTGCCGATGCAATTTAGTTATCTATTAATATTTTAGATTATTCTATCTTTAAGTGCTAAGTGTAATTTGTGACATTCATGTAACATTAGGATGGTCATCTTATTTTTTTTGGGTATCTTTTTATTAAGACAGTGAGATATTGGCCAATGATGTTGAAAAATAACATCCAATTTTATAGGTATCATGTAATGAATATTATGTTTATTTATGTGATTTTTGGCTTTCTTTTTTCAATTTACAGTGTTTGATGGAGTAAATTTAGAAAACAAACCTAAAGTATTCATTTTGCAATGGAAAAATTAAAAAAAAAATTCTATTTTACCTTACTGACGGACAGACGAATTTTCTATCTGTAATCAGAGTGTGAGATGATTTTCCAAGGTTCAAATTACAGACAAAAAATCTGTCAGAAAATCCGTCTGTAATTACAGACAAAAAATCGGTCTGAAAATCCGTCTGTAATTACAGGTGGAAAATCCGTCGAAAAATCTGTCTGTAATTATAGATGAAAAATTTGTCAGAAAATTCGTCTGTAATTACAGACGGAAAATCCGTCGGAAAATCCGTCTGTAATTACAGACGGAAAATTCGTCGGAAAGTTCGTCGCCTGCGGAAAATGGATGGAGAACTTACAGAGAGAAAATCCGTCGGTAACTAGTAAAAATCCGTCGGTAATTTCGTCGGTAACCAAAAATCTTTTTGTAATAAAGACTAAATCTGTCTGTAAATCTGTCTGTATTAATCAATTTTCTAGTTGTGTCTTACTCTCAGCACAATAGTCTCATAGAGTCACAACACATACTCATTCACTCTCAATCTTTCTCAAAAGACTTGCTAAAATCACAATCATAATGAGCACCGAAGCCTCAACCCCCCTTCTCTATTTAAAGGCTCCAAGCCATTATTGCAAGGCTGTTCCCAGAGCATGCATGTCTCCTGCATGCAGAGAAGCTTTAAAAGTGGTCAACACGCAAGAGACGTATTGCTTAGGTCGCGCTAAGTGGTGAATCCCTAGGAAGAATCTCTTGAAAAGCTATAATGACTCCATCAAAACCAGTTAACACGCAAGAGGTGTGTTGCTGCTATCGTGACAAGTGGCAAATCTCTGCAGGAATCTCTAATAAAGCTACATCAAATCTCTACGACGAATCTCTGCAAAAAGCAACACGCATGGGGCTTGTTCGTGCCGTCGTGCCACGACGGAAAATTTCTGATAAAGTTGCACGAAATAAAGCACCACGCAGAGTGCGTATTGTGTCAGGCTTCTCTGAACGTCCATAATACTGCAAAACACCTCAAACATAGATATTCAACCAAAACACCATTACTTTTTTTCATATTAAAAATAATTTCTGCTTTATGAGAAAGGTAATTTAACAAAATTAATGAGTGCAAAGGAAAACTTAAAATGTTTTAAGTGTGAATTATATTAAATTAAATCAAGTTTCTTTGAGAGGAGGAGATTGATAAATTAAGAAAATAAGTGTCTATTCACTTTTAAATTAAAATAGAAAAAAGCATATATGATAAAAAAATTATAAATTCACATATTTTATAATTTTTAGTTCAGATATAAATGATTTTTTTGCAGGTGGATACTTAATAACAAAGAGCAAAAAATTGATATATTTCATGGGAGATACCATACAAGAAGAGATAATTAAGGGAGATGCTGTTCTGAAAGGAATAATTATAACAATCAATTTTTTTTGGAGGAAATAAATTTGAAAGAAGAAGAGATAAAAATAGTATTAAAAAATAAATGTGTGGTTGAGTGGATTAAACGTAAGAATGAGACTAATTGGGAGCAAAAATTCTTAAAAAATAAAGTGATATCTAATAGAGAGGTGTTCAAAAATTTGACCTTGGAATATAGAACCATGAAGAAATTCAAAATAAAAAGACAATGGGAGCTTCTGGCAAATAGTAATTCGACCAAATGGGTGCAGTGAATCTTGTAGCAGCAATAATTATAGAGTTCGACGATAATTTTGAACATGCAGAGAAACATATAATCAACATTGAATTATAGAGCCTAAAATAACTATTGCTTGTTATTGTTGTTATTGTGTAATTTCTGTGAAACTTTTGTAATACTTTAATTATACTGTTGAATTCTGGTTCATTCTTGATGGCAATGTTAAATAATACAGACTGAGAATTCGTATAGACTCTTAACTTTTTTTTTTTTTGGGTTGAGTGGCAAACTAACAATCTAAAAAAAATTATTTTATAAATTTTTTTAATTTAAATTTTTTCCCTACTAAATCTAGGCAGATGTTGTGGAATAGGAGTTGATATATAATTAAAAATAATATTTGAATGTCGAATTTTTTTTCTAAATAATTATATACTACAAAAAATTGTCGGAATAATAAATTGGTTACTAAATTTTTAATGACCGATTTTTGTAGTTAATAAAATTTTAGTCACCAATTTTTAGTCGCTAATTCTTATGGTCGACCGATTTTCAACCAAATGTCATCAAATTATTGTCAAACCATCGGTCGTTAATAAAATTAATTGTTAAATAAACAACTGATTTTTTATCACTAAATTAATTACTAATAATAATCGGTTGCTAAATTGCAATTTTTTTCTAAATCGATCGCCAAACTTGACAAATAATAAAGGGTAAAATTATTTTAAAGTTTATTTGGGCGGTCGACTTTGCAAAATATAACTCATTTAGTCTTGTGATTTTATAATTAACTTCCTTAGTTTGCACTCCATTATTATTGAGGTGCTACAATAGGTGACACATGTAGTGTCAAGTCACAATCTATTTATCTATTTATATTATATAAAAGATAAAATTAATATTGTCACACAATGCTACGTTGGCACTTTGATATTTTAATATTTTATAATTTTACCACATAAATATTATTATATAAATGTCTATATTTTTCATGCATTATCATCCAATTTTGTGTTTTATCTATAATTTTTCTAAAAATCGTTACAATTATATTTATTTTTTATTAATTGTAATCATCAACTCTCACTAATTATTATCATTAATTACACATAATATATTTTCTCTTATTCACTCATTTTCAAATCATAGCCATTAAATTCTTTCGCTTTTTATTCTCATTTTCACTCATATTTATTATATAAATTAATAATCATTTTACACTTTTTCTTTTTTCTCTCTCACATAATTTCATACTTCTTACTATTTTTTTATTCTTACTAATATTTTGCACAATTATTTTTATGATCAAATTTTTGTTTTACTAAACAATTAGCTCCTTTTTAATTTGTATTAGAAGATGAATTTCTTAGAACACTAAAATGTATGTTTTTATAATTTTTTTTTTTGCTTTTTTTAATTGTATTTATTGATTATATATTATCTTGTCGTTAATATATCACTTTTATTATTTCAACAATTTAAAAAATTTTTAATATTATTTAACTATATTAACAATGTTAAAAATTTGCAGTGTTATATTTCATGAAAAATAAAATAAAAAAATTTAATATTACTTTCAGTTATTGAAACATTATATATATATATATATATATATATATATATATATATATATATATATATATATATATATATATATTCAAAGTATCTAAGTATATCCTAAAATGACAAAAAAAATAATAAATAAAAGTGACTACTTAAAAAAAAACAAAAATAAAAATGATTATATAAAATTTTAACTATATTATTTATATACAAAAAATTAATTATTTATATAGAATACATGTTAAAACATAAAATACACATTAAAAATCAATTAAAAATATATGTATTTATAATTATTAATTTGATAACTAATTTTTTGTGAACACATAATATTTTTAATAAAATTAAATGAATAAATTTCAATAGAATATTTTTGTAATGTTTTTTCATTGCATTATACATTTTTTAATCACATAATTATACAATTTTATATTAATTTATATATTCATCTAAATAATTACGCGGGTTTAAATCTAATTAAACTTTATTTGGAATTATCCACTTTTTGAGAGAGAAATGTTTTTCTTTTCTTTATTCTTTTCAGTGTAACTATCACCCAAAACACTTGGAAATTACATTCTCACAGCCCTAAAACGTTTAACACTAGCAAGATCTGCATTAAAATAAATAGAAACATGAGAACGTAAACTGTAAAAAAAATATGATACCGATATTATAGAGTATGATCTTTTTAACATAATATACTGCTATTTCTAAAATTTATTACTAAAATATTATTTTTTTAAAATTATTTATTTATTAGATACACCGTTTTATCACAATGGTACTTTTTTTTTTTTTTTTTGGTGTGTTAACTGAAAGATGCTTATTCTGAGATGTCAACTCAAAAAATATACACATTATAAGAGGTGCTGGGCATATATCTCACAAAAGAGACGCTCAATGCAAAAACACTTTTTCATAGAAAGTGCGAAGTGTAAAAACGCCTTTTATACATTTGTCAAATTAAAAATGTTCTGATTATAATATAAAAACAATGTTTTTAGAATGATTTGTATCGATTTAAAAGACAAAATAGATAAAATTTGTTGCAATTTAGATTGTATCTTTTTTTTTTTTAATTGAATCGTCCAATTTGATTTAAATAATGGTTATTTGAATTTATTTTTTATTCCAATTTAGTTTAAATTATTATGATTTGAATTGGATAGATTCATATCTCATCTAAATTTTATTTAGATTTTATAATTTTAAAATGTTTAATTATGAATTTTAAGTTATTCTTAAAAGCCAATATAGTCACCTAGACTTTCTAAGTACGAATTAAAAAAATACTCACCTACCACCGCCACGTTGACTCCTAATTTATTTTATAAATTTTCTCATATTTGAGAGAATTAAAAAACAATCAAAATGACCTATATATTAAACACCCATGACGTTGAATCAATGTTATATTCTGATCGCTTCCTACGCATCCTTCAACCTTGATTTTGTCTTCTTTGATTATTTGCAGGTGAAAATTCAGGTAGAGTTAACTTTGTGTGAAGATAGTTAAAAATTATTAAATAATTTAATAGATTTGACTAAATTATTGTTTAACAATTTTTAATTATTAATTTTATATGAAACTAACTGCATTTAAATTTTAATTTTATTTATAATATTTAATCTTTTAGTTTTCTTATGTTGTTATTGAACAGTGTTCTGGTGTGGATGGATCTCCGAAGTATAGTTCGTCTTCCGACAAATAACAATAAGTTCTCCATCAGATTGAGTTATATTTTGGCGGTAAGAGAACAAGGGAGTGGATATCTGCAAAAAGTATTCCAAAGTTCAAGTCAGCAAGTGTATAATAAGCTCTGTATTGCTATCTCCAACATAATTTTTTACCTCACTTTTATATCAGAGACGAGGTATAAACGGTTATATTTTCCGAGTATATTACTTAAATGAAGAATAATAGCATATTAGAACGTTATGATGCTTTAGTGATTTATTATTGATAATCGATCTATAGTGTTTATAGCCGAGTTATAACGTATGACCGAATTATCACGGTTATATCATAGCCCCCAAGTTTGGTCTGATATTTTTTTTTATAAAGCAGGTTGAGCTTTAAATAATGAATTATAAGTTAGCGTTTTTGGTTATAAGTATGGAGGCCTCAGTTCAATTTTATTAAAATAAAATAAATGAAAAGAGGAAGTAAATGATTTTGAAGAAAGGAAAAGTCTTATAATTGAATGTATAGAGGTCATCGTTACATTTTCCAATGAAATCAGGGCCGTTGGTTTGAAACGAATCAACGCTTGGGAGTTTATAATGGAACTGAATGGATTCTATTAAATGTGATATATTTATTTAAAATCCTGAATAGTTTCATAAAGATAACTTCTCTTTCTTTAGAAATGTGTTGAAAAAAGGAGTGATAAAAACATGAGTAAAAGAAGTGAATTTTAGTTTCTGTTTTTTGTACAGTTTCTTCTTCTTCATTTTTGCTTTCTAGAAAATGATGGTTGATAAGAAGGGAAAAGAAAAACAAAAAGATGATGATGATGGTTGTTCATACAAGTGGGTCAGTGAGGATGTGAAAATTCGTAGGTCTTAATTTATTGATAAGATATTGTAGGTGAGATTGATGTGTCAAAAATAATGAGGGAAAGGTCTAGGATGAAGATTGAGTTGTTACCATGTCAAAAATAGTGGGTCAGTTGTGTATTGGAAGAACTTTGTGTAAAACTTCTGTTTACTAGTTTTGAATGTAATGTTTTGAAACAATTAAACTGTACTCCTTCGCAACTTCACCCAAATAGTTGGGTGTTTTTGAAGTATTTTGAGATTTTAATGGAGTTTTTGGAAATAAAACCGTCAGTGGAATTGTTTCAAGCTAAAGAGGTTTGAAAAGGAGTTTGGGTTAATATGAATAGCTCCCCTGGCTTTACTATTTTCAAACTTTATAAGTCCTCTTTCAAAGACTTTAAAGAAATATTTCTTAAGGTAAAATCAATAGATGAAAACTTTTCTTTTATCTAGATGAGCATTTAGGTGAGACGTTTTCTCTGGTTTGATGTTCACAAGCGCAACACATTTTAGGTCTAAAGGAGATAAGTGCTAGGAATGAGTGCATAATAGATTATCTGGTAGAGGTTGTGGATAGAAAATTTAATTTTTTTTTTTTTTGATCTACATCCATGGGAAGAAGATAGAATGTCTGTGGTGAACTATCTTGGTAAGAGTTTATAAAACTGTTTATAAATTAGGTAAGTGACTTTTTTTGAAGTTGTTTTCCTTTCTTTTGTAGGTGGAAAGTATCCAGGGTTTCAGTAGCGAGCTTAAGGGATCGGCTGAAGACCAAAAATGTTGAAAAAAAAGGTTGATCATCGAACGCTGATAAGGTGAACGGAGAGGGAGAAGTGAATCAACCAGCTTCGAAGAAGAACAATATTATTTTCAAAAAGAGAAAGGCTAACGTCATCAATTTGTGTGACGATTTAGTGGAGAAGGTGAAGAAAATTTCTTTGGAAGAGCTTACTATTTTCATGAGTAAGCAATAAAAGCTGCATGGGTTTGCCGAGGATGGGACGGTTCCTCGGTGTTGGATAAGAAGTTTCCATTTATGGTCGTTGTTGACGAGGTATTGCAAGCATCCTCCGACATTTTCTTGATTAATGAGGTCGTGGATATTGCTATTGACCAATATCTTCAGGTATAACATTTAGCTTAATTGCATGATGTTTGATGTTCATGAGTTATATATTATATAACTTCTATTTTGTTTTGTTTAGGAGCTGGGATTCTGTTTGGCTAGTATTGGTTGGAGCAAAGAAGGGTGACATAAGAAGCTTTTGCAAAAAAAAATGATGAATCAATAAATTTAAAGGAGGATTTGGAGTTGAAGAAAAATGTGATTGAGGATCTGAAAAAGAAAATGACTGAAAAAGAAGAAGAGCTGAAATCAGTGAAGAACAGCCATAAAAAAGACTTAGAGCTGCTAAAGAAAAAGGAGAGTGATCTTTCCAATATGAAGAATCAAGTGATTGAAGTGACTATGAAGTTGAAGAATTTGGAAAAAGGGTAGAGAGACTGAAATTCTTGATGCTTTCAATGAAGGATTTGAGCGTGCGGTAATGAAAGCAAAGTTTTTGGCTCTGGATAATGATTTCTCTCATATGGATCTGGGTAAAGTAGTTCGTGATGGAGTGTTAATAGATGATGATGAGGCTGCCGAGAAAGAGGATAAAAACCTGGCAGAGTGATGTATGGTTTGTTGTTTGCATTTTGTTTTTGTTTCACTTTGCTTCATGAAACTTGTGATGATTTGGCTTCGACATTTGCCAAATGTTTTGACTCTTTGGATATGTAATAGTTTGTCTTCTAAATAATATTTTGATAATGTTGATTGTTTGATATTTTGATGAGGATTGATTAATTCCAATGAATGAATTATTGGACAGTGGGCAATTAATTGGGAATTTTGTAAAATTTGGCTATATTTGCCAGAAGTTGGTATTGTACTATACCAAAGTTGTTTCTTATTACTCATAGATTTTCTGATAAATTTTCATCTTGATATTTGATGAAAATTATTGTTGCCGAGTTTGTCAATGACTAAGAAATACCAATTTTGATTGGTAAATTTTGTTTTGAAAAGTTTGATTCTGTTTGAGTCAAGTTGAAGAATTATCACTTAATGGATAAAGATTTGACATCATTGAACATCTGAACGATAGAATTTTGAGTCACAATTGTATATTAGACAAATGAATTATAGGGTTGCTGATGAACGGATTTTTCTAGTAAAGAATTCACAATAAATTCTCGTTGCAAGTATAGTTTCTAAACCAACAATAATCCTTTCATACAAAAATTTGGTTGTCACTAAAACAAACCCAATAAAAATAATAACCGAAGTATTCAAACCTCGGGTCGTCTCTCAACGAGTTGACAAAAGAGTGCTATTTTATTAGTCAGGAATTTTTCCAAGAAATTTTAGAGTTGGAGAACGGGAAATTAAAATAATTATGAATTAAAGCAATGAAAATTAATGAGAGAATTTATATAATTAAAATAAAAGCCTTGACCGGGAGAAGATTAATCGAAAGTTCTATCCTTGTTGGATTTTCTCAAGTATGATAGTAAGAGGTTGTTGTTTTTACTTAGTTAACCCTTACCGAATAAAGGAAAGTCAAGTAATTGAGCTAACTCTTATTCACAAGTTCTAATCCTCTCCTTACAGAAGGATTAGCGTTAGTGACTAGAGAATTGGCCAACAATTTCCAATTAAAATCAACACTTGAGTATTTCAACTCAAGGGTCTCCTTTTAATCAACTCCCAAGTCAAGTTGGGAGTCTACTCCATTAACATGAATGCCATTTTCATAAATGATAAAAGAGAAAGAAAAGAAGACATGGAAATTCAAATAAAATAATGACAAAAAATTAATTAAAGATAAAAATAGTTCTTTTCATTAATAAATTCCAAAACCATAAACATCCTTATCTGAACAGGGTTAATGAGTGATTAAAAGAGTAAGGAAATAAGGAAACAAACTAAAATAATAGAAAACTTCAACGGAGGTAGTGATTCTTCTCAATATCCCAACTAAAAGTATAAAATCCTAAAACTATGAATGTGAAAGAAACCTAGAGGAGGTAGTGTTTCTCTCTAAGATTCCAATCTAAAACTCAAAACTATTCCACTGACAATGTGTGTTGAGTCTCTGCTTGTCCCGTGGCTCTAGTATGTATGTCTGGGCTGAAAACTGGGTCCAAACTCAGCCCAAAATTGCCCCCGGTGTCTTTTGCGATTTCTGCACGTGGCGCATGTCACGCGTACGCGTCAGTCACGCGTAAGCGTCGATGGTCTTCTTCGCGTGTCACGCGTACGCGTCAGGTACGCGCATGCGTTGCCATACAATCTCGCTTCTCACGCGTACACGTCAGGTGCGCGCACGCATCGCCATGAAAATCTCCAAATCCGCGCACGCGTGATCCATGCGTGCTCGTCGCTTCTCGCTGGTTGTCTCCTTTACTTCTTGTGCTCCTTCCATTTTTGCAAGCTTCCTCTCCATCCTCTAAGCTATTCCTGCCATATATAGCCTGAAAACACTTAACACACAGATCATGGCATCGAATGATAATAAAGGGGGATTAAAAATATACAATTTAAAGGCTTAGGAAGCAAGTTTTCAATTATAGAACAAAATTGGGAAGAAATTGTAAAATCATGTAAATTATATGAATAAGTGTGCAAAGACTTGATAAAAGCCACTTAATTTAGCACAAGATAAACCATAAAATAGTGGTTTATCAGTTGCCCGTATAGTTATAGCTCGGATTGGTAAGAGTCGTCATTAAAGAAAAAATGAACAAAGAAGTTGGATTTCATAGAACGGCAACAAAATGTTATTAGACCTTTGATTACAAAGGTGTAGGTTGACATACCTCGTTAAAACCTCTCCAAGCAAAATTCTTGTTTTTGGAAAAAATTTTGTGAGTAGAAAAAAGAGTACAAGTTTGTCCCTGTCTTTTAACTGTAATATTGTTTTAAAGAAAAAATATTCCAAGTATTAGGTAAAATTGTACCATCTAAAGATTGAATTTTGTATGCTTCATTGCCTAAGACTTCAACAACTTGGAATGGGTCTTCCCATTTGGTTGCAAGTTTCCCATGAGATGGTGGTCGTCTAGTTTGTTTGGTTTTTCTGAGTACCAGGTCGCCGACTTGAAATGAATGAGGATGGACCTTTTGATTGTATTCCCAAGTTATATTGTGTTGCATTGCTCGGTGACGAAGAGTGGCTATATCTCGGATTTCTTCTATGAAATCCAGATCTAGCTGCCAAGCTTCATGTTGGTCAGTTACTTGTGTTCGCAACGATGATTGAGAGATCTCCGAAGGAATCATAGCGTCGAACCCATAGACTAAGTGGAAGGGGGTTTCCTTGGTGGTACAATGTATAGTTGTGTCGTATCCCCAAAGAATTTCTGGGATTAACTCGACCCAAATCCCTTTAGCATCATCCAGTTTCTTTCTTAAAGCATGTAAGACGACTTTATTTGCTACTTCAGCTAATCCATTAGTCTATGAATGTTCAACTAAAGAAAAATGTTAGTGGATCTTTAAGTTCTGTAAAAAAGATGTAAAATTATGATCGACAAACTGGCGCCATTGTCAGTGATAACATGTTGTGATATACTAAATCTGCATATAATATATTTCTAAACGAATGAAATCATTTGTTGAGATGTGATTTTGGCTAGTGGTTATGCTTCAATCTATTTAGAAAAATAGTTAATAGCTATGACTAAAAATTTGATCTGACCTAGTGCAATAGGGAACGTACCAAGAATATCAATTCCCCATTGATAAAAGACCAACTTACATTAGAGTTATGTAAGAGCTCGGCTGACACATGTATTATTGGAGCATGTTTCTGATAGTTTTTGCAAGTTTTCACCTTTTCATAATAATCTTTCTGTAAACTCGGCCAAAAGAAACCAGCACGAAGAATTTTGGAAGATAAACTCTAAGTTCTCATGTGTGTACCACAAACACCTTCATGGGCTTCGGCTAAAGTGAGATCTGCCTCCAACCTATTCAAACATTTCAATAGTGGACAAGTATAACCTCGTTTATATAGGTTACCATTTAATAGGGTAAAGAAGGAAGCTTATCTTCTGAATTTTTTCAAATCACCAATTTTAGATGGAATATTTCCAGCTTTGAGATACTAGACATAAGGCCATCGTCAGTCATGATGCTGGGTGATGCTTAACATATCAGTTAGATTTATGCTTGGTTTAGCTAAAGTAGATTGTAAAAGGGTCAAAGTGTGTGATTGTGTACTTACTAATTTAGATAAAATGTCAGCTCTGTGATTTTTCTCCCTCGAAATATGATGTATTTCGAACTTAGAAAAATAAGAAATAAGGGATTTGATGATTTCTAAATATTTTGCTAAAAGAGGATCTTTGACTTGAAATAATTGGTTTACCTATTACACTACTAGGAGAGAATCACAGTGTACCTTTAATTCGAAAATGTTCAGTTCTGTTGCCAACCTTAATTCAGCAATGAGTGCTTCGTACTCGAGTTGATTGTTGCTGGCCGTAAAGGAAAAGTATAGCAAATGCTTCAAAACAATACCATTACCATTTTCAAGGAGGATTTTAGCTCCACATCGTTGTGGATTAGAAGCAGCATCTACATAAAGGATTCACTTAAGGGAATGATCCTCGGAATTAGGAGCAGTGAATTTGGCAACAAAATTTGCTAGGTATTGTGATTTTATGGATCCTCGGCTTTGGTACCAGATATCAAACTCAGATAACTCAATAGACCATTTTATTAGTTGTCCAGATAATTCTGGTTTGGTCAACATTTGTCGTAGTGGTTGCTCAGTCTGAACATTGATAATATGACTCTGGAAATAGTATGCCTAGCCGAGAATACTAGTGCTAGAGCGAGCTTTTCTGTCTTCGAATAACGAAGCTCGGCATGTTGTTGTGATTTTCTAACAAAGTAAACAGGCTTTTTCACTTTATTCCTTTTTGTAACAAGAATAGAACTAGTAGCCCAGTCAGTGATGGATAAATAAAGATAAAGTTTCTCCCCACATTTAGACTTTTACAAAATTGAAGATTTTGAAAAAATAGCTTTGAGGTTTGAAAAAGAAATTTCACATTCATTATCCCAAGTAAAATTATTTTTCTTTTTGAGTGATTGAAAAAAAGAAGATGATTTAGAAGCTAAACAAGGTAAAAATCTTGATAAGGCAGCAAGTATCCCTGTCAATCATTGGACCTCCTTTATTATTTGAGGACTCTACATTTTCAGTACAGCTCGACATTTGTCAAGATTTGCCTCTATACCTCAGCTTGTAAGCAAAAAGCCGAGAAATTTACCTCCTTGGACACCAAATGCGCATTTTTCGGGGTTTGGTCGCACGTTATATTTTTTTATTTTGGCGAAAATCTCCATAAGGTCGTCTGCGTGAGACTCGCCGATCTTGGTTTTTGCTACCATATCATCGACATAGACTTCCATGTTTTGATTAATTTGCTTGACAAACATCTTCTCCATAAGTCGTTGGTAAGTAGTCCCTGCATTCTTAAGGGCAAAAAGCATAATTTTATAGCAAAAATTACCATATTCAATTATAAAGACAGTTTTATCCTGATATGAAGGATGCATTAAGATCTGGTTATAACTAGAATATGCATCCGTAAAACTTAAAGTGCCAAAATCAGAGGAATTACCAAGTAAAGCATCAATAGATGGTAAGGGATATGCATCTTTAGGGAATGTTTTGTTTAAATTAGTGAAGTCAATACACATGTGTCATTTACCATTATGTTTTTTTTACCATGACAACATTAGCTAACCATGTAGTAAACCTGATTTCTCGGATAAAGTCGGCATCAATAAGCTTTTTAGTTTCCTCCAAGGATGCTTGTCTTTTCTCCATGCCGAGGTTACGTTTTTTCTGTGCTATAGGTCTGACTAATGAGTTTAATGTCAGTTTGTGAGATATTATAGAGAGGTTAATACCGGGCATGTCGGCGGGGGTTCAGGAGAATAGATCGGCATTTTGTTGAAGAAATTGGATGATCTTATTTTTCTTGTCAGCTTGCAAAGCTGATCCTACAAAAGTGAACTTGTTTGGATCGTTAGTTAAAAAAACTTTTTGTAGTTCCTTCATTAGGGTGGGTTGGTCTTAAAGCTCGGCTCGTGGGTCTAACTCGGATAATGATGGAAGCTTGAGCGAGTTATGGACGGCGTTTATTTGTGCACCTATAGCTCGGTTGGTATTATAACAATGCCTAGCTTCACGGTGATCACTGTGAATGGTTGCGACAAGGTTGTCCTGCACATGAAACTTAATACAGAGATGAATTGTGGATACTATAGCACCGAACTTATTCAAAAAATGTTGGCCAAGAATTAAGTTATAAGGACTGAACCAATCAACCATAAAGTATTGAGTATCTAGAGTTTTGGTAAGAGGATTCTCACCAAGTGTGGTCTGTAACCACACAGATCCCAAGACATGGACTCGTTCACCTGAAAAATCTACTAAGTCTCTAGTGGATGGTTGTAGTATGTTATCGCTCAATTTCATTTTCTGGAATGTTGAGTAGAAAAGCACATCGACGCTACTCCCGGGATCCAATAGCACTTTGCAGACTATTAGATCCCCCAGTTGAATAGAGATAACGACTGGGTCATCTAAGTTGATCTTATTTGAATGAAAGTTGGATGGTTGGAAACTCATTTCTGGGAAGTTGGGTAGAGACTGAGGATTGTTAATGGCGCCTTCAATGGCGAGTATAGCTCGGTAGGTGCATTTACGAGCAGAGCTTGTAGTTCTGCCACCAGCAAAGCCCCCAGATATACAACTAATGACACCTCGGTGTTGATTAGGTTGAGCATAAGTTGCTTTGTCCTTGTCATGAGAAGATTGTCCGGTAGAAGGTTTGATCGGATGAATGTATTGTACGCTTTTGAATGTGGCAACCGACGTATTTGTCCAAATGTCCTTGCCGAGCTAATCGCTCTAGCAAGTCTTTGGCTACGACACACTCATCAGTAGTATGTCCGTGTCTTTTATGAAAAGCACAATATTTTGACTTGTCTACATTCTTCAGATCTTGATAATTTCCATCCTTCCGAGGAGGTTTGATTAGTTTTTCATTTAGTATTTCTTTGATTATTTCCTCCATTTTGGTGTTAAATTGGGTATAAGAATCATAACGGGGTGTTAACAAAAAAGGTTTCTTGTTATCTCGAGCTTTGTCATCATCTTTATTAGTTTGGCTCTTTTCTGACCTCCGAGCTTGGCGTAGCTCCTCAATCTCCATTTGGTCTTTGGCTTTCTCATGAAACTCGGCCAAGCATCTAAGTTTGGCCACTATGATGGCCTCTTGGAACTTTCCTGGGTAAAGTCCACTCTTAATAGCATGTAGGTGTACCTCTGGATGAAGATTTGGAATGCTCATTACGACCTTAGTGAAGCGAGTAACATACCCCCTTAGGCTTTCACGTTGTCATTCCTTGATAGTGTTCAAATAATTGTAGTCGTGTAAATATATGGAAGATGCAATGAAATAATTTTTAAATAACTTGGCAAGCTTTTGAAACGTGAAATAGAATCTGCAAGCAAAGAGAAAAATTAATCAAGTGCAGGGCCATCTAAAAAAGTAGGAAAACAACGATATAAGATAAGATCAGAAGCACCATTTACTATCATCATGGAGCAAAACTTCTTGACGTATTTTTTGGATCACCCATGCCATCATAGGGACTAGGGAGTCAAAGTCATTAGTAACGCAAAGTTCCTAGGTAATTAGAAATTCATGACATTTGCCGTGAATGGTCCAACGGCGTTGTCTAATTCATCATTTTCATTGGCTGGTTGATCTCCTTCTGATTGTTGAGTTTCATAAACATGCGTTGGATTAGAATTTTCTTCCTTGTCATTTGTTTGTTCATTGTGATCACCATTATTAGCAATCTGAGCTTTGTTTAACTCGGCTATTTTGTTTGCCATTCTTTGGTTTTTGTCCACCATGTGCTGATTAACCTGTTGCAATGCTGTTACCATCCGAAGAAGCTCGGATGGTGTAGGAAGAGGTTGATCAGCCATGTGCAGATCTGAAAGTTTTGGGATCTAAAGAAAAAAGGTTTTGTTTTTCTGGCCCCCATGATGGGCGCCAATTGTTCTAGTGTGGATGGATCTCCGAGGTATAGCTCGTCTTCCGGCAAATAACAACAAGCTCTCCATCAGGTTGAGTTATACATCGGCAGTAAGAGAATAAGGGGGTGGATACTTGCAAAAGGTACTTTGACGCTCAAGTCAGTGAGTGTATAATAAGTTCTGTATTGCTATCTCCAAGACAATTTTTTACCTCCCTTTTATATCAGAGATGAGATATAAACGGTTACATTCTCTGAGTGCATTACTTAATTGAGGAATAATAGCATATTAGAGTGTTATGATTTTCTTTAGTGCTTTATTATTGATAACTGATCTATAATGTTTATAGTCAAGTTATAACGTATAACAAAATTATAACGGTCATATAACAGACAAAAACAATGATATAAATCCACAGCAACATATTTATATATCCTTAGTCAATTAATTAACCTAGTTACTTGCCCTCAAATAAGCCTAATTTTTTTTTTTGAAATGCTCAATTCAACAAGGTGGAACATAAAAAAAATGGGTTAAGTACTGTTTTCGTCCCTAAGGTCTGGGGTGAAAATCAAATTCATCCCCGACCTTTTTTTGTTATTAAAATCATCCCCAACGTTACAAAACGTTATAAAATCATCCTTTTGTCCATAAATAAAATTTTTCGGACAATTTTGCCCTTAAACAAAAATAAAAAAATCCTCCCCCATAAAACAGGATGGATGTGTATATCTATGATTATCTGATGAAGAGACAGTTGCATGCTTCTGCCAGGGCATTCCAGGCCGAAGAAAATGTGTCGACCGACCCTGTTGGTAAGATAATAAGACCCTGTTGTTATATGCTCATGCAATGCTGTTCCAATTTGTTGAATTTGACTTATACTTCCAGCAATAGATGTGCCTAGTGGTTTTCTCTTCGAGTGGTGGTCTGTTTTCTGGGACATATATATTGCAAGGACCGATAAAAAATACTCAGAAGCAGCAGCAATTTATAGCAAGATAGAAGTTTGCTTTTTAATAGACCTTAATTGATTTCCCCTGCTTCTTCTAGGATTTACTTTAATATCCTTCTAGTTATTTGCTTTTAGGTGAAGAAGCATATGCGGTGTGCCAGACCCAACAAAGTAAGGCTCGAGAACTGCAAAAAATCAAGAGCAAGAGCTTCAGAATCCAAATCAGAGACAAATGCAGCTCTATATGCAGAGATATGCTCAGCAGCAGGAACAAGAGCAGCAGTTATAGGAGCAACAGCAGCAGCAGCTTAGGGCTCAGCTTGTTAGGGGAAATCAAACAAAACTAACACAGAATCAACAACAACAATATACTCAAATTCAAAAATTCATCAACAATAACAGCAATCCTTCAAAATTCAAGACAGAAAATTCCAAATTCCAATCCTTCAAAATCAAGAGAGTGAACGCAGAAAATAAAGAAGACAGAAGAGAAAAAAAAGAGAGAAGAGGGAAACTCAGAGAAGAGGGGTGGTGTTGCTGCCGTCCGTCGCCGTCGCGGTTGAAGGAAAGAGGAGGAAGAAGCGACGGCACGGAAGCTACTGTTGTCACCGTCGCCGTCGCAGCTGTGGCGGAGGAGAGGACAGATCGAGCGAGGAGGAAGAGCAGAGCCCCTCACCACCAAAAGCTCGACGACAGTGATTGAGCCCGACGCCGACAGAGCAGCTCTTCCTTCTTCCTTTCCTTTCTTCTCCCTCTGTTCCTCTCTTCTCTCATTCTCTCTCTCATCTCCTCATTTTGTCTCTCTCTCTAGTCACGACACAATGGCGACAGTGACGACGGCAGCCGCACTCTTCCCCGCCGTCACCTTCCTTTTCTTCCTTTCCTTTTCTTTCTTCTTCCCCTCTGTTTCTTTCTTCTTTCGTTTGTCTTTTACTTTCTTTTTTTTTTGTTTTCTGTTTTAGGTAGTGATAAGGGGTGGGGTGGGGTGGGGTGGTGTGATTTTTTTTTTAATATTTTTATTTTTATTTAAAGGGTAAAATTGTCCAAAAAAATTTGTTTATGAACAAAATGATGATTTTATAATATTTTGTAACGTTAAGGATGATTTTAATAACAAAAAAATAATACTTAGGGACAAAAACAGTACTTAACCCTAAAAAAATAGTACTAAAAGACTAATAAAAAAAGTTTTCAATTCCTCCCTCATCTCTATTATAATTAATTTATATTTTTTTAAAAGATTAATTTTTATATGGTTATTTTATCTTTGATGAAAATAAAGATTATATAACTACAAAATAAATAAGATTTAACAAAATCTGTAGTAACTAATATGTCACAAAAATAATTAATAAATAATAATTATTTAAGTTTCAATTCATATAATGAATAATTTAAACTTACACTTCTCTGCTAAACTAATTGTTTTGCCATATATAGATTTTACTTATGACCAGAATTGAATGGCAATTGAAACATAATATTATTTAGAGTAAATATTTTTTCTGGTCCTTAATCATTTATCGATAGACTTCGCACCTCTTAACAAATATAAAAATTCAAATCGGTCCTTATCTACTTTTATGTATGTACAATCCTGATTCCAGCAGGTCTCTTGTCGATGTGTCAGTAATTTGTCCACGTGAATTTCTCTCCTTTCTAATAGAGACAAATCGTCTCCTGGACCTTTGGCAAAATGCTGTGTTCTATAAATAGGCGTTATCATCTGCGTGTTCAAAGTTGTTTAGGATTTTTTCTTTATTCTTTATTGTCTTCATTGTGTGTAGAATGAAGATGTAATTGTCTCCTGAAGAAGACTATGACTACAGAAGTCAAAGACTCTTCTTTACAAATCGTGGAGGAAAGTAGTGGAATTGGAAATAATTTGTGCTGGAGTTTGATTCTGGGTTCTACTGGGAGTATAAGAAAAAAGGCAAACTAAGACAAGAAAAGATTTGTAGCACCTAGATATCATTATGGCACATATACAATATTGTTTGAATCTAGCACTGCAGAAAATCCGAGCAAGATTATTTTTTTTTTTTTTGCTCTTATTTCAAGGTAAAGATTCTTCAATTTTATTTTGTTTTAAAATTCGTTGCCGTTAACATGAATTTGTTATTTGTTGCAGACCGCAGCTCCACATTGTAAATATTTTGCTTGGCTTGATGAATATGTTGGTTCATATACACATAAAGCTAATGTCAATCAGAATGAAGTGGTTCAAAGTTTGAAGAAGATGGAGAAAAGATTGGAAGCACTAAAAATCATGATGGCCAAGCAGGAAATTGAAAAAATATTTAAAAACAACACTAAATGCAAAATTCTAACCACATTCTTAATTGGAATTGCAATTACACTTATAATTTCATCAATTTTCAGTGGATTAATTGATAAAAATATAAATTTGGTTTAGGGTGCAAAGTTATGTAAATAGAAGACAACTGCTTAATGTATTATGATTGCAATGCATGGCTTGTATGAACACAATAATTCATGTTATGGTTAGGGACCAAATTTAGTGATACTTAATTTATTTCACTTCATGTAGTGTTATTAGAATTTGAAATAGTATATTGAGATATTACCATATTATATTATTATGTAATTATGAAATACTGAATATGAAGATAACAATGTAAATACTCAAATATGTGACACATTTAGAATTACACTCCAAATCATGAGAGTTTCATAAAAATTGAAACTAATATATAAACCAATCCAATGATTCACAAACCAAAGTATGAGTGTTTTACAAAAAGTTAACTCTAAAATATGAACAGATCCAAAATTTCACAAACGATACCATAAGTGTGTTTACAACTTTATACTAAAACAAATACCAAAAAAGTAGACAGTGTCTCTAAAACAAATACCAAAATTTATGGAACGCAACATTTTGTCAAAGGTCCAGGAGGCGATTTAATTTATCTCTATTAAGGAGAGAAATTTACGTGAACAAATTTCTAACATATCAGCAAGTAACTTGTTGGAAATCGATTGCAGAAATTAGATTGTACATATATAAAAGTAGATAGGGACCGATTTAAATTTTTATATTTATTAGAGAGTACGAAGTCCATCAGACAAATAGTTAGAGACCGAAAATAATATTTATTTTATTATTTAATTCAGTTCAATTTAACGGGCATATAACAAACATTACATAAACCTAGAGTTATAACATATTTGAAAAAAGAAAAACAAATTATAACACTTTTGTATTCTTTATACTTTATGCTATTGGGCTAACTGTGCTAGCTAGTGTAAATTCTTATTAGCGTGGTTTTTTTACTTTTGAACAAGTTTATCATATGTGATATAAATATAAAAGCATAGGTAAATGCTATTCAACTCTTTTTAAAATAATATGTAAGTTATTCTTCATGATGTGTCAAATTTTAATTGGTCATTATCTTAATCATAGTTGGGTTATTTTGTATTGCTGTCGTGACAAGAAGCACCAACGTTCGTCGTCCTCTACTGCATTCTCACGTAATCTCTCTTTTTTTGGTGTATCATTCCTTAACTACGTTGTTAAATTCCCATCATTCCTAGTATAGTCAGCGCCGATGTCATTGCTATCTCGTGTCTCACTCGATTCCTCTTTTTGCTGTGTGTCACTCCTTACTAACATAATTAATGGTTAATTTGGTTATTAAATTTTTTTATTAAAAAAATATATCTTTATTTAATTATATAATAGAATATATATTCATATATAAAATATAATATAATAAAATAAATCTATTTAAGGTACTGAAAATATAATTAAAATCATGAACATATAAATATAATAGTAAAATTTGTACTTTAAACAAGTAAACATATGCTTTATCATACATAAATTATTTAAAAAAATTGAATAAATTGTTAAAATTAATAACAAAATTTTAAAATGATAAAATTCAACTTTCTTATCGTATTTTTTATAATATTTTATTTTTTTTAATTTTTAATTTATTAGTACTTTATTATTTCATTAATGATTAAACAAATTATTTTTATGAAAAATTATTTTTTGTATTATCTTAAAAAAGAGATCAATATAACAGTTTAAAAAAATAACATAAAAATAATATTTTAAATAAAAAATATTTAATATTAAAATTTTTAAATACAAAAATAAATTGTATAAATATTTAACAGATAAATATGAAATACATGCCTAAAATAAATAAAACATATAAATAGAAGTACTCTTGAGAAATAGAAAATTATTTTTATCTGTTTTATTTATTTTAGACATGTATTTCATATTTATCTCTTAAATCTCTATACAATTTATTTTTGCATTTAAAAATTTTAATATTAACTATTTTTTATTTAAAATATTATTTTTACGTTATTTTTTAAACTATTATATTAATCTCTTCTTTAAAATAATACAAAAAAATAAATTTTTATCAAAATAATTTGTTTAATTATTAAATAAATAATAAAGTACTAATAAATTAAAATTTAAAAGAATAAAAATACTATAAAAAATACTTGTAAAAAAGTTAGATTTTATCATTTTAAACTTGTGTTATTAATTTTAACAATTTATTCATTTTTTTAAATAATTTATGTATGATAAAAGATATGTTTATTTGTTTAAAATACAAATTTTATTATTATATTTGTATGTTCCTAATTTTAATTATACTTTTTAAATTCTCTTAATAGATTTATTTTATTATATTATATTTTACATACAAATATATGTTCTATCATGTAATTAAATAAAGATATATTTTTTAATAAAAAAATTTAATAACCAAACTATTAATTATGTTGATAAGGAGTGATGCGCAGAAAAAGAGATCGAATGAGAGGATAAGAGATAGCGATAAGGTCAGCACTGACTATATTGGGAAGGACAGTAAAATTACGACGAGAATTTAAAGACATCGAGATGATGACGACGACGTTAGCGGTTCTTGTCACGACGGCGATACTTGAAAGGACGGAAGCTACGCGATTAAGAAAGAATGGAGGAGTGGAAATGTGCTTTAATTAACGGAAGTGGGGTTTTGATATTTTAAGAAATTATATCATTATCCATCTCAAATAATAAATTACAAAATAATCTAACTATGGTTAAGATGATGACCAATTAAAATTTGACACATAACAAAGGGTAAGTTACATGTTATTTTAGCGGGAGTTGGGTAGAATTCACCAAAAGGACATAACATTTATCAAATAATTATTTAATCAATAAAAATTAAGGAAAAAGGTTCAATTGAACTCATATTTGTAATTTTAAAATAGACGAATACTACTACTTGGACAACTTCAAAACAAGGTGGTGTGATTGGGCGTGATTTAAACCCTAATTAAGAAACAAGAGTAACGATATTCAAAGTAACATTTACATTTCTTTTACAGTGACGGAGTGACAAGTCAAGATTGGATTAAAAACATTATATGAGTCAAACATTATTCACCGTTGTGTATACAACGGCGTCGCATACTTAATTAATTGTTCACATACTTTTGTATGTACTAACTTCTAGATTTAAAGATAAAATAGCAGAAAAAAACCCAATTAAGAGTTTAATTAATCCAATGAGTTTCATGCTTCATGCAATGGTCACTATGACCTCATCAACTCACCTTGAATAATCAAATGGTGTTGTGTACATATGGTAGTGGATTGCAATACTTATTAATTGAATAAATTTTTTTTTCATCAGTGATCATTTGTTTTTAAGATGAAGTATTTTTTATTATTAAAAAAATTTAATTGATTTTTAATAATTTAAATAATTAATTTAAATAGATTTTGACATATTAATAGATTATTATTTACAAAAATTATTTAAATTAATTATTTAAAAATCAATTAAAAATTTTAAAATTGTGGAGAGACATTTTTTGCTTTGGATAAATGATGAAAAACCGAAAAAGAAATTTACTTTTATTAATTTGTTCATGCTTCATGTAATGGTCATTGTGACCTCACCACCTGGCATTGGATAAGTATAAGATGGCGGTGTGATTAACATGATTGTGTATTAGAGTGTAGATATTAATTTATTGGCAGTCCATGTCATCTAGCATGCTCCTTCTATCGACAATAATATTACAATTTGAAAGAAAAATATCCATTTTGATGGTTTGTTTTCTTTGTATTGATACGACAGAAGTGACTACTAATAAACGGATAAGATGATAATGGTATGAACTTAAAAAATATGATGATGAAGTGAACTTGATTATTTGTTCTAAGGAATTGTCTAAGGTGGTGAAAGTATCTTTCAATTTTTTAAGATTTATGAACAAATATTTTAAATTTGTGGTTATCATTTGCGCTGTATAAGTATTATAATTATATCTACTTCAACCCCAAAATTTTAGTAATAGCAAATCAGTATCGATTAGATAAAGTAAATAAACCATATTATTTTTTATTTATAATAAACCACTACTTTAATTGTAGTTGTATGAAGTCAATAGTGAGTTATTTATTGGGTTCGAATGGACTTTTCTTAATACAAAATATCTGTTATATATTTTATTATATATTATTAATTTTTTAACAAAAATACATGATATTTTTTATTATAATTAATTTTTTTCTCTTCTTTATTTTTTTTTTATTATCTATTTTATTTTACTTTTTAATTTTAATATTAAAAAAGAATATTTTATAATATTATTAAAGTATGATATGTATAACTAGGATATAAAGAATATAAATTTAACTAACAGATTTATTATTTAAAAATCTAATTCTCATATATTTGTGTACTTGAATTTTTTAAATTTTTATAATACACAAATTTGACATTCAGATTTATGTATCTGAATTTTTAAAAATTTTTAATGCATAAATCTAACTATTACATTTGTGCATCTCATCTAAATCAATTTTTTAGATTTTTTTTCTCTCCTTAACAAATTTGATCCTCTAATTTATTTAATAACAATTTAAAAAAATTAACTCCATATTAAAAAAAATACCAATTTTTTTAATAACTGTGCATTACACACCAATTTATTCTATATAAAAAAAATTAGTCATTCTATTTTTTTTATATACTATTATTAATTATTAGTTTGACAACCAAAATATATCACATATCATTTGTTAGTTGTAATTAAAATTAAAATTTAAAATTGATATTTATATTTATATTAATATTATTAGTTTGAAAAACAAAAATATAGATTTTTTTTATTTTGAATTATTTAAATATTTTATTTATTAAAATGAGCAATATATACTTTTTAAACTACCATTATTCATTTCGGATACAAAAGGTAAAAGATAAATAAGTACAGAAGTCGAATATTATGTATCCGAAATAAAACACCTTAAAAAAAATTTTAAATACACTTACATGTATATATTTAGAATGCACAACACTCGAGATAAAACCAAAAAATTAATATATATATATATATATATATATATATATATATATATATATATATATATAAAAGTATAATAATATGGTTATTAAATAAAAATAAGTAATAATGAATAATAAATTATTAATTAATTTTATTTCGAAACAAAATACTAAGCTAATTGTAAGAAGAAAACTAATATATTAACTAAATAGATAGATATATAATAATAAAAAAATAATTATGTTATAATTAAATTGATAAATATTTATTAAAAGAATTAAATATACGAGTCTTCGAATTAAGACTTAGAATTACAGTTTTTGATTTTAAATTTTTAGGATTATTTTTGTTAGACCTATAATCTAATAATATTATTATTATCGTAATATTGGCAATAATAATAATAATAATAATAATAATAATAGATAAAAAAACAGTATAAAAGCGAAAAGTTGTAAGAAGGATAATATTAATATGACTATAAGATTAGCTTATATTTATATTTGTCCTAATTTTTATAATAATATAATTTATTATTTGTGAACCACTCTCTATATTTCTGGATATTTTTATTTATTACTTGGTTCTTTAAGGTTCAAGTTATACTTTTTCTACTTAATAAAGCTCCTTGTTCTAATATGACAAGCTGGAAAATGGTAGCCACTCGCTGAATTAATATATATAGTCTATTTAAAGAGAAAAAAAAAATTGGCGACTTATTATTATAGCATTACTTTTTTTCCAGACGAGGAAAGATTTCAAATTTTGAATATTTATTGTTGAAAGGTTGTCACGGTCCATCCACGGCTGAATTTTATGGAAATGGAGCATGTATGTGAGCTTTTCATGGATATGGAATCAAGGGGGCTAGATATGAATGTAGGGCAGAATTTTGGCAGCTTTATGGAGAAGAGTTCGGACTGTTCGAATTCTTCATTTGTGAATTTTCTTTCCCGAAAACGTACGGTCCAATTTGGGATGGAGAGGAAAAAATTTTTGTTGAAGCCAAATCGGACCCTCCGATTTCCTTGAGGTGGAGGAGCAACTCGAACGATCCGAGTTGCATGTTGTTGAAGATGAATGGAGTCGGACCGTCCGTTTTGGCTGGGGATGGCAGAATCGGTTTATGAAAACGCATGGTCCGATTTGGTTGTTTAATATATTTTTGAATGAAATTAACCTAGTCGTATGGTCCGAGTTGAACATAGAGTCTATATAAAAGTGTGCAACGAGTTAGTGTTAGGATACCCTCTTCTTCCCCTTCTTCAGCGCCGCTTCATCTGTTTCATATTTCTGGGTCTCTTTCAAACTTGTTCTAAATCCCAGAAGTTAGTGGTTAATGTTATGTTCTTTTTTTTTGGTGATTAGAAGAAATGAGTGACAGAGTACTACTAAAGGTGTATTATTTTGGTCAGATTTTATTACAAACGTCTGAAGGAGTAAAATTTATTTGTGAAAATCCACTAGATGTTGTTATTCCCTTTATTATTTCCTTTGAAGAACTCAAAGGTTTGATCTGTGAGAAGATTGATTCTGAGAGGGCAAAAAAAATATCATGTATTCTATACAGATATCCCATATCGGTATTTGGTGGGTTCGTCCAATTTCAAACAAGATATGTGACGGACGAAGCGAGCATGCATGAGATGTTTTCAATGTATATTGAAAACTGGGCCCAGATCTCGTTTATCGAGTTGTATGTTGAGTTTGAACAATCTGAGGCTGACCGAAACATTCTACGGGAAGATTATAATAGTGACAGTGAAGAAGAGTTCGAAAGCAACTACGAATGTGTTGGTGCAGATGGAGATGAAGATCATGGTGACGGAACTATGGATCCAGATGTGACAGAGGTGGCAGATGCACTCGCAAATGATATGCCGTTTGGGGAGCCTTCATTCATGCGAGTTCTGGACTTGGAAGCCATGCATGTTCCGGAGTTTCCGGAATATATGACTGCAGGTTCGTTATTAAAAAATAATATTTTTTTATTTAGTTATTGAATTATTTATGAATGAATTAGTATTTATTAACCATTATTTTAGCATGCATTGATGTCATTTATGTGTTAGACATTGAACTGGTTGACCCGATCCTATGTAAAAAAAAAATAGTAAGAAAGTTAAAAAAATAAAAGTCAAAATATGTGTTTACTAACATTTGAAAAATATAACGTTATTTTAAACCAATATAGAACATAGAAGTTAATATTTTATTATTATTTATGTTATACACTATAGGTATTGGCTAGAAAATAATAATAAAATTCTCTACATTATGCAAAAGAAAATTAACGTGTGTTTGTAGATATGACTTAGGGAACCGGACCGGATAGTATTTGGTTCATCGGGGTTGACAGTTGAACCGGCCGGTCCGGGCCAGTTTTTTACATCTGACGTTCATGTCCGTATTTGTGAAAAAAGTCACATAGTAACATGATGTTAGGGTTGGATTTATATTAAACTTGATGCAGTGAATATTGATTTATCTCGGTTTTGAAATATATATGTATTTATTGAAATTTTTCCCATGCTAGTTGTCCTGGCAGAAGTTCCTATTGTCGCAGATGGTGAATTTGCTGTTGGGATGGAGTTTAGTTCCCGGGAAGCTGTTATTAAGGCGATAAAAGAGTATACCATACGACGAAGCGTAGACTACCGGGTGTATGAGTCTGAGCCTTTGACATTTTATGCCAAGTGTACACAGTATGGGTCAGGGTGTGATTGGCTTATCAGGGTTAGTCTGATCAGCAGGAAGTATTGTTGGGTTATAAGACGGTATAATGGTAGTCACACTTGTACCAGAGCCACCATTTCACAGGATCATTCGAAGCTGGACTCCATCACAATTGCAGAGGCAATAAAGCCATTGGTTGAAGCTGACCCCTCCTTAAAGGTAAAATCGGTCATAGCAGAAGTGCAATCGAAGTTCAACTATATCGTTAGTTATCGGAAAGCATGGTTGGCTAAGCAAAGGGCAGTAGAAAAAATATTTGGAGGTTGGGAGGCATCGTACGAAGCGTTGCCTATATGGTTTGAGGCCATGTGTCATAAGGAGCCATCAGCTGTTGTCCATTTTGAGACTATGCCTGCATATCAAGGCGATGACTTGGTCGGTCATATTCGTGTACTGCATAGAGTATTTTGGAGTTATTACCCCTGCATCAGGGCATTCAAACATTGTAAGCCAGTTGTACAGGTGGACGGGACTCACTTATACGAAAAGTATAAGGGTTGTCTACTAGTCGCAGTTTCACAGGATGGCAACAACAATATGTAAATCATGTTGCTTGTATGCGAAGTTTGTATTCGTAGGTTTTGATGAATGACAAACCAACAAACGACATGAAAGACAAACCAACAAACAACTTGAATGAACAAGCATGTTGAAAGATCAACCAACATTCAACGTTGAGGAATGAAGAGTTGAAAGCAACACAACAACAACAAGAAACTCAAGTCCACAACATTTGAAGACAAGTATAGTGTCTTAGGACTTAGGTAACTTCTTGTTAAGAACCAATTGCTAAATCTCTCAACACACACTCACAAAATGTTTTGATGCACATCTTGCAATTCGATGCTAGCCAAATGGTTTAAAAACTTGTTTTCAAAGGTACAAAAGCATAGGAATTGACTCCAACAAGTTTGAGATCAATCCTAAGTATTTTGAAGTGATTTTAAGCCATTCTTTAAGGTTTGCATCGATGCACACTCATCTTGCATCGATGCAAAGCATGCAACGACTTGTTGCATCGATGCAAAGATGTTTGCATCGATGCAACCTAGCTGAAAATTCAAATTTCAGCTTCAAAGACACATTTGCATCGATGCAAAGTGTTATGCATCGATGCAAATGATTCAAAAACATAAAAAACGGCTAGTTTTGACAAAACGGCTCCATCCCATTAACTCCCCAACGTTTCTAAGGTTTGGAAAGTCTATAAATAGATGGATTGAAGCCTTATTTCACACATGTGAGTATTTGCAAACTATCTTGTTCATATTCTTTCATTCTACACATTTTTAAGGTGTTATAATACACAATTTGAGAGAGCAATATCAATTGGTTCAATAGTGCTAAACTTGTAATCATACACTCTTCTAGAGAGTACTCATTTCATCTCAACAATTCTTTGAGAATTGTTTTCTTGTAACACTTTGTAAATTGGAGTGTGATCTCCAAGGTTGAGTCAAGAGTTATAAACACTATAGTCGGTGAGGATACCAAAGAAGTATACTAAGTACTCAAGGCAAATCTTAGAGGAGGTATCTCTAAGTGGAGTGGGTTAGTATACGAGTGGTGATCATATACCGTGAGGTGTTAGAAACTAAGGACTCGGATTGTAAAAGGTTTTGCGCGAGCACCTTGAAGCTTGGCAATAGTGGAACTTCTCAATAGCGATTGAGAAAGAAAGTGGACGTAGGACAAGGATTGTGCCGAACCACTCTAAATAGCGTTTGCATCTCTCCAAACTCATCTCTTCAATATTATTGTCTTTTACCTTTGAGCAAATAAATTGTGATCGAAAAGTAGCTTCGTAAGTACTTAAGGAATAGCTTAAGTCCGATTGGTGAAAAGCTTGATCAATTTATTTGAGTTGGTGTCTATTGGAAAGTAAAAGCTCCTTATAAATGCTTAGCAATTGAGTTAAGCTCTTGGAAAAATACTAGTACAATAACACTTTTGTATATTGTCTTTAACTTTCGCAAAAAGATTCATTGTTGTTGCAATACTCAATTCACCCCCCCCTCTTGAGTAATTGTGCATAGGTTCTACAAGTGGCATCAGAGCTTAACCCTTTGAAAGACTTAACCGTTTAAGGGAAAAGATCATGGCAAGCACAAGCTTTAACAACAACAACACTAGTGAAGGTAACTCAACCGCTAGACCTCCTCTTTTTAGCGGAACAAATTACTCTTATTGGAAAAATAAGATGAGAATTTGGATCCGTTCTCAAGATGTGAGAATTTGGAAAGTGATTGAGAATGGAAATCACATTCCAACAAAGACAACAAGCGCTAAAGAAGGAGAAGTCTCCGTCTTAAAGCAAGTACCGAAAGGAGAAAATGAATATAGTGACGATGATTGGAAGAAAGTGGCAATGAATGATAAAGCCATCAACTTCATTCATTGTGCACTTAACGAGCATGATTATATGAAGATCTCTACATGTGAAACCGCTAAAGAGATTTGGGATAAACTCCAAATCACTTACGAAGGAACCGACCACGTTAAAGAATCAAAGGTATTTATGTTGGTTCATGAATGGGAAAATTTTAAAATGAAAGATGAAGAGAGCATTGAAGAAGCTCTTGAAAGACTCTCCAAGATCTTCAACAACCTAAGCATGCTTGGCACAAAATACAATGATAAACAAATTGTGACCAAGGTGCTTACAAGCCTTACACCAAAATGGAACTCCAAAGTGAACGCCATTGTGGAAGGAAGGCTCTATGATCAACTTACATTTGATCAACTACGAGGTAATCTTCTCACCTATGAAATGACTATGCTAAATAGACAAAAAGGTGAAGAAAGCAAGAAGAAAAGTCTCGCCCTTAAAACAACATCACTACAAGAAGAGAGTGATGATAATGAAGAAGAAGGAGATGAAGAATTTGCACTCTTATTAAAAAGATTCAATAAGTTTGCAATGAAGAAAAACTTCAAGAGCAAAACAAAGGTACCAAAATGCTATGAGTGTGGAGAAGCTGGACACATTAAACCCAATTGTCCAAAACTTCAAAAGGAGGACAAAAACAAGAAATTTAAGAAGAAGGAGAAAGCATACATATCATGGGAGAACGAGGATGAATCCGACTCCGATGACGACGAGGTTGCAAATCTTTGCTTAATGGCAAGCGAAGAAAAGGTTAGTAATGACAACTCCACTTCTTTTAATTTACAAGATGAATATGATGCCTTACTTGAGGTGTACACAAAACTTACCCAAGATTATTCTCTCCTAAAGAAAAAGAATATGGATCTTTTAAAACAAAATGAGATGTTGAAAAACGAGAATATCAATCTTGGAAAAGATAAGTGTAGCACAAGTAGTGATCCATACAAATCTTGTAAAATGCATGAAAATGAAATTACAAATCTTAAGAACACTTTAGCTAAGTTCAATGAATCTTCAAAGAACTTAGATAAAATGTTGAAAAACCAAAAGCATGTTCATAATAAGGAAGGTTTAGGTTTTGAAAAAGGAAAATTTAAAAATGCTAAAACTCCTATTAGGCAACCGCAAGCCCAAAAGGCAAGCATGCCTAAAAGGAATGAAGCCTTTAAACATCCTCCTCAACATGCTTCATTTAGAAATTATAATCACAATACATATAGATCAAAAGATGTTGCTTTTAGGAAACAACCTAGGCAACCATTTAGAAACATGCATAGGATGCATAATCCAAATGTCATATGTCATTATTGTAATAAAGTAGGTCATATAGCACCCGTATGCTTTACTAGAATTAAACATATAAACTTTCGTAGTCAAGATACGAGATGGGCACCTTATGGGCATTATGCTCATACTAACCATCAAGGACCCAAATTCACTTGGGTACCTAAATCCCAATTTTAATTGTTTTTGTAGGTACGTGTTGGAGCTAAGGATACAAATTGGTATGTTGATAGTGGATGCTCCAAACACATGACCGGCGATGAATCAAAGTTCACCGCAATAGAGCCTACAAACGGAGGAAACGTGATCTATGGAGACAACAACACCGGCAAAGTAATCGGCGTTGGAAAAGTTGGTAAAAATTCTTCTACCTCCATAGATAATGTTATACTTGTCAAAGGTCTCAAACATAATCTCATTAGTGTTAGCCAACTTTGTGACAAAGGAAACTTAGTCACCTTTGATTCAAAATGTTGTTTGATAAAAAGGCAAGACACTAATGAAATTGTGCTAATTGGGCACCGTGTTGACAATGTATACATGATTAATCTAGATGAAGTTTCCTCAAATGATGTGAAATGCCTTGTTAGTAAAAATGATGAAACTTGGTTATGGCATCGTAGAGTAGCTCATGCTAACATGGACCATCTTAGCAAGTTGGTCTCTAAAGAGTTAGTAATTGGCTTACCAAAGCTACGTTTTGAAAAAGACGTCCTTTGTGACGCATGTCAAAAGGGAAAACAAGTAAAGGCCTCTTTTAAATCCAAAAACATTGTTTCAACAACAAGGCCATTACAACTTTTGCACATGGATTTATTTGGTCCTTCTAGGACTATGAGCTTTGGTGGCAATTACTATGCTTTAGTTATTGTTGATTATTACTCTCGATTTACATGGACCTTGTTCCTAGCAAACAAGAGTGATGCATTTCGAGCATTCAAAAGATTAGCCAAAGTTATTCAAAATGAAAAGAATTTGCATATATCATCTATTAGAAGTGATCATGGTGGGAAATTTGAAAACAATCTTTTTGAAACTTTTTGTGAAGAAAATGGCATTGAGCATAACTTTTCCTCTCCTAGAACACCACAACAAAATGGTGTGGTTGAAAGGAAAAATCGTCATTTAGAAGAAATGGCGAGAACTATGCTCAATGAGGCTAATATTCCTAAGTACTTTTGGGCGGATGCGGTTAGTACCGCGTGTTATGTTATGAATAGGATTATCATTCGACCTATTCTTAAGAAAACACCGTACGAATTGTACAAAGGAAGAAAGCCAAATATTTCCCACCTTCACGTCTTTGGCTGTAAATGCTTTATTCTAAATAATGGAAAAGATAACTTAGGCAAATTTGATGCTAAGGCTGATGAAGGAATCTTCTTAGGCTACTCTTTAACTAGCAAAGCTTTTAGAGTATATAATAAACGCATCATGACTATGGAAGAAAGTATTCATGTCGCTTTTGATGAAACTAACCGTTGTTGTGCTAGAAAAGATTTTGATGAAAATATAGAAAACTTTGATTCACTAAATTTGAATGGTGAAGACAAAGAAAAAGATTTAAATGAAGCCTCTATAAGCTCAACAAAGGATAGTGTTCAAGTTGAAGAAATTGAACCATCACAAGCACAAATAAATGCACTTCCAAAGGATTGGCGTACTTCAAAGGATCATCCTCTAGACAACGTCATTGGTGATGTTTCGAAAGGGGTAACAACTCGATCCACTTTTAGAAATTTATTTGCATATAGTGCTTTTGTTTCTCAAATTGAACCATCTACCATTGAGTCCGCAATTGATGATGAACATTGGGCTATGGCAATGCAAGAGGAGCTTAACCAATTCAAACGAAATGACGTTTGGGAATTGGTGCCTAAACCAAGTAATCAAACAATTGTAGGAACAAAATGGGTTTTTAGAAATAAACTCGATGAAAATGGTACAATTGTTAGAAACAAAGCTAGATTGGTAGCTAAAGGTTATAATCAAGAGGAAGGCATTGATTATGACGAAACTTATGCTCCCGTAGCTAGATTAGAAGCTATTAGGATGTTACTTGCTTTTGCATCCTCTTATAACTTCAAACTTTATCAAATGGATGTTAAGAGTGCCTTTCTTAATGGTTTCATTCAAGAAGAAGTATATGTTGAACAACCTCCCGGTTTTGAGGATTATGAAAATCCTAATCATGTTTTTAAACTCAAGAAAGCTCTTTATGGTCTTAAACAAGCTCCAAGAGCTTGGTATGAACGTTTGAGCAAGTTTTTAATAGAAAAGGGTTTTAGAAGAGGGAAGGTTGATACAACTTTATTTATCATGATTGAAAACAAAAATATCCTTTTGGTACAAGTTTACGTCGATGACATAATATTTGGTTCAACTAACGAATCACTTTGCAAGTTTTTCTCAAACCTCATGCAAAGTGAATTTGAAATGTCCATGATGGGCGAACTCAACTTCTTCCTTGGTCTTCAAATCAAACAAGGAAAAGAAGGAACTTTCGTTAGCCAAACCAAATATTGCAAGGAATTGCTCAAAAGATTTGGAATGGACAATGCTAAGGCAATGGACACACCAATGAGCACTACTTGCTACCTTGACAAAGATGAACAAGGTAAAAACATAGATGTAAAGAAGTATAGAGGCATGATAGGATCATTACTTTATCTAACGGCAAGTAGACCAGATATCATGTTTAGTGTATGCATGTGTGCGAGATACCAAGCTAATCCTAAGGAATCTCACTTAAGTGCGGTGAAAAGGATTATGAAGTATCTCATAGGAACATTAAATGTTGGATTGTGGTATCCAAAAGGATCCACTTGTGATTTGATTGGTTATTCCGATTCCGATTTTGCCGGTTGCAAATTGGATAGGAAAAGCACTAGCGGCACTTGTCACTTGCTAGGAAACTCTCTTGTTTCATGGCATAGTAAGAAACAAGTAAGTGTAGCCTTGTCTACCGCCGAAGCCGAGTATGTAGCCGCCGGTAGTTGTTGCGCCCAAATTTTATGGATGAAACAACAACTTGTGGACTATGGACTCATGCTTGATCACATTCCTATCAAATGTGATAATACTAGTGCAATAAATTTAACCAAGAATCCGGTTCAACATTCAAGAACCAAGCATATTGAGATTAGACATCACTTCATAAGAGACCATGTTGAAAGGGGTGATGTGGTTATTGAATTTGTCGAAACTAGTAAATAACTAGCGGACATCTTCACTAAACCTTTATGTAAAGAAAGTTTTTTTAACATCCGAAATGAACTTGGTATCTTGGATTCTAATCTAATATGATTTGTTTGAACTCATTGCATTTATATTGCTATTTTTGTATCTTTTACTAACTTAAGCATTGGAGATATCCAATTAGCCATTGTTTTGTAGGTTTATGAGTTGATGAATGAGTGATTAATCTTGAGGTAGATTGAAGTATTTGAAGATTATAAACAATGGAGGATCAACAAATTGAAGATTTTTTTTAACATCAAGTCACTTTTTATTGCTTTATGTTTATTTGATTATATGAACTGTTAAACTAACTCCTAGTAAGCTAAGGATTTCTATTATAGTTTAAATACTTTGATATTTCCTTCATAAATTTGTTTAATGATTAATGCTTGTATGCTTATTTGGTGAATAACTCAAAATAGGATTGGTACCCCTATTTTAAGTTAATGTGCATGCTTTAATATATTTCACTTATTTAGGGGGAATTATGCATGCTTGTTTTATATATAAAAAGAGGAAATCAAATCCTTTTTGAAAGGGGGAATATCTCATCCTTGAAATTAATAGAGAAATTGAACTTAAAAAAAAAATTTATTGTTTTATGCATGCTTCTATGACACATTTCAAACTCCTTTCTTTTTGATAATGTCAAAAGGGGGAAGAGAAGTTTGAGGATATTTGAAATTTTGAACTTTTGAAAAAGAAGAAGTTTGAGAATTTGAAAAGAAGAAATAAGTTTGCGAAACAATGATTTCAAAAAGACTTCCGCTAAGCAAAAACTTTTGATATCTAAATTGTTTTCTTTGATAAACGCCCTTTAAGGGAACAAATGCACATATTTAGGGGGAACTCCTGCAAAAAATTTTTTTGTGAAGTCTTCTCCAAAGCTTTCTATAAAACAAAGTGCATTATTGTTGCTTTCAAAATCATTTATAAATGCATATCCTCAAAATTGGTTTGTCATTATCAAAAAGGGGGAAATTGTAAATCATGTTGCTTGTATGCGAAGTTTGTATTCGTAGGTTTTGATGAATGACAAACCAACAAACGACATGAAAGACAAACCAACAAACAACTTGAATGAACAAGCATGTTGAAAGATCAACCAACATTCAACGTTGAGGAATGAAGAGTTGAAAGCAACACAACAACAACAAGAAACTCAAGTCCACAACATTTGAAGACAAGTATAGTGTCTTAGGACTTAGGTAACTTCTTGTTAAGAACCAATTGCTAAATCTCTCAACACACACTCACAAAATGTTTTGATGCACATCTTGCAATTCGATGCTAGCCAAATGGTTTAAAAACTTGTTTTCAAAGGTACAAAAGCATAGGAATTGACTCCAACAAGTTTGAGATCAATCCTAAGTATTTTGAAGTGATTTTAAGCCATTCTTTAAGGTTTGCATCGATGCACACTCATCTTGCATCGATGCAAAGCATGCAACGACTTGTTGCATCGATGCAAAGATGTTTGCATCGATGCAACCTAGCTGAAAATTCAAATTTCAGCTTCAAAGACACATTTGCATCGATGCAAAGTGTTATGCATCGATGCAAATGATTCAAAAACATAAAAAACGGCTAGTTTTGACAAAACGGCTCCATCCCATTAACTCCCCAACGTTTCTAAGGTTTGGGAAGTCTATAAATAGATGGATTGAAGCCTTATTTCACACATGTGAGTATTTGCAAACTATCTTGTTCATATTCTTTCATTCTACACATTTTTAAGGTGTTATAATACACAATTTGAGAGAGCAATATCAATTGGTTCAATAGTGCTAAACTTGTAATCATACACTCTTCTAGAGAGTACTCATTTCATCTCAACAATTCTTTGAGAATTGTTTTCTTGTAATACTTTGTAAATTGGAGTGTGATCTCCAAGGTTGAGTCAAGAGTTATAAACACTATAGTCGGTGAGGATACCAAAGAAGTATACTAAGTACTCAAGGCAAATCTTAGAGGAGGTATCTCTAAGTGGAGTGGGTTAGTATACGAGTGGTGATCATATACCGTGAGGTGTTAGAAACTAAGGACTCGGATTGTAAAAGGTTTTGCGCGAGCACCTTGAAGCTTGGCAATAGTGGAACTTCTCAATAGCGATTGAGAAAGAAAGTGGACGTAGGACAAGGATTGTGCCGAACCACTCTAAATAGCGTTTGCATCTCTCCAAACTCATCTCTTCAATATTATTGTCTTTTACCTTTGAGCAAATAAATTGTGATCGAAAAGTAGCTTCGTAGGTACTTAAGGAATAGCTTAAGTCCGATTGGTGAAAAGCTTGATCAATTTATTTGAGTTGGTGTCTATTGGAAAGTAAAAGCTCCTTATAAATGCTTAGCAATTGAGTTAAGCTCTTGGAAAAATACTAGTACAATAACACTTTTGTATATTGTCTTTAACTTTCGCAAAAAGATTCATTGTTGTTATAATACTCAATTCACCCCCCCTCTTGAGTAATTGTGCATAGGTTCTACACAATATCGTCCCAATTGCGTTTGCTATTGTCGAGGGAGAGACTTCTGATGCATGGCACTTTTTCCTTAGAAACTTGCGTCAACACGTTGTCACTCGAGATGGTGTGGGACTAATATCCGACCGACACGAATCCATCAATGCAGCTGTGGAACGGAGTAACGGAGCTTGGTCCCCTCCTAGAGCTTTTCATATGTACTGCATCAGGCATATAGAGTCGAATTTTCTGCGAAAATTCAAGGCACCGTACCTCCAAAAATTGGTCGTCAACATAGGTAACCATTTACTAAATTTAAGTAACTTATTAACAACAATAACCTTCAAGATTTGTTTCGACAGCTATAATTATTCTTGTTTTTTTTTTTTTGCTATCCTCTAGGATATTCGAGGACGGTGCGGGAGTACGAAGTGCGTTACCAGCGATTACGGGAACGGGGGGAAGCGTATACTAACTGGTTAAACCGAATTCCCCGCGAACAGTACGCATTGGCGTTTGATGGTGGATACCGATGGGGTCACATGACAACGAATCTAGTGGAATGCATCAATTCAGTGTTGAAGGGTGCACGCAATCTTCCCATTACTGCTCTTGTCAAGGCAACATTCTACAGGCTAAACGAGCTTTTCACCAGAAAAAGAGCGGAGGCAGAAGCGCGGATTAATGCTGGCCATGTGTTCTCTGAAGTCGTGACCTCGAAGTTGCATGCAAACCAACTTGCATCAGTAAACATTCAGGTCAGTTGCTTTGACCGGCAGAATGAGGTCTTCGAGGTGCGTGAGATGCCAAGCGGACTGGAGTTTGCAGTTGATCTACATGGCCTTCGATGTGACTGTGGTGAGTTCCAGGTGGACCGGATCCCCTGCAGACATGTCTTCGCATGTTGCGCCAACCAGCGACTGGATTGGAAACTGTATGTGCATGATGTGTATAAAATGGACCAAGTTCGGCAGGTGTACCGAGCAAGATTTAGGCCATTGGGTAACCCGACGACATGGCCCGCGTACAACGGTCCTCGCTTCGTACCGAATCCGTATCTGAGACGTGTCTCGAAAGGGCGCCCCAGGATGACGCGCTTCTTGAATGAGATGGACACGCGAATGTTACGTCGTCCTAGGCGATGTACGCTATGTGGAGCTAAGGGACACAGTCGTAGTAGATGCCGTCGGTCAACTGGTACAAATGCCGACGGAGATGCTTAGTAGGTTCACATTGTGGTAGGTGTAGATGATCACTAGTATGGCATGGGTTGTCCTTTTGAGGTAACTTGACCTGATATGTGTAACATTGTATAACGTTTTTAATTTGTTTTTATTTTAAAACTGTTTTTATTTTATAACCTTTTTAATTTGTTTTTATTTTAATGTACACCAGATGTATGTGTTAAAAAATAATACGGATACGTATCACAAAAATATATTATAATTTGCGTACTTGTTGAACAGGCAGGTCGGCATCACAGTTTTCCTGTTTGAGCCTACCGGTTTCGTAATCTGGTTTTTTGATTGAACCGGCCGGTCCGGTTCAACCAGTTTTTTTGAATGAACCGGCCGGTCCGGTTCAACCAGTTTTTCTGAATGAACCGGCGGGTCCGCTGCACAGGGTTTCGGGTTGCACTGGACGGTTCGCTTCACATTTTTCTTGATTGAACTGGCTTGTTCAGTTCACAGGTTTTCTCATTGAACCAGGCGGCCCGGTTGACATTTTTTCTAATTGAACCGGACGGTCCGGACCCACAGCTTTTCCAATTTCACAGGCCGGTTCGGTTAAAAGCTATCCTGATTGAACCGGCCGGTCCGTTTTACAGGTCTCCGGGTTAAACCGGGATGTCCGGTTCAAAGTTTTTCTGAATGAACCGGCCGGTCCAATCAAATTTTCACATCAGTGCATATACGATACCTGTAGCATGTTGTAATATGATCTCAATTATCGCACTGAGTTATGTTGACATGATATCTATAGCAATATAATCGGAATTTATGAAACCTTAATACGTAGTCAAGATCAATAATACCTGAATAGGGTCCGTGGTGCATAAATATTCTAAACATACAATATAAATCTAACCATAGTCCATCTCAGTAATTCAAAATGTCCAATACATACAAAGTAGTCTAAACACAGTCCAGGTGATTAATACTTAAATAAGTAATTTACACCACAACTACTTTCTCATGGCCCACTTGACATCCTTGACAAAATTCTTGCATTTCTTGGCCGCCTTTTTGAAGACAGATGGAGTGTAGCGACTAGCGCTGCGACGTGGTGGATCAATCCTCAGATTGTAACCTTTGGAGGTTTCATCCGGAGTGCGTGCCTGACCTGTATACAATTTTTGAAAAATAATTAAATGTAGTGCATCAGGTAATCAAAGCAAGACATATACCACATATCATTTACTAAAAGTCAAACAGAGATGCCAGTTAAGAACAAAAAATAAATACGTAATCGAAGATGTAAAGTAAAATAAAAAACATAATACCATCATTACGAGATTCCTCATCCTCATCGAACTCCTCTATTTCATCATCCTCATGATCCTCCTCGTTATCCGGGTTATCTACTAGATACGCATCGGTCTCTTTCTCGAGTGGGTTAGCATTTTCCTCAATGAGTCCCATGGAAACACGGTTAGGGTTCTGACTAAAAAAAGCTTCGCGTCCACCGTCACTCCTACTAGAGTCAACCGACACAAACCCACCAGAAGCAACCGATGAGGTATGGCCCGGATACCTCGCATCCAATGAATACCTTCCTGCCATGAACTCAGGCTGATGTCCATATTGTGATAGTCCAGGATCTGCAGACATCAACCCAAGCAACTGGCTAAAAGAACCTCCTTCTCCTGTTTCAAACTGTGAGGTTCCCCAATATTGTTGACTTATTGGAACTGATGGGGGGAACTGTGTCTGAGGTACATACTGGCTTGAGGACTGAGGTTGTACTTCTGGAATCGGGTTTGGAGGTAATATATGCGGCGACTGTGGATCTTGTCCTTCATTATCATCATCCATATCCTGACTACCATCATCGGTATCCTGATTATCCTCATCCAAATCCTGATCACCTTCATTCATATCTTGATCACCTTCATCATTATCTTGACCCACAAGATTTGACAAGTTTAAGTGGTCCCTATATTTTGATCGGTACCAATGCATGTAACTATCTAGTAGATGATGTGAAGGCATGGGAAGCTCAGATAGAACGTAGTTATACCTGTTTGACCAATGCATCACCCACTTTGAATGACTCGGTTCCGTGGCCTAATTAAGATTCTTAGGACCAGTCAGGGTTTCTCCATGCGCCTTCTCTAGATTTCGCTCCTGACTAGGTAGTCCTTGAACGAAACCAAACTGTCGCCTAAACCTATCGGTAGCATGCCACTCGATATATTCGAATGATACCAAAGGAACTGTAGCGCTCCAAACAACCGACTGCATGTAGATTTCAGGAGGAATGATGTTCGGATCCACGCGATCCACAGCATAAGCAACCCAAACAAACTGGAAAAAATAAAGGAACCTCATGATCACAGTCCACAATGCCAAATGGCAATAACAATGCTGTATAATTATGTCTCGGACCCTAAACCGAAAACTAATACTACTTTAATTAAAACACACCTGCCCTTCCTGAAGTTCGTCAAATGCCTTCCTAAAGTGAGCTAACTTCAGATATCTATATCGTCGGTCACCACGCTCCCAGTTCCGCCACCTAATATGATATATTCAATTACCTCAACTAGCATTAACTGAATCTTAAATATCAAGAACGGGTACATTGTAACAAATTATTACCTGTTTGCTAGCGGAAAACTTCGAGGTTCCCTAGGTAGCGGCGATAGATATGGCAGCCTGATCCAAGCCCAACAGAGTAGAAGTGTTAGTGGACCATCTATTTCCTTGCAGTTAAAATGGGATGCCCAGCATAAAGCCCTGTATAGATGTGCTAGGCACGCCGCTCCCCAACTATACTGACCAATACTAATAAAATCACGTAGCAAGGGTAGAAATTTCCAATGCACTCCTGCCCCAGACTTATCCCCAAATAAGATCGTCCCGATCAGCAATATAATATGGCACCTCACATACCTCTGTATACTGATATCATCAATCAACTGTAAATTTTCTTTTATTTCCCGCAGCCAGGTAAGTTTTATGCAACTACCTCTACAATCCGACTTACGCGGTGCAACTCCAAATTGAATCAAACACTCCGCCTCCAACGCTTCAAAACTGCTCATTGTCATCCCTGTGACTGGAAGACCATCTGTGGGAAGACCAAGAATCAGAGCTACATCTTCAAGTGTCACAGCACATTCACCAATGGGAAGGTGAAACGTATGTGTCTCTGGGTGCCAACGTTCAATTAGAGCATTTACCAATGCTTTCTGACACTGCATTATCCCAATCTGAGATGCATGATAGAACCCGGTAATTCGCAAATGATCCTCCACCCTTTCGTTGTACCGATCCGGAGGAATTGGATGGTTACATGTCAACATTTTTGATTTCTACAAAAAAAAAAAACATAACAAATTACTACTCAAATTATTAAGAATTACTAACTTACTACCATCATCAATCATTTTACTGAATCCTTATATAACTAATTCTTGGAACTTCTAAATTTATTTAATTAATCCTCAAAATTATTCATAGCTGCTAATGAAACTCATTACAAATACATATATTCCTAATCATAAATTTCAACAATATTACAACATCTACAATAATATCGAACGTTAATTAATATTTTGTTAAAAAATTTTTCCTCTGTAATACAAAAAATTAACAATCAGTATATGCCATCATTCATATTCTAACAATGGTAATAATTAAGTTGCTAATAATAATTACTAAAATTAAAAATATTTAAATATTCTCATAAAAAAATATCTAACATGGCTTAATTAAAATAACCGTACTAATCAACTCAGCATTAACACTTTATCACAATAACAATAACATTTAACCAAAATCGATAACAGTTAAAGTTAATTTTTTAAAAACACATTTAGATAACATTGGCTTACAAATAATAATTATACTAAAAATAAAAAAATTTAAAAAAATTTACGTTATCTACTACTTATTACAGTTGAAAACACAAAACATAACAACAACATAATCATAAAAAATTTCCTAATGATATATATAATTAATAATCGGTTAAAGAAATTTTAAAAAAAATCTAACAAATATTTAGAAATTAGTCGATACCATTTTATTTATATTCTTCAACTACACGTCTAACAACAACATACTCATAACAAATGCAATAATCATGATTTATATAATTAATAATCTGTAAAATAATTTTAAACAAATCTAACAAACATTCAAAAATTGGTCATAATCATTCCATTTCTATTTCTTCAAGTGCATGTCTAACAACAATATAATCATAAAAAAATTTTTAATCATGATAAATATAATTTAAAATCTGTTAAAAATATTTTAAAATAATCTAATCAATATTCATAAACTAGTCATAATCATTCTATTTATATTCTTCAACTATATCTCTAACAACAATCATAATATTGAAATTTTATATTTTAATAATTATAAATATAAAAAATTAAAAAAATTAAAAAAATTTAAAAAAATACTTATATAGTCAGGATCACTGAGATAATGAATAATATGAAGCTCAGATCGATCAACATCTTTAATTTTTTTTTTTTTGGCATTGTGGTAGCTGCTCCACCATGCAAGGCTCAGAGAAACGAAGAAGAAGGTGAATGTGAGAGTGAAATGTTACTGAGGGAAGTGTGGATTCGGAGGGTGAGAGAGGTTCTTTTCTTTGTGTGTTTATGAGGGGCACCGTTTAGGTACTCAGCGGGGAAGCGACGCGTGTCCAATGCCCAACCAACTCGGACCGTGCGATTGGTCTTACTGAAATCGGATGGTCCGTGACGCTGAGCCAACTCGGAGGGTCCGAGTCCCTCACCAGCCTCAGCCACATGCACGCCACTCGGACCGTGCGTTTTGTGGCTTGAACTCGTAGGGTCCGAGTTCCTTCAGCCCTGACACCACAACTTGGTTACACACCTCCCACCACCATATCATACTCATACACCAGCTTGGGTACAATATGTAAATTAAAAAGCGTCCATCCACATGTGCATACATCATTTTATATCTTATAAGTAGTAATTTGAAATTTTTTAAAAGAAAATTGTTAGATGAATATAGACATATAACTTCTCTTCTTATTACTATGGAGAATAATAACTATTTACATAAATTTCTCTTCCGTACATAGATATATAATTTTTCTTCAAAGTAACTTGGAAAAATACAATCACAACTTTAAAATTAAATGTAAATGGACGGTTTGCAAATAAAATCATTTGAGATTGCAGTTAAATTCTGTTTATATTTTGGCCTAATATATAGTCAGACTTAAATTAAGTAAAAGTTCAATTAATATGTAAGGGACTTCATCGACACCTGTCCGGCTTTGTGGAGGTCAGGCTCGATGTCGCTAACACCAGCTCTACCTACCTGAATCGATAACTAATTTTTATAACCTCCTCCATTTATCTAGAAGGAATATGTAAACAACATCCCTAACAAAAAGGGACGATTATCCACATTAAAGGTGGAACTACTCAAAAAGATAGTTATTGACTCTACAAATACACCTATAAAATATTTTGACACTTTTAAGTATACTTTGTAACACCCTACCACACAAAGCTTTACGCTTAAGTCGTAAAACAGAGGTGATGTGGTATTACGACCTCTAAAATAAAATAAGTACATATAATAGCAGAAGAGTTATAATATGCTAGGAGCCTTGAAGGATAGGGGAAATAAAAATCGCGAGATAAAAGCGCAACTCTCAAGGAACGAGTTAACTTGCATGCTAAGAAAACTGTAACTGTCAAACATAAGATAACAGAAGTAGGAATAGAGTGCCAAAGATACAAAATAACAAGCTCCTAACTCAGCCTGCGAAGTCAAGACTGGCCGGAGAATATTTACACATATATACATACATATCCAAAACCCAAAAGTACATACACACAATCCTGCCTCTCCATAAACCTCTAAGAGGATCAAAAAGGACAAGTTATGCGGAGAGAAAGCTAAGTACATATATATACATCACTGTACAGCAAAACTATACAACAACACTATCCAGTAACCCCTCCGCTTTAAGAGTCCAGACGCCTAACGAGATGGCTCCCGACCTGCATCTGAAAAACAACAACATAGTATGGAATGAGAACCGGAGGTTCTCAGTATGGTAAAGGTGCCACACACATAATATATAAGGTCCTGGGAATGCCAGAGGCAATCCTAGAACGCCGACACTCAGATTGTAGAGCTTAAAGTATTAAACAGAAGCCATAAAAGGTGGTTTCCTAAAAATATTTAATTATAACTTAACTTAACCTTAAATCTAAGTCCTATGCTGCCATTCCTCCATACCTCCAACTCCATCATGCATTTTCACAGACAAATAGACAGATAAAGGCAAATACAAGAAGGTTACAACTACTGCAGGTAACAAATACACATTTAGCATGGCAAATACAGGTAGGCACACCCAATTAGAGCACAAGCAAGTAATTCAAGTAATATGCATATGATGCATGCCTGTCCTATGGCTGATGAGGCTCATCTGTCGGTTATCCAGCCAACCCGACAAGTCTGAATTGTCCTTAGACTATCCCCCGACGTGCATCCCCAAGAGTCTATGCATAGATTTTTCTCAAATAATCAATATTGCTCAATGGGGGTAACATTCCCAGGAATTTATATAGTGCCCGGTCACACTTACGTCGTAGGGTCAACAGAGTATCGAGTTTTCAACCTGGTACACATGGTGGCAAGCCACGGCACTTAATCCAGGGAATCTCGTATCTCAGATTATTCAAATTCATAAGCCATATAAATAATTCAATTATAATTCCTCAACATCCACATCATTCTCAATTGCATCTCATTCATCATCATACATTAAACATATTCAATCCTTATCCTTCATTATCACACCTCCCATTCCGTCCATCAATAGTTTTAATTCAAAACATAATTCATTCTTTTCTAAGAATCAAACTTCAAACTTAAAACATACTCACTTTCTTAATAACTCAATATCAAACCATATAACATTTAAATCTAAATCTCTTTTAAATAATCATCTAAACAAAATCTCTAATTTTTTATAAAATTTCGGCAGCATCTCCTCTAAAACTCGGACTTTGCCACCCTTTTCGGGTCCAAACCTGCTTTCTTTTCAATTCAACATACCCTTCCTCATCATCATAACAGTCACCACAATAAATCTACTTCAGATTAACAATTATATTCATACAATATTCAAATCCAACAACCAAAATTCAACTAAGGATCATAGTTCACTAACCCTAGGCTTCTAACACATAATATCTCAAATCAATAATTCACCAAATCATTAGCACTAAACCAACCATGTTCATCAACAATAACATTCACCATCCAAGATTAATAACTAATTATCCAATAAACTTTAACCAAATATATTCATCAACAAATTACTAAACATTAAACATATACCTGCATTCCAACTTATCCTATGGCCGTCTAGCCTAAGTTTTCACAGAACATTATATATTAAATGCAAGAAACCTAAACCATACCTTAGCCGATTTCCACGTAACGACCAAAGCTATTTATTCAAAACCAAGACAGCCCCTCAAAACTCAACTAATCCGCTTCCTCCAAGTTCCAGTATCCACAATTTCAAGCTCCAATTATTTATTTTCAACCTAATACACATTCATAATACATATATACCCAATTTAATACTCAAAGCTCAAATTTAATGAAATTAAAATAGAATTATCGTATCCTCACTTTACCCAAGCTTCACATAAGCAAGAGTGAACGTTTCTCTCAAGCTAATTGGATCCTAAAACATCAGAAATCAAAGAAATTCAATATTCCCACTTAAAATTCGAAAATTGGGGGAAGATGAAGCTGAGAGTGATTAAACAAGTTACCTATGAAATTGTTCCGATAGAAATGTAGAGCTCGACGCGGTGAACGCGTGGCCGCAAACGGTGCGGCGATTGGAGCTCGGACGGAGAAGTTACGGGGATCGGAAATTTACGTTAGGGTTACGGGATATTTCTCGTTTCTCTTCTCCCTGGAAGCTGAAAGCTTCGTTGCTGCAGTAATGAGGGAGAAGACAAAGCTGGGTTCATTTAATAGGGCTGGTCCGGTTGAACCGACAGCCCGGTTAGGGTCCGGTTCAACCGGTTCGGTCCTTTCGGTCCATTCTTGGACCGTTTTCTTCAAAATTAGTGTCAAAATTCTCGTTTCGATGAGCTCTACCCCTTTTTGATATAATATTCGTATTTCTAATCCTCCTTATTAAAAACTAATTTATTAACTAATTATCTACTAATTTAACCGGGGTTTACATCCTACCCACCTAATAAAGAATTTTGCCCTCAAAATTCAAATATAGTTACCTGAAAAGAGATGTGGATAGTCCTTTCGCATATCTGATTCGAGTTCCCAGGTATGTTCCTCGATACCAGCTCGTCTCCAAGCTACTTTTACCAATGATACTTCCCTTCCTCGTAATCGTTTAACACTGGTGTCATCAATCCTCACCGGAATTACTGGGAGTGTTAGATCTTCTCTCACTTGGATTGGTTCTGGTTCTAGAACATGACTTGCATCAGGAGTATACTTCCGAAGCTGTGATACATGAAATACATCGTGCAAATTCGAAAGGTATGGCGGTAAGGCAATTCTATAAGCCACTGGTCCAATTCTCTTCAGAATCTCAAACGGTCCAATATAACGGGGATTCAGTTTCTTGGTCTTAATAGCTCTTCCCACGCCAGTGGTTGGTGTTACTTTCAGAAAAACATGTTCTCCTTCCTCAAATTCCAAAGGCTTTCACCTCTGATCAGCATAACTTTTCTGGCGGCTCTGGGCTATAAGCATTCGATTACGAATCTTCTTTATCTGCTCAGTCGTTTCAGCTATCATTTCAGGCCCTAACAAACTCCTTTCTCCAGTTTCATACCAACATAGTGGAGACTGATATTTTCTGCCATACAGAGCCTCATATGGAGCCATTCCGATGCTCGCATGATAGCTATTATTATAAGCAAATTCTATTAATGGCATATACCGATCCCAGCTCGCAGGCTGGTCCAAAACACAAGCCCTTAGCATATCTTCTAAGGTCTGAATAGTTCTTTCTGACTGACCATCTGTCTGAGGGTGATACGCAGTACTTAAACTTAACTGAGTCCCAAATGCACGCTGAAAAGCTCCCCAGAACCTTGATGTAAAACGGGGATCTCTATCAGATATAATAGTAGAGGGCACACCATGTAACCTGACAATCTCTTTGATATACATTCGAGCCAATTCCTCCATTGTGCAACTTATTCGGATAGGAAGAAAGTGAGCTGATTTTGTTAGTCGATCTACAACCACCCAAATAGCGTCACAACCAGATCGGGTTCTAGGCAAACCTATTACAAAATCCATTGCGATACTCTCCCATTTCCATTGTGGAATCTCCAAAGGCTGAAGGGTCCCTGATGGTCTCTGATGCTCAATCTTAACCTTCTGACACGTTAAACATTTAGATACATACAATGCCACATCATTCTTCATACCTGGCCACCAGAACATCGCTTTCAGATCTTGATACATTTTAGTGCTCCCTGGGTGAATTGAAAACCCGCTCTTATGAGCTTCCTTTAAGATTCTCTGTCGCATGTCTCCAATATCTGGCACAATAATCCGGTTCTTGAATCTCCATAAACCATCCTGACCTTCTGACACTCTCCACTGTTTCTCCTGTTCGACTGCTGGTAATACCTTACGTAACGCTTCACTATCTTGATGAGCCTTCAGAAGTTCTGATTTAAAATCACTTGAAATCTGTAACTGACTCAAACACAAAATTCCAGATTCTTCTCTAACTCCCAAATTCAAACCATGAAATGCCTTCAGTAACTCTTCCTCCCGTAGCATCATCCAAGCTGCATATAAAGACTTCCGACTCAAAGCGTCCGCCACAACGTTCGCTTTTCCTGGATGATAATTCAATTCAAAATCATAATCTTTCAGAAGCTCCATCCACCTCCTCTGACGCATATTCAACTCTTTCTGCTCAAAAGATACTTCAAACTCTTATGGTCTGAGAAAACATGAAACTTAACGCCATAGAGGTAGTGCCTCCAAATCTTTAAAGCAAACACAACAGCAGCAAGTTCTAAATCATGTGTCGGGTAGTTCATCTCATGCGGCCTTAATTGCCGTGAGGCGTATGCTACAACATTCTGGTGCTGCATCAAAACACACCCCAACCCTTTCAGAGATGCATCACAATACACTTCAAACGATTCACTTGGTTCAGGTAATACCAATACAGGTGCAGTAGTCAACCTGTGCTTCAATGCCTGGAAACTCTCTTCACATTCCGGAGTCCAGATAAAAGGTGTATCCTTCCTAGTCAACTTAGTTAAAGGTAAGGCGAGCTGTGAAAATCCCTTAATGAATCTGCGATAATACCCCGCCAAACCTAAGAAACTCCTGATCTCTGTCACTGAAGTTGGTCGCTCCCAATTCATCACTGCTTCCACCTTAGCAGGATCCACAGCTATCCCCTGCTTACTCACCACGTGGCCAAAAAACTTCACTTCACTCTTCCAGAACTCACATTTAGATAACTTAGCATATAACTTCCTATCTCTCAGAATTTGAAGCACAGTCCGCAAGTGATCAGCATGTTCCTCTTCAGTCTTAGAATAAACAAGAATGTCATCAATGAAGACAATAACAAACTTGTCCAGATACGGTCGAAAAATCCTGTTCATATAATCCATAAATACTGCCGGGGCATTAGTTAACCCAAAAGACATCACTGTATACTCATAATGACCATAACGGGTCCTGAAAGCAGTTTTCGGAATATCCTCGTCTCTAACCCTTATCTGATGATATCCGGATCGCAGGTCAATCTTAGAAAACACACCGGCACCCTGTAACTGATCCATTAGATCATCGATTCTAGGCAACGGATATTTATTCTTCACAGTGATCTTATTCAATTGCCGATAATCGACACACAGCCGCATACTCTCATCCTTCTTCTTTACCAGTAACACTGGCGCTCCCCACGGAGAAACACTTGGTCGGATAAAATGCTTACCCAACAGATCTTCCAGCTGAGCCTTCAGTTCAGCCATTTCTAAAGGCGACATCCTATAAGGAGTAATTGAAATTGGACCGGATCCAGGTACCAACTCAATTGCAAATTCAACCTCTCGGTTAGGTGGGAATTCATTAATATCATCCGGAAACACATCTGGAAATTCACATACAACCAGAATCTGCTCTAAACTCTGATCATCACCTGATACTCCCGCAGTTAATAACATAATACCCTGACATTCAGTTCCAGAACAGTTTACTATCATAGAATTCAAATAGTAACTATTCACCACAACCGGTGCTTCTGACCCTTCCGGCATAAACTGTACTGACTTTTCAGAACAATCAAGTAAAACATGATTCTTGGATAACCAATCCAATCCCAAAATGAGATCAAGACCAGTCATAGGCAAACAAATCAAATCATGCACAAATTCACGCTGTTGCACTCGAAAAGGAACTTGTGGACATTCTATCCTAGTCACCATAGCTTCATGAGTAGCATTATATACTTTCAAATCATAACCTAAAACCACCATTCTCAATCCTAATTCATTGGCCTTTTCAAATGCAATAAATGAATGAGACGCTCCTGAATCAAATAAAGCATTTAAGATTTTACCAGCCATTTCACAATTACCTCTAATCAGTGTCTCAGATCCCTCAGCACCAATGGTAGAAGTGGTGTATACTCTCCCCGGCTGCTGCACCCTACCAGTCTCATACTTCTTCTTCTCAGGGCAATTACTGGCTATATGCCCGGGCTGTCCACAGGAATAGCACACTCCAAGTCCTAATCTACACGGAACTCCAGGATGATATTTTCCACACTTCTGACAATTCAGATCCTGCTGTGGCTGCTTTCCAAACCTTTTTCCTTGATTAGCAGTAATATTCGGCCTTCTATAATTACCCTGACCCTGAGTCTGCTGCGGAACAAAGCCTCCACGCTTGAAATTCCTACCTCTCGGAGCAAAGTTCCTCCCTGAAGGCCTCTGAAAAGGCATCCTCAAACTCCCTTTCTCTGCTGCCGCCTTCCTCACACAATCCTCAGCCACCCTACTCTTATTCACCAATTCAAAAAACACCCTGATCTCCATTGGGGCAACGAAGCTCAGAATATCGCTCCGAAGACCTCCCTCATATTTAATACACTTCCATTCAGCAAAATCTTCAGGTGCACCTTGACAGATACGAGAAAAGCGACATAACTCCTCAAATTTACTGGTATACTCAGCAACAGTCATTTGTCCCTGCTTTAACTGCATTAATTCAAGTTCCTTGGCATTTCTAGCTGAATTAGGAAAGTATTTCTTATAGAACTCTGTCCGGAAAACCTCCCAAGGAATCGCAGCACCATCAGGCTGCAGGATACGTCGTGTTCCCTGCCACCAATACTGAGCTTCACCTTGCAACTGATAAGTTCCAAATTCAACCCATTGCTCTTCAGGAACCTGTTGTGCCTGTAATGCCCTTTCCATAGCCTGAATCCAATTATCTGCATCAGTGGGATTTGAGGTTCCCCTAAAAGTCGGAGGGCGAACTTTCAGAAATGTAGCAAGTGTCATAGGACCGTCTCCATCATTATTGTTCCCATGATTACCCAATGCCTCAGCTGTTGCCTGCATAGCTGCAGCCATATTTCCCAGGGCAGCCATAAAGTCTACTGGATCAGTCCCTATGGAAGCAGGAGTAACGGTGCCTGTCCTACCTTTACCTCGCCCGCGACCGCGTCCGCGAGTCGACATCTGGTCCCTATACACACCAAACAAGTGATATTAAGTTGATCAGTCTCAATATCGCAGGTCTAATGCTTTAAGTTCCAAATGCATGCTCACAAACGTTTATGCCATATATATCAGTCAGATATCCTAATAGCACATAAACACATATACAGAGAATGCACAGAAGCACAATCAGTCCGTCTTTCAGGCTCTATAGGAACGAACTGCTCTGATACCATTAATGTAACACCCTACCACACAAAGCTTTACGCTTAAGTCGTAAAACAGAGGTGATGTGGTATTACGACCTCTAAAATAAAATAAGTACATATAATAGCAGAAGAGTTATAATATGCTAGGAGCCTTGAAGGATAGGGGAAATAAAAATCGCGAGATAAAAGCGCAACTCTCAAGGAACGAGTTAACTTGCATGCTAAGAAAACTGTAACTGTCAAACATAAGATAACAGAAGTAGGAATAGAGTGCCAAAGATACAAAATAACAAGCTCCTAACTCAGCCTGCGAAGTCAAGACTGGCCGGAGAATATTTACACATATATACATACATATCCAAAACCCAAAAGTACATACACACAATCCTGCCTCTCCATAAACCTCTAAGAGGATAAAAAAGGACAAGTTATGCGGAGATAAAGCTAAGTACATATATATACATCACTGTACAGCAAAACTATACAACAACACTATCCAGTAACCCCTCCGCTTTAAGAGTCCAGACGCCTAACGAGATGGCTCCCGACCTGCATCTGAAAAACAACAACATAGTATGGAATAAGAACCGGAGGTTCTCAGTATGGTAAAGGTGCCACACACATAATATATAAGGTCCTGGGAATGCCAGAGGCAATCCTAGAACGCCGACACTCAGATTGTAGAGCTTAAAGTATTAAACAGAAGCCATAAAAGGTGGTTTCCTAAAAATATTTAATTATAACTTAACTTAACCTTAAATCTAAGTCCTATGCTGCCATTCCTCCATACCTCCAACTCCATCATGCATTTTCACAGACAAATAGACAGATAAAGGCAAATACAAGAAGGTTACAACTACTGCAGGTAACAAATACACATTTAGCATGGCAAATACAGGTAGGCACACCCAATTAGAGCACAAGCAAGTAATTCAAGTAATATGCATATGATGCATGCCTGTCCTATGGCTGATGAGGCTCATCTGTCGGTTATCCAGCCAACCCGACAAGTCTGAATTGTCCTTAGACTATCCCCCGACGTGCATCCCCAAGAGTCTATGCATAGATTTTTCTCAAATAATCAATATTGCTCAATGGGGGTAACATTCCCAGGAATTTATATAGTGCCCGGTCACACTTACGTCGTAGGGTCAACAGAGTATCGAGTTTTCAACCTGGTACACATGGTGGCAAGCCACGGCACTTAATCCAGGGAATCTCGTATCTCAGATTATTCAAATTCATAAGCCATATAAATAATTCAATTATAATTCCTCAACATCCACATCATTCTCAATTGCATCTCATTCATCATCATACATTAAACATATTCAATCCTTATCCTTCATTATCACACCTCCCATTCCGTCCATCAATAGTTTCAATTCAAAACATAATTCATTCTTTTCTAAGAATCAAACTTCAAACTTAAAACATACTCACTTTCTTAATAACTCAATATCAAACCATATAACATTTAAATCTAAATCTCTTTTAAATAATCATCTAAACAAAATCTCTAATTTTTTATAAAATTTCGGCAGCATCTCCTCTAAAACTCGGACTTTGCCACCCTTTTCGGGTCCAAACCTGCTTTCTTTTCAATTCAACATACCCTTCCTCATCATCATAACAGTCACCACAATAAATCTACTTCAGATTAACAATTATATTCATACAATATTCAAATCCAACAACCAAAATTCAACTAAGGATCATAGTTCACTAACCCTAGGCTTCTAACACATAATATCTCAAATCAATAATTCACCAAATCATTAGCACTAAACCAACCATGTTCATCAACAATAACATTCACCATCCAAGATTAATAACTAATTATCCAATAAACTTTAACCAAATATATTCATCAACAAATTACTAAACATTAAACATATACCTGCATTCCAACTTATCCTATGGCCGTCTAGCCTAAGTTTTCACAGAACATTATATATTAAATGCAAGAAACCTAAACCATACCTTAGCCGATTTCCACGTAACGACCAAAGCTATTTATTCAAAACCAAGACAGCCCCTCAAAACTCAACTAATCCGCTTCCTCCAAGTTCCAACATCCACAATTTCAAGTTCCAATTATTTATTTTCAACCTAATACACATTCATAATACATATATACCCAATTTAATACTCAAAGCTCAAATTTAATGAAATTAAAATAGAATTATCGTATCCTCACCTTACCCAAGCTTCACATAAGCAAGAGTGAACGTTTCTCTCAAGCTAATTGGATCCTAAAACATCAGAAATCAAAGAAATTCAATATTCCCACTTAAAATTCGAAAATTGGGGGAAGATGAAGCTGAGAGTGATTAAACAAGTTACCTATGAAATTGTTCCAATAGAAATGTAGAGCTCGACGCGGTGAACGCGTGGCCGCAAACGGTGCGGCGATTGGAGCTCGGACGGAGAAGTTACGGGGATCGGAAATTTACGTTAGGGTTACGGGATATTTCTCGTTTCTCTTCTCCCTGGAAGCTGAAAGCTTCGTTGCTGCAGTAATGAGGGAGAAGACAAAGCTGGGTTCATTTAATAGGGCTGGTCCGGTTGAACCGACAGCCCGGTTCGGGTCCGGTTCAACCGGTTCGGTCCTTTCGGTCCATTCTTGGACCGTTTTCTTCAAAATTAGTGTCAAAATTCTCGTTTCGATGAGCTCTACCCCTTTTTGATATAATATTCGCATTTCTAATCCTCCTTATTAAAAACTAATTTATTAACTAATTATCTACTAATTTAACCGGGGTTTACATCCTACCCACCTAATAAAGAATTTTGCCCTCAAAATTCAAATATAGTTACCTGAAAAGAGATGTGGATAGTCCTTTCGCATATCTGATTCGAGTTCCCAGGTATGTTCCTCGATACCAGCTCGTCTCCAAGCTACTTTTACCAATGATACTTCCCTTCCTCGTAATCGTTTAACACTGGTGTCATCAATCCTCACCGGAATTACTGGGAGTGTTAGATCTTCTCTCACTTGGATTGGTTCTGGTTCTAGAACATGACTTGCATCAGGAGTATACTTCCGAAGCTGTGATACATGAAATACATCGTGCAAATTCGAAAGGTATGGCGGTAAGGCAATTCTATAAGCCACTGGTCCAATTCTCTTCAGAATCTCAAACGGTCCAATATAACGGGGATTCAGTTTCTTGGTCTTAATAGCTCTTCCCACGCCAGTGGTTGGTGTTACTTTCAGAAAAACATGTTCTCCTTCCTCAAATTCCAAAGGCTTTCGCCTCTGATCAGCATAACTTTTCTGGCGGCTCTGGGCTATAAGCATTCGATTACGAATCTTCTTTATCTGCTCAGTCGTTTCAGCTATCATTTCAGGCCCTAACAAACTCCTTTCTCCAGTTTCATACCAACATAGTGGAGACTGACATTTTCTGCCATACAGAGCCTCATATGGAGCCATTCCGATGCTCGCATGATAGCTATTATTATAAGCAAATTCTATTAATGGCATATACCGATCCCAGCTCGCAGGCTGGTCCAAAACACAAGCCCTTAGCATATCTTCTAAGGTCTGAATAGTTCTTTCTGACTGACCATCTGTCTGAGGGTGATACGCAGTACTTAAACTTAACTGAGTCCCAAATGCACGCTGAAAAGCTCCCCAGAACCTTGATGTAAAACGGGGATCTCTATCAGATATAATAGTAGAGGGCACACCATGTAACCTGACAATCTCTTTGATATACATTCGAGCCAATTCCTCCATTGTGCAACTTATTCGGATAGGAAGAAAGTGAGCTGATTTTGTTAGTCGATCTACAACCACCCAAATAGCGTCACAACCAGATCGGGTTCTAGGCAAACCTATTACAAAATCCATTGCGATACTCTCCCATTTCCATTGTGGAATCTCCAAAGGCTGAAGGGTCCCTGATGGTCTCTGATGCTCAATCTTAACCTTCTGACACGTTAAACATTTAGATACATACAATGCCACATCATTCTTCATACCTGGCCACCAGAACATCGCTTTCAGATCTTGATACATTTTAGTGCTCCCTGGGTGAATTGAAAACCCGCTCTTATGAGCTTCCTTTAAGATTCTCTGTCGCATGTCTCCAATATCTGGCACAATAATCCGGTTCTTGAATCTCCATAAACCATCCTGACCTTCTGACACTCTCCACTGTTTCTCCTGTTCGACTGCTGGTAATACCTTACGTAACGCTTCACTATCTTGATGAGCCTTCAGAAGTTCTGATTTAAAATCACTTGAAATCTGTAACTGACTCAAACACAAAATTCCATATTCTTCTCTAACTCCCAAATTCAAACCATGAAATGCCTTCAGTAACTCTTCCTCCCGTAGCATCATCCAAGCTGCATATAAAGACTTCCGACTCAAAGCGTCCGCCACAACGTTCGCTTTTCCTGGATGATAATTCAATTCAAAATCATAATCTTTCAGAAGCTCCATCCACCTCCTCTGACGCATATTCAACTCTTTCTGCTCAAAAGATACTTCAAACTCTTATGGTCTGAGAAAACATGAAACTTAACGCCATAGAGGTAGTGCCTCCAAATCTTTAAAGCAAACACAACAGCAGCAAGTTCTAAATCATGTGTCGGGTAGTTCATCTCATGCAGCCTTAATTGCCGTGAGGCGTATGCTACAACATTCTGGTGCTGCATCAAAACACACCCCAACCCTTTCAGAGATGCATCACAATACACTTCAAATGATTCACTTGGTTCAGGTAATACCAATACAGGTGCAGTAGTCAACCTGTGCTTCAATGCCTGGAAACTCTCTTCACATTCCGGAGTCCAGATAAAAGGTGTATCCTTCCTAGTCAACTTAGTTAAAGGTAAGGCGAGCTGTGAAAATCCCTTAATGAATCTGCGATAATACCCCGCCAAACCTAAGAAACTCCTGATCTCTGTCACTGAAGTTGGTCGCTCCCAATTCATCACTGCTTCCACCTTAGCAGGATCCACAGCTATCCCCTGCTTACTCACCACGTGGCCAAAAAACTTCACTTCACTCTTCCAGAACTCACATTTAGATAACTTAGCATATAACTTCCTATCTCTCAGAATTTGAAGCACAGTCCGCAAGTGATCAGCATGTTCCTCTTCAGTCTTAGAATAAACAAGAATGTCATCAATGAAGACAATAACAAACTTGTCCAGATACGGTCGAAAAATCCTGTTCATATAATCCATAAATACTGCCGGGGCATTAGTTAACCCAAAAGACATCACTGTATACTCATAATGACCATAACGGGTCCTGAAAGCAGTTTTCGGAATATCCTCGTCTCTAACCCTTATCTGATGATATCCGGATCGCAGGTCAATCTTAGAAAACACACCGGCACCCTGTAACTGATCCATTAGATCATCGATTCTAGGCAACGGATATTTATTCTTCACAGTGATCTTATTCAATTGCCGATAATCGACACACAGCCGCATACTCCCATCCTTCTTCTTTACCAGTAACACTGGCGCTCCCCACGGAGAAACACTTGGTCGGATAAAATGCTTACCCAACAGATCTTCCAGCTGAGCCTTCAGTTCAGCCATTTCTAAAGGCGACATCCTATAAGGAGTAATTGAAATTGGACCGGATCCAGGTACCAACTCAATTGCAAATTCAACCTCTCGGTTAGGTGGGAATTCATTAATATCATCCGGAAACACATCTGGAAATTCACATACAACCAGAATCTGCTCTAAACTCTGATCATCACCTGATACTCCCGCAGTTAATAACATAATACCCTGACATTCAGTTCCAGAACAGTTTACTATCATAGAATTCAAATAGTAACTATTCACCACAACCGGTGCTTCTGACCCTTCCGGCATAAACTGTACTGACTTTTCAGAACAATCAAGTAAAACATGATTCTTGGATAACCAATCCAATCCCAAAATGAGATCAAGACCAGTCATAGGCAAACAAATCAAATCATGCACAAATTCACGCTGTTGCACTCGAAAAGGAACTTGTGGACATTCTATCCTAGTCACCATAGCTTCATGAGTAGCATTATATACTTTCAAATCATAACCTAAAACCACCATTCTCAATCCTAATTCATTGGCCTTTTCAAATGCAATAAATGAATGAGACGCTCCTGAATCAAATAAAGCATTTAAGATTTTACCAGCCATTTCACAATTACCTCTAATCAGTGTCTCAGATCCCTCAGCACCAATGGTAGAAGTGGTGTATACTCTCCCCGGCTGCTGCACCCTACCAGTCTCATACTTCTTCTTCTCAGGGCAATTACTGGCTATATGCCCGGGCTGTCCACAGGAATAGCACACTCCAAGTCCTAATCTACACGGAACTCCAGGATGATATTTTCCACACTTCTGACAATTCAGATCCTGCTGTGGCTGCTTTCCAAACCTTTTTCCTTGATTAGCAGTAATATTCGGCCTTCTATAATTACCCTGACCCTGAGTCTGCTGCGGAACAAAGCCTCCACGCTTGAAATTCCTACCTCTCGGAGCAAAGTTCCTCCCTGAAGGCCTCTGAAAAGGCATCCTCAAACTCCCTTTCTCTGCTGCCGCCTTCCTCACACAATCCTCAGCCACCCTACTCTTATTCACCAATTCAAAAAACACCCTGATCTCCATTGGGGCAACGAAGCTCAGAATATCGCTCCGAAGACCTCCCTCATATTTAATACACTTCCATTCAGCAAAATCTTCAGGTGCACCTTGACAGATACGAGAAAAGCGACATAACTCCTCAAATTTACTGGTATACTCAGCAACAGTCATTTGTCCCTGCTTTAACTGCATTAATTCAAGTTCCTTGGCATTTCTAGCTGAATTAGGAAAGTATTTCTTATAGAACTCTGTCCGGAAAACCTCCCAAGGAATCGCAGCACCATCAGGCTGCAGGATACGTCGTGTTCCCTGCCACCAATACTGAGCTTCACCTTGCAACTGATAAGTTCCAAATTCAACCCATTGCTCTTCAGGAACCTGTTGTGCCTGTAATGCCCTTTCCATAGCCTGAATCCAATTATCTGCATCAGTGGGATTTGAGGTTCCCCTAAAAGTCGGAGGGCGAACTTTCAGAAATGTAGCAAGTGTCATAGGACCGTCTCCATCATTATTGTTCCCATGATTACCCAATGCCTCAGCTGTTGCCTGCATAGCTGCAGCCATATTTCCCAGGGCAGCCATAAAGTCTACTGGATCAGTCCCTATGGAAGCAGGAGTAACGGTGCCTGTCCTACCTTTACCTCGCCCGCGACCGCGTCCGCGAGTCGACATCTGGTCCCTATACACACCAAACAAGTGATATTAAGTTGATCAGTCTCAATATCGCAGGTCTAATGCTTTAAGTTCCAAATGCATGCTCACAAACGTTTATGCCATATATATCAGTCAGATATCCTAATAGCACATAAACACATATACAGAGAATGCACAGAAGCACAATCAGTCCGTCTTTCAGGCTCTATAGGAACGAACTGCTCTGATACCATTAATGTAACACCCTACCACACAAAGCTTTACGCTTAAGTCGTAAAACAGAGGTGATGTGGTATTACGACCTCTAAAATAAAATAAGTACATATAATAGCAGAAGAGTTATAATATGCTAGGAGCCTTGAAGGATAGGGGAAATAAAAATCGCGAGATAAAAGCGCAACTCTCAAGGAACGAGTTAACTTGCATGCTAAGAAAACTGTAACTGTCAAACATAAGATAACAGAAGTAGGAATAGAGTGCCAAAGATACAAAATAACAAGCTCCTAACTCAGCCTGCGAAGTCAAGACTGGCCGGAGAATATTTACACATATATACATACATATCCAAAACCCAAAAGTACATACACACAATCCTGCCTCTCCATAAACCTCTAAGAGGATAAAAAAGGACAAGTTATGCGGAGATAAAGCTAAGTACATATATATACATCACTGTACAGCAAAACTATACAACAACACTATCCAGTAACCCCTCCGCTTTAAGAGTCCAGACGCCTAACGAGATGGCTCCCAACCTGCATCTGAAAAACAACAACATAGTATGGAATAAGAACCGGAGGTTCTCAGTATGGTAAAGGTGCCACACACATAATATATAAGGTCCTGGGAATGCCAGAGGCAATCCTAGAACGCCGACACTCAGATTGTAGAGCTTAAAGTATTAAACAGAAGCCATAAAAGGTGGTTTCCTAAAAATATTTAATTATAACTTAACTTAACCTTAAATCTAAGTCCTATGCTGCCATTCCTCCATACCTCCAACTCCATCATGCATTTTTACAGACAAATAGACAGATAAAGGCAAATACAAGAAGGTTACAACTACTGCAGGTAACAAATACACATTTAGCATGGCAAATACAGGTAGGCACACCCAATTAGAGCACAAGCAAGTAATTCAAGTAATATGCATATGATGCATGCCTGTCCTATGGCTGATGAGGCTCATCTGTCGGTTATCCAGCCAACCCGACAAGTCTGAATTGTCCTTAGACTATCCCCCGACGTGCATCCCCAAGAGTCTATGCATAGATTTTTCTCAAATAATCAATATTGCTCAATGGGGGTAACATTCCCAGGAATTTATATAGTGTCCGGTCACACTTACGTCGTAGGGTCAACAGAGTATCGAGTTTTCAACCTGGTACACATGGTGGCAAGCCACGGCACTTAATCCAGGGAATCTCGTATCTCAGATTATTCAAATTCATAAGCCATATAAATAATTCAATTATAATTCCTCAACATCCACATCATTCTCAATTGCATCTCATTCATCATCATACATTAAACATATTCAATCCTTATCCTTCATTATCACACCTCCCATTCCGTCCATCAATAGTTTCAATTCAAAACATAATTCATTCTTTTCTAAGAAATAAACTTCAAACTTAAAACATACTCACTTTCTTAATAACTCAATATCAAACCATATAACATTTAAATCTAAATCTCTTTTAAATAATCATCTAAACAAAATCTCTAATTTTTTATAAAATTTCGGCAGCATCTCCTCTAAAACTCGGACTTTGCCACCCTTTTCGGGTCCAAACCTGCTTTCTTTTCAATTCAACATACCCTTCCTCATCATCATAACAGTCACCACAATAAATCTACTTCAGATTAACAATTATATTCATACAATATTCAAATCCAACAACCAAAATTCAACTAAGGATCATAGTTCACTAACCCTAGGCTTCTAACACATAATATCTCAAATCAATAATTCACCAAATCATTAGCACTAAACCAACCATGTTCATCAACAATAACATTCACCATCCAAGATTAATAACTAATTATCCAATAAACTTTAACCAAATATATTCATCAACAAATTACTAAACATTAAACATATACCTGCATTCCAACTTATCCTATGGCCGTCTAGCCTAAGTTTTCACAGAACATTATATATTAAATGCAAGAAACCTAAACCATACCTTAGCCGATTTCCACGTAACGACCAAAGCTATTTATTCAAAACCAAGACAGCCCCTCAAAACTCAACTAATCCGCTTCCTCCAAGTTCCAGTATCCACAATTTCAAGCTCCAATTATTTATTTTCAACCTAATACACATTCATAATACATATATACCCAATTTAATACTCAAAGCTCAAATTTAATGAAATTAAAATAGAATTATCGTATCCTCACCTTACCCAAGCTTCACATAAGCAAGAGTGAACGTTTCTCTCAAGCTAATTGGATCCTAAAACATCAGAAATCAAAGAAATTCAATATTCCCACTTAAAATTTGAAAATTGGGGGAAGATGAAGCTGAGAGTGATTAAACAAGTTACCTATGAAATTGTTCCGATAGAAATGTAGAGCTCGACGCGGTGAACGCGTGGCCGCAAACGGTGCAGCGATTGGAGCTCGGACGGAGAAGTTACGGGGATCGGAAATTTACGTTAGGGTTACGGGATATTTCTCGTTTCTCTTCTCCCTGGAAGCTGAAAGCTTCGTTGCTGCAGTAATGAGGGAGAAGACAAAGCTGGGTTCATTTAATAGGGCTGGTCCGGTTGAACCAACAGCCCGGTTCGGGTCCGGTTCAACCGGTTCGGTCCTTTCGGTCCATTCTTGGACCGTTTTCTTCAAAATTCTCGTTTCGATGAGCTCTACCCTTTTTTGATATAATATTCGTATTTCTAATCCTCCTTATTAAAAACTAATTTATTAACTAATTATCTACTAATTTAACCGGGGTTTACATACTTCGAACCCAATCTACTAAAAAACTTGCTTAAACCCTTACTAACTTAAGCATCGGAGCCTCTTGCAGGTACTACCCCCATCTCCATCAAGACATCGAACGGCAGCATCACAGCAGCAGAAGACGTCGGGCAAACCACCCAAAAACGTTTGAACCTCACGTTCAAGTCCAAAGCAACCCAGTTTCAGGTAACCATCGGAACATTGGAATCATTGTCGAGGACCTGGAAGTCTACACCCAGTCATGGCGCACGATCGTTTCGAAGATGGACATACGACATTTGAATCCAAGTTAGAACACCACAACGATGATCGTTCAATAGTAATACCCTACGACAAGATAGAGCGGCTGTTTCTAATGGGAATGGGACTTCGCGAAATCCCTAACCCAGAAGGATAAACTCAGAAATACACCCACCTGAGGACATGGTGAACCGAAATCTAGCAGAAGTTATGGAATTGGTAGATGGACACCATGGATGATTGGAACAACTCGAGCAGGAACTAGAATGACAATGAGAATCTAAAAGAGACCTGAGAAGAGAAGTACGACGCTGAAGGGAATTAGAAGAAAAGCTTTTGTAAATGGAAGCCGATCTTCGGGGTTGGAGAAACCATGCCGATTGGGAAGAAACCCCCTTTGGAAGTGAAGATCCATTTATCGAAGAAATCATGCAGGCTAGGATTTTCAGGAACTTTAAAAGTTCAGACATGGACCTCTAAGATGGGATGACCGACCCGAGACATAATCTAAGCAACTTTATAAACCGAATGTACTTGGGCGACGCGTTGGACGCAACTCGTTGCAAAACTTTTCCGACAATGTTAACCAAGGCGGCGATGAAGTGGTTTGACAATATACCACCTAGGTCTGCAACTTGCTTCGATAACTTTGCAAGGAGTTTCCTTACTCGATTCTCCATCCAGAATGACAAGGTCAAGCACTCTCCAAGCCTCCTCAGGGTCAAGCAAGAGGTCGAAGAAACTCTCCAAACTTACATGGAAAGATTCAATAAAACCTAGTTAAAAATCAAACCTTGTCTACATAAGCGGTCAAAATGGAGCTAGTTAATGGCCTCAAAGAAGACCCATTCTCCCAATCCATATCAAAAAGGCACCCAACCTCCTTGTACGAGGTGCAAGAGCGAGCGAAAAAGTACATTAACATGGAAGAGAATACCTGACTAAGAGAACGCACTCCAAGGCAAAACTCTCACTACCAGGCTCGAGATAACGAGGAAGAAATGAAGAAAAAAGATTAATACAACTCAGATAAGTCTCGAAGGTATCACAACTACACCCCACTACGACTTTTCCTAGTTGATATCTATAGAAAAATCTGTCATACCGAAAAGTTTCCACCTCCTTAGCCCATCAAAAACAAAAAGGTGGAAGTACCACAATATATATATATATATATATATATATATATATATATATATATATATATATATATATATGGACGTTCCACCAATGACTGCTACGACTTGAAAAATGTGATAGAAAAACTGGTTAGGGAAGGTCGGTTAGAAAGGTACTTGGCAGAAAGATCGGATAATCAAGGAAAAAGGAAAAGAAAGGAAGAAGACAGGAGTTGGCGAGATTGGCCACCATGAACTCCTAATAGACACGTCCATATGATAGCCGGAGGATTTGTAGGAGGCGGAATAACTAAGTTCTCCCGCAAAAGACATTTGAATTGAAAGAAGTTTATCAAGTCAGGAAGGAGGCTGAAACCCCCGACTTGCCTACTATTTCTTTCACAAAAGAAGATGCTCAAGGGATAACACTGGAGTATGACGACCCCGTTGTAATCACAATGATACTTGCCAATGCAAACCTCCACAAAACTCTGGTGGATTAAGGAAGTTTGGCCGACATCCTGTTTAAACCTGCTTTCGACAAATTTGAGTTAGAAGAAAAAGAATTAAAAGCATATCCAGACACCTTTTCGGATTGGGAGATACACCAATCCGACCTTTAGAATTTATTCCACTATATACCACTTTTGGTAAAGGTACAAAATCAAGATCCTTGAGTATAGACTACATAGTGGTCGACGTAGTATCGGCCTATAATGCCCTAATATGTCGAACAATTCCAAACCGACTAGCTGCGGTAGTTTTTACTCTTTATCATTGCATGAAATTTTCGACTTCTAAGGGAATAGCCACTGTGAGAAGAGATCAGAAGTTGACAAGAAGGTGTTATAATAAAAGCCTGAACCTGTGCGGATGCACAAAGGGAGAAAAGGTCAACACCATCGAGCTCGGTGGTGTCCGAATTTGAGAGGAATTGAGACCACAACCTAACGGAAAGAATAAGGACGTTTAGTGATGACACATCATCTTAAGCTACTCGATTTTGTTTATCTTTCCTAGTTATATTATTATTCTTCAAATATTATGTATGTGTCTTTTTTTTTAGGTGTCGTAATGCCTTACTATTTATGATTTACGACTATAGCGTAAGATTTTGTGTGGTAGGGTGTTATAAAAGAAGGTTAAAAGTGAAAAAAAAAATTGACTAATTGATGACTGGTAAAAATTTGATGGTAGGGATAAAATTGAAACTATTTCAAACGTTAGACACAAAATTGAATCAAATTAAATGTTAGAAATAATTTTAAAAATATTATGGACAAAAAACAAACTTTATCCAATTTTAAATTACTATTTGAATAACAAATGAAAACAACTTTTAAATTATAAATTCAAAATTGAATTTCTTTGAATTTGTATTTTTGTATTAAAAAATAATTTGATCTAACTTAATACTATCTAATATATTATAACTCGTGTTTTCCTAATTCATTTTTTCTTCTCCTAACACTGTTTGTAACCTTTCTTCCTTTTCAAGATATATCTTCTTTCTTTTCAAGGCTCATATTTTAGTTATTTGTGATGATTAATGTATTACTTAATCTTTTCTATTTTACTCTTCGTTTTCAGTTTTCTCTTTCTATCTAGGGGGTGGCAATGGATAGAGTAGGGTAGGATTTGGAGCCAACCCTAATTCTATCTGCGAGTTGAAAATATCTCAACCCTAATCCTATCGCTTTTAACCCGCGGGTATCCGACTCTACTCACGGGTTACAAAAAAGATGCAACATTATTATATAACTTGATGATAATTTAAAATAGAACTGACTTTTATGTAAAAAAAAAAATATTAAATTATCAATTAATGATCTTCTTTTAATGACTAAGAATCTTTTGCATTTAGTGAGAGGTCTTTGGTTCAAAATCCACTTAAAACATATTTTTATATAAATATATAACACATATATATATAAGGTGCGGGTTGGTCGAGTAGAGTTGAGGCACAACCCGCACCCTACCCGACCCGCACAAAAATCCTATCCACTGTATATCAAATTGGCAATCCTACTCGATCGAGTGGAGTCAGTTGAGTACCCGTGAATAGGATACATGTTGCCATCCCTATTTCTATCTTTACTTTATCTTTCTTATATATTCCTGTTCTCTTTTGCTAGGCTAAGTCAAAATGGTCATTTTGCTTGTATTAGGAGTGCGTGATTTCGTTTATTTTGCCTACATTGGGATGCACTTGGTCTAATTAGTGTGTATGGCAAGCAAAATGGGATTGAAGCCTATTTCGTGGGTGCTTGAGAAAAAATGACAGAAGCGTATATTTAAAAATCTTTTTATAGATGCGTATTTTAGAAATTAATATTTATTTAAATAAAAAATTCTAATATTTTTAAATATTTCTTTCTAAATATAAGTTAGTTGTGTGATAACCAATTTAAAAAGAAAAAAAATATTATACAACTCAAGAATAAAATGTGAGAATTTTTCATTAATAATGAAATATATACACTTCGTTGAGTTGTCGTGTTTACGTGTGAGACACATTTCGGACGTAATACTCACCGACACTCGTCTCTGCTGTATTTAATCGTGTCTTAATAAAAAATAAAAAATTCTTCTCCGCATATAACTAGACACACCTAAATACCATCACATGTCAGTGTGTCTAGTCTTATTTTTAACATATATTCTTAAAATAAATTTAGATATAATATATATTATTAATTATTAAAACAAAAAATATTTTAAATACTTGATATAATTAAAATAAGACATTAAAAATAATTTAAAAAATTAATTTATATTTTAATATCAATAAAATATCAAATTATCATTACGATTTATCTAAAAAATACTTTATATTTTATATATATGCATATCCCCGTCTTATGTAAGATTTTAAAATTCATGTATTCATGTATCCCATATCGTATCGTATCCTATGTCCATATTATTGCATGCATCATAGTTCATTAATAAATAATAACATGCTCAAATTCAATGCCTATTATTTATAGCCAATCAATAGTTTTTCGAAAGATGAAACATAATATAATTTTAATAATAAATTGAAAGAAAGATGATGTTGTTATTACACTTGAAATAACATATTCAGATTTAGAAATCCATCATGAATTTAAAACTGACCCTTTTTATTTTATTTACGTATTATGTGCATACTGTCACGGAAAATTTTAGAAGGTTAGATTTAACAGTGTTTGAATAGTTTTCTGGAGTGTTTGAGAATACTCTAGATGGTTCCGGAACGTTCTAGAATGTCCTAGAAGGTCCCAGAATACCCTAGAAGGTTCTAGAAGACTCTGGAAGGTCATAGAGTATTCTAGAAGAGTGTAGATGTATATAGAAGTATAAAGAGTGATATGGAATAATCTAGAAACATTTAGAGAGTTGTGGTAGGATAGATATTTGTAAAGAAGGTTCTGGATGATTAATCTGGACCGTTGATTAGATTTAATCCTAACCATCCATTGAGGAGGTGGATGGCTATAAATAGGGATGAGAGTTAGAGTTTGGGTGTGTAAATCATTTGTAACCAACACTTGAGTAATAAAGTGTTCTTTCCACCAAAGCTTCCTTTTCTTGTGTTCTCTTGTATTCTTAGCTTTCTTGCTAAGTATTGAGGGTTAGGCTGACTTGGTCTTAGCTCAAGAGGTTGAGTAAGTCCGAGTGCCGACACGGTAGCGTTGGAGTGTGTCCAAGGCCGTGACAATTTGGTATCCGAGCAAGGTTCGAGAGGGAGCACAAGTCGCTTGTGGGAATGGCTTCTAGTATCACCATGGAGCATGTTGAGTCTCAAAGGGGAAGGGATACTATTCTTTCTCAATGGGGAGGCAAGAAGGTCCGTTCTTCAAGTGAGCCTAGAGGTAAGGACTCTAACTTCTTAGAAGAAAGAGTTTCTATGTTGGAAAATGTTCTATCCTCTATGGATGAGCGCTTCCAAAGGATAGAACATGACAAGGAGACCCTCGAGGCTCACGTATTAGGAGAACTAGATGCTTTCAAAGAAAGCATGCTCCAAATTGAAGAGAAGCTTGAGAATTCCTTAAAGCTATTTGAGGAAGTTCGAGTTTGGTTCGAGGAGGCGAAATCTCGACCAACCATTATAAGGGAGACGACAAAGATTGATCTCCCCAAGCCAAAGGAGTTCAAGGGCGTAAGGGACGCTCGCGAGGTGGAGAACTTCCTATGGCAAATGGAGAGGTACTTCGAAGGCCAAGGGGTGGTCGAAGAAGTAATAAAGGTACGCACTGCAGCTCTCTACCTTTCTGATAATGCTACTTTGTGGTGGAGGAGAAAGTGCGTAGATATGGAAAAGGGCACTTGCAACATAGCCACATGGGAAGATTTCAAAAGGGAATTGAAAAGACAATTCTTCCCTGAGAATGTGGTTTATGAAGCAAGGAAGAAGTTGAGGGAGTTGAAGCACAAGAGTACGATTAGCGACTACGTAAAGGAGTTTACTACTCTCACGCTTCAAATCCCCAACTTAGCATCAGAGGATGCATTGTTCTTCTTCATTGATGGACTCCAACCTTGGGCAAAGCAAGAACTACAAAGAAGGAATGTTAAGGATGTTGATGAGGCCATCGTGGTGGCCGAATCACTCACTGAGTATCATAGGGGAGACTCTAAACCTAAGTCTTCCTCCAAGCCTAGTTCTGCTAAAGGTGGGGGAGACAAGGGGAAGAGCTTCTCAACCAAGAAAGAAGGAAAATACTCTTCAAAGAAAGAGTACGAAGAAAAAAAGAAAGCTTTCGTACCCAAAGGAGGATGCTTCGTGTGCAAGGGACCGCACCAAATGAAGGATTGTCCCAAGCTAGGGACTTTGGCATCTATTGCTAAGGAACGAGAAGCTCAAACTCAAGTAACTGAGTGTGTTGGATCTATCCAACACATAAATGCTGTGAAGACCAAAGAGGCAAGTACTGCAGAAAAGAAAGGCTTGATGTATGTCAAAGCCTTTATCAATGAAAAACCTGTCATGGCTATGATCGACACTGGTGCTACACACAACTTCATCACGCCTGATGAAGCAAGGAGGCTTGGGTTGAAGATCACCGAAAAGAATGGTTGGTTCAAACCCGTGAATACCAAGGGTGAACCCCTTAAGGGAGTAGCAAAAGGGGTTGAGATGACTCTTGGTTCTTGGAAGGGCCTTGTGGATTTCTCAGTAGCACCCATGGACGATTTTAAAATAGTCATCGGGCTCGATTTACAAAGGAAGGCAAATATAATACCTATGCCATACTACGACGTAGTATGCGTCATGGAGAAAGGGTCTCCGTGCATGGTCCCTACAGTCTCTAAAGTTAGAGGACCACCGATACTCTCCGCTATGCAACTCAAGAAAGGGTTCAAGAAGGGAGAGATTACATATTTGGCCCTACTACAAGAGGAGTCAACACTTGAAAGAGAAGACGTTCCTCCCGAAATCAAGGAAGTCCTTGAAGAAAATAAGGATGTGATGCCTCCCGAGTTGCCAAAACAACTACCACCTAGGAGGAAGGTGGACCACAAGATTGAATTGGAGTTAGGAGCAAAGCCGCCCGCCTCAACACCGTATAGAATGGCACCGCCAGAACTCGAGGAGTTGAAGAAGCAACTCAAGGATTTGCTAGATGCTGGGTTCATCCGTCCATCGAAGGCACCTTATGGCGCACCAGTCTTATTCCAAAAGAAGCATGATGGTTCATTGAGGTTATGCATCGACTATCGAGCACTTAACAAGGTAACCATCAAGAACAAATACCCCATTCCTTTGATAGCCGATTTGTTTGATCAACTTGGTAGAGCCAAGTGGTTCTCAAAGCTAGATTTGAGGTCAGGATATCACCAAGTGAGAATTGTCGATGGTGATGAACCTAAGACCACGTGTGTCACGAGGTATGGATCGTATGAGTGGTTGGTGATGCCTTTTGGCTTGACCAATGCTCCTGCGACCTTCTGTACCTTGATGAACGAGATCTTTCGACCTTATCTTGATCGGTTTGTAGTGGTCTACTTGGATGATATTGTTGTCTATAACAATACCTTGGAGGAACATGTAGAACACTTACGAACCGTGTTCAAGATCTTGCGAGAGAATAACCTATATGTGAAGAAGGAAAAGTGTTCCTTTGCAAGGGACGAAGTCCACTTCTTGGGACACATCATTAAAGGTGGAACTCTCTGCATGGATCAAGGAAAGGTGAAGGCTATCAAAGAGTGGGAGCCGCCAAACAAGGTATCTGAATTGAGGTCATTCCTTGGGTTGGCTAATTACTATCGGAGGTTTATCAAGGGATACTCCGCTAAGGCTGCACCATTAACTGATCTTCTCAAGAAGAATCACTCTTGGGAATGGTCAAAGGAGTGTCAAAAGGCCTTTGATGAGTTGAAGGCTGCTATCACAGAAGGACCAGTACTAGCACTACCCGACTACTCAAAGGTATTTGAAGTCCACACTGATGCTTCTGACTACGCTATTGGAGGAGTTCTGATGCAAGAAGGACATCCTATTGCCTTTGAGAGTCGCAAGTTGAATGATACAGAGAGGCGATACACTGTCCAAGAGAAGGAGATGACCGCGGTGGTGCATTGTCTGAGAACTTGGCGTCACTACTTGCTTGGTTCACACTTCATCGTCAAGACAGACAATGTGGCTACAAGCTACTTCCAAACTCAAAAGAAGTTAAGCCCCAAACAAGCTAGGTGGCAAGACTTCTTGGCTGAGTTTGATTTCGAATTCGAATACAAGTCAGGCAAGACTAATGTCGTAGCAGATGCGCTGAGTCGCAAGGCTGAGTTAGCGGCCATTTCTCTGGTGGAAGGAGATATTATGCATATCATCAAGGAAGGGTTGCATCACGATCCATTAGCCAAGAAGTTGGTGGAGTTGGCTAGAGAAGGTAAGACCAAAAGATTTTGGTTAGAAAACGACCTTCTCTACACAAAAGGGAGAAGACTATACGTTCCTAAATGGGACAATCTGAGAAGGAAGTTGGTAAGAGAATGCCACGACACCAAATGGGCTGGTCACCAAGGTCAGCGAAGGACCTTAGCACTCATTGAATCTTCTTATTATTGGCCTCAAATGAGAGCTGAAGTGGAGAGCTACGTGAAGACTTGTCTTGTGTGCCAACAAGATAAGATTGAAAACAAGACACCAAGTGGGTTGTTGGAACCTCTGCCTCCATCAGAGCGACCGTGGGAAAGTGTCTCTCTAGATTTCATCTCTGCCTTACCGAAGTCCGAGGGGTTTGGATCTATTCTCGTGGTAGTGGATCGATTTTCGAAGTATGCTACCTTTATACCTGCCCCTACTGACTGCACTGCAGAGGAAGCAGCACGACTATTCTTCAAGAATGTGGTGAAGTACTGGGGATTGCCTAAGAGCATCATTAGTGATCGAGATCCACGCTTCACAGGACGACTATGGACAGAGTTGTTCAAACTCCTTGGGTCGGAGCTTCATTTCTCAACAAGCTTCCATCCTCAAACCGATGGGCAGACTGAGAGAGTGAATGCCTTACTCGAGTGTTACTTAAGGCATTTTGTGAGCGCTAATCAGAAGGATTGGACAAAACTCCTCGACATTGCTCAGTTCTCATACAATTTGCAAAGGAGTGAGTCTACAGGGAAGAGTCCGCTCGAGATTGTGACTGGACAACAGCCGCTTACGCCTCACTCTCTTTCTTCCTCTTACTCAGGGAAGAGCCCTGGAGCTTATCATATGATTAAGTCATGGGAAGAACAAGCAGATGTCACTCGTTCTTACCTCGACAAAGCTGCCAAGAGGATGAAGAAATGGGCAGATAAGAAGAGGAGGCATGCAAGCTATCAAGTGGGAGACAAGGTAATGATCAAACTTCTTCCACAACAATTCAAAGCCTTTCGCAAGGTTCATAAGGGTTTAATCCGCAAATACGAAGGACCATTTGAGATCATTGGACGTGTTGGGGAGGTTGCTTATAAAGTACAACTCCCTCCCTCTATGAAGATCCACCCGGTCTTCCATGTGAGTATGCTTAAACCATATCATGCGGACCAAGACGAACCGAGTAGAGGTAACTCGAGTCGTGCTCCGCCTGTGGTGATTAGATCTTTTGACAAAGAAATCGAAGAGATCCTAGCTAATCGCGTCGTGCGACAAAGAGGAGTACCACCAAGTATCCAATACTTGATCAAGTGGAAAGGGCTCCCGATAACTGAAGCTAGCTGGGAAACTCGCGAAGATCTGTGGCAATTTCAAGAACACCTAGAGCGCTATCATGAACAGAACGCGACGAGGACGTCTGCGCATTAGGTGGGGGAGAATGTCACGGAAAATTTTAGAAGGTTAGATTTAACAGTGTTTGAATAGTTTTCTGGAGTGTTTGAGAATACTCTAGATGGTTCCGGAACGTTCTAGAATGTCCTAGAAGGTCCCGGAATACCCTAGAAGGTTCTAGAAGACTCTGGAAGGTCATAGAGTATTCTAGAAGAGTGTAGATGTATATAGAAGTATAAAGAGTGATATGGAATAATCTAGAAACATTTAGAGAGTTGTGGTAGGATAGATATTTGTAAAGAAGGTTCTGGATGATTAATCTGGACCGTTGATTAGATTTAATCCTAACCATCCATTGAGGAGGTGGATGGCTATAAATAGGGATGAGAGTTAGAGTTTGGGTGTGTAAATCATTTGTAACCAACACTTGAGTAATAAAGTGTTCTTTCCACCAAAGCTTCCTTTTCTTGTGTTCTCTTGTGTTCTTAGCTTTCTTGCTAAGTATTGAGGGTTAGGCTGACTTGGTCTTAGCTCAAGAGGTTGAGTAAGTCCGAGTGCCGGCACGGTAGCGTTGGAGTGTGTCCAAGGCCGTGACAATACGGTCTAGTTAAGTCAAGTAAATTTGTAATTTTTGTAAGTGAACCCAAACCAATATGGATTGATTAAATTCGAGTGGGATTGGTTTCAGAATCCAATATCTAATTAAAAGTGAAATTAGAAAAAATATTAAAAAATATAAAAAAGGTTATGTAAATAATATGTAATAATAAAAAGATAAAGAGTAATATATACATCACTAAAATTATACTTAAATAAATATGAAAATATCAAAATTTGAGTTATAGAAAAATAAAATTATATATATTATTATATTTTTAAATTAATATAAACTTAATCGAATAATCGAGTTATTCAAATTTTACGATCTTAAAATAATATCCAAACTTGTCAAAGTCGAATTTAATCGAATTTGACTTAATTACATTCAATTATCTATTGAGTACAAAATCTAATATAATATAATTAGATCAATTTTATCGAATAATCAAATTCGGTCCCATAAATTCCTTAAGAATAATAGATTTTATCTCTTAAAAATAATCTCGAAATATAGGTTTAAAGTCATACTTATTTCAATCATTATTGTTCATATATTCACTTTATAAAAGATTTCAATATCTTTTTAGAGGAATAAACAACAATATGCAAATTAAAAGACATCGAATTGGATGAGTTCCTGACCCATGTTGACAACTGCGAATCTTATAGAGTGTATCAAACGGGACAATACTGACACATTAAAATGGAAAATTTTTTATATGAGAAGATGAAAACACAGTTAGTAGGAGACGTTTTTAATGTCTATAATGTTGGTTTTATTTTAAATAACTTATTTTATTGTTTTCTTTCAAAAATATTTCTTTCATTCATTATTATTATCTTTTACCTACCTGTAGTATGGTAAGCATGATAGCTATATAGTATCTACACATGATAGTAAATTAATGATGGTATAACATCAGATAGAATTTGTACTTGAATATTTTAAAAAGAATTTAAAAAAAATATTAGAAGATTAATATTTATGTGGACAAAAAATAAAAGTTGATTAGTGTTGATCTATTAGACTAAATACAAAATAAATAAAAAAAAATGTTGGTTACATAATATTTTATAGAAAATAATTTGTTTTAGTGTAAAGATTTATTTAAAAAGATGAAGTTCAATCATTTTTGTTGTGATAAGAGTTAAAAAAAATATAGATGGTAGAGAGTTTATTATTATTATTATTAGATGGTAGAGAGTTTTTTATAATCTCTAAAAATGATTAGGAAGCTTTCAGTGTAATATTTACTAAAGTTAATTATATATACCCATAATTACAATATAATTCTTCCCAACAAACCAATCTTTGGATATAATGACAATCTATGAGCATTGAATTTGAGCATCTTATAAAGAATAGTTTATCTAATTCTTTTACTATTTATGAATGGCAATAACTCAATGATCTTAAATCTTTGTCTAGACACATACATATACTTGTGATGGTTATTACGTTATACATTTTGTAAAGTGTAAACTTTTTTTTGTATGCATTTCTCATGGATTATGAAAACTATGATTTGGTTGAGTTTTTGGCTTCCATTTCCTTTGATTGTTTATATGATTCGAACCCCAACAACCCTTCAATTTCCATATATGAATTGGATTTAAAGTACTCCTAATATTTTTAAGTACTCTTATCTAAATACAAATTAGTGGTGTGATAATCAATTTGAAAAAAAAAATTATAACTTTGTCAATATTCTTATTATACAACTCAAGAATAAAATGTGAGAATTTTTCATTAACAAATAATAGCATACTCAAATTCAATGCTATACACATGGTCATCGTTATCATTATCTTTTACCTACCTGTAACATGGTAATCGTGATAGCTATAAACGATACACATGATAGTAAATTAATGATGTATAGTATCAGATAAAATTAAATTTGTATTTAAATATTTTAAAAACAATTTAACAAAATATTTTTGTGGAAAAAAAATAAAAAGTTGACTAGTGTTGACTTGGCAGTGGTAGAGCTTAGTTCAAATAAGGGGTCATGGCCCAAATTTGTTATAAAAAATTTAGTAGTACTTTTCAAAAGATAAAAAATAGTTCAATTAACTTAAATACTTTACTATGACTTAAAGTATCTAATAAGTTCAATAAACAATACTCTCTCTATCTTTAAGTTCAAATATAAAAAATTAGATATTTTTTATTTATTTAATTTAATATTATTTTATATTTTACTATTTATTTAATTTAATTTTTTATATGATAAAAAATAATAGAATATTCAATAAGTATTAATATTATTATATTTGTATAAATTGATAAAAAAAATTCAATAAATATTATAAATTTTAATATTTGTCTTTCTAACTTCTTCTTTACATATTTTACAGGATATATATTCAAATTTTTATATAAAATAATAATGAAAAATCAAAGAATTGATACATTTTTTAAGAGGAAGGCTAATATTTAAGAAGGAGAACATATAACTTTTATAATATCAACATTTGTAGATAGTTCTTCTACTTTAATGAATCACGAAGAAAGTGAGATATAACCTTCAAAAGTTCAAAAAGTTACCTCTGATGACTTTAACCTTAACTTTTTGGAACGAGATCTTGAAAAACGGCTTTAAATTTGGCAATATCACCCAAACCAGAGAGATAAGATTAGGCGAGCTTATCTTAAATGGGTCCATATCAAAAACATTTTGACAATTATTTTCTATCTGATCCTCCCAAAATTTTGTTTCAAGTTCCGCTACTGCTGTTGGGATAAATATAAAATAAATAAAAAGAAAAAATGTTGGTTACATAATATTTTATAGAAAATAATTTGTTTTAGCCTAAAGATTTGTTTAAAAAAATGAAGTTCAATCATTTTTTTTTGTGATAAGAGTTGAAAAAACATAGAATCTTGTCATTAAAGAAATCACGCTCTTTGTAATTATATTATTATTATGTCAATTTCTAGATGGTGGAGAGTTTTTTATAATCTCTACAAATTATTAAGAAGTTTTCAGTGTAATATTTACTAAATTATATATCCCTATATTACAATATAATTCTTCCCAACAAATCAATCTTTGGAAATAATGACTATCTATGAGCATTGAAATTGAGCATCTTATTATGAATAGTTTATCTAAATCTTTTACTATTTATGAATGACAATAACTCAATGATCTTAAATCTTTGTCTAGACCCATGCATATACTTGTGTGGTTATTACGTTGTACATTTTGTAAAGTGTGAACTTTTTTTTTGTTTGCATTCTCATGGATTATGGAAACTATGATTTGGTTGAGTTTTTGGCTTCCATTTCCTTTGATTGTTTATATGATTCGAACCCCAACTACTCTTCAATTTCCATATATGAATTGGATTTAAAGTACTCCTAATATTTTTAAGTACTTCTATCTAAATACAAATTAGTGGTGTGATAATCAATTTGATAAAAAAAAAATTATAACTTTGTCAATATCCTTATTATACAATTCAAGAATAAAATGTGAGAATTTTTCATTAACAGATAGTAGCATGCTCAAATTCAATGTGTATTAATTATGGTCAATCAATGATTTTTCGAAAGACAAAACATAATATAATCTTAATAATAAATAAAAAGAAAGATGATACTGCTATTACACTTACAATAACATATTTAGATTTAGAGATCATCACCATGAGTTAAGACCGACCCTTTTGACTTTATTTATATATTAGGGTGTTTATAGTCGAATTAACTCAGACTGTAAAAAAAATAAAAACTCAACTAATTATATTTTAATTATTTCGCGTTAATTTAAATTTGTGATTTTTGTAAGTAAACCCAAATCAATAGGGGTCGATTAAATTCAAGTGCAACTGGTTTGGGTAATTGAATATCTAATTAAAAGTAAATTTAAAAAAATATTAAAAAATCTAAAAAAAATATGTAAATAATATGTAATAATAAAAAAATAAAGAATAATACATCATTAAAATTATACTTAGATAAATATCAAAATTTCAGTTATAGAAAAATAAAATTATATATATTATTATATTTTTTTAAATTAATATAAACATACTCAGTAATGGAATTGTTCAAATTTCTCAATCTTAAAATAATATCCAAACTCATTAAAGTCAAATTTAATTAGATATGACCCCGTTACACTTAATTATTTATTGAGTACAAAATCAATATAATATATTTGGATCAATTTTATTGAATCCGTTGGCATAAATCCCCGTAAAATTATCAGATTCTATCTTGTCAAAACGATGTAGATATATAGGTTTAAAATCATACTTATTGCAACCATTATTATTTATATATTCACTTTACAAAAGATTCTAAGATCTTATGGCAATATGCAAAATTAAATTAAAGGATATGGAATTGCATTTTGCATGGGTCAGGACCATGTTGACTGCGAATCCATTATAGAGGGTGCCAAGCGAGACAATACTGAAACATTAAAATGGAAAATTTTCCGTGTGAGAAGATGAAAACACAATTAATAGGATAAAACGTCACTCATGCTTTGTAAAAAGTCATTAAAATTTTTAGATATAGATAATTTTGGTGTGAAACATGAAAATATTTAATCATTTTAATATTTTATATTACTACAATGATAATATAAAACGTCACTCATGCTTTGTAAAAAAAAATATTTTTAATTATTAAAAGACTAATGTTTTGTAAAAAAAATATTATTTTAATAATAAAAGTGACCTTTTATAAAAAAAAATACTTTTTTTTATTTTAATTATATAAAGACAAAACGTTATTGACGTTTCATAAACACCCGTAACAACGTATAATACATAATTTAAATCATCTTTAAAGACTTTACCACTTATAATTTAATATACAAAAATAAAAATTCACGTTTTTAATGTCTATAATGTTTTGGTTTTATTTTAAATAACTTATTTCATCTTTTTCTTTTAAAAATATTTCTTTCTTTCCTTATCATTATCTTTCACTTACCTATAACATGGTAATCGTGATAGTTATGAGTGATACACATGATAGTAAATTAATGATGTACAGCATGTCGGTATCATAGAATTTGTATTTGAATTTTTAAAAACAATTTAAGAAAAATATTTTTGTGGAAAAAAAATAAAGAGTTGACTAGTGTTGACCTATTGGGATAAATACAAAATAAATAAAAAGAAAAAATATTGGTTACATAATATTTTATAGAAAATAATTTGTTTTAATGTAAAGATTTGTTTAAAAAAATGAAATTCAATTATTTTTTGTTGTGATAAGAGTTGAAAAAACATAGAATCTTGTCATTAAAGAAATCATGTTCTTTGTAATTATATTATTATTATTATGTCAATTTCTAGATGGTATAGAGTTTTTTATAATGTCTAAAAATTATTAGGAAATTTTCAGTGTAATATTTACTAAAATTAATTATATATCCCCATGTTACAATATAATTCTTCCCAACGAATCAATCTTTGGAAATAATGACTATCTATGAGCATTGAACTTGAGCATCTTATTATGAATAGTTTATCTAAATCTTTTACTATTTATGAATGGCAATAACTCAATGATCTTAAAATCTTTGTCTAGACCAATACATATACTTGTGGTGGTTGTTACGGTATACATTGTGAAGAGTGTGAACTTTTTTTGTGTGCATTCTCATGGATTCTGAAAACTATGATTTGGATGAGTTTTTGGCTTCCATTTCTTTTGATTGTTTATATGATTCGAACCCCAACAACCCTTCAGTTTCCATATATGAATTGGATTCTTTGCATGAACCTCAATTGTCACTGTCAGATATGGATCATAATAATGGTTTGGTTTTGAAGTGTAACGGTTCTACGAAATGCTTCACTGACCAAGACCCATTTTTTGATCCATTGGAGGAACAAGTGTTATATGAATCAGCATTGACCTCATTGTGCATAACGAACAACTCAATGGAAAATCAACATTCTAATCAAGTGATTATGGCAGAAGCTGATTTTCCATCAAGTTCTGAGGTATCCAAGAATTTGTTAGAGCCAATTGATGTGTCAGAAGAGTTCTTGAACTTCACTTCAGTGGACGATATTTGCCAATGGTTTGATCCTTCACAAGAGGATAATAACTCAAACACCTTTTTAGAACCAATGCAATGTGATGCTACTTCTTTTTCTTGGAAATCAGTTATGGATAGCTATGAGAATTGTCTATTGGGAAGCAAGGAACCCGAGTCGAATTTGATCGCACCGGCGGCGAGTTCTGCTGATGATACTACCATCTTTGAATGCCTATCAGAGTTTGATTTTGATGTGCCGACAATGTTATTCTCAGATTCATCAATTGAGGAGCTTTTGAATTGTGAAGAAGCAATTTGCAACAACCCTTTGAATAATGGTTCTAGTTCTGTTTTGGAGTTATCATCAGAAAACAATAAAATGGAGATGATGGAGAACATTTCAAATCCAATGAACTTCACAAAAAATCTTGCTTGGTTTGAGGCTAGAAACAACTTGACCCAGCCGGTTCCGGATTTGGACACAACAAACAAAATCAAGAGAAAGAAAGTGCAGCTAGGCTTGGTTATGGATGATAGTCATAGCATTAAGCTTGGGGAGACCATTCTTGTGCCGCCTCGGAAGAAAGAGGAGCCAAAAAAACCTAGCAAGAAGAAGGACAAGGCAGGGGTGGGTAGTCGGCCGCGGCCAAAAGATCGCCAGAGGATTCAAGACTGCATTCGACAATTGAGAACAATCATCCCTGGCAAGAATGTTAAAGAGGTAAATGCATAGCTTTAAGAAATAAGTTTCTAACATTATACTGGTAGTAACAAACATATTGACATTTGTATTTTTCTCATGTGACAGTGTAGCATTGATAATTTGTTAGAGTGCTCCATCAGATACATGAGTTTCTTGTCAAGCACTGCACATTATGCAAACAAGCTACAAGAACCAGATAAGCCTAAGGTAACTAATTAATCAAACTAGTTACATATTCTTAGTGTTCATCACTTAGTGGTAGCAGATATGATTGGACCTGTTTGGATGTGTTAAGCTTATTGAGCAGGCAAATGGAGTGGTTCTACAAGAGAGTAGTGTGGAAGGTAGCAAATATTGTGGAACATGGTCATTTGAAGAGCCACATCAAACATTGTTATGCCCAATTATAGTTGAGGACATGTCTCATCCTGGCCAAATGCTTATAGAGGTAAGATTAAAATTGGGAATCAAAATAAATATATGTTCACATATCATATGATTGTGGTAATTTTGAATAACTTTTGCTTATATATTATTATAAATGCCCTGTTAACCACAATGAATTCATTGGTAATCTTTTTTTTTCCCTCCAATAGTTGCTCTGTGAGGAGGAAGGGTTCTCTCTTGAGATGGTTGACACAATTAAGGGTCTTGGTTTAAATATCCTGAAAGCAAAGATGGAAACAAGGAATAAAAAACTATGGGCACGCTTTATTGTTGAGGTAAGTTAAATAGTGAACAATAATATGTAAATTAAGTGCAATAAAGATTAGTTGCATGCTATGCCTACTGTGGTTATATAATTTTGGCAGCAGTGAAGTAATATTTTTTATTATTAATAGCATTTTTTTAATACGAAAAATAAAAGTAAAAAGTGTTATTAAAATATAAAAAGATCATTGAGTTTTAGTGTGGTCCTGAACTAACATTTAGAGTCCTAAAGATAATCACAGGTTTTCATTGTTCAACAGGCCAATAGACATGTTACAAAAATAGATGTGTTTTGGTCCCTTCTCCATCTTGTAGAGCAGAAAAACTCCTCAGGAACTGGAATGGATTCATCAACTAATAATAACAAGTATTGCAATGTAATGAATGATAGCAGTGTTTCAAGATTGGACAAACAACAACAAGAGAAAGAGAGTTGCAACCTTTTTATGTCCAGGACAGAGTAACTAAGCTTCAGTGGTTGATATTTCAGAAAAGCAACAATGAAAGATTAGGATACATAACCATTAATTTCTTCTTTTCCCTTTTGTGCTGTGATGATGTTTCATTCTATAATCTAGATTAGAAGATTAACTTCTAGGTCAGTTGTTGAAACTAAGCACATGACAGATCCCGAGATATTTGATTGAATCTAACATGCTGGAATAATGGAAGCTCATATCTTATTGAATCTAACAAGAGTGATCCCTATCTTTGCTAAACTGACAAGTAATGCTTATGTTGAACAAATGAAGCAATTCAAATAATTTGGAAGTTTATTACCCAGTAACTTAGATCAAGAAACCAGCACTTTAAGGTAGTTAGGAATTATCTCATCCATTTAAATCAAAACAGAGAATAAAAAAACAACCTACATTTGCAACCCACCTCAGTGCATGATCCATTATCATTAAAATCGTATATATGGAGCAGAGCTTGATTGAAATACGACGGAACCTTCACGATTCCATGGCAACATGAGTGTCTAAAAATACAAGTACTATGTGAGCAAATTTTCCTACTGTTCACAAGGTTACCAACAACTAAGTTGTATAAATGAAGCAATATACACAAATGATTACTGAAAATAGCAATGCCAAGGAACACATTAAATCACAATCACAAAAAATTATAAAAGATTGAGATGGCAGTGAAATCTCTCAAAACAACCACATTGTCCTAAAATTGTTGTATGACTATGACGGTATGCAAATCAGCGAACTGTCATTTGTAGTCAAGTACACTCCAATTAGTCCCCAACTATAGTTCTGGCCAGTATCTATTATTTTAGCAGCAATATAATGCTGGTTAGATTGAAGAATCTGAACTCGAGAGTTAATCCTCCTGCTGTCCCATTAGGGTCCACCATAAAGCATTCGCTAAAACCTGCCAAATTCAATTTCTGCTCCACCCGACGAGCTTGATTCTTAGTCTCACTAATAAAACCAAGTTCGGAGAAGTGGGATTTAGCAATCCCTTTAAGAATGGGTGAACCAAATAGGCTTTTGATAAATCGTTTTTGTTCTTGTATGGATATTTGGAGGGAGAGCTCAGTCTCTGGGAGTCGACGTCGAGCTATGGCTTTTGGTGCCGACCTTCAAGCCTTATGATAGTCCGAGCTTTACTCCAAGAGGGTGTCCAATCGCGTAGAGCTTTGGGAGAGTGTACCTGCAAAGGCACTCCGAAGCTTAAGTTAGTATTGAGAATTCAATGTGTCTTCAGGATAGAAGATCATACCTTTTATAGGTGATAGTGTGTAAATCGGTCATGTTCCTGCTTTATTGCCTGTATTAAAGAGCAATAATAAGGGTTTGGACGTTTCACTTTTGTGAAGCAGTCCGTTAAGCTTATTTGTAACGTTACTTTTTAATAAATGATATTGATTGTTGATTAGTAACTGTAACGCCGATTAATGACGTAAATTGCCGAGTAATGACTAAAATGCCGACTTATAACGCCAAATATTTGGGTAATAGATGTGAATAATGGCGAGTTATGAGTGATAAAGCCGATTTATGACATAGGATTTGTAATGGCCGGACCACAGCCCCCAAGCTTAGCCTGGAAAAATGTTTAATGAAGCAGGTTGAGCTTTTAATTGCGTATGAGTCGGCTACTGAACAGTTCGGCATGTGCTTCTACCTTGTAGCCCCCAGGTCAAGGTGCTTTATTGAACAGTTACTGAGACTATAGGCTTTCATGATTAGGATAGAGAAAATAATTAAGTGATGTCATTAATGAGTTTGCGTATTTTCAATGTGGGCTTTATTGGGTTTGACGTGACTGATTTGATGGGAAGTGGAAGCGAGATTTTTGGGTTAAAGTGTGGGAATTAAAGGTTAGGAATTCTGAAGGTTTGCATATTTGCTGGTTTTGTGTTTTCTCAAGCGTTTTCAACCAAAAATGAGTAAAAGAGGTGAGTGCTCTTAGTTTTATTTGGTTTTTCTGTTTAATCGTGTTTTCTTCTTCTTCTCTACCTCTGTTTTTCAAATGGGTTATGAAAAAGAATCGAAAGGGGAAGTAGACTGGTCCTATGACTGGGTGAATGATGATGTAAGGGATCGTGTTTCTTTATTTTTGGATGTTGGTGCTGTGAATGAAATAGATAAGGCTAAGGTTGTTAGGGTTAGTTCTGGGGTTCGGTTGGAGCTGCTCCCTTGTACGGTTGATGATAGGGTTTTTCATAGAGGTGAGGGTTTTGAGTATTTCTTTATGTATAGTTGTGTTCTGGAGGAGCTAAGGGTGAGAGTTCCTTTTAGTGATTTTGAGTGTAAAGTTTTGAAGCAGTTGAATTGTGCGCCCTCACAGCTTCATCCCAATGGTTGGGCCTTCCTGCGGGCGTTTGAGATTCTTATGGAATATTTGGAGGAGAAACCGTCAGTGGAGTTGTTTTTCTCACTGTTTCAGGCGAAGGGTGTTTGGAAGGGTGGCTGGGTGAATTTGAACAGTTCTCCGGGGTTTGCTGTGTTCAAGTTGTACAAATCGTCTTTTAAGAATTTTAAGGAAATGTACCTTAAGGTCAGTAGCTGTGAGGAAGATTTTTCATTCTATGTGGACGAGCATTTGGGGGAAAAATTTCCTTTCTGGTGGTGTTCAAAGCCTCAAAATATTTTAGGGCCTGAGACTATAAGTCCAAAGGATGAGTGCATAATTGAGTTTTTAACTGAAGTGGTTGATCGGAAGGAGTTGATTTCTGTTTATGATCTGCTGCAGTGGGAGGAGAATAAGACTGCTGTGATAGACTATCTGGGTAAGATTTTGAATTGTGGATGTTGTGTCATATTTGAGGTTTTTTGAGTAGGTTTATATTTTCCTTGTTTTTCAGGTGATAAATATCCTGGTGTATCTGCGGCGAGTTTGAGGTCTCAGGTGAAGAGTAAAGGTTTGGAGAAAGAAGTATCTTTGTCAAAGGCGGACAAGGTCGGCGTTGGCGAGGTTGATCAGCCAAGGTCAGGGAGGAGGAAAGTTATTGCTAAGAAAAGAAAAGGTGATCTGGTTGATTTGTCCGATGTTTCTGATGATGAGAAAAATGTTGTTCCAATGGAGGAGGTTCATAAGTTTTGTGATGACCAGAAGAAGTTGCATGGTTTTGTTGAGCGGAGTGAGGGGTCGTCGCTCTGGGGAAAGGATTATCCTTTTATGATTACTGCTGATGAATTTTGCCAAACCCCTGCCGATGTTAATTTGGCTGAAGAGGTGGGGGATGTGGCAGTTGATCAGTATATGCAGGTAATCTATTACCTTTTGTTTTGTTGTGGTTGATAACTTGTGGGTGATCTCGTTTAATTCTGCGTTTGTTTGTTGAAGGTTGTTGGTCTGAGGCTTGCTAGTTTAGGGCGGAGCCGAGAGAAGAAACATCGTCAAATAGCCGAGCAAAAGCCGGATTTGGAGGAACAATTGAGGTTGAAGGCTGCCAAGGTTTCAGAATTGGAGAGTAAACTAGCTGGGGTTGAGAAAGATTTAAAATTGATGAAGGAGAATTATGCCAAAGAGGTTGAAGATGTTAAAAAGAAGGAACCGGATCTGTCTAGTATGAGTACTCGGGTAGTGGAGTTGACTGCAGAATTTAAAAGCTTAGAAAAGAGTAAGGAGACAGCGATCCTGGACTCCTTCATTGAGGGTTTCGAAAGAGCTTCTCTGCAAGCCAGGTTCTTAGCTCCTAATGTTGATCTTGATCAGATGGACCCTGGTAAGATTGTTCGTGACGGGGTTATGGTTGAAGATGATGGTGCTGAAGAGGAGGAGGATGAAAATAGTTGATTTAGTGTGTATGTTTGGTTAAAACATGTATTTTGGTGGGTTACTTTGCTCCTATAGTGAGCTTTTGACTGTACTGTGTATGAAACAGTTTTATTTTGTTTTTGGTTATGTGACTTTGATGAAAACATATATATTGGTAGGTGTATTTTGCGTAGTTTCTGATTGGCGATTATTCTGAATGATGTGGCTTTCGATTAGGATCGAATGTTTTGTATGCTAGATAAATTTTGAATGATTACGTGTTGAGCAGAATTAGAAAATTTTGGGAAAGTTTTGAAATATTGGTTTCCAATTTGGATTGGAATTCTGTGTGAATGATCGGATTCCGATTTGAAGTCGGCAGTCGGATTGACTGAGTGGTAGATTCCGTTCAGATTTGACTTATTGCTTCCGAGTGACTGTTTGCTTCCGAATGACCTATTTGATCAATGTTAATAGTATCTGATTTGTCGGAATGATAGTATAGGTGGAAATGATATGTATATGAAAATGAAATGGAAATTATGAGATGGAAAAAATATTGATGTGATAAAGTTGGGGATCTACTTATTAAAGAACCCTTGATGTCTAGGGCCCAGGTAGGCTAGCCTCGTTAAAACCTCTCCAAGCAAAACCCTTGTGGGAAAAATCTTGGCAGTAGGAAAAAGAGTACTCGCATGTCCCTGGTATTAGCTGTAATATAACTTTAAGGAAGATACATTCCAAGTGCTAGGGAGATCTTTACCCTCTAGTGTTTGTAGTCGATAAGCTCCATTGCCGATTACTTCTATGACGCGGTAGGGGCCTTCCCAATTAGCTGCTAGTTTGCCATGTGCTGGTGGTTTCCTAGCTTGTTCTGTTTTTCGGAGCACGAGGTCGTGGACTTGGAAAGACCTTGGTTGAGTTTGTTTGTTATATCTTCGGGCAACGTGCTGCTGCATGGCTAAATGTTTGATTGCTGTGGACGACCTTAGTTCTTCAATAAGATCAAGTTCGGTTTCCCTGGCCATGTCTTGTGTAGTTTGATCGGCCAACTCTGTGCGTAGTGAGGATTGGGAGATCTCCACGGGTATCATTGCGTCTGAGCCGTAGACTAAGCGGAAATGTGTCTCCTTTGTGGTTGAGTGTATTGTTGTATTGTATCCCCATAGGATTTCTGGGATAAGCTCGGCCCAGAGGCTTTTTTCATCGTCCAACTTCTTTCTTAGAGCATGTAATATTACTTTATTTGCGGCTTCAGCTAGCCCGTTTGTTTGTGGGTGCTCTACTGATGAGAAATGGTGTTTGATTTTCAAGTTCTGCAAGAAAGATGTAAATTTTTTATCGACAAACTGGCGACCATTATCGGTGATAATGTGCCGAGGAATGCCGAATCGACAAATAATATATTTCCAAACAAAAGAAAGCATTTGTTGTGATGTAATTTTGGCTAGAGGTTGTGCCTCTATCCATTTGGAGAAATAATCAATTGCTACCACAAGGAATTTAACCTGACCTGCTGCTGTGGGGAAAGGTCCGAGGATATCTATGCCCCATTGGTTGAACGGCCAACTAATCTCAGAGCAGTGTAGGGGTTCAGCCGGGAGATGTGTAATCGAACTGTGTTTTTGGCAGCTGTTACAGCTTTTAACTTTTTCTTGGCAATCCTGTCGTATTGTCGGCCAATATAATCCAGCTCTGAGGATTTTTGAATACAGACTTCGGGCTCCAAGGTGTGTACCACAGATCCCTTCATGTGCTTCAGCAAGTGCAAGCTCGGCTTCTGATCTGCAAAGACATTTGAGTAATGGACGGGAGAATCCCCGTCTATATAGGCAATTATTAAAAATTGTATAAAAGGAGGCTTGTCGGCGGAAATGCCGAGCATTTTCGACGTCGCCTGGCAAGACCCCTGTCTGGAGATATTGTATGAATAGGGATCTCCAATCTGTTTCCTGTGTTACACTTAAGACATATGTTAGTTCAACGCTTGGATTGAGTAGTGTTGACTGATAAAGCGATGACCTTTTTGGTTGAGTACTGGCAAGCTTAGACAGAATGTCAGCTCGGCCATTGCTCTCCCTTGGTATGTGCTGTATTTCATATTTAGTAAATTTTGAAAGTAAATTGTGTACGACATCCAGGTATTTAGAGAGCAAGGGGTCCTTTACTTGGTATAGGTTGTTTACCTGTTGGACGACAAGTAAGGAGTCGCAGTATACCTTAAGTTCGGTGATGTTAAGGTCGGCAGCGAGTCTTAGGCCGGCAATTAATGCCTCGTACTCACTTTGATTGTTGCTCGCCTTAAATGAGAAGTTGAGGGAATGTTCGATGACGCTGCCGTGGCCATCATCAAGTATAATACCTGCACCACACCCGTGTGGGTTGGAGGACCCGTCGACGTATAAAGACCATTCGATGTAATCTTCAGTTATATTCGGTACTGAGAACTCGGCGATAAAGTCGGCCAAGAACTGTGATTTGATGGATGCTCGGCCTTCGTACTTGATATCGAATTCCGATAGTTCCACCGACCATTTGACTAGTCGGCCAGCCAGTTCAGGCTTCTAGAGTACTTGTCGCAAAGGTTGATCTGTTCTAACATAGATTTCATGGCTCTGAAAGTATGGTCGGAGTCTTCTGGCTGAGAAGACAAGCGCAAGTGCCAGCTTCTCAATGCTTGGGTAACGAAGCTCGGCGTTCTGTAAAGTCTTGCTGGTGAAGTAGATTGGGAACTGTTTCTTCTCCCTTTCTGCGACAAGAGCAGAGCTTATAGCCCAGTTAGTGACAGACAAATATAAGAATAGTGGCTCCCCTTGTAGGGGTGTGTGTAAAATTGGTGGTTTTGAAAGAGTTTCTTTTAAAGTTGTAAATGCCTGTTCACATTCATCAGTCCATTGGAAAGCTTTTTTTGTTTTTAAAGTTTGGAAAAAACATGAAGATTTAGAAGCTAGGCAAGGTAAGAATCTAGAAAGTGCAGCAAGTCTCCCTGTTAACCGCTGGACTTCGTTGATGGTTTGTGGGCTTGTCATGTCTACAATAGCTCGGCATTTTTCAGGATTTGCTTCAATACCTCGGCTAGTGAGCATGAAGCCGAGGAATTTACCACTTTGAACCCCAAATGCGCACTTTCGGGATTTAACCGCATGTTATATTTTCTTAGCTGTCCAAAGATTTCTGTGAGGTCGTCAAGGTGGTTATTGCCGATCTTTGTCTTGGCGACTATATCGTCTACGTAGACTTCGATGTTTCTGCCGAGTTGTTTGGCGAAGATTTTGTCCATCAGACACTGATATGTCGCACCTGCATTATTAAGGCCAAATGGCATGACTTTATAACAATAGTTTCCATATTCAGTAATAAAGGCCGTCTTATTTTGGTCGGATGGGTGCATTTGGATCTGGTTATAACCAGAATAGGCATCCATGAAGCTGAGCTTTTCAAAACCAGAGGCATTATCAACTAAACAATCAATAGAGGGCAAAGGGTAGGAATCTTTGGGGCATGCTTTGTTGAGATCGGTGAAATCAACACACATGCGCCATTTACCGTTATGTTTTTTAACCATGACGACGTTTGCCAGCCATGTTGTGAATCTGATTTCTCGGATGAAACCCGCGTTGATGAGCTTCTTGGTTTCTTCTAGGGAAGCTTGCTTTTGGTCGTGCCCAAGATTTCTCTTTTTCTGTGCTACAGGTCGGATGGATGGATCTAGTGCTAACTTGTGTGATATGATGGATGGATCGATGCCTGGCATATCAGCTGGGGTCCACGCGAATAGGTCGGCGTTTTGTTGTAAGAATGCTCGGAATGAATATTTTTCGTCTGAAGATAATGTTGAACCGACGTATGTGAACTTATCCGTGCTTTCTGTGAAGTAGATTTTGTCCAGGTCTTCTGTTGGAGTCGGTCTTTCCAGTGTTCCTGCTCTAGGATCAAGGTCGGCCAGCATGTGTTGGTTGTTCGTGTTGCCGATATTGTGGACCTGAGCTTTTGTGTTACGGTGAGGTCTTTTGAGACTATTGTTGTAGCACTCCCTGGCCTCTCGGGTATCACTATGAATGGTTGCAATTGTGTTGTCCTGCAAAGGGAACTTAACGCAAAGATGAATTGTAGATACTATAGCGCCGAACCTATTTAAGAAAGGTCGGCCAAGTATAATATTATAGGGACTGAAGCAATCAACAACTAAGTATTGAATGTCTGAAGTTTTTGACGAAGGGAACTTACCGAGTGTGGTTTGTAACCATACAGAGCCCATAACCGGGACTCGCTCACCTGAGAATCCTACCAAGTTACCAGTGGAAGGTCGGATGATGTTATCGCTCAGTTTCATTTTCTGGAAAGTCGAGTAAAAGAGAACGTCGGCGCTGCTGCCTGGGTCGAGCAACACCTTTTTAATTAGGAGATCTCCGAGCTGTAGGGAGATTACGACTGGATCATCCAGATTTGCTACGCTGTTATCATGATCGGATGTATGGAATGTTATCTGTGGAGATGTAGGCGGCGACTGTTGTTGACTTTGATCGGCGTTGATGGAAAGGATAGCTCAGTAAGATCTTTTCCTTGCTGAACTTGTGGCTCCTCCACCTGCAAAACCTCCGGAAATACAGTTAATTGTACGTGTTGGTAGTTTAGGATGGTTATTGTTTGGTCGGTCTCTATCTCGGTTATGTTGCGTAGCCGAGCTTTGGTCTCCTGGAGGAGGTGCTCGCCGCTGCATGTGGCCGCTGATGAATTTTTCCAGATGACCTTGCCGAGCTAATCGCTCTAACAGGTCTTTGGCGATGACGTAGTCATCGGTATTGTGTCCGTGCTTTTGGTGGAAAGAGCAGTACTTTGATCGGTCAGTGCCTTTTGAATCTGGGTAATTTCCAGCTTTTCGTGGTGGCTTGATTAACTTCGAATTCAAGATATCCTTGATGATGTCATCGCGCTTGGTGTTGAATTTGGTGTAGGTTTCATATCGTGGGATTAGTTTGAAATTCTTCTTGCTGTCCCGTAGCTTGTCGTCATCTTTATGATGAGGCTTTTCTATTTTCCGAGCTTGTCGGAGCTCTTCGATGTCAATCTATCCTTTAGCTTTTTCATGGAATTCGGCCATAGTTTTTGGTTTGGCCACAGCAATAGTTTTCTGGAAATTTCCTGGTCTTAATCCACTTTTTATGGCGTGTAGTTCTACCTCGGGGTGGAGATCGGGTATGTTTATGGCTATCTTTGTGAAGCGCGTCATGTAGTCCTTGAGGCTTTCGTGCTGGCCTTGATTGACTGTGTTCAGGTAGTCGGAGTCGTGAAGGTAGATGGCGGATCTAGCAAAGTGCTCCTCAAAGGGTTTTGATATGTCTCGGAATCGAGAAATAGAACCTGCAGGCAAAGAACAAAACCAATCAAGTGCAGGACCGTCTAAATAAGATGGAAAACAACGACATAAAACTTTATCAGATGCACCGTTTACTATCATTATGGAGGTGAACTTTTTGATGTATTTCTTCGGGTCACCTAACCCATCATAGGGAGTTAGGGTGGTTGGTAGAGTAAACCTTCGGGGTAGCACGAACTTCATTACTTCCGCCGTGAATGGTCTGGGGGAGCTTTCCTGATCGTCATTTTCTGTGTTTTTCTGAGCTTCCTCATTGTGTTGGGGTTGTTCCTCTTCTTGTCAAGCAGTGTCTGAGACATGTGTTGGCCCTGACTGCTGCTCGGCTTCTTCCGTCTGTTCTTGTCGATCATTGTTTTCGGTTCGAGTGTTATTCAAGTTGGCAATTTGATTTGCCATTCTTTGGTTCTCCTCAGCCATGGCTTGTCGCAACTCAGTCACCATCCGGAGCAGTTCGGATGGCGAGGGTGGAGGTTGTTCCGCCATGACTTTCAAAACGGGAACCTCGAGGCCGATGATATAGAGAGAGAAGTTTATATTTTTGGCCCACGGTGGGCGCCAATTGTTCTTGTATGGATACCTGGAGGGAGAGCTCAGTCTCTGGGAGTCGACGCCGAGCTATGGCTTTCGGTGCCGACCTTCAAGCCTTATGATAGTCCGAGCTTTACTCCAAGAGGGTGTCCAATCGCGTAGAGCTTTGAGCAAGAGACAGAGGGGAGTGTACCTGTAAAGGCACTCCGAAGCTTAAGTTAGTATTGAGAATTCAATGTGTCTTCAGGATAGAAGATCATACCTTTTATAGGTGATAGTGTGTAAATCGGTCATGTTCCTGCTTTATTGCCTGTATTAAAGAGCAATAATAAGGGTTTGGACGTTTCACTTTTGTGAAGCAGTCCGTTAAGCTGATTTGTAACGTTACTTTTTAATAAATGATATTGATTGTTGATTAGTAACTGTAACGCCGATTAATGACGTAAATTGCCGAGTAATGACTAAAATGCCGACTTATAACGCCAAATATCTGGGTAATAGATGTGAATAATGGCGAGTTATGAGTGATAAAGCCGATTTATGACATAGGATTTATAATGGTCGGACCAGTTTTGATGAAACATTATTATTTGCTTGAGATGCTTATCGTCGTCATATGCTCTATTTAGTAGATTTAAAGAAGAAGCTGACAATGTTAAGAGATTAATATTTTTTATTAATATCAATTAATATTTTAGATTGATATTTTTTTTTTATACTATTAAAATTAGAATTTAAAATTTAGAATTTAATACTTATAGTAGTATTTAGAATGTTGGCCAAAATTGATATATCACATTGCTGTAAAATATTTTTCTTTTAGTTTTACTATTTACAACTATAGTGTGAACTACGTTTCCTCAATTTAGAATTATATTCTTTTACTTGTTATAACAAAAATTATTTTTAGAGGTAATAACATAATGATCACTATATATCTTATTTAATTTATATTTTTGTTATCATTATATATATATCATTGTTATTATATATTTTTTTGCGGTTATTAAAAAGGTCTTTATTAGGAATTGTGTAATTGTCGCTAAAATCTTTTAACGATAAAATATAAGATGGTTAATAACTAATTATCGGTAAATACATTAGCGACTATTTCTATTGTTGTTAAAACAAAATAAAAATAGCCGTTAAAAATAATTTTTATAGTAGTTAGCTTTTATATATGTATAGTTTTAATGATATAGGGATTAACTAACTAATTTGCTATTTTTGTTATTTCTATTTTTATAAAATCATAAGTCTTTGTGGAATATTATTGATATAAGATGGACGGGAGAAGCAAAGCAGCAAATCCATATATCAAATTCAAAATTCCAAGTTACACGTTTAAAATTCAAACTGAGGAATTTATGTTGTTCCCCATATTATTTATCCTTAAAGCAATATCTTGTATCTTGAATCTTGACAAGGAATTTTTCCATTTTTGCATCGTAATTCGTAAGTATAAATAATAATAGCATGACAACTATACCCAGAGCAGATCCCACTTAAATAGTTAAATCTCAAACCAAGTTCGATAGACAGTCTGAGATAATTGCAAATGAACAATGCTACATGATTTGCAAAACAAAATTAATCATTCTTGGCCAAGTGGGCGACAAATATTTTTTATTTTAAATTTTAATAGTATAAAAATAAAATATTAACTGAAAAAAATATTTATTTTCTTATTGGGCATATTAATCATGGAAGAAGTATATATAATATATGCCTAAAAAGTGCAACGGACAATAATTCAATCCCTACCAATCTTGATGTCTTCATCACAGAAGCCACTACCGGTAGAGAAATTTCATATCGTTAAGCAAAAGCTAACACCTCACAACCCACCCAACTTCTGAAGCACATGGAATCTATATGCATGAAATTACAAATTAAATGCAACACTTCCATTAATGGTCTTTCACTAAGATAGCTTCAATGATTAACCTTATTGCCAGAATTCAATTTAGACTAATGAGATTAAAATGTGGCCACAAATAAAGGGAACGTAAACTTGAGAATTTATCATTCAAAATTACGCCAATTTGTAACTAGCTAGAAGAGTATACAAATGGTGTTCGATCTCTCTACATCATTTAACATTTATTATTAAATTCTTGCCCTTTTAGGTAATCTACTGTTCATATATGTTTATTATTGTCTCCCATTTTGCTAAAACTGGTCACACGATTTCAGTACTGCATGCACTTCTTATAAAGAGACAATTTCAAACGAAGGCAACTAAATAAAGATAAAATAAAATCTGGCGTCAGAGTTATTCTATTTCTAAATCAATTGTCAAAGAAAGGTACATGCAATAAGCAGAGAGTTATTACATTACAAAAAGTATTTAACCAACGTAACAAGTTATTTTTGTAGCCAAATTTAATTAAGTTTTTTTTGTTCTTCATCTTATGTGTCTTTTATCCTTCTTCTTCAACTGAATTTTATTATGCTAATAAAGTATTGGACCAATTTAGCTGAATTTGATTATCAACACCAAGTCAGGATTAATCACTTGTTACAAGACAAGATTAATAATATATGAAGGGTGAATTAAAAGAAGCCGAAGGTGGGGGCACATTGATTGCACTTGAAGGCAAATCAAAGTATATCGTTCATAATCATCATTGTTGTATCCTAACTTTGTCAGCCTTATGAAAAATCGTTATGGCCTTATGAGCTTTCGTAGCTTGGGGTTTGAAATTCGAAGGGTATAAAAGGTTTGCAGCGTCTTGAATAAGTGATAAGGTTGAACATGAAGATGAGAGGAGTATTTGGGGTTGTTTTGGTAGCTGTATTAGTTCTGCTCATAAGTCCTTGTTTGGCGAATAATAATGGGAGAAACGTTTTTCATGAGAGAAAGGGTAGTAGCAGTGTGAACTCTACTACCATTCACACTAGTGAGGGAAACTCATCTGAAGAAATATTACTTGAAAGGAAATTTAATAGAAATAGTGGCGGCCGCCAGGGAGGACAAGGACCTAGGACCGGTAGTGGTGCCGGAGGAGGCGGAAGCAATGGTAAACATAAAGGGCAGAAAGGAGGGAAGAATAATGGTGGAGGTGGAGGAGGTGGCGGTGGTTCAGGTGGTGGTGGTGGTGGTGGTGGTGGTGGTGGAGGTGGTAGCGGCGGTGGCGGTGGTGGAGGAGGAGGAAGTGGCAAAGGTCAAGGATGGGGAGGAGGAAGTGGTGGAGGCGGAGGTGGAGGTGGAGGTGGTGGTGGTAGTGGAGGTGGGGGTGGAGGAGGAGGCGGTGGCAGTGGCAGTGGAGGCGGAGGTGGGGGAGGAGGCGAAGGAGAGGGTTGGGGCTGGGGTGGAGGCGGAGGCAGCGGTAGCGACAACGGGAAAGGTAACAACAACTTTAGATGCTGGATATGGGGCTGCAGAGATCATGAGCAACACAACACAAGGCATTAATCGATGCATCCTTTTTTAAATGAAAGAGCATGTGGCGTTTATGGTTTTGGCTTTGCTTTTGTAGCATTAGTAGTGTGCTTTTTCTAATAAAGGATATTTTTACGAACATGTCTTTATATCGTTGATATATTTTACGATCTAACGATTTATAATTATATCTTTTATGTGAAAATATTTTTATAGAAGCATATTAAAAGCTACACTATCTGAACTCTATATATGTATGAAGAAAATAAAAATGTGTCGTTTTAAATTGAAATAATATACTAAGAGAGATATTTGTTACATGGAGTTTTGAACACTAAATTTATAATAAAAGCTAAGGCGAGTATTGTCTTATCTTCGGGTGTTACAATGTGTGTTCTTTTTCCTATCATTTAATTAGTTTTTGTTCTAGACCAAATCTCTAGGTTCTCCAAGCCGCTAAATAACGATCCGGTTTTCCGGGTTCGGGCCCTGACCACGGCCCAAAACAGGTAGAGGATCGCAAACCATTCGAATTCAAATGTCTTTCTTATCTTAACCTATAAGATAATATAAGATAGCAATGGTAAACTATATATAAAGAGAGTTGAGGGTTCCCTCAAGTACGTTACACACTCCTAACCCTCACTTATACCTCTTAGACCCATTCTGACTTTAGTGTTGGATTGTCTTTATGGATACTATCCCTTGCAACTCCAGAGATCCAATTCTGTCACCACCTCGACCAGCGAGTCCCTGATTATTCTCATAATCCGTACTAGTGAAGTCGTATACATTGGCGCCATCTGTGGGGACTCGCCAAGTCTCAGTAGCATGACGGAAGAATTCGAGGAGCGATCCTCCAGCCACTACCATGACCCACCAAACCCAAACCCCAAACCACAGAACGACGCTGGCCCGCTAATCCGTAGGAGGATAACCAGTGGTGTGCAGGTCCAGCCAACTGACAGATAGTAGCCGCCGAAAAATGGCCGCCAATCCGGCGAGCCCAGAGCAGCTAACAGCCTAGGAGAAAAAGTAATCCAGATAATCCAAGAACTCTACCCAAGGGTGCAAACCCTAGAAGGCCGGGTCGCTTCCAAAGAGTGATACCAGCCGGAACACACAAACCAGGCCACCTCCAAGAGCCTCTCCCGACGAGAAGCCAGGAACAAGAGATCACCCATCGGGCAACACGATAGACGTCGGGCTCGCAACGTTACGACGACGACGTAAGGAGATATCAAGAGATTCCAAGCGCAGAAGGAGCAAACACGTGATAATGGGAGCTACCCTGTTCATTGAAAAATTCCTGAGAGCCAAGCTACCGAAAGGTTTCGACAAGCCGACAGACATAAAATACGATGGGACGAAGGACTCACAGGAACACTTAACGGCCTTTGAGGTGAATTTAGAAGGAGCTGCCGACGCCGTGCGGTGCAGGACTTTTCCGGTAACTCTAGCCGGCCCCGCCATCAAATGGCTCAACACTTTCCCGAACAACATTATAGCCAGTTTCGACGATATTTCCAGGAAATTCATGGCACAATTCACGATCAGGATCACAAAGGCAAAGCACCCAATCATTCTGCTCAGGGTCATGCAACAACAAGACGAGCCCATGAGGATGTACCTCGATAAGTTTAACGAGTGCCTAACGGTCGATGGGCTCACGGATTCCGTGGCCAACCTCTGTCTGACCAATGCTCAAGAATGAAGACTTCCGTAAGCACCTCACAAACAAACCTGTCTGGACCATGCATGAAATCTAGAACATTGCAAGAGAATACATAAACGACGAGGAGGTAAGTGATGACATGTCATCTTAAGCGATTTGTAAAGTTCTTTTTCATTTACTTTCTTAAGTTTTAATCAATTTATTATGTTTTCAAAAGAAATTTAATAAATAATCAAATATTTGAAGTTGGGATAGTGTTTTTACGTTTTCAGAAGTTTTTGACTCAAAAGCAGGCGAAAACGAAAGCTTTTTCATAAGGAAAACATAAAGACAGCAAAAGCGTGGCGTAAGGAAAAGGAAGTGTGCCCTAAAGGATCAAGGAAATAGAGCACGCCTAGCGGACCAGCCCCACGCCTGGCGGACTGCACTCCACGCTCGGTGGACTCCCAACCATGCCTTCCCCACGCCTGGCAACTTAGCCCCCACCCCTAGCGTACGTGCATATCCCAGAAGTCAATTTTGGGCTTTTTGCCCAATCTTCTCTAGTACAAGTGATGCGTGAGCATCTTTTCTATATTTTCTTATTATTTTAAACATGAATTTATGGAGTTTTATTTAGATTATAGTGTTTGAAGCTTGTTTGGATGCTACTTTAAGGTGCATTGTAGTTTTATTTATTTCAGGAAAAATTCGAGCGAGTTTGACAAAATTTGTGTAGAAGAAAAAAGAAAAAATTTGATGTTATCAAGATGGCGCTAAATGCCGCTACTGGCGTTTGGTGCCAGGCACCTCATAACGTGTGCAACCATTGTGTTGGGTTGGTGCTAAACGCCATGACCTGGCGTTTAGCGCTAGGAGCTTCGTAAAATATGCCTGAGCAACACGCTAATGGCACTAAACGCCGAGCCTGGCGTTTAGTGCCAAGAAGACAGCAAGTTCACAATTCATTTCTGTCTCAACGGTGCTAAACGCCGAACCTAGTGTTTAGTGCCAGCACCGCGTTTTTGGATCTCAAGAAAGGGTTCGTCGATTGGAGATTTAGGAATAATTGTTTTATTTATTTTCTTTTGCTTATTATTATTAAAAGATACATTCTTCTAGGATTTTAGATATTATTTTATTTTATTATTTTATTTTATTTCTAAATTAATTAGGTTAGATATAAGAGGGTAAAAGATTTAGCCTTTTGGACTTCTTCTTCTCCTCTCTTCCTCATTCCGCATTTTTTACACACTTTTGAAATCCTAGTTTTTCTCTGAGCTATGAGTAACTAAACCTCGTCTGTTAAGGTTATGAGCTCTATTTATTTTATAGATTACTATTATTGCCATTCTACTTTTAATTAATGTACTGATTTAAATTTAAGGATTATTTTTGTTCCTCATGTTATGAATTTGAGTATATTAGAAGATAGCTCTTTTTCTACATGAATTCTTGCTGATTCTTGAAAAAGTTAACTCACTTGAATAACAACTTGAACGTAATTCCTCATAATTCTCTAATTACTTGAACTTAACGTGATACGTGACATATAATCATCTTATCTTTGGGTAATTAGGATTTTTGTGGCTAGTAAACTAGAATTGGACCTAATCCTTTAATCTAAATTAAGTGACAAAGGAATTGACGATTGATTAGGTTAGATGAGATTAAATTATTGAGGAATTAGGGTTTAATCAATTAAAGTTTGTCATGAATTAAATCTTACATGATTAAAGTATTTGATAAAAATCATTAATCCGAAAAAATAAATATCTTCGAAACATTCACCATTCTCTCATATACCTTTCACACCAAATTTATTGTTTCTTTCTTAATTCATAAACTACTGTTTAATGCTTTTGAACCCAAAACACTATTTTCTGCTTGTCTGACAAAGTGAATCTCTCAACCATTGTTGTTTGGTCCATCAATTCTCGTGGAATCGATCCTCACTCACCTGGGGTATTACTTGGTACGACTCGGTGCACTTGCCAGTTCAGTTGTGGTAGTCAAATTCCGCACCAACAAGCCCAGATTAAACATAATTACAACTCTCAAGATGCAACAATTAAGGCCCAAGCTTAATTATCCACATCATTAGAAGCCTTAATCACATCCAAAACATTGAAGATTTTAAAAGATTAGTTATTAATTCTTTCTAGAAATATAAGAAATTTGGTTGTTAGGGTTTGATTTGAATTATTATTTTGAATTTGAAATTGAAGTTAGTAAATAGTTATCTTATCTTGAGAGATAAGATTAGTTAAGTTTTAATTTGAATTCTAGAATTTAGGATATAAATAAGTGAACCTTGTTCACAGGGAAGGACATCCAGTTCTTCCATAATCTCTTTTTATTGTTTTCTTTCCTTTTCTATAGGTAACTAATCTTTTGTCAAAGGGTTTGGAGCTTTGTTTATATTTTCTATGGGTTATTAATCTACGTTTATTTTGTTTTAAAGTTTTGCATTGATCCATTTCATGATTGAGTTATTTGTTATTCATTCGGATTAGTGGTATCAGAAAGTATGCTAATCTCTTTTGAATTATTTTATTATAATTGAAAAAATTGATATTTGAATTAAAGCTTGAAAACCCTTTCGCATGACTCTTTGAATTCGGCTAGAAATAGTGGTTCAATTAGTGTGCGACACATGCATGATTTTCAATCACTCTAATTTTGAACAACATATTTTTCTTCTAAAGATTTAACTGGATAGGACCAACTTGAATATGTGACATATAATTTAACCTAAGGATTACTTTTAAATTTTATTAGAAAACTAAATTAGTTTTTGTGCTTATTATTTTGATTAATTAATTGACGACTAATTAATGCTTGAGAAACTGAGGAACCAAAAAATTGGAAATCAGTTACTAAAGATTTATCGTGAAATATCTTTACAAACTTCAAGATAAGTAAACAAGGTTTGATTTCTCTAAAAGCATAAACATCTCCAAAGCCCTTGACTCTCACCATCACTATCTCTCAAATCAACATTTAAGCTCTCTGTTCGTAAGCATTCACGCATTCAAGATTCTCAAGCTCTCTGTAAGACACAATCTTGCCCCCTTCAAATAAGGTTTTATTAATCTAATTAGGAATTTAATCTGTCCTTTGTTTGCTCAATCCTTTAAACCTCGTGGGAACGATATCCACTCACCGTGGTATTACTTGAATGATCTGGTGCACTTGCAGGTATCCGTGAGCTTTAATTTTCGCTCATTAGTAAACCAAGTCGTGGCAGCCAATAAACAGCAGCATGGTACCTCGAGGTAACCCGCCGTCCAAAGACAGCCCAAAAGAGCACTTCAAATTCACTACCCCTAGTCAGCCGCTTAGGGTGGGAAATTCACGAACTACACCCCCCTACCGCCCCAATCACGGAGATCTATCACCAAATAGTAGAGCGAGGCATTCAGCGAAGGCGTGATAATTGAAAGAATGGCTAGGCGGTAACAAAAGCTTGTACTACGACTATCACAGAGGATACAGGCACAAGACTCAAGACTGCTTCGACCTGAAAGACGCCCTCGAACAAACCATCCGAGACGACAAACTCTCCGAGTTTGCCAAAATTATCCGAGAATCCAGGAAAGTCGAAAGGGAAAGATCACTAGAGTGGGAAGGATGCAATTCGAGGATGGTGAGACAAGCGCACTAGGAAAGCCCGAAAACCGACCTAGCATAATAGTGAATGTGATCACAGGGAAAGACGTGCCAGAAAAATCCATATTAGCATTTAAAAAGGATCTCCGGGTGCTGGCCGTGAAGGATGAAACACGAACTTTTTCCCTCCCGGCAGCGATAACGTTCTCCCCCGACGATTGAATGGCACTTCGGCGGAGGGCGCTCCCTTCGTCACCTTGGCAAAGTTCAGAACCGGACTAGTAAAACGGATACTGGTAGACACCGAAGCCGACTCCAACATCCTTTTTAGAGGGGCCTTCAACAAACTAGGACTTCGAAACAAAAACCTGCAAAGTCACCGCAACGGAGTAACCAGACTCGGAGATAATTTTGTCAAACCAGACGGTTCCATAGTGCTACCAGTCACCATCGAAATCGGAAACCATACTTCTAATATTTGCACTAGATGTAACCATCTTCCAGAGGCAATTATGCATTGCCTTTGAGACTGCGATGTGGTGAAGCTGGTCTAGGGTTCTCGAATGTTAATTTTTTCATCAGGATCTGCTCAATTGGTTCAAACAAGGTCTCAAAAATGGTAACGGCTATATCTTTGCAGCAACGGTGTGGTCTATTTGACAAAATAGAAATGGTGGTATTTTTATGGTTCCTTTAGCTCCTATGATGAGATTGCATTTCGAGTTCGAATGTGGAGTGCTGTGTTTAGTGCTGCTATAATCCTAGAAATCCATTCTTTGTTTAGCATGAAACCTTCTAATGGGAGAGTCCTGAACTTGGTGCAATAAAGCTTAATTGCGATGGTAGTATAAAAATGTCAATTGAGAATGCTTTTGGTTGATGTTTGCGCAATAATTCTGGCAACTAGGTGATGGGAGGGGCAGGCCGAATTAATAGTGCCAATGTCATCAAAGCAGAGCTTTTGAGTATATGGAGAGATTTACATTATGCTGCTGAATTTAAAGTCAAACTCATAGTGTGTGAGTCTCGATTGTCCCAAGGCATATGACCTGGTGTTTGGGTGGAAATTATCTGATAGGCATCGTGAAATAGAGATTGTTAAAAGGAACTTTTACTTAAAAATGAGAGTGATTGGAAAGTGAGGTTTGAACTCATATAGAGAGATTCTAATAAAGTTGCAAATTGGCTTGCTAAAGGAGGGGATTGTGATGTTGATGACGAAGTGATTTGGCTACAACCTCCAATAGTGTTACTTCCTTTGTTAATGCAGGACAAATCGAACGTCCCTTACATTACCAGGGCTATTGATGGAATTGAATCTCGTAAGACTATGCATAAGACAGAATTTGAACTCTAATAATTACTTAAGTGGACTAATGAACTAACCACTAGATCAACCAAATTTGCTTTGCCACTAGTACTAATATGAATATTTACTCAGTTTTAATTTTCTTGTCATGAGTGTTTGTATGCTATGATATATGGACACTGACACGGACACGGAACACGATACGACACGAGACACACGGATTTAAAATTCTTATATGACACAGGAACACTATATATATAAAATATAAAATATTTTTTAAATAAATTATAATAATATTTTGATAATTATTAATATTAAAATATAAATTAATTTTTAATTATTTTTAATATCTTTTTTTAATTATATAAAATATTTAAAATATTTTTATTTTAATAATTAATAATATATTATTTTTAAACTCATTTCAAAAATATATATTAAAAATAAATCTGAACATACTAACATAATAACATATGATGATATTTAGGTGTATTTGAATAAAAAAATTTTATCTTTTATTAAAATACATTTAGATACAAAAAATATATGTATCAAATAAGTATTGACAAATAAATATTGGGGCAAAAAACCATATTAAGCCACATGCAGAAAAGTTTAACCAAAATACGCCAAACAGAAATTTGTTTCAGCAATAAGCCAAGAGGCATTTTTATATAAATCGAACCACCAAGGTTCGAACTGTATTAGCTAGTAATTCGAAACAACTTGGTTCGAACTACTACTGGAAAAATTTGAATAATTCGAACCGGATAGGTTCGAACCAAGAAAGCATGTAATTCGAACCTGGTTGGTTCGAATTATGGGGAGAGAGCTTGGTTGTAGTAATTCGAACCAGGCTGGTTCGAATTACATGTATCATGGTTCGAACCAGGTTGGTTCGAACCAAAGAGAGGTTGATTGTAGTAATTCGAACCAGCTTGGTTCGAATTACATGTATCATGGTTCGAACTAGGTTAGTTCGAATTAGTAGGAATCAGAGCTCTATATAAACGCTGTAAACGTGAATTGCTCTCATTAGAGGACGTAAGATGGCTAGTGAGGAGGAGAGTTTTGCTGTTTTGGTACACCACAAAGGATCCATCAAGAGGAAAACTCGGTCCGGAGTGAAGTTCACAGATAAGAATCCTCTCTATATTGTGGTGAATCGAACGACAAGCTATGATGACCTGGTTAGAGCTGTGCTGATGAAACTTGGCCTGGAAGGTGCGAAGCGGATTAAGAAGTTTTTCTATCGCATTCCAGTCACGATCCTGCACGATACGGTGAAGTATGATTGTCTGACGATTGGTAGTGATGAGGACCTCCAAGTCATGTTTCTTTGTCGGAGGCAGTTTCCGGAGGTCCGCACACCAGAGTTGCTGGCAAAGCTGGTTGATGTGGTATCCAGCTCAGGGGGTTCGAACCGGAATACCGCCAATGTAGCCACGGCAGCTGGCTCCAGTTCGATGGCTGCTGTGGCTTCTTCCTCCGTCCCAGTTTACGAGCCAGCGGCCCAACTTGTCGCCTCTCCGTCATTTGCTGTTGATTTGAATGACGGCGTCCGCGACGAGGTAGGATCCTTTGATGTTCTGGCAAACGTTTACAGGGCGTTCCACCGGTTGGCGTCAGAGACGGAGAATTGGGTGATCCTGATGAGGACGACGTTGAGCCCGAAACGATTGAGGATGATAGCGGGGACGAGGTTCAAGCGGCTGGGCCTGCATTGGCTGGCGGTGGTTCTAGCTCTGGCACACAGCAGTATCCACCATATTTTTCTTCTCTGGACCTGGACGCCATGACGCATGAGGGTGCGCTAGGTCACCCTATTGGATTCGGAGCTAGAGATGCGGAAGGAAATGCTGGTCTCACAGAGTTCCAGGTTGGTCAGCAATTCCAGGATAAAGATGAGGCCCTGTTAAGTGTGAAGACTTACAGCATCCGGCGAGGGGTACAGTACAAGGTGGTGGAGTCCGATCACCGCCGGTATGTGGGCAAGTGTTCCGAGTTCGGGAATGGGTGCACATGGTTGATTCGGCTCAGTCTCCGGAAGCGCAAGGGCATTTGGGAGGTCAAACGGTACAATGGCCCTTACACTTGCCTGGCCACATCCATATCAAGTGATCACAGAAGTTTGGATCATTCTGTGATTTCGGCGTTCATTATGCCAATGGTTAGGGCTGACGCATCGGTTAGCATCAAGGTGCTCCTGAACGCCACGGCAGCGCATTTTGGTTTTAGGCCGACTTACAGGAGGGTTTGGATGGCGAAGCAGAAGGCCGTTGGCCTCATCTACGGTGACTGGGATGAGTCATACAGCGAGATACCTAGGTGGGTGTTGGGTGTCCAGCTGACGATGCCTGGTACTGTTGCGGTCCTCAGAACGAGCCCGGTTCTAGTTGGAGGACAGGTGGACGAGTCTCAAGCTTATTTCCACAGACTTTTCTGGACTTTCCCTCCGTGCATCGAGGCATTCCGGCATTGCAAGCCGCTAGTCAGCATTGACGGCACACATCTATATGGTAAGTATGGGGGAACGTTGCTAATTGCGATTGCACAGGACGGGAACTCCAACATTCTACCTGTCGCATTCGCACTAGTAGAGGGTGAGAATGCGGAGTCGTGGACATTCTTTCTCTCGCACCTTCGGCAGCACGTGACCCCGCAGCCCGGTCTGCTGGTTATATCGGATAGGCACAACGGCATCAAGTCTGCGCTTGAGGCCCCGGACGGAGGTTGGTTACCACCTTCTGCGTACCGTGCATTCTGCATACGACACGTAGCGGCCAATTTCGCCCTTACCTTCAAGGGCAAAGACGCTAGGAGGCTTCTCGTGAATGCAGCGTACGCGAAGACTGAGGTTGAGTTTGATTACTGGTTTGATATACTGAGGTCTGAAGACCCGGCGATGTGTGAGTGGGCGAACCGTATTGATTACTCCTTGTGGACGCAGCATCGCGATGAGGGGAGGAGATTCGGTCACATGACGACGAATATCTCCGAGTGTGTAAACTCAATCCTCAAGGGTGTAAGAAATCTTCCTGTAGCATCCCTGGTGAAGGCAACATATGGTAGGCTGGCCGAACTCTTTGTTCGCAAGGGGCGAGAGGCTGAGGCCCAGATGGGCACCGGACACCGCCATGTGCCGAGGCTCCAAAACCTCCGGGTGCAACACCTGAAGTACGTCGGGGCTACTGTACGGCATCCATATAAACTGCAGAACAAACCGACCCTTATCAGGGCAACTGTACGACCCAAGTGTAAAATATTTAACTAAAACAGCATCAGTTATTAATTAGCAGACTAACCTCCCTGGACTGTAACCGGTCTATCCTAAGCCTCCACGACCGCACTCTCGGACCCTTCTCGCTACCGGAAGGGTTGTAACCTGCCCATCTGCACCATACACATGAGTTACATATACTAATATCTGTGTTTACATTATGCAATAGAGTATTAACATACACGCAATTCTCTAAGTCATATTGAAAAAGAATAGGCCCAGTATAGTACCTCGACGCCAACGGCCAGCTGAACGTCTCATATCCTGCAGGCCTAAACTGAGGAAACCGCCAAAAGATCCAAGACTGCAGTAGCTGGAGCGGGCCCGCTAACTTCACAACATGTCTGTTTGCCACTCTGCACATGCACCGGTACAACCAGGCCAGTGCTGCCGAACCCCAGCTGTACGTACCCAGCTCCTCCAGCCTCGCTACATATGGAAGCCATCTAATGTGAATCCGGTTGCCAGACTTGTCCGCAAACAACTGCGTGCCTAGCAACATCATGATGTACGCACGGACATATCGGCGAACAGTGTCATCATCTGCATCCTCAGGGCACTCACCAAAGGTCTCCTGAAACCAGCTGCAGTTCACTGCGTACTTCTGAACCTGACTGGGAGGAGGTATAACTCCTAGCAACTCCTGGAACCAGACCCAGGGTGGACGGCCTCCATCGATGTATATATGGAACTCTGACAGGCACCCGCTCACGTAACGGCCATCGACTGGCAAACCCAGCTGGTATGCCACGTCCTGGAGTGTGATCGTGCACTCTCCGAACGGCATATGAAACGTGTGCGTCTCGGGACGCCATCTCTCCACGAATGCACTGACGAGCGCCTCGTCTAGCCGGAACCACCGGTCGTTCAGCCTTGCAAGATGGTATAGCCCTGCCATCTGCAAGTATGGAACGTATCTGTCATCAAGACGCATGCCCTGCTGCCGCCTCATGCTCCTAATGCATCGCTCGGGCTGCGCATGAAAAGAACCGCATACTGAGATATATAACTACACAGGTTTTACAGTAAACCGGTTCACATAAACCGGTTCACAGTAAACCGGTCTACATAAACGGGTTTACATAAAACGGTTTCCATAAACAGGTTTACATTAACCATTTTTCTAAATTAAACAGCATAACATTACATGAAAGATAACTAACTGGAAAACAAACCCTAAACCACACAACTAAACCGCTAGCATATACCACAATTAACGAGAGCCATTAACAAGAAACAAATTCAATAAACCGGCTTACTTAAACCACCTAGCATTAAACAACTACCATAAACCACATAAAAAAACCGCTTGCAAAAACCGCTAACAAAAACCGCTAACATAAACCACCAACATAAACCACTACCAAAAACCACTGACTTAAACCACTAACAAAAACCACTACCCTAAACCACCACCCTAAACCACTAACATAAACCACTAACTTATACCGCTAGCTTAAACCACTATCATAAACCACCTACATAATCCCCTCACCTAAACCACCTACATAAACCACTAACATAAAGTACCGTCTAACCAAGATACAAAACCACTAAGGCACAACTAACGCTTGAATCAAAAAAAATTTCCGTACTAACCTCGTCGTTGATGACCCCGGCTATATGAGCGACTCCGTCCAACCGATATAACCGTGCCGGATCGTCCCCCATCAGCAGAGTAGTCCGTTCAGGTCTTTCTCGGAGAGAATCTGGGTCGTTTTCTCTGAGATTTTGTGGGGTAGGGGGGAGGGATAATGGTTCGAATGAGGGTGATTCGAACTCCTTATATAGTCGAATCACACATAATTCGAACCAGCCTGGTTCGAATTATGAAGGAGTGCATTAGGAGTAATTCGAACCGGCCTGGTTCGAATTACATGGACTCGAATACAAAGCATAATTCGAACCACCCTGGTTCGAATTATGTATGAGAGAAGTTCGAACCTTATTGGTTCGAATTATGTATGGGAGAAGTTCGAACCTTGGTGGTTCGAATTATTCAAAAACGTAGAACACTAAATCGAACCATCTTGGTTCGAATTATGAAGGAGTGTAATTCGAACCAACTTGGTTCGAATTGTATTAAAATACACTTTGGCTCATTGCTGAAACGAAATTGGATTTGGCGCATTTTGGTTACAAGATTCTTGCTCTGCCTCAATATGGTTTTTTGCCCTAAATATTGTGTCTAAAATATGTCTAATATGTAGATACAATAAATCAAAAAGTGTCCATCGTAGGTACTGAGGTAAGCATCGAAAAATCAATCCAAGTTTCTACGCTTCTACTCTCAGTCATATAGTTCTTTGATATATCATAAAAGCCCAAAACAAATCTGACAGTAGGCCAGATCTCTTATTCATCACTATACTTAATTGGCTACAAAACGTGGCCCTCTCTGACCAAAAAAAAAAATGTGGCCCTCTCTGTCTCACACTGTCACATGATTGCAACGTTCGACTGTCAGGACAGAGATAGGAGACAAAATCTAATATTAACTCCGATTCCCAAACACAACAAAACATCTTAATCTCCTCCATCACATTCACACGAGTTCTTTTTTCCTTTCCAAGTTTCTAAACGCTAAATTCTCTCTTATCAAACCTACCATTTAAGTTTTAACTTCAATTAACATCAACAAGCAGAAATTTGTCCTTTTGTAATGATATTTGTTATCCAAATTAGTATCTAAGAAATCTAATCTCTGATTATGAATTAGACAATAATTTCTACCTATTTTCACTTCATTATTTTACATTCCTATATTTTAGATCATGTGTCAATAATATTAATTTAAGTAACTACTGTTTTATTCTTTAAAAATATAAATAGTATTTAGAAGATTATATTGTACATCTTGAGAAGTGCATGTGTATTTTTTTTCCTTTCAAGATTTTGATTGTTAGTCAAAATTTTCTGTAGTAATACACAATTAATTTCTAAAAAATTTTTCGTTGAATACTTTGTTTTAATAAATTTTAATTATTAAATTAATTTTAAATTTTTATTTTGTTAGATAAATTAATTTTTATTATAAAATTTTAAAAATATTTAGAGACGGTTATATTTTTATTAAATAATAATATAAATTTATTTGTCTAATTTTTTATAAAAATTTAAACAAAAAAATTAATATGTTTAAGAAAATAAAATATTAAAGATTAATATGATGATTAAAAATTAATCTAATTTTTAGGAGTAAATAATAAATAATAATAAAAGGAGAAGGATAGTGAAGTTGAAGAAAGAACAATGGAAATGAATTTTGATAACACATAATCTAAGGGATGAAGTGTCCGAATCTCTTACATTCTTGATACGATTTTTGCTTGCCACCCTGACAGAAAAAGAAGATAAGAGGACACCGATACAAGCAATTACCGACAAGCCTCACATTCGCAGAACCCGGTTTAAGCGCCATTAGAGGACTCGGTATACCTCCAAACAAGAAATTCCCTCCCAACAGAAGCCTCTCAAATGGCGAAACCCCCGGTTCAGGCAAAACCGTCTTCAATGCAAACTGAGTCGGTATCATACCACTCAACTTGTTGTTCTCCATTGACAAAGACGCAAGCTTCGGCATCATCGCCAAGAACATCGGCAAGAACCCCTCAATCTCGTTGTTGCTCAGATCAACCGCTATGAGTCCGCTTTGCAAGTAGTCCAATGCGTAACGTGACGCTAAGTTCATGGAGGAGAATTTGTTGAAAGAGAGTGTTAGTTGCTCCAGTGAGGGAATCTGAAAGAGACTGAAAGGGACTGAGCCACTGAAATTGTTGTAACTCAAATCAAGAACCTCAAGATATTTCAGCTTCGTGAAGCTCTCGGGTTGTAAACAACCGCTAAAGGCGTTGTTTCGCATTGAAATCTGAACCAAAAACTCCGGTAAAGCCTCCGGCAATTTTCCGGTGACGCCATTGTCACTGAGGTCTAAGTAGTTAAGGTTTTTGAGAGAATCAAAATTCTTCGGAAGTTCTCCGTTGAGGTTGTTGAACTGAATTTCAAGCCTTTTCAAGCTTTTGAGCCCGTTATTGAAACTCTCAGGGATTGTTCCTTCGAGATTGTTGTTATCCAGGTAGAGTTCTTCGAGCATGGAGAGGAAGCCAAGGGAAGAGGGAATTTCGCCGGTGAACGAGTTTCGCGAAAGACTGAGTCGACTCAAGCGAGTCAGGTTTGAAAATGACTCGGGAATTTGGCCTGAGAAGTAGTTGTTTGAAACGTCGAGGGTTTCGAGGTAGGGAAGGTTCCAGAAGATGGAGGAGAGGGATCCGGAGTAACCCGCCTGGTCGAGACTGAGTTCGGTGACTCGGCTTAAACCGGAAACAACCGAGTCGCACCTGAAACCGCACGTGAACTTTTCGGTGAAGAGGTTGTCGCATGGGTCCACGGTGAAGTTCCATGAGCTTACGCATGAACCTGGAGTCAGAGAAGAGGGGTCGATTTTGTTCTTTAGTTCCTTCAGAACTTGTGCGTCACCCCAATATGTCTTTGATTCAACGGTGGATATCACTCCCAAACCTGAAATGATCAGAAATAGATGGAAGGGGAACTGTGGGAAACCGAGAGACACCATTTTTGTGAATTTTGTGGAGTTGTTTGTTACTGGAACTGTGTGTTGTGTGTTACCAAACTAAGATTAGAGGGGCTTTTTTTATTGTGATGGGGAAAGTTGGAGAAGGGAGTGAAAACTGAAAAGGTAAGGGATTTATGAATAGAATATAGTAGCTTTCTCTTCCTCCACACAAGGTACTGAAGGTAGTCAGAGATCTTTTCTATAGTGGCTTCACGGGCTGTTTGTCAGAGGCTCCTCCCCTGCAATCTTTAAACTGGGACCCTTCTTTTCATTACATTCTAGGATTTTGTTGTTAAGCATAAAATTTGTTCAAGGAGTAAATCTATATTTTAGTTTGAAGACGGGTAAGGATAATAGATTTTGTGATTTATAGTTATTAATTAGTTATTATTAATATTTTTAGTAGTATAAAATTATATTTAATGAAGTAAAATTATTTTTTATGTTAGAATAAATTAAATATTAATTAAATTTTAATAAAATTATTGATCTTTTAAATTTTTTTTAATTTTGAGTAAATAGTCATTTTTTATTCGAAAAGATTCGGATACTGATAAAAAATAAACTAATTTTATATATTTATATAATTATATCTACAAAAATGAGCTGTGTTTTGATAAAAATGCTTGATTGCTAAAGTTTTATTAACTTTGCTAAAAGAACACATTAAATTTTTAAATTACCTCTACTATAATAATCTTTAACCTCTTAAAACCCTCACCCAAGTTCATTAACAATAATCAAAACTACCGTCACTCCTTTTTCAAACTTGAACCTCGGTAACCTTCTTCAGCACCCTAAACTACTTTTCAGTTTTCACACTCTTCCAAACTCACGACAAACAGAAACGCCCACTATGAGGAAGGAAATGCAAGCTTAGTATTTAAATAATCGTGAACCAAAAGTGAGAGTTTTTTGGTTGAGAATAGAAGATGGCGATGAATAATTGCTTGAAGAAAAGCATGAGCTCTATAAACAGAATAATAAAACTAAAAAGAAAATGAAAATGAAGTGAAATCCAAACACGCGAGTTAATATTTAGATTGGCATTGAAATTGGGCTAATTTTGTTTTATATGGATTAAATATATGTGTAATATGTTATTATTGGCCAATTTGTTTTAAAGAGAGAAAATAAGTAATAAATTGAAGTGTTCAATTTGAAATTTTAATTTTTTTTATTTTTTAAAATAAAAATTAAAAAATCCGAATTCAATGTTAAAAATTTTTAAATTTTTAAAAATATAAATTGGATCGTTCATTTTGTCAGAAATTAATTTATTAATAGAGTAAAAAATGGTAAAATTCAATTATATTAGTACATGGTGTGTTATTTACATATGTAGATCTGTCATGGTCAATTACCTGCAAAATGCAAGTAACGTTTTGGGTAAAACAAAAAAAGAAGTAAACATGTAACTGCAAAACACAAGCTGTTTTTGGCATAAAGGGACAACCATGTATCGAAACGTGTTCCATATTCCCCGCATACAGATAGGACCAGTCGGGTTGACCACCTTGAAACTCTCCAAACACAGATTGCGATTAGCAGGCGCCAGAGACAAATCGCAGGTTGCAATTGGCAGGAACATCGCTGCATGGACGACACGTGTTGGAAGAGAGTAGTATTGAAGTGGGTCTTTAAAATGCGAAACGCAGGTTGGAAGAAAAGAACCAAGAATTTCACTTCATTGAGGGTTTGTTAAAGTGACATTGTAGGAGCGTTTTGCGTTGTGGGGTACAAGGATTTAGGGTTTCAGCGAGGGAGAAAGAAAAATAGAAGAAGATTTAGAATTTCAGTGAGGGAGGAAGAAGAATAAAAAAATGATAATTTTAATTGAGTGAAGAGTGAAATTAAGAAAAAAAAATGGTTCGTGATTTTCTATTATCCTAAGAACATATTATTGAATATCTGAATCATCTTCAATGGGTAAGTATTTTTTTTTAATTTTGTGATGAATAAATTTATCTATTTTTATTTTATTTATTTTATTTATTTGTATTTTAACTGTTAATTTTATTGTTAATTTCGTTATTATTATTATTATTATTAGTGTTTTCGGTATATATGAGTAATTAATATTATGATTAGTGTATTATTAATTTTGTATAATGATGTTTAAGATAAAAATAATAATCATTTATAATGTTGTTTGTTATGACAATAATAATTTATTATTATGAACCACGAGTTTATGTAAATACGAAGTCTTGAACCTTCTTAAGAAATTGAACCCGATGAGTCTGATGTAGAATATATGTTACGTTTTTTGTGGTGATCATGCAATGTTATTGCGAGCTATTGCTGCGTCGATGGAGTTATGGTGGTCAGAAATAATGCCCACACGATCAATGGTAATAACATATCTCCGCAAATTGGTTAGGAAAAACTCTCAAGTGTCTTCTGTCTCACCCTTGACTATGGTAAATGCAATAAGTACAATGTTTTGGTTCTCATCTAGTGCCACCGCAACTAAAAGTGCACATTTATATTTTTCGCAGTGCCATCAACTTACACCAATGCCTTGTAGTATCTAAATACTACAATTCACAGATAGAAGTTCCAAAAAATGCGATAGAGAACTCTTACACCTTGAACCTCCTCACTCTCACGGTAAACGGGGAGCATTTTTATTTGAACACGAGACCTTAGCATCTTCGCAATCATTGCTTTTAACCATACTGGCAGAGTCTAGTAAGAAACTTCCCAATCACCGAAAATTTTTGGATAGATTTCTGCTCTGCCAACCAAGTCTTGCAGTTACTTGCAGTGTAGTTGAACTTGGATTGAACTTCTGCAATAATAGACTTCACCTTTATCGACAGGTCTGCTTCAACCAACGGCCTAATAGCATCTGCAATTGTGTTTGAGTCCAACTTGGCATGACCTTGTGAAATCGTCTCCATTATGCACGTGTGTTTGTCATTGTATCTCATGATCCCCCAACAACTTTTCTTTCGAATCAAACTAGCTCGGATAAGTCAATCGCACCCTACACCATAACCCTTGCATTTTGCATAGAATATCTGCAACTCAAACTCATACACAGTGTAATCAACTCCTCTAGAGATAGTGTAGCTTTTGATTGCATATATCACCGACTCTCTAGAACCAAATTTCATTCCGACATTAAACTCACCATCTTCCATCGCAACATTGCCTTCACCTACGACATGCAAACCACCACTAGTTGGACAAAGCCAATAAAATAAATGGTAGCATAATATACCTATATTCGCTTACTCAAGAAATTTCGGGGCATGCATAGTTTCGAGATCCAGAGTCCGCAAAAAAGACATAACACTAAAGGGGTGCTGACTTGCAATCGCATGCGCTTCGTTTTGTACCGCCGGATTGCCTGTCAGGTCTCCGTCATCGTTTTCGTCATCGAATTTATAGTTGGCTTCAAACTTCTCTTCACTGTCGTTGTTATCTTCTTCCCAATCTAAATCCCCGAGTTCATCAACATTGACCTCCTCGCCAACCGCGTCCATCCACATATGTTGTTCAAACTCAACGTACAGTTCTATCATCGACACGTGAAATCGGGTTTGTTGATAAATATAGAATATCTGCTGCATACATATATCATCAGTGATGGACATTATTTGAAACTGTATCAACTTACCAAATACTTGTACAGGATTTCTGTACAAAATATTGCTCACCCTTTTCGAAATGTGACTTTGTATGTTCTCACAAAGACCATTTTGCAACTCTACAAAACTCATGGTGCATGGAATAGCAAATGAAAATGGACATTCACAAACAAAAGTCACTCCTTCATGTGTATTTGGTATAATCTCACTGTTATAATACACTCGCAAATTTGTAATTCCTTCCATAACCTCAACTTCACATAATCCGACTTTTTTAATACAACTATTTGCAAAAAAAACTCACAAGTATGAAATATATGAAAGAAAGAGGAATGGAAGTAAAAATGAGGTAGTCTGGATAAATTGAGTTTCGTATTTATAGGTAAGGCTCTCGATTAAAATACTTTTTCCTGTGCAAAACACAAGCTGCGTTTTGTAGTTTTGGATAAAAAAATATGCACATTTACAACGCACCCTGTGTTTTAGTATTTCAAAAAAATAATAAAAAAATTGAATGGGAAAAAAAATTGAAAAAACTATCTAGAGTAAAATGCAAGTGAAAAAGCAAAACAGGTTACGATACGATTTTACCTGACACTATAGCAATGTAAATATTTGATACACGTCTATTTCGTTGAGTTACACCATAATTATTTTTATATCGAAAAAAATCAGCCCCATTTTATAATTCATTTTTAAAAAATTAAACAAAATAAATCAGTATATCTGATTTTTGGATATTACTGTACAACCAAATAAGAAATTGGAGGCACCGAATTTTTTAATCCTTATACCATTAAAAAACACATCTCCTATCTCATCCTTTTGTGATACACACTCCCGTGCAGCATATAAAAAATAATAAGTGCTGAAATTGTTAAATTTCCATTGTAGAATTTTTGATAGCTCCAACGGGTGATGCACCAACAATCTCCCTCCAAAATCAATTAAGTGATAAACTAATTATCAAAAAGCATTTTTAGGCCAGCCTCATACTAGAAGTGTTCTTCATATTTGTCAATTTAATCCCTTTTGTTTTTTGAGATTGTGTTTCAAAACAACAATGTTCGAGTTTATCATCAAGAAAATAAATTAAACAATTTAGAGTAAAGTATTGTATAGTTTTTAATATTTAAAAAAAAATAAAATTTAAGAAAAATAAATTCAATAGTAATGTTTTCAAATAAATTACAATAAACATATGCTAACTTTTTTTTTTCCTCTTCATCAAAGATAGGGATATTTTTTTTCAGTCAAATTAGCTCGACAAAATAAAAGAACATATGAAACCCAACAAAACAGGTAAAAAAGCCCACAAACCCAACTAGATCTTCAGAAATAGTCAAAGACAAAGAGAAAACTAGATCTTCAGAAATAGTCAAAGACAAAGAGAAAGCGGTCAAGATCTTCTAAAGTAAAAAAATTGGTAAAATAAAGAGTTAATTATTCTTAAACTACGATAATGGAATACATATTTTATGGAAGTTACAAAATCATCAGTGATTAACCCTTCATTTTACCACTTTACCAACTTTCTTCTTTAGAAAATCTAAATTCAAGAAAGAGACATCTACAAGAAACAAACAAATCAAAAACACCTAGCAACAGAAAATAGATTGTTGCAATAGGAAGAAAAACAGAATTAATGCCAACTTGAAATCAAAAGGAGTGTGAAGTATAATATCCCCACTAAGCAAGAGAAAGAAATGTAATTTTAATTTTCTATTTGTATTTTATTCATTCAATAACCATTACTTCAGCCAGGGAAGTTTCTACGAGACCAATTACACTGAAGCGAAGGTAAGACATAAAACACAAGTCCTCCTATTTTACAGCGCAGCCATATCATACCTTTGTAGCTTAATAGCTCTTTAACTTCTATCTATATGTACAACTACAACCTGGGCTCTCTCGCTTTACAAAGCATACTAACAATAACAATTAATGTTACAACTATTTTTTTATGACATGAGAAACTACTCCTAAAACATCTTGCTACAACTTCAGAAGCTACACTTAAACAATACTGCTATTCCTTCGATTTCATTACTCTTCTTAGAAATCTCTTAAGTCTCAGGCAACCATGGTTAAAGCCTTCCCTTTGTCTTCTCCCTTGCAATTCATATTTTCTAAATAAGTCTTCACAGATTTGTTATTGGTTTCAAAGATGAATGACATGCCTCTAATCTGTACGCAAGCCATTTACCTCGAATTATAACGCTCTCAAGGTATACAATAATATTTGAGCATTGTAAATTGTAATATATATAAATAAACGTTACTTTTAGGTAGAAAGAAAAGGCGATTACCTCGATCAAACAACTAGCACTAAGACCCCGCAGCTGTCCTGGAGCAACCTCTTTGCCATTCAAGAAGATAGAATTCTTGCCAAGATTTTTAATAATGAAAGAGCCATTTGCTTCCATCCTTATTAAAGCCTAATGGATAATAAGTAGGTGTCAAAGTTGAATCACTATGAATTATGAAGGATATGATAAAAAATGTCTGGATATCCTATTATCTGGGTCCTTACAAGTGCAATGTCCATTGCATCACGAAAATCATGCAGATGCAGACACTGTCATGATACCGGTAGTTACTTCAATTACCATAAAAACACACAATAACACCATCACATTAAAATTAGACATTTTCCTTCTCCAGGCATATACAGATCATTTAATTGTGATTCCGTTACTGAAATAAGTTCATACATTTTCCTTTTCAAATACAACAAAGTCTTACCAACGGGCCCCTCCTCCATCCACGCAAAATGAAAATCTATGAAACATAAATCACATCCAATCATAAAAGCTATCCATGCACAGAAATTTTGCACCTGAAGCTTTTGAAAAATCTTACTTGTCGTCTAGATATTTTGTTAGCACACCCTTCTCTTCTCAAGTCAATATCAACATGTAGGTCATCAGTTCCTCTTCCAAGTATGACCTGTTAAGTAGAAAGAAATTGCACAAAAGCAGAGAAGAATCAATTATACTTGGAAAGAACATCACAAACTAAAAACAGCAGCCCTAATCAGGAAAATAACATAACTAAAACTTTATATTTTAGTGTTGAGGAACACTCAATCAACAGAAGTATTGCATTTCACTTCAATAGAGTTCAATTTGTTCAGAGATAATGCTAGTCTGGTTCTGTTTTGTTTGCAATCAAAGCGAAAGCATTAATTGGCCTACAAGATAACAAATCACAGCATGGGAATCCAAAGTGAAGGTAACATGCATTACAAAGAGATCTTAGTATTTCACAACGTTCAACAACGACAACAACAACAAGCATTTTCTCACTCGTACAATGTCATTCATCCACATTTTAAAGAAAAACAAGAGGTCAAAACTCCATAAATTTACCTCGCTCTTGTTAATATATTGCTTCAGATTACGCCCATACAATACAGCAAATGCCCCCCGAGATGCAATGGCTCTTTGCATAAAGGACTGTGCAGATTGCTCCAATCTCATGATGGTCTTCTTGGTCTCAGCATGTTGATATCTCAACACTGGAGTAAAAGATTAGAAGACAACAGCTATCATTAAAATAAATTCTCTGAAAAAAACACATTAATAAAACTTCAGAGGATAACCCACGGCTCTATTTAAACCCTATCTGTTGACGATTGATATTGAAAACTTTAATTATGACATATGGAAAGCATATACTATAAAAAAAATGCTAATTGGGTTATAAGCAAACTCATTGTATCCAGTGCAAAAGTTCTAATCAAATCATGAAAATCCATTTTTGTTAAACACACTTCAATATTCAACTTCTAACATTTTTTGAGGCATAAATTAAAACCTCAAACAAAACTGTGATTATTTCATTTTTGCATGTGTCAGATAAGTTACCTTCTCTGCTTGCACTTGTATCTTGATCAGTCGGACATAAATCCATTTCAAGAATCTGAACAAGAGAGATCCAGGATATGAGAAATAACAAAGTATGTAGTATAATTGCTATTCAATGCAACATACAATAATTACCATTGCCTCAATATCAGAAAAAGAAGGAATTTCATTATCAGAGTCATCTTCGTCATTATCATCATCATCATCATTCTCCCTTTCCTGATTGAGAAACAATGACTTTACTTCAGATTCGGGTAAATCCTTTTGTTGCCCTGCCCTTGAATCTGCATGATGTTTTGCTGAAGCCGAAGCAACACTTTCCTGCTTACAACATACAACTTCAATGAACTTTCTTAATGAAAGCAAAATCATAAATGACTTTCCTAACAAGTTTTGCACGTAGTTATGAACTACTGATGGAATTCATGCATTTAACCTTTTGTTTTGGATGTCCATCCATGGCTGTCAAGATAGCGGCATGAACTAATCTTTTGTGACTTGCGTTAATACTGACACTGTTGCTCTGACTAGGAACTGCTGAAATAAGGTTCCTTCCAGGATTTTCAGCTCTCGTAACAACACCGACAGGTGGCTGAGTTGAATTTATATTTGGCACTAACACTGCCTTAACTATCTGTCGCTGGGAAGACATTGAAGAGTGTGAATTATTTTCTTTCTTCAAGCTTCTATCTAGTTCCTTTTTCATCTGGTTATTAACAGATGAATCTGTATAACCTGCATCCTTGACAATTGGTTGGGGTTTCCTAGTCAACAAACAAGGAACTATAATTGACGAGTCTGCACTGTCTTCAGATGGAACATCAGCGTCCTCAGCATTCAGGAAGCAGAACTCACACTCTCCACTGGGTTCACGATGAGGGGTTCGGACCGAAACAGATGACACAGCATTGTTACAAGGATCACAATCATAAGGCACATCACCACGACTGTAGTCTAATGGTTTGGCAACAACCACCAATCCAGCTGTAGATGAATTACTGGGCATTTCACCAGCTTTGGTCATCATATCCACCTTCTGAGATTCGCAAATATCAGAGGCATCATTTCCCTGAATTTCACAAGGAGAGCTCAACAGAAGCGAATCAACGTTCTCATAACAAGGCTCATCCTCATTTGATAAGTTCGAAAGTGGATCAGAAAGGCGCCTTTGCTCCTCTCCCGACATAGATGCCAAAGCATTCGACACATCAACTGCACATTTGCCTTTCGAACCATGGGAAGGGGGAAGCATTGTTGCCCTTGCTTCCTCCCCATGGCGATCATTTCTTCTAGGACTCGCTTCGACAGGCATGGCTGGTGCTGGCACATCCTCAATTGTTCTCCACAAAGGAATATCACTCATAGAATGAGACAACACAACATCCTCCAATCCCGAGTAACTCCCATAACCAACCAAATTATTAGCAACCGAATTATTATTCATATCCTTATCATTATTATCATTATCTAAAGTTACAATTCCCCCGGATTCAACCTCGCCCTCACGCTTAAGCTTAACCAAATCCATTTCATCATGTACTGCCTCGTCGAAAGAATCAAGAGAGTGGAAAACCTGTCTGCAAAGCCTCTTCCGCATGGCGTAGTACTGCTTCCGGATGCTGGGACCTCTCTTCCGCTTCGCCGCCACAACGCCAACGCCATTGTGTGCGTCACCAATTGTTCCTTCCTTAGCGGACTTTCCGGAGAGCTCCAAATTCACCATGGAAACCGAAGCCTGGGCTGATACGTCCGTGTCATAGAGAAGAGAACGCCACCTGTCTCGCAATTCAGCAATAGAATACTTTCGCGAGAATTGAACCGCTCCTTTCGCCAGCGATTCCAGCGACGCACCTGCCTACACAACCACAACCACAAATATGTTAGGAATTGAACTGAATTGCGCGAATTAAACACCAGACGCAAGGGTTTGGTAGCTTAAGCCGCGGCAAGAGAGAGAGAGAGAGAGGTACCTCAACGGCGTTCTTTAAGAGAAGGTCATCTTCGGGGATCCAAGGTGGCAAAACGAAGACGTCCATGGAGAAAGGAGAAGGGAAATGGATCTGAGCGTTGCGTTGGGTTCGGGAATTGGGGAATTGCGAGCTACGATGGTGATTGGTGAAGTGGTGAGTGAGTGAGGAGTGGTCAGTGGTCAGAATTTATAAGGCGTGGAGAGAGAGAGAGAGAGAGAGAGAGAGAGAGAGAGAGAGAGAGAGAGAGGAATGATTTGTGAAGGAAGAAGGGATGGGTGTGGTTTGTGTGGGAGAGAGGGTGGTGAAGCTCGTGAGCATGGGTGTCGTCTCTACATTGTAGAGCGGTTACAGTTACATGTTTAGAAGAGAGTCATATTCCACGGAATGATTCCCTTCCCCCGGTTTAGCTGCAGGGGGCCAGGGGCAGTGCCATCTCCATGACCATCCTTGTGCTGTAACTGTAAGTGTAAGTACGGGCAAATCTATCCATTATCTATTATTTATTTATCTATTAAAATATAATTAAAATCAGTTTTCACTTAATAACATAACTAATATACCATTTTCTTCATGCTATTTTTCAATAATTCTTTTAATTTAATTAATTATCATTAATTCATTCAATTAACTACTTGATTTAATTTATTTGAAATTTAATATAACAATTAGTAAAATAATTGATAAACAAAATCAAGAAAAAAATATTAACTTATTAGTATTGACAAAAATAGCAACGAAATAATTTTTTTTATTTTGTGAATTTATTTATTTTGAATTTTTTTGGAAGGTCTTTGACTTATTAAATTTTATAATTCCAATTCAAATTCTATTTTAATGATCTCATAATTGAGGCATTATATCAATTCTATCTAAACTAAAAATATTGATTCTTACTCTATTTTTTTTCTTATTCATAATTTTATAGCCGATTAAATCTAAATTTCTCATAATAAAATGATTCTAATCAATCGATATCAATATTTTATATAAATGTATTATATAAATTTTTTAAGCGTATAAATAATTTTTGTTTATTATGTGGTCTTCACTATCTAGGTTTGAAAACAGCTTTTTTTATGAAGGTTGTTAAAGGAAGTTCACAGTTCTATGAACTTTTTAGGAAGATGAATTTAAACGATTCACAACTATGAGCATTACATGTGGCTTTTTTATTTAAATAAAATTTTTGGCTCTCTATATTACTTGATTCCCCTAAATGATTTTCGAGAACGTGATTCCTCTAAATCATACCATATATAAATTGTCCTAGGCTCGTGTGTTTTAATTAATATATAAATTATTGTGCCTTGGAATGATTTATGCATGAATTACATAACTGAAAAAGGTATAAATCGTCCCAACCCCCTGTATGTTACTAAACACAAGTAAATCGTCCTAAGCTAAGATGGTTAATGTCTTTTACCCTAAAACCCTCTACTCTGGCACGATTTACGTGCAGCTTCATAACCTTCTACCCCTAGCACGATTTACGTGCAAATCGGATCCCCACAATACCCTAGCACGATTTACGTGCATATATACACCCCTCAATACCCTAGGACGAATCATGTATTACCCCAACTCTAATTACCTTCCCACGAGTAATGACTCATTCGAGAGACCCCCATTAGCGGCGAGGAGCTTGCTTGAGTGGAGGAGAGCCACGGCCAAAAAGTGAAGGAAGGGTGTAGTGGCGGAAAGTTAGTGGTGGTGGAGGGTTGCTTAGGCGACAGAAGGGGTGGCTTCCGGTGCATGGCGGTGAGGGTGGCCCACGGCGGAGGATTGAGCTGATAAGGGCGGCGGTGGAAGGTTGGTTTGGCGGCGGTGGGGGGCGGTGCAAAATGGCGAGGAACGAAGGTGACATGTATCGATTGAACAACATCGCGCACGTGGCAGGTTTTATCGACGAAGAGGTTAGTGGTTAATTTGGTTTACAATTGATATAGTCAATGACGTTGATGTGTTTAGTTATAATAATGTGATTTTTGAAAAAAAGAAACTTGTTGTGTTAGAAATTTGTAAAAACTTAGGCTTAACGTGCTTAGGATTGGTATGGTTCTTGTTTGGTTTATGGGTGAGTTTGATTTCTGGAACATATTTTTGGTTGTTATGCGGTGTTGAGTTGTGACTGTGTTTGTTATTCTGTTATCAGCTAACCCGATGTGTACGGAGAATCTGTAGGCAACAGAAGATGATATTGCATGACCGTATTATGCCTTACCTAGATAGCACCGGATTGCTACATGTTGCTAGGCTGAATGATTATTGGTTTAAGCTGGATGAGCCACTGATTAGTTCCTTCGTTGAGCGATGGCGTCCAGAGACTCACACTTTCCACATGCCATTTGGAGAGTGCACTGTTACTTTACAGGATGTGGCATATCAGTTCGGCCTCCCTGTTGATGGATTTCCAGTTAGTGGTTGTCTTAGTGACTTTGAGCAGTTGATGGAGGGTGGAAAGCCTGCGTGGCAGTGGTTTAAAGAGCTATTCGGTGAGCTTCCTCCTGAGGACTGTATCGATGAGTTCACCGTGTCGTATGGCTGGTTTCAAAACAGGTTCAGAGTCATGCCGACTGATGCTACAGAGGCAACGGTACAGGTCTATGCGTGTGATTACATCATGATGTTGTTGTCCACGATACTTTTTGGCGACAAGTCCGGTGCCAGAGTTCACTTACGCTGGCTCCCGTATGTTGCGGATCTTGACGGACTCGGCAAGTATAGCTGGGATTCAGCCACGTTGTCTTGGTTATATAGGTGTCTCTATAGAGTTGCCAATCAGAATGTGAAGAACTTAGTTGGGCCACTAGCGTTGCTACAGTCCTGGATATTTTGGAGGTTTCCCACATTCAGGCCGAGAGGGTTTGATGTCATAGAGATGGGAGTATGTTCGAGTTTCCATCTTGTGCATTCGCCATGAGTAAGGTATCCCTGTACTTGCTATAGAGATGGGTACCATCAATCGATATAAGTGGCTTGCAATATTTGAACGCCTCAACGCATGGCGAAAACGTCCAAAACAATCGATGAAAAAATACCATCGAGCCATCAACCGTATTACCAGACCTTACAGGTGAAGTACGCAATACTGCAATACTGCCCGACATGTACATCTGAACCCCGATTATCCACCTCGAAATCAGGTTGTAAGATTCCTCCCAATCACCATAAATTTGTACAATCGCCTTTTACTTAGCCATCCACACCTTCTGGTAGCTGGGTTTGAATCCATATTTCGTTGAGACCGCATTGTGCAATACTTTCCCCGAGATTGCTGCATCCACCATGACTAGCGACAGAATTGACGCACAGATCACATGATAATCAAGTTGCCTGTGGTCGGTGGACAGGTTGGTTGCAAGGCATGTGTGAGGCCCATTGTACTTTCGGACTTCCTAGTATCCTTTCCGTTGTCGCATAGTCACGCGTGTCAGCCAATTACACTCATTCCCAAACTAGACGCACTTCCCATGATACTTCAACTTGTCGGAGTCAAACACCTTATACTCAACACCACGACGAATATTATAATAACTCTTCACCATCAACACTGGCTCCTTCTTACTCTGAAACCGCTGCCCGATCTCAAACTCCTCTGCACCATGCATGACATGCTCGTCTCTGTCAATAGTAGACATTTGTCGACCTGGAAATGCTGGTTGATTCATCGCCTCAAGATCCAATGTAGAGAAGTGTGGAGGGTACTATTGTGTCTGAGAACTTGATTGCCCTTGCGATCTCCCAACTGATCTTGTGTCATCCTCACCGTCAGATTCATCACCAATAACGGGTGGTTTCGAATCTGACTCATCATCGCCCATGGCTTCAGCAAGTGGATCCCTATCTCTGACCTCCATGAATGTGGTTTCACCATCCAATACCGGTCCCCTCTGATTGCCACTGCAAGCTCCCCCAAGGTACGCACATCACCCAAGTCATCTCCATTATCGGCATGAATAGGTAGATCGGCTGCAAATGACGGTGATGAAATGTGGGTGGTGATGTCATGACGGGTTGGAATGGCACTATAAGCACCATCTACCCCGACGGTGGGTAGATTTGGGGCAGATCCACCGGAGCTACCCTCCACATCAGCCGTTCTTGTAAACAAATCTATAGTCCCCAAATCTGGAAATCTGGATTGACTGTGAAATATAACACGAATGTCGTCATCGCTTAGCATCTCATATTTTCCAAACTTCACATAACCTTGCCCGAGTGAGATAGGGATCCGAAAAAATATTTGCTTCACAAGCTTTTTACTGCACTGACCTAATTTTTGTAATATGCTATTTCGTAAATCCTCCAAACTAGTTGATGGATTTATGAACACTCCAACATGTTTTTTACTACTGAACGTTACACCCTCACTTGTGTTTTCATCGATTTTTTTCCAGTGATGAACTAACAAAAACACACTCTCAGCCATCTTCCCAAAACCCTCAGCTGAATTATGGCTCGATACAGATCGTCCTCTTGTATTTATAGCCTCTATCAGCACATAAATCGTTCCATGGTTACAGGTATTGTATTTATGCACGTAAATCGTCCTAGACTAACATGCCTTATCATAGTAACACAACTCGTCCTAGGGTATTGAAGGATAAAAAGTTGCACGTAAATTGTACTAGGGTATTGTGGGGATCTGATTTGCACGTAAATCATGCTAGGGGATAGAGGGTTATGAAGCTCCACGTAAATCATGCCAGGGTAGAGGGTTTTAGGGTAAAAGGCATTAACCATCATAGCCTAGGACGATTTACTTGTGTTTAGTAACACACAGGGAGTTGAGACGATTTATGCCTTTTTCAGCTATGCAATTCATGCATAAATCGTCCCAGGGCACAATGATTTATATATTGATTAAAACACACGAGTTTAGGACGATTTATATATTATATGGTTTAGGAAAATCACGTTCTCGAAAACCATTTAGGGGAATCATGTAATATAGAGAGCCAAAAAATTTATTTAAATAAAGGTTTAATTATTCTGTTGGTCCCTATACTTTTTTCCTTTTAATTGGGTCCCTGCACTAATTGTTTTTTCAATTAGGTCCCTCTTAGCAGTAATTGGCTTAATTTTATAGGGACCCAACTAAAAAAAAAATATTGGTGCAGGGACCCAAATAAAAAGAAAAAAAATATAGGGACCCAATTAAAAAAAAAATTTAGTGCAACGATTCAATTAAAAGGAAAAAAAGTATAGGGACTTAATTAAAAATTTTACAAAACTATAGGGACCAACAGAGTAATTAAACCTTAAATAAAAAAGCCCATTACATCTTTTTCAATTTTATTGAATGGTAATTCGAGCAAATCTTTTCTCCCTACAAGAAGATTAAGACAAAGGGATTCTTTATCCCCCTTACTTTTTTATCCTTTCTATAAAGATTTTATCAAATATTCTACATAAAGTTTTAAACAGCAGACTAATACAAGAGGTTAAAATAGCAAAAAATAGTCCAAAAATTTATCATTTTTTTTTGCAGACAATAACATCTTTTTTATTAGAAGATTAAATCGGACAGTACAAACAGTTAAGAAAGCTATATTTTTCTACCAAAATGCATCAAAATAAAGAATTAATCTGGAGAAATCCGAGTTATCTTTTAACTGAACATACTTACTATAGAGAGATGATCATTTAGGATTGGCTAGTGATTAAGACTGTAGAAAGACACTCTAAGTATCTTGGGCTGCCGACTTTTGTAGGTAGATCCAAGAAGCGGGTTTTTTACTATATCCAAGAGCAAGTTGAAAAAAATTCAAATGGTGGAAAAACAGTTATTGTCCAAAGCAAGAAAAGAAATGTTGATCAATGAGTGGCTCAAGCAATACTTACGTACATTAATGGATGCTTTCGACTACCCTCTAGACTATGCTATAACATTGGAATCATGATAGACAAATTTTACTAGAGAGCAAAGAATGAAAAAAGAAATTTTCACTAAGTGAAATAGGACTAGCTATGCGTTCCGGAGCAAAATAAAAGCTTAGGACTCAGGGATACTGAGGCTTTCAATATGGCCCTCTTAGCAAAACAAGGCTAGAGATTAATGAAGAATACAGAATGCTTGGTAGTTAAAATCATTAGAAGCAAGCACTACAATAGGAAAAATTACCTAAACTCATACTTAGTATTCGCACCAAGCCATAGTTGGAGGAGTATTTAACAAGCAAAAAGAGTTTTGGAAAGGGATAAATATTGAAAAGTTGAAAACAAGAGAAATGTCAAAATATGAAAAAATCCACGGTTACCAAAGCAAAATTGTTTCAAGTCCTGGAGCTCCCATCCTCCCAAAATTCAGTTAGAGCCAAACTTAATAGTATCAAATCTTATGCATATAGGTGGAAGAAGTTGGAATGCATAGTTAATTAGGCATATCTTCCTACCTTTTGAAGCTTAATAGATAATGAAAATTTTAATATCCAAAATAGAACAACTAGACAAATTTATTTTGAAAAAAAGCAGGAGATGACAATTTTAGAATCAAGCTAGTCTATCGTAATATCTGTTAAGGCAAAAGTGTTACGTTTGTATATTGGCAAGTACATCAAATCACTCCAAGTAATACCAAGGTGAGTGAATATTGTTCCCACAAGGATAACGGATTGAATCAAGTAATATCTAATTGAATCTCTAATTAGATTGATCAAACATTGGCAAGAGAATTATGAATCTTGAAGTAGAGCAAAGAACAGTGAAAAATATTGTTGATTGTGAATGAGAGAATGCTTAGAAACTTTGGAGAAATAATTAAGAATATGAATGTTAAAGGCTTCGAAGATATTTAATCTTAGAAAGAGCAATACTTGTGTTTTCTTACTTTGACTCATGCAAAAATCTTTTCACAAAAAATCATTTATAATTAAATTTTAATTACTTAGCAATCTAATTTCTCTTAACTTAATTAATCGTCAATTTCTTGGTCAACTAGTTAAGAGAAGAGGTTAAGAACAGTTTCGATTTAAAGCTACACAACTTTCAAAATACTATTCCTAGTCAAGTTGAATATTATGAGAAAGAATTTCAAGTTAATTCCAATATTGAATTTTCCAAAGCAATAACAGAATCCAAGACAAAATTAGAATATTTTCCAATACTTCTAACCATTAAAAATGAAGAACGAAACTCAATTTTGAAAAAGTAAAAAAATATGAATCAAAATAAAAAAAATATTTGCATTATTAATTCATAAAATCAAATAGAGCTCCTAACCTTTAACAAGAGAAGGTTTAGAAAACAACCTAAAACTAAAGAGTTTCTTAATTCGTAGACTCTTAAAATTAATGCATCGATATGAACCTTGTTCACTTATTCATATTCTAACTTCCTAACAATTTGAAATTCAAAAACTAATCTTATTTCCTACACATCCGAAGGATAAGATAACTATTTATTCAAATTCAAATCTAATATACACTAGGACAGAAGCCAACCGGTTACTCAGCAAAAAATCCAAGATGGTTTACAGACAGACAGTAAAGGCAGATGCAAAGATTCCCACCCATTTTTCACAATGATCCTCGACGAGATTATTCCAAAAATTCTACCACCACACTAACATGGATGCATACGATGGATCCAATATCCTATGGATAACTGGTTAAAGCGCGACCAACACTACCAAAGACACTTGAAACACCTCTTTCACAGCACTAACCTTCTCATTGTCTTACTATACAATGAGGTATGCTAACAGTGTAATGACCGAATTTCTAGTCTGTCATGACCAAGGCTAGCAGCTAGGCACTACTATTTAACTGACCTTAGGGACTCACGACTATAATATATTTATTTAGATATGAGCCTGTAACATTTATTGAGGTTGCAAGTTAATTTAATATATCGGGACAATTATAAGTTAAGCAGATAATACAAGGAACAGATAATCATATAAAAGTATAGTTTTATGTTACATATGTGTCCGAGGGCTTTGTTTACCACATGCTCATAGTTCATTCATAGTAGCTTATTTAGGAATATTTACAGACTCTATTATTTATATTAACAGGCCCTGACTCACAAGAGCCACCTTAGACTGGGACCCACTCTAATGTGTGTATATATATATATATCACAAAAACTAGTCCTCTAAAAAGTCTATACAGTGCAAGGACAAAGACCTCGACTACTACTATTACTGCTGCTGCTGTTGCTGTTGCTGCTGATGTTGATGCTGGTACGGGTCAAAGATAACTAAAAGCTGAAGAGACATGCTATTGGGAGAAGAGTCACTCGGACGTGCCCATGATGTTGCTGCTCCTCGCATCCTCAGCAGAATCCTCCTCTCCTGTCTCGAGAGAACTGGTTTACAGGTCTATCATTCTCTGATCAATCCTTGTCTCTGAGCTATACTCCAATGAAGGTGTGGACCTAGTGCTCTTGGGATCCTTGGTCCGTCAAACTCTGCCCAAGGATCGTTGACTGGCTCAGCTACAAAGGGATGGTGGTGGAGCAGCGGGCATAGATATATCGAGGACTACTTGATCCTAATTGGAGTCAAGCCATGGTGGGTAGTGGCCACCTGGGTAAATCAATTATCGGGAACTCCAATATGGGCTCCACCATCTTTAGAGGATGAGATGGGAATAGATACTGGCCTCTACCAGGGTGCAGCTCGAAGAGAGGCATGTTATATGGCATGTCCAGGTTGAACTCTTGACTAAGTAGAGGATGGGAGAAGGGACGATCAGGAAGGTAGTAGAGACGCATATGCGGACTTTCCCAAAATACCGCGCCTCCCATTGCGGAATCCACGTAGTGGCCGTAGGTAGGATACTCAAAGAAAAGAATGACAGTCCCCATCTGCGGATGTGGAAGGAAAGGGGGTGAGAACCTAAGATTCCTGTTCCGAGGGTTACCTGAAACTGTAGGTCGATCTCAGACGAGATCTTCTGTGCTGGTCGGCGATGAGGCGTCCGATTTGTGGATGGTGGTTGGAGCCGCCGTATCCGACTTGTTGGACTTGTTGATGATGTTGATCCTTCGTCACCGGAGGGTGGAGGGTAACTGCAAGGGACTCCGATGCTTAAGTTAGCAAGGGTATTAAGCAGGTTTTTAGTAGAATCAGAGTATGAGTTATACCTGGGTGCTCCAGTGTATTTATAATGGTGAGGAGTGACCTTCTTGGAGATAAGATAGCTATCTTATCTTATGTTATCTTATCTTTGAGTGAGGTCATCTTATCTTCAAGGGAACCGCCCTTATCTCTGTAGGCTTGGACTGCCTTTGGATTTGGGTCGTGTTCCTCTGTTTGGGCCCTGTTTGGGCTTTTCCTAGTAATTTGGTCGAGCTCTTTGAAAAGAGGTCGGATGGTCCTGACCTGAAGAGGTCGGTCGACTTGTCGTTAAACATCCCGGGTCGGACAGCTCGACCCAGGGTATGAACAGTGCCCTTGCTCGAGCTCGGTCTTTCTTTTGAAGTTGAGTTTTTTCGATCTCTTTTGGAGAAGCCGGACTCGAGCATTCTTTTGTTGAGTCTGTTTGTGGAACTTCATTTAAGTAGCTTTAAATGTGGAACGTTTCTCCTTGTAGCGCGCGTTTTGCACTTTCTTGGGAACGTGCGAGGGTTTTAAAAACCCATTAACTCCCCCCATTCGCCGTTTCCTTTTCTCATTTTGAATTTTCACAAAGCCTTTCGCTTCCTATTTCCTTTCTCCTTGCTTACTGCAACTTCTCTTTTCTCCTTACTTCCTCTGTTGTTGTTCTTTCGTGTTTTCTTCTTCTTTTCTCGAGAAGGCGATTGTTGGCGTGGCTTCGTTTGTTGTTTCAGACTCTGGACTGCTTTGCCATTCCTTCTTCGCTTGCAGGTTGGTTTCCTGTCTTCTTTTATGTCATCTCTTTTTATAGTTTTGTTTGTCTTTTGTGAAAGTTTGAATATTTTCTTTGCTTGTTGTGTCTGATCGTTTCTACTACGTACGCTGTTTTAGGGCTTCTTTAATTGGTAGGTTCCTTCGTTTTTCTTGGTAGTTGACATATTTAGGGTTTTGAAATGTTGTTACTGCTTTCGTTTGTGTCATCACATTTGAGGTTTTGGGATCATAAACTGTTTGATTCTTTGAAAAAAGATTGCGCCTTTGATGATTTCATCATGTTGATAGCTTTCTTTACTGATAGACTTTGTAGAAGATAACATTTTTCTGATGGCTTGCTTTGATTTCCTTCTCGTGTTGTTGCTTTTTTGGAAGGGGATTACTTTTCTTTGTTGAGAGTTTTGTTTGGATGTAGCCTTGTAGACTTTTTTTCGAGTCTTTACTCTATCCCTGCCTCCAAAGGATGCCCCTGAACCTTAGTGTGCGTCTTAGGGTTTTTCTTTTACTGTTTGTGTTGCTCTTAGTCATGTTTGTCCGAGCTGACTTCTTTTGTCCGAGCTGTTTTGGTTAGTAATCCAATTTCTTTTTTGGCTGTAGGACTAGTTGACCATGTCTTCTCACAAAAATATTGTCGAGATGTCTTCCAAGGTTCCTGAGGGTATGTCCGATTGGCTGGACTCTCTCGTCCTGCTGTGTGTTTCTCTAGCTGACTCTGAATTCTATGCGGAACTTAGAAAATATCATCGAATCTGTAGTAGTATGGATCAAGAGAACAACTATGAATTGGTAGCACCTGATTCTGATGAAAGGGTTTGCTTCCCTGTTCCGACCTAGGGGGAGCGTCCCTTCTTTTATGTGTACGACTTCTTTTTTAGCCAGATGAACATCACCCTTCCTTTCACCCCTTTTGAGACCGACCTGTTGTGGTCGTATAACATAGCTCCATCTCAGCTTCATCTGAACTCGTGGGGATTTATCAAAATTTTTCAATTGCTTTGTCAAGAATTTGATGTTAAACCTTCTCAAACCCTCTTTTTGTACCTCTTTGTGTTGACCAAGCCTGGGACCGCCAAAAAGAAAGCTTCTTGGATTTCTTTTAGATCTGCCCAAGGACACAAAGTTTTTTCCATGTATGATGAGTCTTTCAGGTATTTTAAGAATTACTTTTTTAAGGTCCGAGCTATTGAAGGAGCTCGACCTTTCTTTTTGGATGAGAATGGCGAGCCCAGCTTTCCTTTAGAATGGCGAAGGAATGTAGTGGTGTCTAGGTACACCTGGGAGATGTTGGACGGAGTTGAGCAAGCTTTTGTAACTATGTTAGAAGAAAACTGGGGGCAGCCTCCCCATCTTGATACTAAGAAATTTTTAGGAGATCCTTTACTTCTCCGAAGTGAACTGGGTAGGGGTCGACTTCCTTGATATTTGTCATATTTGTTTTATTCTTTTTGAGCTCATTTTTTTGTTCCAGTTTATAACTTGATTTCTTGTGTATTTTCAGAGATGATTAAAAATAACGAATCTATGAAGGCCTTTAAGAGGGCGAGGAAGGCTACAGCAGCGCAGCACATCTCGGGTAAAGTTGCTGGGGAAGGATCTTCCCATATTCCTCCCAAGAAGCCTGTTTTGAATACTGCTGGGCCAAGGAAGATGATACCTACGCCTCAGGTCCGATTAGTTGATCCCCCCAGACTTCTGCTGCTACATCTTCTCCCACTGGCGGACCTCTTCCTAAAAGACAAAGGACTGTTGAGCCCTTCAATCTAGATGCCCCTGACTTTGATGCCGTTGGGTTTGTCGACCAGCAGATTGCTCCTTATGGTGTTATTCCTACTGACGATGTCTCTTTTCTTCGTCATTTGGATTTCATTACTCGGAGCAGCATCAAAATGGCACATATGAGAGTAGCTTTATATCGAACTGCCCATGATCTTCCTATCCACGCAACGAAGGCCTTTATGGAGGAGACCAAATCAGAGTTCGATCGGATGAAGGATTTGAAGGAAGAGCTCGAGGTGAAAGTGGCTAAGTTGGAGAAAGAGTTGGCGGGGGAGAAGACTCGGGCTATTGCTTTGGCGGCTTCTGCCAAGTTGTCTGAAGATATGGCATTGAAGCATAAGGAGAGCTATATCACGACTTATAGGGAGATGATGGGTCTTAGGGAGGATTTGGAGTCTACTCGAGCTGATTACGCCGAGCTCCAGGGTCATCTTATAGGCAGTGTAAATGTTGCTTATGAGAATTTGAAGGATCAAGTTTGAGTTCTTGCGCCCGAGCTTGACCTCACTCTTTTTAGCCTGGACAACATTGTAAAAGATGGTAAGATTGTCCTAGATGACCCTGATGATGATGATGATGTCGACCCTCATCCTGTAACTTCTGCAAAAGTCTCCGTTGCCCTGCCTCCTTCAACTCTGGCAACTGAAGTCGGCCAACCTGAGTCTGATCCCGATGTCCAGATCCTGAACCGGGATTACGGGACGGTAGATGCGGTATTGTGCGGTATTTTACAACCACACTTACTAACCGGCAAGTGCACCAGGTCGTACCAAGTAATACCTTACGTGAGTAAGAGTCGATCCCACGAGGATTGATGGACTAAGCAACAATAGTGTTTGATAGGCTTAGTTAGACAAACGAAAATTGGTATTGAGATGCAGTATAAAAGAGATTAAACAATATAAAAAATATTGAAGAAGGGCAAGTAATTAAGTTGGGAATAATATATGGAGAAGATAGTTAAGGTTTCAGAGTTATCTATTTTTCCGGATTAACTTTTCTTACTAACTAATTTAATTATGCAGTATTTAATTTATGGCAAACTGTATGTGACTAGACCCTAATTCCTTAGACCTTCCTAGTCTCCCCTAAAATTCATTAACTGCCAATTCCTTGGTCAATTAATTCCAATTAGAGGGTGATAATCAATTTCTAGTTTATATGCCACAAAAACTCTAATTATCCAAGAGGTAAAAGGATTATATGTCACGTATCCTATTAAATTCAGATAATTAAAATTTAGGAGAAATAGTTTTCAAGCTGTTGTTCCGGTAAAGAGCTTTTCCAAGTTTTACAAGAACTCAAATAGAAAGAGGGTCATACTTCCGTTCCACCCAAATTCATAAAATAAAGAGCGAAAATAATTCTTAAATTATAAATCCACACATAAATTAAAATAGTAAAAGCAATAAAATTAATCCATAGAAATAGACATAGCTCCTAACCTTAACAGTGGAGGTTTAGTTGCTCATGGAAAAGAGAAAATAAGGATTCCGGTAAAAATGTACCGAGTTCCCATCTGATGGCATCCCTTTTTATAACTAATCCTAATAAATTTAAAATCAAATATTTAAAATTAAACTTAAAATAATATCTTTTCCTAATTTAAGATTTGAATTTAAATTTGAATTAATTAACAGATCTTCAGTTGATGGGTGGGGACCACTTGTTCTGTCCATTCTGCAGCTTCTAATCTGTATTTTCGGGGCTGAAAATTGAGTTAAAACAGCCCAGAAATCGCTCCCAGCGTTTTTCTGCATTTTCTGCACGTGGCGCATGTGACGCGTCCGCGTCGTCCACGCGTTCGCGTCATTTGTGCAGATTCCAGTCCACGCGATCGCGTCAGGCACGCGATCGCGTCATTGCGATTTCCTCCATTCCGCGCGGTCGCGTGAGCCATGCGTCCGCGTCGGTATTCGCTGGTCATCTCCTTGGCTTCTTCTCTTTCTCTGCAAAAACTCCATCAAATTCTGCCAAATGCTACCTAAAATAAATAGTATTGTACAAAACTCAAAATAGCATCCATAGTGGCTAAAATATAATTAATTCTTAATTAAATTCAACAATTTAGATGCAAATTCACTAGGAAAAGATAGACAAGATGCTCACGCATCACAACACCAAACTTAAACTGTTGCTTGTCCTCAAGCAACCAAAACTAATATAAGCTTAGGATGTGAATTTGCATGAGAATGAGAGTTCGATTAAGCTCATGTCTCTTCTTATAGTGGGGTTTACAACTGCAATCCTGAACAGTTTTGGCATCTCATTTTATCCCTTGAAGTTCAGAATGATTGGCATCCATAGGAACTCAGAATTCAGATAGTGTTATTGACTCTCCTAGTTCAGTATGTTGATTCTTGAACACAGCTACTTTATGAGTCTTGGCTGTGACCCTAAGCATTTTGTTTTCCAGCATTACCACCAGATACATAAATGCCACAGACACATAGCTGGGTGAACCTTTTCAGATTGTGACTCAGCTTTGCTAGAGTCCCCAGTTAGAGGTGCCCAGAGTTCTTAAGCACACTCTTTTTGCTTTGGACCATGAATTTAACCGCTCAGTCTCAAGCTTTTCACTTGACACATTCACGCCACAAGCACATGGTTAGGGACAGCTTGATTTAGCCGCTTAGGCCAGGATTTTATTCCTTTGGGCCCTCCTATCCATTAATACTCAAAGCCTTGGATCTTTTTTTTTTTTTGCCTTTTAGTTTAAAGGGTTATTGGCTTTTTCTACTTGCTTTTTCTTTTTCTTGTTTTTTTTTTCGCAAGCTTTGTGTTTTTCACTGCTTTTTCTTGCTTCAAGAATCAATTTTATGATTTTTCAGATTATCAATAACATTTTTCTTTCTTTTTCATCATTCTTTCAAGAGCCAACAATTTTAACATTCATAAACTTCACTATCAAAAATTATGCACTGTTCATGTCATGCTTTAAGAATCACAGAAAATACGACCACATTTAAGTAAATCCGACTATTTTTAAAATTAACTCAATTTCTCAAGCAATACATCACTTCTTTTTCTTTTATTTTTAGATTCAAGTTCAGTGAGTGGTACATGAAACATCTTTTTTCAGCATTAAGGCAATTAAATGAAAATTAAACTAGTCTTAGGATTCTAACTAATAAAGGATCATGCAACAAACAAAGAAAAATAACAGGAAACTGGAACATAATATAGAAAAGAGGGAAGGAATAAAAATGAAAGGAACTCAACCACCTTAATTATCCTAGCGGTCGTTTTATTCTTCAGGTTGTGTTCCTCCGTGAAGATGATTCGCCTCCCTTTGGTGCCATAAGAATAGACAGAAAACCTATAAGCGAAGCGTCAACACCAAACTTAAAGGTTTGCTTGTCCTCAAGCAAAGAGGAACTGAAATTAGAAAAGACAAATATTAAAATGAAAGAAAAAATAAAAGGATAAGAGAATAAGAGAGAAGTAGGATTGGGAGAGAGAGAGAAAGAAAACTGGGCGGCGCAAGCGACGCGTTCGCGTCAATGACGCGATCGCGTACGTCGCAGAACTTCCTTAATGACGCGTCAGCGTCAGGCACGCGTACGCGTGGATGGCCATGTATGCAACTGACGCGAACGCGTTAGTCACGTGTCCGCGTGACCAAATTTGTGCTTTTAGCACACTTCTTGCCCCAAGCTGGCACAACTCTCTGCCCAAACGCTCTTTTACGTCGAATTTGTAGGTCACGCGATCGCGTCGGTGTCGCGTCGGTGACGCGACCGCGTGAATGACGAAAATCACAAACGACGCGAACGCGTGAGGTAAGCGATCGCGTGGGATCGTTTGTGCGAAAGGCTCCATTCTGGCGCCACTCCCACGCAACTCTCTGTAACTTTTTATTTTTTCTCGCACCCCTAGATGACGGGTTCGCGTCGTGTGCTTTTTTTTTTTTTTTGAAATATAGCTTGAGATGTTCGGTTCCTGGAAGAACATAGCTGCATGATCAGAAAATTAGTAAGAACTCAAAAAAATAAAATAAAATAACTAAGAAAACTACTACTACGAAAAATAGCTAAGGATACGAATTTATCGGGTTGCCTCCCGACAAGCGCTTCTTTATCGTCACTAGCTTGACGGTCAGCTCCTCTAAGGAGGAGGATCATAGGGGCTCAGCTCTTCACCCCTTACTTTGAACTTCTTTCCTGTGTCTCCATAACGTAGCTCAATATGCTCCAGAGAGAGGATTTTGATTATTGTATAAACCCATGCTGGATTGCTGGTCAACACCACCTTCATTCCTGGGGAGAAACCTTCAGTGGGGATCTTTTTGTTTCTCCATCCTCTGGGTATTTTTTTCTTTTTGGGGACCTCCTCCTTGGTGGATGATGCAGTTTCAACACCAAACTTAGGTTTGATGTCAGGCGAAATTTTATCGGTTGTCACCACAGGAGGTTTGAGTTGCAAATTCTGTTGTGCATCATCAGGGGGTTCTTGAAGGTTTGGATCAATAAGCTCAGCCTGCATGCACCTCTCTTCTTCACCTGTTGAATGTACATCTTTGAAGACATGAAAGACCAGTTGCTCATTATGCACTCTAAGGACTAATTCACCCACTTCTACATCAATTAGAGCTCTTCCAGTGGCTAGAAATGGTCTTCCTAGAATTATAGAGGCATTCTCATCCTCCCCTGTGTCAAGAATCACAAAGTCTGCTGGGAGGAAGAACTTACCCACTTTAACCAAGATGTTTTCCACTAATCCGTATGCAGGCTTCATAGATTTGTCTGCCATCTGTAATGCTATCTTTGTGGGTTGTGCCTCTTGGATTTGCAGCTTCTTCATCACAGATAAGGGCATTAGATTTATGCTTGCCCCTAGATCACATAGGGCTTTCTCAAAGGTTGTGCTCCCAATGGTGCATGGAATTTGAAAGCTCCCTGGATCTGGCATCTTCCTTGGCAAGTCATTCTGAATGACAGCACTACATTCCTTAGTCAGGACTACTGTCTCATCTCCCTTTAAACGCTTTTTCTTTGACAACAGCTCCTTCATGAACTTGACATAGATAGGCATTTGCTCCAAAACCTCAGCAAAAGGAATATTGATTTGTAACTTTCTGAAGATTTCCAAGAACTTTGAAAACTGCTTGTCCTTGGTCTCCTTTTGAAGTCTCTGAGGATACGACATCTTAGGCTTGTACTCAGGAGCCTTTGGCAGTGTAGGATAAGTGTCAAGAGAGTCTGGGAATGGGTTGTCTGCACGCTTTGGAGGGGCGTGCTCTACTTCTTCCTTCTTCTCAACTGGAGCTTCCTTTTCAACTAGCTCTTCATTGGCCTTGGTCTCAGAGCCAGCTACTTTACCACTTCTCAATTGAATAGCCTTGCAATCTTCTCCTTGGTTCACCACTGTATCCTCTTGAAATGTACTTGCAGACTTCTCAAGTATTTGCTTGCTCAGTTGGCCCACTAGCACCTCTAAGTTTCTAATGGAGGCCTTGGTTTCCTGCATAAATTATGCTTCCGCACTTGCCACTTATTCACTTATTACGGTGATAGCCTTGCATTTCTCTCTTGGATTTGGAATTGTGTTACCAGGAAGGCTATTAGTGGTCCTCTGATCAATTTCATTGACCTTTGTGGCTAATTGACCCATTTGAATTTCCAGGTTCTTGATGGATGCTCTGGTTTCTTGTCTAAAACCTATCAATATTGCTTCCAAATCATTGTTATGTTGGAAACCGCCCTGAGAACTATTGTTGACGTTCTGATGTCTTTGAGGTTGGTCCCTCCACCCAAAGTTTGGGTGATTTCTCCATCCCGGGTTGTATGTCTTAGAATATGGATCATTGTTGGGATTCCTAGGGCCACTCCCCATGTAATTGACCTGTTCATAAGAAGGTTGAGCATAATCATGATTATCATTTTGAACAAAATTACCTGCTATGTCATAGGAGATTTCTTGGGGTGGATTTTGAGTGTTGATAGCTGATACTTGCATGCCACCCATCTGTTGAGTAAATAGATTTATCTGCTGAGGCATAAGCTTGTTCTGAGCAAGAAGAGCATTAACAGCTTCCACTTCCAACACGCCTCTCTTCTGAGGGGTCTCAAAATTCACAAGATTCCTGTTATATGAGTATAAATATTGGTTGCTTGCAACCAATTCAATCAGCTCAATAGTCTCCTCTGGTGTCTTCTTCTTGTGTAGTGAACCGCCTGCAGAAGTGTCTAGGCTCATCTTGGACATCTCACCCAAGCCTTCATAGAAGATATCTAGTTGGGTCCATTTGGAGAACATGTCTGGAGGGCATTGCCTAGTCAGTAGCTTGTATCTCTCCCAGGCTTCATAAAGGGTTTCACCCTCCTTCTGTCTGAAGGTCTGAACCTCCAACCTAAGCTTAGTCAGCTTCTTCGGTGGGAAAAATTTAGTGAGAAACTCTGTAACAACCTTTTCCCAAGTATTCAGACTCTCCTTTGGTTGTGAATCTAGCCATAGCTTTGCTTTATCCCTCAGAGCAAACGGGAAAAGCATGAGTCTGTACACCTCTGGGTTCACTCCATTTGTCTTCACAGTATCACATATCTGCAGAAAATCAGAGATAAATTGATTTGGGTCTTCGTGAGAAAGACCATGATACTGGCAATTTTGTTGCACCAGGGTGACCAATTGTGGCTTCAACTCAAAGTTGTTTGCAGTTATAGGAGGCACCACAATACTTTTTCCATAAAGATCCGCAGTAGGGGCAGAATAAGAGCCAAGCACTCTCCTCTGTTCATCATCCCCATTCGGATTTACCACATTGGCATTAGCATTATTATTTGCCATAGTGGATTCTGCAGTTTTGCAAAGTCTTGCTTGTTGTAAACGTCGCCTGAAAGTTCTCTCAGGTTCAGGATCAAAGTCTAAGAGATGTTCTTTGTCTCTGTTCCTGCGCATACACAAGCAGAAAACAAGAAAAAATTGGACTCTCTACGTCAGAGTGCAGAGAAGTCCCTATGAGGTAACCTGTGTAAAATAATAAAATAAAACTACTAAATAAATAAATAAATAAATTCGAAAATTTAAAAGAAAAAAAAAACAGAAAAATAAAATTAACTGGGTAACACCAAACTTAAATTCATAAATAATTTTTTTTTGCTATTTTATTTATTTAAATATATATATATTATTTTTTTTAATTTTTTTTAATAAAAGAAAAAATTACGGAAAAGGGGAGATAACGTAAACGAAAGGGAAAATAAAAAAAATAAACGTAAAGAGAAGAAAAAAGAAAAAATATAATCGTAAAAAAAATGCAAAAAAAAATAAAATTAATAATAATAAAAAAAATTATCTAATCTAAGCAATCAAACAACGAGTAGTTGTTAATCACAATCAATCCCCGGCAACGGCGCAAAAAACTTGGTGCGGTATTTTACAACCACACTTACTAACCGGCAAGTGCACCGGGTCGTACCAAGTAATACCTTACGTGAGTAAGAGTCGATCCCACGAGGATTGATGGACTAAGCAACAATAGTGTTTGATAGACTTAGTTAGACAAACAAAAATTGGTATTGAGATGCAGTATAAAAGAGATTAAACAATATAAAAAATATTAAAGAAGGGCAAGTAATTAAGTTGGGAATAATATATGGAGAAGATAGTTAAGGTTTCAGAGTTATCTATTTTTCCGGATTAACTTTTCTTACTAACTAATTTAATTATGCAGGATTTAATTTATGGCAAACTGTATGTGACTAGACCCTATTTCCTTAGACCTTCCTAGTCTCCCCTAAAATTCATTAACTGCCAATTCCTTGGTCAATTAATTCCAATTAGAGGGTGATAATCAATTTCTAGTTTATATGCCACAAAAACACTAATTATCCAAGAGGTAAAAGGATTATATGTCACGTATCCTATTAAATTCAGATAATTAAAATTTAGGAGAAATAGTTTTCAAGCTGTTGTTCCGGTAAAGAGCTTTTCCAAGTTTTACAAGAACTCAAATAGAAAGAGGGTCATACTTCCGTTCCACCCAAATTCATAAAATAAAGAGCGAAAACAATTCTTAGATTATAAATCCACACATAAATTAAAATAGTAAAAGCAATAAAATTAATCCATAGAAATAGACAGAGCTCCTAACCTTAACAGTGGAGGTTTAGTTGCTCATGGAAAAGAGAAAATAAGGATTCCGGTAAAAATGTACCGAGTTCCCATCTGATGGCATCCCTTTTTATAACTAATCCTAATAAATTTAAAATCTAATATTTAAAATTAAACTTAAAATAATATCTTTTCCTAATTGAAGATTTGAATTTAAATTTGAATTAATTAACAGATCTTCAGTTGATGGGTGGGGACCACTTATTTTGTCCATTCTGCAGCTTCTAATCTGTATTTTCGGGGCTGAAAATTGAGTTAAAACAGCCCAGAAATTGCACCCAGTGTTTTTCTGCATTTTCTGCATGTGGCGCATGTGACGCGTCCGCGTCGTCCACGCGTTCGCGTCATTTGTGCAGATTCCAGTCCACGCGATCGCATCAGGCACGCGATCGCGTCATTGCGATTTCCTCCATTCCGCGCGGTCGGGTGAGTCATGCGTCCGCGTCGGTATTCGCTGGTCATCTCCTTGGCTTCTTCTCTTTCTCTGCAGAAACTCCATCAAATTCTGCCAAATGCTACCTAAAATAAACAGTATTGTACAAAACTCAAAATAGCATCCATAGTGGCTAAAATATAATTAATTCTTAATTAAATTCAACAATTTAGATGCAAATTCACTAGGAAAAGATAGACAATATGCTCACGCATCACAACACCAAACTTAAACTGTTGCTTGTCCTCAAGCAACCAAAACTAATATAAGCTTAGGATGTGAATTTGCATGAGAATGAGAGTTCGATTAAGCTCATGTCTCTTCTTATAGTGGGGTTTACAACTGCAATCCTGAACAGTTTTGGCATCTCATTTTATCCCTTGAAGTTCAGAATGATTGGCATTCATAGAAACTCAGAATTCAGATAGTGTTATTGACTCTCCTAGTCCAGTATGTTGATTCTTGAACACAGCTACTTTATGAGTCTTGGCTGTGACCCTAAGCATTTTGTTTTCCAGCATTACCACCAGATACATAAATGCCACAGACACATAGCTGGGTGAACCTTTTCAGATTGTGACTCAGCTTTGCTAGAGTCCCCAGTTAGAGGTGCCCAGAGTTCTTAAGCACACTCTTTTTGCTTTGGACCATGAATTTAACCGCTCAGTCTCAAGCTTTTCACTTGACACCTTCACGCCACAAGCACATGGTTAGGGACAGCTTGATTTAGCCGCTTAGGCCAGGATTTTATTCCTTTGGGCCCTCCTATCCATTAATGCTCAAAGCCTTGGATCTTTTTTTTTTTTGCCTTTTAGTTTAAAGGGTTATTGGCTTTTTCTACTTGCTTTTTCTTTTTCTTGTTTTTTTTTCGCAAGCTTTGTGTTTTTCACTGCTTTTTCTTGCTTCAAGAATCAATTTTATGATTTTTCAGATTATCAATAACATTTTTCTTTCTTTTTCATCATTCTTTCAAGAGCCAACAATTTTAACATTCATAAACTTCACTATCAAAAATTATGCACTGTTCATGTCATGCTTTAAGAATCACAGAAAATACGACCACATTTAAGTAAATCCGACTATTTTTAAAATTAACTCAATTTCTCATGCAATACATCACTTCTTTTTCTTTTATTTTTAGATTCAAGTTCAGTGAGTGGTACATGAAACATCTTTTTTCAGCATTAAGGCAATTAAATGAAAACTAAACTAGTCTTAGGATTCTAACTAATAAATGATCATGCAACAAACAAAGAAAAATAACAGGAAACTGGAACATAATATAGAAAAGAGGGAAGGAATAAAAATGAAAGGAACTCAACCACCTTAATTATCCTAGCGGTCGTTTTATTCTTCAGGTTGTGTTCCTCCGTGAAGATGATTCGCCTCCCTTTGGTGCCATAAGAATAGACAGAAAACCTATAAGCGAAGCGTCAACACCAAACTTAAAGGTTTGCTTGTCCTCAAGCAAAGAGGAACTGAAATTAGAAAAGACAAATATTAAAATGAAAGAAAAAATAAAAGGATAAGAGAATAAGAGAGAAGTAGGATTGGGAGAGAGAGAGAAAGAAAACTGGGCGGCGCAAGCGACGCGTTCGCGTCAATGACGCGATCGCGTACGTCGCAGAACTTCCTTAATAACGCGTCAGCGTCAGGCACGCGTCCGCGTGGATGGCCATGTATGCAACTGACGTGAACGCATTAGTCACGTGTCCGCGTGACCAAATTTGTGCTTTTAGCACACTTCTTGCCCCAAGCTGGCACAACTCTCTGCCCAAACGCTCTTTTACGTCGAATTTGTAGGTCACGCGATCGCGTCGGTGACACGACCGCGTGAATGACGAAAATCACAAACGACGCGAACACGTGGGATCGTTTGTGCGAAACGCTCCATTCTGGCGCCACTCCCGCGCAACTCTCTGTAAATTTTTATTTTTTCTCGCACCCCTAGATGACGCGTTCACGTCAGCGACGCTGGCGCGTCGGGTGCTTTTTTTTTTTTTGAAATATAGCTTGAGGTGTTCGGTTCCTGGAAGAACATAGCTGCATGATCAGAAAATTAGTAAGAACTCAAAAAAATAAAATAAAATAACTAAGAAAACTACTACTACGAAAAATAGCTAAGGATACGAATTTATCGGGTTGCCTCTCGACAAGCGCTTCTTTATCGTCACTAGCTTGACGGTCAGCTCCTCTAAGGAGGAGGATCATAGGGGCTCAGCTCTTCACCCCTTACTTTGAACTTCTTTCCTGTGTCTCCATAACGTAGCTCAATATGCTCCAGAGAGAGGATTTTGATTATTGTATAAACCCATGCTGGATTGCTGGTCAACACCACCTTCATTCCTGGGGAGAAACCTTCAGTGGGAATCTTTTTGTTTCTCCATCCTCTGGGTATTTTTTTCTTTCTGGGGACCTCCTCCTTGGTGGATGATGCAGTTTCAACACCAAACTTAGGTTTGATGTCAGGCGAAATTTTATCGGTTGTCACCACTGGAGGTTTGAGTTGCAAATTCTGTTGTGCATCATCAGGGGGTTCTTGAAGGTTTGGATCAATAAGCTCAGCCTGCATGCACCTCTCTTCTTCACCTGTTGAATGTACATCTTTGAAGACATGAAAGACCAGTTGCTCATTATGCACTCTAAGGACTAATTCACCCACTTCTACATCAATTAGAGCTCTTCCAGTGGCTAGAAATGGTCTTCCTAGAATTATAGAGGCATTCTCATCCTCCCCTGTGTCAAGAATCACAAAGTCTGCTGGGAGGAAGAACTTACCCACTTTAACCAAGATGTTTTCCACTAATCCGTATGCAGGCTTCATAGATTTGTCTGCCATCTGTAATGCTATCTTTGTGGGTTGTGCCTCTTGGATTTGCAGCTTCTTCATCACAGATAAGGGCATTAGATTTATGCTTGCCCCTAGATCACATAGGGCTTTCTCAAAGGTTGTGCTCCCAATGGTGCATGGAATTTGAAAGCTCCCTGGATCTGGCATCTTCCTTGGCAAGTCATTCTGAATGACAGCACTACATTCCTTAGTCAGGACTACTGTCTCATCTCCCTTTAAACGCTTTTTCTTTGACAACAGCTCCTTCATGAACTTGACATAGATAGGCATTTGCTCCAAAACCTCAGCAAAAGGAATATTGATTTGTAACTTTCTGAAGATTTCCAAGAACTTTGAAAACTGCTTGTCCTTGGTCTCCTTTTGAAGTCTCTGAGGATACGACATCTTAGGCTTGTACTCAGGAGCCTTTGGCAGTGTAGGATAAGTGTCAAGAGAGTCTGGGAATGGGTTGTCTGCACGCTTTGGAGGGGCGTGCTCTACTTCTTCCTTCTTCTCAACTGGAGCTTCCTTTTCAACTAGCTCTTCATTGGCCTTGGTCTCAGAGCCAGCTACTTTACCACTTCTCAATTGAATAGCCTTGCAATCTTCTCCTTGGTTCACCACTGTATCCTCTTGAAATGTACTTGCAGACTTCTCAAGTATTTGCTTGCTCAGTTGGCCCACTAGCACCTCTAAGTTTCTAATGGAGGCCTTGGTTTCCTGCATAAATTATGCTTCCGCACTTGCCACTTCTTCACTTATTACGGTGATAGCCTTGCATTTCTCTCTTGGATTTGGAATTGTGTTACCAGGAAGGCTATTAGTGGTCCTCTGATCAATTTCATTGACCTTTGTGGCTAATTGACCCATTTAAATTTCCAGGTTCTTGATGGATGCTCTGGTTTCTTGTCTAAAACCTATCAATATTGCTTCCAAATCATTGTTATGTTGGAAACCGCCCTGAGAACTATTGTTGACGTTCTGATGTCTCTGAGGTTGGTCCCTCCACCCAAAGTTTGGGTGATTTCTCCATCCCGGGTTGTATGTCTTAGAATATGGATCATTGTTGGGATTCCTAGGGCCACTCCCCATGTAATTGACCTGTTCATAAGAAGGTTGAGCATAATCATGATTATCATTTTGAACAAAATTACCTGCTATGTCATAGGAGATTTCTTGGGGTGGATTTTGAGTGTTGATAGCTGATACTTGCATGCCACCCATCTGTTGAGTAAATAGATTTATCTGCTGAGGCATAAGCTTGTTCTGAGCAAGAAGAGCATTAACAGCTTCCACTTCCAACACGCCTCTCTTCTGAGGGGTCTCAAAATTCACAAGATTCCTGTTATATGAGTATAAATATTGGTTGCTTGCAACCAATTCAATCAGCTCAATAGTCTCCTCTGGTGTCTTCTTCTTGTGTAGTGAACCGCCTGCAGAAGTGTCTAGGCTCATCTTGGACATCTCACCCAAGCCTTCATAGAAGATATCTAGTTGGGTCCATTTGGAGAACATGTCTGGAGGGCATTGCCTAGTCAGTAGCTTGTATCTCTCCCAGGCTTCATAAAGGGTTTCACCCTCCTTCTGTCTGAAGGTCTGAACCTCCAACCTAAGCTTAGTCAGCTTCTTCGGTGGGAAAAATTTAGTGAGAAACTCTGTAACAACCTTTTCCCAAGTATTCAGACTCTCCTTTGGTTGTGAATCTAGCCATAGCTTTGCTTTATCCCTCAGAGCAAACGGGAAAAGCATGAGTCTGTACACCTCTGGGTTCACTCCATTTGTCTTCACAGTATCACATATCTGCAGAAAATCAGAGATAAATTGATTTGGGTCTTCGTGAGAAAGACCATGATACTGGCAATTTTGTTGCACCAGGGTGACCAATTGTGGCTTCAACTCAAAGTTGTTTGCAGTTATAGGAGGCACCACAATACTTTTTCCATAAAGATCCGCAGTAGGGGCAGAATAAGAGCCAAGCACTCTCCTCTGTTCATCATCCCCATTCGGATTTACCACATTGGCATTAGCATTATTATTTGCCATAGTGGATTCTGCAGTTTTGCAAAGTCTTGCTTGTTGTAAACGTCGCCTGAAAGTTCTCTCAGGTTCAGGATCAAAGTCTAAGAGATGTTCTTTGTCTCTGTTCCTGCGCATACACAAGCAGAAAACAAGAAAAAATTGGACTCTCTACGTCAGAGTGCAGAGAAGTCCCTATGAGGTAACCTGTGTAAAATAATAAAATAAAACTACTAAATAAATAAATAAATAAATTCGAAAATTTAAAAGAAAAAAAAAAACAGAAAAATAAAATTAACTGGGTAACACCAAACTTAAATTCATAAATAATTTTTTTTGCTATTTTATTTATTTAAATATATATATATTATTTTTTTTAATTTTTTTTAATAAAAGAAAAAATTACGGAAAAGGGGAGATAACGTAAACGAAAGGGAAAATAAAAAAAATAAACGTAAAGAGAAGAAAAAAGAAAAAATATAATCGTAAAAAAAATGCAAAAAAAAATAAAATTAATAATAATAAAAAAAATTATCTAATCTAAGCAATCAAACAACGAGTAGTTGTTAATCACAATCAATCCCCGGCAACGGCGCAAAAAACTTGGTGCGGTATTTTACAACCACACTTACTAACCGGCAAGTGCACCGGGTCGTACCAAGTAATACCTTACGTGAGTAAGAGTCGATCCCACGAGGATTGATGGACTAAGCAACAATAGTGTTTGATAGACTTAGTTAGACAAACAAAAATTGGTATTGAGATGCAGTATAAAAGAGATTAAACAATATAAAAAATATTAAAGAAGGGCAAGTAATTAAGTTGGGAATAATATATGGAGAAGATAGTTAAGGTTTCAGAGTTATCTATTTTTCCGGATTAACTTTTCTTACTAACTAATTTAATTATGCAGGATTTAATTTATGGCAAACTGTATGTGACTAGACCCTATTTCCTTAGACCTTCCTAGTCTCCCCTAAAATTCATTAACTGCCAATTCCTTGGTCAATTAATTCCAATTAGAGGGTGATAATCAATTTCTAGTTTATATGCCACAAAAACACTAATTATCCAAGAGGTAAAAGGATTATATGTCACGTATCCTATTAAATTCAGATAATTAAAATTTAGGAGAAATAGTTTTCAAGCTGTTGTTCCGGTAAAGAGCTTTTCCAAGTTTTACAAGAACTCAAATAGAAAGAGGGTCATACTTCCGTTCCACCCAAATTCATAAAATAAAGAGCGAAAACAATTCTTAAATTATAAATCCACACATAAATTAAAATAGTAAAAGCAATAAAATTAATCCATAGAAATAGACAGAGCTCCTAACCTTAACAGTGGAGGTTTAGTTGCTCATGGAAAAGAGAAAATAAGGATTCCGGTAAAAATGTACCGAGTTCCCATCTGATGGCATCCCTTTTTATAACTAATCCTAATAAATTTAAAATCTAATATTTAAAATTAAACTTAAAATAATATCTTTTCCTAATTGAAGATTTGAATTTAAATTTGAATTAATTAACAGATCTTCAGTTGATGGGTGGGGACCACTTATTTTGTCCATTCTGCAGCTTCTAATCTGTATTTTCGGGGCTGAAAATTGAGTTAAAACAGCCCAGAAATTGCACCCAGTGTTTTTCTGCATTTTCTGCATGTGGCGCATGTGACGCGTCCGCGTCGTCCACGCGTTCGCGTCATTTGTGCAGATTCCAGTCCACGCGATCGCATCAGGCACGCGATCGCGTCATTGCGATTTCCTCCATTCCGCGCGGTCGGGTGAGTCATGCGTCCGCGTCGGTATTCGCTGGTCATCTCATTGGCTTCTTCTCTTTCTCTGCAGAAACTCCATCAAATTCTGCCAAATGCTACCTAAAATAAACAGTATTGTACAAAACTCAAAATAGCATCCATAGTGGCTAAAATATAATTAATTCTTAATTAAATTCAACAATTTAGATGCAAATTCACTAGGAAAAGATAGACAATATGCTCACGCATCACAACACCAAACTTAAACTGTTGCTTGTCCTCAAGCAACCAAAACTAATATAAGCTTAGGATGTGAATTTGCATGAGAATGAGAGTTCGATTAAGCTCATGTCTCTTCTTATAGTGGGGTTTACAACTGCAATCCTGAACAGTTTTGGCATCTCATTTTATCCCTTGAAGTTCAGAATGATTGGCATTCATAGAAACTCAGAATTCAGATAGTGTTATTGACTCTCCTAGTCCAGTATGTTGATTCTTGAACACAGCTACTTTATGAGTCTTGGCTGTGACCCTAAGCATTTTGTTTTCCAGCATTACCACCAGATACATAAATGCCACAGACACATAGCTGGGTGAACCTTTTCAGATTGTGACTCAGCTTTGCTAGAGTCCCCAGTTAGAGGTGCCCAGAGTTCTTAAGCACACTCTTTTTGCTTTGGACCATGAATTTAACCGCTCAGTCTCAAGCTTTTCACTTGACACCTTCACGCCACAAGCACATGGTTAGGGACAGCTTGATTTAGCCGCTTAGGCCAGGATTTTATTCCTTTGGGCCCTCCTATCCATTAATGCTCAAAGCCTTGGATCTTTTTTTTTTTTTGCCTTTTAGTTTAAAGGGTTATTGGCTTTTTCTACTTGCTTTTTCTTTTTCTTGTTTTTTTTTCGCAAGCTTTGTGTTTTTCACTGCTTTTTCTTGCTTCAAGAATCAATTTTATGATTTTTCAGATTATCAATAACATTTTTCTTTCTTTTTCATCATTCTTTCAAGAGCCAACAATTTTAACATTCATAAACTTCACTATCAAAAATTATGCACTGTTCATGTCATGCTTTAAGAATCACAGAAAATACGACCACATTTAAGTAAATCCGACTATTTTTAAAATTAACTCAATTTCTCATGCAATACATCACTTCTTTTTCTTTTATTTTTAGATTCAAGTTCAGTGAGTGGTACATGAAACATCTTTTTTCAGCATTAAGGCAATTAAATGAAAACTAAACTAGTCTTAGGATTCTAACTAATAAATGATCATGCAACAAACAAAGAAAAATAACAGGAAACTGGAACATAATATAGAAAAGAGGGAAGGAATAAAAATGAAAGGAACTCAACCACCTTAATTATCCTAGCGGTCGTTTTATTCTTCAGGTTGTGTTCCTCCGTGAAGATGATTCGCCTCCCTTTGGTGCCATAAGAATAGACAGAAAACCTATAAGCGAAGCGTCAACACCAAACTTAAAGGTTTGCTTGTCCTCAAGCAAAGAGGAACTGAAATTAGAAAAGACAAATATTAAAATGAAAGAAAAAATAAAAGGATAAGAGAATAAGAGAGAAGTAGGATTGGGAGAGAGAGAGAAAGAAAACTGGGCGGCGCAAGCGACGCGTTCGCGTCAATGACGCGATCGCGTACGTCGCAGAACTTCCTTAATAACGCGTCAGCGTCAGGCACGCGTCCGCGTGGATGGCCATGTATGCAACTGACGTGAACGCATTAGTCACGTGTCCGCGTGACCAAATTTGTGCTTTTAGCACACTTCTTGCCCCAAGCTGGCACAACTCTCTGCCCAAACGCTCTTTTACGTCGAATTTGTAGGTCACGCGATCGCGTCGGTGACACGACCGCGTGAATGACGAAAATCACAAACGACGCGAACACGTGGGATCGTTTGTGCGAAACGCTCCATTCTGGCGCCACTCCCGCGCAACTCTCTGTAAATTTTTATTTTTTCTCGCACCCCTAGATGACGCGTTCACGTCAGCGACGCTGGCGCGTCGGGTGCTTTTTTTTTTTTTGAAATATAGCTTGAGGTGTTCGGTTCCTGGAAGAACATAGCTGCATGATCAGAAAATTAGTAAGAACTCAAAAAAATAAAATAAAATAACTAAGAAAACTACTACTACGAAAAATAGCTAAGGATACGAATTTATCGGGTTGCCTCTCGACAAGCGCTTCTTTATCGTCACTAGCTTGACGGTCAGCTCCTCTAAGGAGGAGGATCATAGGGGCTCAGCTCTTCACCCCTTACTTTGAACTTCTTTCCTGTGTCTCCATAACGTAGCTCAATATGCTCCAGAGAGAGGATTTTGATTATTGTATAAACCCATGCTGGATTGCTGGTCAACACCACCTTCATTCCTGGGGAGAAACCTTCAGTGGGAATCTTTTTGTTTCTCCATCCTCTGGGTATTTTTTTCTTTCTGGGGACCTCCTCCTTGGTGGATGATGCAGTTTCAACACCAAACTTAGGTTTGATGTCAGGCGAAATTTTATCGGTTGTCACCACTGGAGGTTTGAGTTGCAAATTCTGTTGTGCATCATCAGGGGGTTCTTGAAGGTTTGGATCAATAAGCTCAGCCTGCATGCACCTCTCTTCTTCACCTGTTGAATGTACATCTTTGAAGACATGAAAGACCAGTTGCTCATTATGCACTCTAAGCAATAATTCACCCATTTCTACATCAATCAGAGCTCTGCCAGTGGCTAGAAATGGTCTTCCTAGAATTATAGAGGCATTCTCATCCTCCCCTGTGTCAAGAATTACAAAGTCTGCTGGGAGGAAGAACTTACCCACTTTAACCAAGATGTTTTCCACTAATCCGTATGCAGGCTTCATAGATTTGTCTGCCATCTGTAATGCTATCTTTGTGGGTTGTGCCTCTTGGATTTGCAGCTTCTTCATCACAGATAAGGGCATTAGATTTATGCTTGCCCCTAGATCACATAGGGCTTTCTCAAAGGTTGTGCTCCCAATGGTGCATGGAATTTGAAAGCTCCCTGGATCTGGCATCTTCCTTGGCAAGTTATTCTGAATGACAGCACTACATTCCTTAGTCAGGACTACTGTCTCATCTCCCTTTAAACGCTTTTTCTTTGACAACAGCTCCTTCATGAACTTGACATAGATAGGCATTTGCTCCAAAACCTCAGCAAAAGGAATATTGATTTGTAACTTTCTGAAGATTTCCAAGAACTTTGAAAACTGCTTGTCCTTGGTCTCCTTTTGAAGTCTCTGAGGATACGGCATCTTAGGCTTGTACTCAGGAGCCTTTGGCAGTGTAGGATAAGTGTCAAGAGAGTCTGGGAATGGGTTGTCTGCACGCTTTAGAGGGGCGTGCTCTACTTCTTCCTTCTTCTCAACTGGAGCTTCCTTTTCAACTAGCTCTTCATTGGCCTTGGTCTCAGAGCCAGCTACTTTACCACTTCTCAATTGAATAGCCTTGCAATCTTCTCCTTGGTTCACCACTGTATCCTCTTGAAATGTACTTGCAGACTTCTCAAGTATTTGCTTGCTCAGTTGGCCCACTAGCACCTCTAAGTTTCTAATGGAGGCCTTGGTTTCCTGCATAAATTATGCTTCCGCACTTGCCACTTCTTCACTTATTACGGTGATAGCCTTGCATTTCTCTCTTGGATTTGGAATTGTGTTACCAGGAAGGCTATTAGTGGTCCTCTGATCAATTTCATTGACCTTTGTGGCTAATTGACCCATTTGAATTTCCAGGTTCTTGATGGATGTTCTGGTTTCCTGTCTAAAACCTATCAATATTGCTTCCAAATCATTGTTATGTTGGAAACCGCCCTGAGAACTATTGTTGACGTTCTGAGGTCTCTGAGGTTGGTCCCTCCACCCAAAGTTTGGGTGATTTCTCCATCCCGGGTTGTATGTCTTAGAATATGGATCATTGTTGGGATTCCTAGGGCCACTCCCCATGTAATTGACCTGTTCATAAGAAGGTTGAGCATAATCATGATTATCATTTTGAACAAAATTACCTGCTATGTCATAGGAGATTTCTTGGGGTGGATTTTGAGTGTTGATAGCTGAGACTTGCATGCCACCCATCTGTTGAGTAAGTAGATTTATCTGCTGAGACATAAGCTTGTTTTGAGCAAGAAGAGCATTAACAGCTTCCACTTCCAACACGCCTCTCTTCTGAGGGGTCTCAGAAATCACAGGATTCCTGTTATATGAGTATAAATATTGGTTGCTTGCAACCAATTCAATCAGCTCAATAGTCTCCTCTGGTGTCTTCTTCTTGTGTAGTGAACCGCCTGCAGAAGTGTCTAGGCTCATCTTGGACATCTCACCCAAGCCTTCATAGAAGATATCTAGTTGGGTCCATTTGGAGAACATGTCTGGAGGGCATTGCCTAGTTAGTAGCTTGTATCTCTCCCAGGCTTCATAAAGGGTTTCACCCTCCTTCTGTCTGAAGGTCTGAACCTCCAACCTAAGCTTAGTCAGCTTCTTTGGTGGGAAAAATTTAGTGAGAAACTCTGTAACAACCTTTTCCCAAGTATTCAGACTCTCCTTTGGTTGTGAATCTAGCCATAGCTTTGCTTTATCCCTCAGAGCAAACGGGAAAAGCATGAGTCTGTACACCTCTGGGTTCACTCCATTTGTCTTCACAGTATCACATATCTGCAGAAAATCAGAGATAAATTGATTTGTGTCTTCGTGAGAAAGACCATGATACTGGCAATTTTGTTGCACCAGGGTGACCAATTGTGGCTTCAACTCAAAGTTGTTTGCAGTTATAGGAGGCACCACAATACTTTTTCCATAAAGATCCGCAGTAGGGGCAGAATAAGAGCCAAGCACTCTCCTCTGTTCATCATCCCCATTCGGATGTACCGAGTTCCCATCTGATGGCATCCCTTTTTATAACTAATCCTAATAAATTTAAAATCTAATATTTAAAATTAAACTTAAAATAATATCTTTTCCTAATTTAAGATTTGAATTTAAATTTGAATTAATTAACAGATCTTCAGTTGATGGGTGGGGACCACTTGTTCTGTCCATTCTGCAGCTTCTAATCTGTATTTTCGGGGCTGAAAATTGAGTTAAAACAGCCCAGAAATCGCCCCCAGCGTTTTTCTACATTTTCTGCACGTGGCGCATGTGACGCGTCCGCGTCGTCCACGCGTTCGCGTCATTTGTGCAGATTCCAGTCCACGCGATCGCGTCAGACACGCGATCGCGTCATTGCGATTTCCTCCATTCCGCGTGGTCGCGTGAGCCATGCGTCCGCGTCGGTATTCGCTGGTCATCTCCTTGGCTTCTTCTCTTTCTCTGCAGAAACTCCATCAAATTCTGCCAAATGCTACCTAAAATAAACAGTATTATACAAAACTTAAAATAGCATCCATAGTGGCTAAAATATAATTAATTCTTAATTAAATTCAACAATTTAGATGCAAATTCACTAGGAAAAGATAGACAAGATGCTCACGCATCACGGTACCTCTTCAGACTCGTCCTCTTTCACCTCGGGATGCAGCTACTGGGAAGTCGTTGGATCCTCTCTAATTATTTCAGATGCATTTGTGTATAGCCCGACCTGTGGGCTTTGAACTCTTTTATTTTGTAGTTTTATGCTCTTGACTTCTGGATACTTTTGGTTGCTTTTCTGTTAGCAACTTTTTTTAAAAAAAAACAAAGGTAGTTTCTCAGGCTCTTGGGGTCGACTTTAGGTGGCCTCTTGAGTCTTGTTATTATAACAACTTTGTTTCTTTTTGTGGTATGCTTGTCTGCACCTTTCTGACACCTTCTGGAATCTTGGGAGTATTGGAGCCTTGTTGTCCAATCTCTTTTGATTTCCTTTTGTGTTTTATTTTCTATTTTAATTGAGGCTAACTTCGTACAACTAGTCTTCTTTGCCTTCTCTTGATATGGTGCCTGTAATTTGATTTTCTTGAGGTCATGGCTTTCTGGGTCTGACTTGGGGCCCTTATAGCGCCTGCCTTCTGTTGTCCGACTTCTTAAACTTGGTCATGTATTGAAGCTATTTCTAGTAGTCCCTTTTGCTTGGACCTTGGCAGGTCTCTTCCTGTGGGTCATAACTTTTGGTAGCCTTGCCGAGTCGACTTTGTTGTGTCGGTTTCTTCTGAGTTATTTCTAGTAATCCATTTTTCTTGGACCTTGGTCAGGTCTCTTTTATGGATTACTTTTTTCATAACTTCTTTGTTTTGGGCCGACTTCATCATGTCGGTCCCTTATAAGTTATTTCTAGTAATCCATTTTTCTTGGACCTTGGTCAGGTCTCTTTTATGGATTACTTTTTATAACTTTTTGGTTTGGGCCGACTTCATCACGTCGGTCCCTTCTAAGTTATTTTTAGTAATCTATTTTCTTGGACCTTGGTTAGGTCTCTTTTATGGATTACTTTTTATAATTTTTTTGGTTTGGGCCGACTTCATCACATCGGTCCCTTCTAAGTTATTTTTAGTAATCCTCTTTTTTAGCGCTGGCCAGGCCTCTTTCCAGGGATTTACTTTTTATAACTTTGGTTATTGTGGTAGACTGGTCCAACTTCTTTACGTCGGCCTGTCTTTAAGTTATTTTTAGCAACCCATTTTTATTAAGACCTCGTCAGGTCCTTTCCATGGATCACTTTCGATAACTTCTTGCATTATTATGTTTTTGTCGCCTTTTCATCTTTGTCGATTTCGTAGAAATTGGGTTTGATCCCCGTTTGGTCAACCTTTGATGAATTTGGTTTTCATCTTCGTTGGTCTTATCGTGATCGAGCAGTGAATTTGATTTTCACTTTCTGCCGATCTGTAGCTTTATAATCGGGCAATGAATTTTTTGCGTTTCAGATTAATGCGTCTTGATAAGAGGATTTGTAGAGAATCTAAAAACTTTATTCAAAATAAGTCCGGCAGTTCATGGATCTTGGCTTGGTGCCTCATTAAAAAACCCTTTTTAGGAAAAAGAGTGCACCTCATCCTAAGATCTTTGTTACCTTCTGTAATACCTTCTTAAGTTGCAGGCGTGCCATGACCTTGGAAGCTCTCGCCCTTCGAGTTTGGTCAACTTGTAGTATCCCTTTCCGAGCATTTCTATGACTCGGTAAGGTCCTTTCCAATTTGCTGCCAGCTTTCCTTCTCCGGGTCGACTTGTTCCGATATCATTTCGGATTAAGACGAGATCGTTCTCGGAAAAACCTCCCTGTACTACTTTTTGGTTATATCTTGAGGCCATCCGACGTTTTAACGTCTCTTTCTTAATCCAAGCTCTTTCTCGAATTTCTAGAAGTAGGTCGAGTTCCTCCTTTTGAAGTAGGGAATTGGCCTCTTCATTATAGTGGATTACTCTGAGTAATCCTTCTTCGACCTCCACTGGGATCATTGCCTCCATTCCGTAAGCTAATCAGAAAGGTGATTCCTTTGTGGTGGAGTGTGGAGTTGTCCGATATGCCCATAGGACTTGTGGGAGCTCTTCAGCCCAAGCTCCTTTTGCATCCTGTAATCTCCATTTTAGCTCGGCTAATATGACTTTATTGGCGGCCTCTGCCTGTCCATTAGCCTGGGGATGTTCTACGGATGTAAATTGGTGCTTTATTTTCAAGTCGACCACTAATTTTCTGAAGCCTGCGTCTGTGAATTGAGTGTCATTATCTGTGGTGATAGAGTATGGGACCCCAAACCTTGTGACAATGTTTCTATATAGGAATTTTCGACTTCTTTGAGCAGTGGCGTTGGCTAGGGGCTCTGCCTCAATCCATTTTGTAAAATAATCTACGCTGACGATGATGAACTTGACCTGTCCTGATCCTTGAGGGAACGGCCCAAGGAGGTCGAGTCCCCATTTTGCAAATGGCCAGGGTGATGTTACACTGATGAGCTCCTCTGGTGGGGCGATATGAAAATTAGCATGCTTCTGACATGGTGAACATGTCTTTACGAATTCCATTGCCTCTTTTTGCAAAGTTGGCCAATAGAATCCGGCCCGGAGTACTTTTTTGGTGAGGGCTTGTGCTCCAAGATGGTTGGCACAGATGCCACTGTGTACTTCTTCTAAAACTTCTTTTGTATTGGAAGTCGGCGCACATTTTAACAGTGGTGTTGAAACCCCTCTCTTGTATAGAGTATTATTTATGATGGTGTAGTATTGTGCTTCCCATTTTAACCTCTTTGCCTCCTTTTTATCTGTAGGGAGTGTTTCTGTTTTGAGGTAATTAATTATGGGAGTCATCCATCCTTGATCCAGACCTGTTATGGCTAGGATTTTTTCTTCTTCTGAGATTGACGGGTTTTGCAGCATCTCTTGGATGAGACTTCTATTGTTGCCCCCTGGTTTGGTGATGGCTAGTTTTGAGAGTGCATCAGCTCGAGCATTCTGTTCTTGGGGTATGTGGCGGACCTCATATTCCCCAAGTTGTCCGAGATGTTCCTTGGTTTTGTCTAAGTACTTTTTCATGGTGGGGTCCTTAGCTTGGTAACTCCCTGCTATTTGTGAGGTGACTACTTGTGAGTCACTGAAGATGATAAGCTTTTGAGCTCCAACTTCTTTAGCCAGCTTCAAACCAGCTAGTAGTGCCTCATACTCACTTGGTTGTTTGAGGCAGGGAACCCGAATTTGAGGGAAAGTTTGATTTGGGTTCTCTGGTCGCTTTCTATTATCACGCCTGCGCCACTTCCAGTTTTGTTTGAGGAACCGTCTACATAGAGATTCCATTCTGTAGGGATTTCTGGGGTGTCCGTGAACACTGCAATGAAGTCGACCAAATACTGTGATTTGATGGCTGTCCGAGCTTCATATTGAAGGTCAAATTCGGACAACTCGACTGCCCATTGCAAAATTCTTCCTGCTAAATCTGTTTTCTGCAGAATGCCTTTTATGGGCTGGTTGGTCTGAACCTTGATGATATGGGCTTGGAAATATGGGCAAAGTCGTCGAGATGTTAGTATGAGAGCATAAGCAAATTTTTCTATCTTTTGATAGTTCAATTCGGACCCTTGTAATGCTTTGCTGATGAAGTATATAGGTTGTTGTCCACTGTCATCTTCTCGGACCAGTGCTGAGGCTATTGTCCGATTTCCCACCGCGAGGTACAATACAAGTGGTTTGCTTTCGGGGTTAAAAATGAGTTTCTTTCCTGGTCAGGTGGGTACATCGGGATTTGATTGTATCCCGAATAGGCGTCCATAAATGAGAGGTATTTGTATCTGGAGGAGGCATCTACCAGGGCGTCGATACTTGGGAGTGGATAAGGATCTTTTGGGCAAGCTTTGTTGAGATCAGTGTAGTCGGTGCACATCCGCCACTTCCCATTTGATTTTTTCACCAGGACGACATTAGCTAGCCATAGTGGGTACTTAACTTCTCTTATAAATCCTGCCTCCAGTAGTGCTTGTACCTGCTCTTCCACAGCTCGGGATCATTCTGGTCCGAGATTTCTACGTCTCTGCTGTACTGGCCAAGATCCTGGGTAGACTGCCAACTTGTGGCACATTAAGTTAGGGTCTATGCCTGGCATGTCTGCGGCCTTCCATGCAAAGAGGTTGACATTGTCTCTTAAGAACTGTATGAGTGATTCTTTTATGTCTCCTTTTAGGATTGTGCCGATATTATTGTTTTGTCTGGAACATCTCCGATCTGGACTTTTTCTATTTCGCCTTCAGGTTGTGGATGAAGTTCTTCCCGCCCTCGAACTCCCCCGAGTTCGATGGTGTGGAATTCTTCTCCTCTTCCTCTAAGGTTTAGACTTTCGTTATAACAGCGGCGCGCCGTTTTCTGGTCTGCTTTTATCGTAGCTATTCCTTCAGCTATTGGAAACTTCATGCACAGATGTGGAGTCGAGACTACTGCGCTGAGCTAATTTAATGTTGTCCGACCTATTAGGGCATTGTAGGCTGAACTCACGTCGACCACGATGTAATCTATGTTGAGTGTCCTTGACCGGTTTTCTTTTCCAAAGGTTGTGTGTAGTGAGATGTATCCAAGTGGTTGGATTGGAGTGTCTCCTAGCCCGAATAGGCTGTTCGGATATGCTTTGAGTTCTTTTTCTTCCAAGCCGAGTCTGTCGAAGGCAATTTTGAATAAGATATCAGCCGAGCTTCCCTAATCTACTAGTGTGCGGTGGAGACTAGCGTTGGCCAATATGATAGTGATGACCATGGGATCGTTATGCCCCGAGATGATGCCAGCTGCGTCCTCTTTAGTGAAAGTGATAGTGGGGATGTCGGGTGTTTCTTCTCCTCCCTCCACGTGATATACCTCTTTAAGATGTCTTTTGCGAGATGATTTAGAGATTTCTCCTCCCATAAATCCTCCGTGTATCATGTGGACATGTCTCTCTGGTGTACGGGATGATCGTTCAGCTCGTCCGACATCTTCGTCCCTTCTTCTTTTTTTTGGTTCGTCTGCTCAGTTGGCTAAATACCGATCTAGTTTTCCTTCTCTTACCAGTTTTTCTATGACATTTTTCAAGTCGAAGCATTCGTTGGTAGAATGTCCATAAATTCTATGGTATTCACAGTATTCAGTCCAATTTTCTCCTCCTTTCTTGCTTTTAAGTGGGCGAGCTGGGGGTATCTTTTCAGTATGACATACTTCTCGATAGACATCTACAAGAGACACCCAAAGAGGGGTGTAATTGTAGTATTTCTTGATCTTTTCTCCATGCTGATCTTCTTTTTTCTTGGACTCTTTGTCCTTATCCCGGGAAGAATAGGAGAATCCTGATTTTGAGGTCTCCTAGTCGAGAGTTTTCCTCCATGTTGATGTATTTCTCTGCTCGTTCTTGCACTTCATTCAGGGATGTGGGATGTTTTTTTGATATTGAGTGACTAAAAGGTCCCTCTTGTAAGCCATTTGATGAGACCCATAATGGCGGCTTCAGTTGGCAGACTTTGTATGTCCAGACATGCTTTGTTGAATCTTTCCATGTAGCTGCGGAGACTTTCTCGATCTCCTTGCTTGATTCCTAATAGACTTGGGGCATGCTTAGTTTTTGTCTTTCTGGATGGAGAACCTGGCTAGAAACTTTTTGGCTAAATCGTGAAAGCTTGAGATGGACCTAGGGGGCAGATTGTCGAACCATTTAATTGCTATTTTTGTTAAGGTAGTCGAGAAGGCTTTGCAGCGAACTGCATCTGAGGCGTCAGTGAGGTACATTCTACTTCTGAAATTACTGAGGTGATGGCTAGGATCTGACATGCCATCGTATAGAGTCATGTTGGGAGGTTTGAAATCTTTCAGGATTTTGGCTTTCATTATCTCTTTGGTGAACAGATCTTGATCCTTGCGAGAGCTACCTTCGTGGCCGGATCGAGTAGTTTTGGCCTTGAGATCTGCTTCGAGTTTTAGGAGCTCGTCCTCTAACTCGCGGCGTCTCCTAGCTTCCCTTCGTAGGTCTCTTTCGACTTCCCGTTGATACTCGACCTCTTTCTCGAGTTGTTTTAGGCGATCCTGAAGTGCCTCTATGGCTCCCGTGTTTGTAAATTCTTGTCTTTGTTAGGTTGAGAAGTGTCGTCTATTGTAACCTCTGCATTCTTATGTGGTGTTCTGTTCTCCAAATCGGAATTAAGGTCGTTGTCAAGATTGTCCACCATAACGATGGGATGACTTCTAAGTTCCCTGGCAACGGTGCCAATGTTCCGAGGGCTACCTGAAACTGTAGGTCGATCTCAGACGAGATCTTCTGTACTGGTCGGCGATGAGGCGTCCGATTTGTGGACGGTGGTTGGAGCCGCCGTATCCAACTTGTTGGACTTGTTGATGATGCTGATCCTTTGTCACCAGAGGATGGGGGGTACCTACAAGAGACTTCGATACTTAAGTTAGCAAGGGTATTAAGCAGGTTTTTAGTAGAATCAGAGTATGAGTTATACCTGGGTGCTCCAGTGTATTTATAATGGTGAGGAGTGACCTTCTTGGAGATAAGATAGTTATCTTATCTTATCTTATCTTATCTTATCTTTGAGTGAGGTCATCTTATCTTCAAGGAAACCGCCCTTATCTTTGTAGGCTTGGACTGCCTTTGGATTTGGGTCGTGTTCCTCTGTTTGGGCCCTGTTTGGGCTTTTCTTGGTAATTTGGCTGAGCTCTTTGAGAAGAGATCGGATGGTCCTGACCTGAAGAGGTCGGTCAACTTGTCGTTAAACATCCCGAGTTGGACAGCTCGACCCAGGGTATGAACAATTCTCAACAGGGTACTATACGGAAAATCTAAGGGGTCCACAGCCTAAGCCTAATCATTACAAAGCTTAAACAGTAGTTCATACGCAAACAAGCACAAGTACAAGTATATAATAGAGTAGCAATTACATAACAAGTAAGCATTCACAAACAGAGAAAATGCAACAATCAAGTATGATGCATGTTTGATCCTATGGAGATCATTAGCTCATGTGTTGGTTGGCTACCCGCAATCCGACGTTACCTGGGCCAAGTCCGGCTATGGCAACTTCACTGGGTCGGTCGTGCACGGTGTTAGAAATACAATCGTGGCGCTAATAAAAGAATAGCACAAAATACAAGGTGCTCCCAGCGATTAACACTCCATATGGTAGGCGTCCCCACGTTCATATAGTTTCTGTCCAGGCAGGATGGAAGTCCGCTCTACCAAGTATCTCTAGCACCTTACGATCTATAGTTTCCTTTTCTGCAGCACTTCCCAATAAAATTTTATCTCTAAGGGACCTTTCTACCCTTTTTTTATAAAAATTTGTACCTGGTTTCTTTTCGTAAACTGTCTCATCATTGTCATATTTTACCATTTTGTCCTTGGTATTTTTATATATTTTCAATTTTGTCCTTTGTTAACTGACATTGTTTTTCTAGTTTTCTTTAAACTTTTAGTGACGCTTTTACCATTAATGTTATTACTTTATCATTCTACCCTCATATTTTTACTAAAAGACATTATTATCTTTCATTAAGTTAATTAATTATTTTTAATTATTCATTTTATGCCTAAAAGCACCGATTTGCCCCTAATTACTCTAATTTTACTGTTTAACCTTATTTAGCATCAAAATTTTACCGAATTGATACTAATATTTTTCTATAACCAAATTATTCCTAATATTTTATGAATATCAAATTTACCCCTAGTGACCTAAAAGACCATTTCACCTTTTTTTTTAATTTATTTACTTGTTTTAGTTACCGTTTTACTTTTAACTTTTACTATATCTTTTATTTAGGCCCAAAAATTTATTTTAATTACAATTTTGATCCAACTAATTTACATAATTACTAATTTACCTTTAATGACACTATGTTCAGAATTTTACTTTTTTTTTTAAATTCTATGTTTAACCCCTTTTTTTACCCGAAAATGACCATAACACCCTTTTTATTTTTACATACTTGTTTCATAGGATTAAAATCAGTTTTCTATCTTCTTTCTAACCCTATAACACGTCACTTTCCAGGTCTTTTAGGGACTAAATTTTTAGGAGTGCAGTTTTTTTCATTTTTACCTATTTTTAATGACATCTAAGGCTTGAAACTTAAACCCCAAGTATTCCAAATAATTTCAGTATTTTCATACAATTTCTGGAGACAAATAAGTTTCATATAATACTCAAATAATAAGTCAAAAATAGAGAAGTACCACCGAATTTTCATATTATAAAATTAAGCATAAAATCACCACAAAGTGACTTATATGAACACCAAATCAAGCACAAACATATTCTAACTATTCCTAACCTTTACCTCTCATTTAATTTAGTCACTAGACCTCCAAACACCAAAAAATAATCTAACAAATGCTGGAGTACATTTGAATATGGTGCAATTTTTTTCTTGGCTGAAAGTATCACAAAGAGTGTTGAAATTTGACCACTTTGAGCTTGAATTTGTGTAGCTCCTTAGGCGTGCTCTATATGGGCTTCAAGATGGGTTTTCTAGATACATAAGAGATCAAAAGTTCATCATGATCACAGCTGAAAAAATAGAAAAGAATAGAGAAGGAACAAGAGCTCATCTTGCTGAATTTTTGGTAAAACGCGAGAATTAGTGAAACGGGCAAGAAATTGCATTTGTATGGCTTAGACTTTTGAAGAACACATGAACACCAATAGAAAAACTACTAAAAATAAGGCTAAAATGCAGAGAAAATGTACATCATTTTCCTCTCTCTCTCTCTCTCTCTCTCTCTCTCTCTCTCTCTCTCTCAAGAGTTCGGTCAAAAAGGGTGATAAAAATACATAAGTGTGTCTAAAATTTGTGACCAATGTACCTTTAAATAAAAATTTAGAGTCTTACTGAATTTAAGATGGTAAAAGGCTGAAGAAAAATAAGAAGAAAAGGGGCTGAGATTGAGAGAGAAGGAGCGTGAGTTTGAGAGAGAATAATCAGCGTCATAATGATGTGTTTATCTAAAGTTAACTGTGATTAGTTACTCGTAGTTAAAAATACAGCAGAAATGGGTAAAAGTGATACTCTGTTGACCCTACGTCGTAAGGGTGACCGGGCACGTATAAATTTCCAGGTATGGATAGCCCCCAGTGAGTGATTTGAATGATGAGTGAATGTGAAATCTATGCATAGACTCATGGGATGCGCGATCGGAGACAGTCTAAGGTTTTCAGACTTGTTGAGTTGGTTGGATAACCAATAGATGAGCCTCATCAGCCATATGATAGGCATACATCATGTGCATTTGTTTGTTTTGATTACTATGCATTACCTGGGATTACCTAACTGAATATATACATCATGCTACCTATTATACTTGCTACTTGTACTATCTGCTTGTTACTTGTGCGTGAACTTGTTTGGTTGCTTGTTTCTACTGAATTATGGATGACGGAGGGACGGAGGAAGGGTGAAATGGTTTGATGTTTATGTTAGGTTTAAAATTGAGTAAGTTTAGGAATGTCTAGATTACTTACCCCTATTTATGGCTTTTTCTTAGAAAATTAAATTTTGCAATTATATGACGGAGTTCTAGGATTGCTTCTGGCATTCCCAAGACCTTATTTATTATACGCGTGGCACCTTTACCATGCTGAGAATCTCCGGTTCTCATCCCATACTGTGTTGTTGTTTTCATATGCAGGTCGAGAGGCTCCTCGCTAGGCGTCTGAATCTTTGTAGCGGAGTAGTCCCTGGGTTATTTTGGGTTTTCTGTTTGTATATATATGTACCTATGTACTTAGCTTGCTCTCCAAAAAACTTGTGTATTTTGTTCCTCATAGAGGCTGAGGGAGAGCTAGGGTCTTATTTTGTATTATGGCCATTTGGGATACCTATATATATGTAAATATTCTCCGGTCAGCCTTGGCTTCGCAGGCTGAGTCAGGAGCTAGTTTCACTGTATTATTGGCACTTTTGTGAGTCTTTCACTTATTCCTATCCATAACTTTTAGGTTTCTTAGCAAGCAAGTATTGCGCTTTTGTTTTGCGAAATTGTTTTACCCATTTTTCAAGGCTCCTAGTATATTATCTCTTTCCACTATTATATGTAAATATTTTCTGATTAGAGGTCTGTAACACCACACTACCTCTGTTCTACGACTTAAGCGTAAAACTCTGTGTAGTAGGTGTTACATTATGGTATCATAGCAGTTCGTTCCTATAGAGCCAGAGGACGGACTGATTATGCTTTTGTGCATTTTCTGTGTATGTGTCTATGTGCTATTAGGATATCTAACTGATATAAGTAGCATATATGTTTGTGAGCATGCATTTGGGACTCTTAAGCACTAAACTTGAGATATTGAGACTGATCACCTTAATATCAATTATTTGGTGTGAACAGGGACCAAATGTTGTCTCGCAAATCTGAGCGAGGTATTCAGAGGGAAAATCTTAGGACCGAACCGATGTAAGAACCTCGAGATAGAAGCTTGGGTGCTGGTACAAGCAACATAGGTCAATACTATAGGTCTATGACCCTTACTGAGTTTCTCAAGTGTGGTCCACCTCAGTTTAATGGAAATGGCAATGCGTTAGAGGCTAATCAGTGGTTTTTAGATGTGGAGAGATATTTATACACTCAACATGTTCCGGAAGTACAGTCCATGGAAATAGTGACCTACATGTTGTCGGGAGATGCTCAGAAGTGGTGGCAAGAGTTATGTCATACCTTGCAGGTGGAGCTAACAGATGTCCCTTGGAGTAGATTCAAGACAGAATTTTACGGAAAATATTTCTCACATGCACTTCGCATTGCAAAGGAGTTGGAGCTAATGCAGCTGAAGCAAAAGAATATGTCTGTTGCTGACTATACCCATGAATTCGACAACCTGTGTCGTCTCTCAAAAGTTTGTCAAGAAAATCCAGCCGACTATGAGGCGTGGAAGTGTGCTCAGTATGAGAAAGGACTTAGGAGAGACATCTTCAACTACGTGTATCTGCAAAGGTTAACGAATTTCACTGAATTGGTTAAGAAAAGTCAATTCGCAGAAAGTTACTCCATGAAGTGGGCGATGTTACAGGAAGGCTATGGAGAGACTACTCCAGATGAGCCGCATAGAGCCGGGCTAGGTGTATGCTACAAGTGCGGGAAGTCGGGGCATACAGTTGGAGACTGTCCACACAAGAAATGTCAGGATGCAGCCGAATCTGATTCTCAGACCCGAGGTAACCATGAACTAGCAGTTAAATTTTTAGCTACCTTGCATATCATTAATGTGTAATATCCATTTGCGAAGCATGACAAGTTTTAATGATCGTGGAGTCCGAGCCGATGATTAGTCGAAGACTATTAGTTGTTAAGATGGAACAATGCTTAGCTAACTTAGATGAGTGACTAGGTTCTTAAAGGATGTTGACCCTACGTCGTAAGGGTGATCGGGCACGTATAAATTTTCGAGTATGGATAGCTCCCAGTGAGTGATTTGAATGATGAATGAATGTGAAATCTATGCATAGACTCATGGGGATGCGCGACGGGGGACAGTCTAAGGTTTTCGGACTTGTCGGGTTGGATGAATAACCGACAGATGAGCTTCATCAGCCATAGGACAGGCATACATCATGTGCATTTGTTTGTTTTGATTTCTATACCTGGGATTGCTTAACTGAATATATACATCCTACTACCTGTTATACTTGCTACTTACACTATCTGCTTCTTACTTATGCGTGAACTTGTTTGGTTGCTTGTCTCTGCTTAATTATGGTCGGAGGAAGGGTGAAATAGTTTGGTGTTTATGTTAGGTTTAAAATTGAGTAAGTTTAGGAATGTCTAGATTACTTACCCCTATTTATGGCTTTTGCTTAGAAAATTAAGTTTTACAATTGTATGACGGAGTTCTAGGATTGCCTCTGGCATTCCTAGGACCTTATTTATTATACGCGTGACACCTTTACCATGTTGAGAACCTCCGGTTCTCATCCCATACTGTGTTGTTATTTTCAGATGCAGGTCGAGAGGCTCCTCGCTAGGCGTCTGGATCTTTGCAGTGGAGTAGTCACTGGATTATTTTAGGTTTACTGTTTGTATATATATGTACCTATGTACTTAGCTTGTTCTCCAAGAAACTTGTGTATTTTGTTCCTCATAGAGGCTGAGGGAGAGCTAGGGTCTTATTTTGTATATATAGGTATGTAAATATTCTTCGGCCAGCCTTGGCGTCGCAGGCTGAGTCAGGAGCTAGTTTCACTGTATTATTGGCACTCTTGTGACTCTTTCACTTATTCCTATCCATAACTTTTAGGTTTCTTAGCACGTAAGTAATTCTATTTTCCTGAGCATTGCGCTTTTCTTTTGCGAATTTGTTTTACCCGTTTTTCAATGCTCCTAGTATATTATCTCCTTCCACTATTATATGTAAATATTTTCTGATTAGAGGTCTGTAACACCACACTACCTCTGTTCTACGACTTAAGCGTTAAACTCTGTGTAGTAGGGTGTTACCAAATACTACTTAGAAATTCGGTTTGTGATAACTTTTACCGTATGGTGAATAATTAATGGATAAGATTTATTCTTAAAGAAATAAATTATGAATGGATAGCTAATATAAATCTTTGGACACAATTGCCTAGATAAAAATTATTTTTACCACTAGTTCCGAGGTTTTTTATTACTAGAGTTCTTCTCGACGCGTACAAAACCGTCATTAAAAGTATTTTTCCGGCTCAAAAAGTCTTTAATTAGAAAAATAAACCAATGGTAAAGTAATATTTACTATCTACTAGTCAAATTTGACTTAGAGGGATTAATTACCCTCATAAAGTCAAATTTGAGCTCATTAATTTGTTTTTTTCTATTTAATTTTTGTTTTTTTTAACCCTTGGGCCTGCCTCAATATTTCTTGTTGGACCATGGTTTTCGGAATTTGCAAGATAAATTTTAAAATAACTAGAAAAGTTTATTTACCGAAAATTGAGTTCTTACAACTAGAGCGTATCCTAATCCCCTACCTTCTGTGTTCTAGAGCCTCCTAGAATAAAAGATTTTATTGCCCGTATATCTAATCCAATGACTACGACATCAAAAGATTGATAGGGCTTTCACGAGTGGGTTGAGTAGGGACTCGAGAATGGAAATTTTAAGAATATGGGGCCATGAGTAAAAGAGGAGCGAACCAAAAAGAAACACCAAGTAGAAATAGGCTGACCAAGATGAGTCGTTCTCCAAAGAGGAAAGATCCCATAATCCAAATAGGCTAGAAGGAGATTGTTATATTCTGGAGATGGTTCCCAAAAAAAGAAAACCAAATCTCAAAGAATGCTAGAAATAATGCCTAAAGCATTACAAAGCATTCTCCTTATACCATCACATTTTCAGCAGTTGAATGTGATGAGTTTAGGATTTAAAATTAAAATTTTGGATCTAGAATTTAAGATTTAGAATTTAGAGTGATCAAACATGACGAAAGATGGCCAGTAGTGGTTGACTAGCAATGGTGGTGTTAAGAGGAAGGAAAAAAAGTAAAAATGAATAAAATGATAACTTGAAAAAAAGTGTTTTGTTATTTCATTTTTTGTTCTTTTATCTGAGGTTTTTTCTAGTCTAATCATTATTGGCGGAAAACATAGTTGTAAAAACAGACCGACCTGACCGATTGGACCGAAAAATTGATGAACCGATCACGGGTTCAGTTCGGGCAAGACATAGGACAAGATAAGGAAAAGAACCGGTAAAAACTGGTTTGACCCCTCCTAGCCTCCCAAATCCACTCTCATTCTCTCACTCTGAAAGTATGAAATGGGCCAAAGGGGAGAACACGGCGCCTCAACCTTCTCCTTCTCACTATGTGGTCGCTATTTCATTGCTAGTTTGTCCTGCGCCTTCACTGCTATTGCGTCATCTGTGCCTCTGTCGATGTTTGTTGTCTCCGTTCAGGCTACGTCGTCCCTGCGTCTTTACTGCATCCGCTAGCTCCTGCGCCTGCACTGTGCCATCTTTCCTTCCGTGTTTCACTCCTTTCCTTCTTTGTGATTTGAATGAATCCGTCAAAAAAAGCCAAACACAACACCTTGAAATTTGCAGCTTCAATCTCTCTCTCACTCTCGGCTTAGATCCCATGCCGATCTTCCTCAACTTCTGTCCCTGAGGTGGGTTTTTTTTTTAATTATTCTCTATTGATTTTATGAGTGTGTTTCTCCTGCAAAATGTACAACCATATATAATTTTGTGAGTATATCACAAAAGAAAACGTAGTTTTAGTTGAATAAAACAAAGATAAAATTGATTCTGATTATTGTTTTTCATGATTATGGCTATTTTTTTCCATGATTGTTACTGTTTAGGGTTGCTGTTTACAGTTGATTTGTTTTATATAGTTACTGTTTTGTGGTCTTATGGGAATGTTGATTATTGATTGATGCTGTTTTTTTAGAGATATGCATAATGTTGATTTATACCTTGCTTGATTGAAATATGCAATGGTTGGATAAGTTGTGAATTGATTTTTTTTTTATGATTGAAATATGCTGATTGATTTTGTGCATGGACTTCAATGTTACCTTGGTTATGTATAATTCGCTGGTGTTGATTGTGCAGATGCATATTTGGGATTTTTTTATTTTATTCCTCTTAAGAGAGTGAAATAAGAAGAATTAAGAGAAAATGAAATAAGAAGAAATAAAGAAGAAGCAGTAGAATATGGAGAAGAGGAAGAGGAAGAGTTTTGAATTATACAGAACTAATCAGAATAAAAATATACCAAAATTTCTTAACAAATATACATAAATTTCTTAGTTTTTACATCAAAATTTTGCTATAAAAACACAAAATTGTCTTTTCTTTTTAATGTTGCATTTTTTTTTCTTCTTTTTTTCTTGTTTCTTTCTTTCTTTTAGTTGAATAAATGTAAGTTTATAATCTTTCTAGTAATTTTGCAGCATTATGTATTTTTTTTCTTTGTTTAATTTTTTATTTTTATTCTTGTTAAGAGAGTAAAACAAGAAGAAACTTGAGAAGATAAAATAAAAAGAAAAAGATGAATAAGAAAAAAAGAAGATGATGATGAAAAAGAAGAAGAAGAAGCAGCAGAAGATGAGGAAAAGGAAGAGAAAGAGCTTTAAATTATCCAAAACTTATCAGAATAAAAATATACCAAAATTTATTAACAAATATACATAAATTTCTTAGTTTTTACACCGAAATTTTGCTACAAAAGCACAAAAATATCTTCTTTAATACTGTATTTTTTTCTTTCTTTTAGTTGAATGAATGTAGGTTTATCTTCTTTCTAGTAATTTTGAAACATTATATGTTTCTTCTTCTTTTTTGTTTGATTTTTTTATTCTTGTTAAGAGTATAAAACAAAAAAAATTGAGAAGGTAAAACAAGAAGAAAAAGATGAATATGAAAAAAAAGAAGATGATGATAAAAATGAAGTAGAAAAAGCAGTAGCAGAAGATGATGAGGAAAATAAAAAGTTTTGAGTTATGCCTAACTTATCAAAATAAAAATATACCAAAATTTATTAACAAATAACATAAATTTCTTGGTTTTTACACTGAAACTTTATTACAAAAGCATAAAAATGTCTTCTTTAATGCTGCATTTTTTCTTTCTTTCTTTTAGTTGAATGGATGTAGGTTCATTGTTTCTATTTTTGTTAAGAGAGAAAAACAAGAAGAAACTTGAGAAGGTAAAACAAGAAATAAAAGATGAATCAGAAAAAAAGAAGATGATGATGATGAAAGAGAAGAAGAAGAAGCCGTTGCAAGACCTACCTAGAGTAATTTATCACAGCCTAACACAAGTAGTTATGGAATGATTAACACTTTAGTACTGCGACATCTCATTAGCAAGTTAATGTGCAGGAATAATCGGATAAATTGTATGCTTTTTAGTCGGGTTGTAGATATAATATTCTCACTCATCTTGAAGAAGGAAAGGTTGGACCCTTCATCGGTGTCCTGAATTTTGGATTATGCAGAATTTATCAGAATAAAAATACACCAAAATTTTTTAACAAATACACATAAATTTCTTTGTTTTTACACCAAAATTGCTTAATGATTGTGACACACAAACTCAGTTTGAAAATAAACATACAAAAAAGACTGAATCATGAATAAAAACATATCCAAATTAATTTTGGATCAGACAACGTCATTAATATGACAAAAATTCAACGATAATGATAATAATAAAGACAATAACGATAAAGAAGAAGAAGAAGAAGAAGATGATGATGATGATGATGATGATGATGATGATGATGATGATGATGATGGAGAATGAGGAGAAGAAAAATGAATAAAAAAAAGAGAAAAGGAGGAGAAGAAGGTAATGATGGTGGTAGTGACAATAATAACGAAAGAAAAAAAGAGAAAGAAGAAGGAGAAGAAAAAATAGCAACTGAGATAATAATAAGAAGAAGAATAATAAGAAAAAGAGAAGGAAAAGGAAACGGAGAAGGAGAAACGAATGGAAGAAGAAAAAGGAGAAGGAGAAGAAGGAAAGATGAAGGTGCGTGATTTAAAAAGTAATTATAACAATCTGGTTAGATTTAGTTAAATATTTTATTTAGATGTAGACTTTTATTTAATAAAATTTGCATAAAAAATAAGGTTGATACATGCTTTAAATGTTCGAGATATGAAGAGTTCAAATATTATTTAGAATATATTAGTTTACATTTTTAGAATATTTTAATTTAATTTGATGTATTTTGATTTTATTTATTTAATTACTAGATTGGGCCTTATGTTTATGGACTTCGAGTTTTCTATATTTTAACCTAATAAGAGGTTATAAATACCTCATAAACTAAGGTAGTCGTAGTATAGAATGATTTAGAGGTTTCAAAACCCTTTTTTGGTTTCGTGATGAAACCATGATGTGGACAATTGATGTTGAGAAGTCCCTCTCTTGTTGTATCGGAGAATTGGGTAGAAGGTTGAGGAGTCCCTTCGATTCAATTTCCAAACTATGGCGTTGACAAGTTAGGTTGATGAGTCCCTTTCTTGTTGTGTCAAGAAATTGGGTAGAAAGTAGAGTGATTCTTTTTGTACTCAATTTCAATCTATCTTTTTTATTTTTATTTCAATTTCAATGTATCTTTTTTATTCAGTTTGAATCCTTATCTTCTTGTTTATCTTTTATTTCTTTATCATTTGGTATCAAAGCTCAGGTATTAGATTAATTCTTATTAATCTATATATGTTCTTCTTTTATCATAAAAAAAAGTGTCCAGTGTCTGTCGTGTCTTTCTTTAAATTCTTGTGTTCTTATTTTTCGTTTACGTTTCATTATTGTTTAAAAAAATATAAAAAAAACATCAGTGTAGAAAAAAAGAGAAAAAAATACAAAAAAGAAGAAAAAAAGAAAAAAGAAAAAAAAGTATCTTTCTGTAATTATTGTTCTTTTCATATACTATTTTTTTCACCTACAAGATTCGAGGACAAATCTTTTTTGAAGAGGAGGAGAATGATGCGTACTTTAAATGTTCGAGATATGAAGAGTTCAAGTATTATTTAGAAGATATTAGTTTACATTTTTAGAATATTTTAATTTAATTTGATGTATTTTGATTTTGTTTATTTAATTACTAGATTGGACCTTATGTTTATGGGCTTAGGGTTTTCTATATTTTAACCTAATAAGAGGTTATAAATACCTCATAAACTAGGGTAGTCGTAGTATAGAATGATTTAGAGGTTTCAAAACTTTTTTTTGGTTTCGTAATGAACTCATGATGTGGACAATTGAAGTTGAGGAGTCCCTCTCTTATTGCATCGAGAGAAATTGGGTAAAAGGTTGAGGAGTCCCTTCGATTCAATTTCCAAACTATGACATTTATAAGTTAGGTTGAGGAGTCCCTTTTCTTGTTGCATCAAGAAATTGGGTAGAAAGTAGAATGATTCTTTTTGTACTCAATTTCAATCTATTCTTTTTATTTTTATTTCAATTTCAATATATCTTTTTTAATCAGTTTGAATCCTTATCTTTTTGTTTATCTTTTATTTTTTTATACTATATATATATATATATATATATATATATTATGCTATGGTGATTATAGTAGCTATGGTATTTTAAAAAGAGTATCACTCATCAAAAGAGTATCATTCATATAAAGATGATAAAAATATTTTTTTAAGTTATTTATTTGGCCACAGTAAAAAAAAATATACTCTAAAAAATGTAGATTAATAATAAAGGTATAAATTATAAATAAAATTAAATATCTAAGAGAATAAATAATTATATTAATAATTTTAATTAATATTAATTCAAATCATAGTGAATTTTTAAAATTTATAAAAAATAATATTTTTTAAAATATCAATTTCATGAAAAGTTTTATTCAAAGAATTTAAAAATAAATAAAAATTATTAAAATAAAAATAGAATAATTAATAATAAAAATCTATACATTAAAATATAGATCTTAAAAAAATCAGAAAAAACAAATATTAAAAGAATTAAAAAAATTGTAAAAAAAAACTCAACTCATAAAAAATTATTAAATTTATAAAATGAGAAAAATATTAAAATAATAACAAAATAAAATAAAAAATAGTATTATAAAATTTATAAAAAATAATAAAAATAAAACAATCTTCTAGAAAATTTTTTGTTAAAAACTTAAATTTTAGACAAATAAAAAAATTGGTATTGAAGTCAAAGTAACGATTTTAAGAATATAACAATAATTTTTAATAAAAAATAACACTTTTAATTTATATTGCGTGTCAAAATCTAATACATGATAATCTATTCAATTGACGTTATCAAACGTCTTTATTTAAAGACATTTAAATGTCTTTGTTCGAGTCTCCGCCTTTCAAAAAATGTTACTAAAATGAATTTTATTGTTAAACAATATTTTTTTGAAAAGAGTTGCTTAAAAGAAGTGTTACCAAACTATTTTAAAAAATCGAGACTTAATTTTAACAATATTTATATAGTCACCGTAATCACCATAGTATAGTCATACCAAAAAAATTTTTTTGTGACTAAACAGAAAAGAAAGAGAAAATAGAGACAAAACTAAATTAATTTGCTAGATTCATATCTAAATCTATTAGATGTTGAAACTTACTCCATAGTTGACTCCAATTCGAATAAATGTCCGTGCCAGACACTACTAGAAAACTTTTTCTTTTCGCTGATCGTAACTCCTTAGCAAGTGATAGCTGTTTCTGTCACAGTGGTATTGAAATTTTTATCAAAACTGTATGTTTCTAGGGGACACATTCCATTGTAAAATATTTTGGTGGGCAAGTTTCATCTAGCTCATCATTTAATCAACCACTAGGCAATGCATTTGATGAAGTTGTACCATCATCTCCGTCAGGTTTTTCATCATCCAGTTGTATTAATTATGAATTATTTGTTCTCCTATATTGATTCTACTCTAATTTGATGGGTGTTATATGCTTAGCAGGTAGTGAAAATTGTTCAGGATTAATTTCCTATGAATTACAGCAAAATTATCCTGAAGGAGATACGAATATTAAGAATTTAGAGGCTTGTTTGTATGAACAGGTTTGTCAAAACAAGCATACATCATAATCTTGTTTAGTTCTCATTTTAGTCAGTTTCCTTAATGGAGTAACCTAGTAATGCTATGTTTATGTATTAAGTTGGCACCATCCTGTCCAAAAAAAAAAAGATAGTATTGTGTAACACCACCTATAATGGATTTCATAGACAAACATGGTAGAAAGGATTTCCCTCGAATGAGTTCATGACCTAATTTAGCACATGTTTTTCCACTCGAATAATATAATATACATAACTGACTAAGTTAATCGGTAATCTCTAACTCACTATTTTGTACTGTTATTCTGAAATTTATAGCTTTTGAACATAGGACATTAGGAATTGACTCAAGGTTTAAATCTTGCTTTTTGAGCAGCAAGAGGGTTGGTTTCTAGGGATCAATTATTGTCTAGTATAAACAAATCTGATCATGCTCTATATAAACATATTAAGTTAGCGAAAAGCTTTAACTTGCTCTGTTGGCATTTGATGAATTGATCGCAAATTTGATTATGGGTTTAAAGGCTATTGAAGTGAGCATGGAAGTTAATTCTTGGGCTGAAAAGGAGACAAATGGCCTCATTAAGGAGGTCCTTCCAGCCGAGTCAGTTGACGGCTCAACCAGGCTCATCTTTGCAAATGCAATATACTTCAAAGGTGCATGGAATGAGAAGTTTGATGCACAAATGTCAAAGGACCACGACTTTCACCTTCTGGATGGAAGCTCGGTTAAAGCCCTCTTCATGGTCAGCTATAAGAGACAGTTAATTAGTGCTTTTGATGGTTTCAAAGTGCTTGGCCTTCCTTACAAGTAGGGAGAAGATAAGCGCCATTTCTCCATGTACATGGTCCTTCCTGATGCAATGGATGGGGTGTCAGCTTTGCTTGAGAAGGTGAGTTTTGAAAGCGGTTTCTTGGAACGCAAGCTTCCTCATCAAAAAGTGTTAGTAGGTGACTTCAGGATCCCAAAAGTCCATATTTCTTTTGAGTTAGAAGCTTCGAATGTATTGAAGGAGCTAGGAGTGGTGTTGCCTTTCAAAGGTGGAGATTTGACAGAAATGGTGAATTCTTTTGTGAGTCAAAATCTGTATGTTTTCAGCATATATCACAAGTCATTTGTTGAAGTAAATGAGGACGGAACTGAAGCTGCTGCAGCTAGTGTCGTGACCATGAAATTGACTGGTAGTGTCCGATTTCCAACCAGGATAGACTTTGTAGCTGATCACCCATTCTTGTTCCTCATCAGAGAAGATCTGACTGGAACTGTCCTCTTTATTGGGTAGGTGCTCAATCCTCTTACGAACTGATGTTAGTAGTCTCACGTGAGACAAAGATATTACTACATACTAGTGATTAGAGGGTGTTTCGCCCTTGTTCTGCTCTCATGTTTCTATTATGATCCAAGATTTGTGACTCTTTGACATGTATTAGTAATTAGATATACAAACGGGTGGTATAATTGTTTCAGATTTCATTTTTATGTTTGACCTCTAATACTTGAGTGCCGTTAAAGTGTGTTTAAAAGAAACTTGTTTATATTTTCTATCAGAGGCCTTTTCCTTAGTATCTTTATCTTTTGTAACTTAATGATTTCTTGGATCATGGTCTAAATCAGTTACTTTGAATTGCAGATCCTTAAATTCCAACAGCTTCATTGGGAGGATTCCACATTCTATTGGTAATCTATCGAACCTATATTGGTTAGATTTAGCTGACAATGAGCTTCAACGACCTATACCAATTTCTAATGGCAGTGTACCTAGTCTTGATAATTTGCACCATGCCAAACATTTGTGAGTCAACTCTTTTATTTTCTGCAATAAATGGCTTACTACTTTTATGTAGAAAAATCCATCTAATACATGTTACATGCAGTCATCTTGGGAAGAATAATCTCTCAGGCAATATTCCTCCTCAACTTTTTAGCTCGGAAATGGCTCTGATTCATCTGTAAGAATTCTTCTAATTTTTTTTCATATAGTGTCTGCCTTTGGGATCCAATTCTTCAGTGATTAATTTTAGGTGTTGCCAAAATTATTTAGCCACCATAGCCGCTGTAGGCATAGGCACCATAGGCTCTCATATAAATTCAAAATTTTCAGGTATCATGATGTGTAACAACATAATTGTGCCTTCTTTCCTTTTTCCCCCCTTTTTTTGGGGTGTGCGATTTGTAAATTATTGGATTTAAAGTTTTTCTTGGTGACAGTTGCTATTTTTTGGCAGTCTCAATACATCAAAGAGAGAATATGATTATTATCCCACTATTGGAAAGAATTGAATGATGATGTTGACTCCATTTCTGTCACATGCAACAACAATTCTTGGTCGTAAAATTCAGCAGCCTACCATTCCACACTTCCTAACAGATCTTATTATATACCTTGAACTACTTCTTTCTCTCATTGTCTTCTGTGTTTGTTTCTCTAAACAGCAAAACAATGTTACTAAGAAGCTCCTCCGCACCAATACCAACCTCGTTCATACCCCCATTCTAGGGAACCATCCTCCCCTGAAGCAGAAAGGGTTCTTCAATTTTCTAGAACAAGATCGTTTGCCAGTCCAAGACAAAACTTGCCTGACTCATCAAATCATCGAAGCCCAACAAAGCACGACAACAAGAGTCGCTGATAGGGTGATAGATGCTCTAAACAAAAACAGTGAAATGGTATGTATATTGAATAGAGTAATTACGCCAGAAATACAAGTTTAGAGTTCAAAATTAATTAAGAACAATCAGAAGAAAATCAAGCTCATTAGTGACTTGAGCTCTAAGAACAGAAACAAGATAGAGTTCTTTAGTGTAACAGTAATTACGCAAAAATTGAAGAAAATAGGAAAATCAGAATCCGCCGAATCAGGTTGCAACAGTGGGAAGAATCCATAACCTGAGAGATGAAAATGGGAATCAGCACAGGAAATGGAAGATAACTGAATAGGAAATTAGAAGGGAAATTTCTATGTAGCAGCTGAATGAGAGTGACCAAGCAAAGAAAGAGGGTTGAGAGAGAAGAAAGAAGAAAATACCACAATACGCCTAGTGCCTGAAATTCCTCAACAGCCTGCTATTTGACCTCTTTCTCACGCTTCTTCTGAGGCCCTGAATTTGAGGATCTGCTGCCATCTGTCCCGAGTTAGTTGCAACCTCTTTTGCTGACGTTGCAAGCCTCTCATTTCCTTCCTTGCATTTAGCTATACTCGTATCATTACTCTCCCCATCAAGACCAACCTTGTCCTCAAGGTTGAATTCTGGAAATAACTTGATGAATTGGGCAGTATCCTCCCAAGAGTTATCTGTCAAACCATCCTAGCCCCATTGTACCAAGATTTGAGACACAACTTGATCACCCCTTTTAATTGAACGAGTCTGCAGTATTTTGCAAGGTTCTAAAACCGGTCCTGCATCTGTAGTAGTTAACGATAGAGAAAAATATGGTGAGGTTCCTTCACCCCGAAATGGTTTTAAGGCTGAGATATGAAACACATTATGAATACGTGCTTCCAGTGACAACTCCAAATGGTATGCCACATCACTCAACTTCTTTACTATAGGGAATGGTCCAAAATATCTTAATCCAATCTTCTGATGCTTTCTCAAAGCCACTGACTGCTGGCGATAGGGCTGCAGCTTAACCAGCACTAAATCGCCTTCACTAAATTCATAATGTCTTCTACTCTTGTCAGCAACCTGCTTCATATACTGCTGTGATCTTTCTAAATTAAACTTTAATGTGTCTAGCAGTTGATCACGGTCCTCCAATAGCTCTTGTAGGGAGGAATCATCTTGAGCTGAAAACTCATAGCGAGCTAACGTAGGAGGTTCTCAGCCATACAATGCCTTAAATGGAGTCATTTTAATGCTGTTGTGCCAAGAAGTATTATACAAATATTCTGCCCATGGAAGAAGAGTAACCCAACGCTTTGGATTATCAGAACAAAAGCAACGTAGATACATCTCCAATGTCCTATTACATACCTCACTCTGCCCATCCGTTTGTGAATGATAAGCGGAACTCATTGCTAATGTGGTTCCTTGACTTCGAAATAGGTGCTGCCAGAATTTGCTGATGAAAACCCGATCTCGATCAGAAACAATAGAACTTGGAAAACCATGAAGCTTAACCACATTGTTGATAAATATATCTGCCACTGATTTGTTATTGAAATCATGTTTTAAAGGAATAAAATGAGCGTATTTGGTTAATTCTAGCATGTCATATATGTGAAAAAAGAAATTCAGAATCAGGGGGTTCGTAGCAAAAGCAAAGAGATGTGGTATTGCAGTATTTGTCCTATATGTGCAAATAAGAATCAGGCAGATCTTTACTCAGAGTAGAATAGAAACCTAAAGCCCGAAGATTGGCATTCCATTGCTGTCATCTTATATGTATATGGTTACAATTATCTACGTTCCCAATGTGCCTATGATGTAGCACCAGGAGGACTATTAGCTTACTCGGATAGATAGATAGATAGATAGATAAAAATATCGAAAAAGTAAATAGAAAAAATATTAGAAATTTCTCTTTCTCTTACCGTGATCTACAAAAAAGTAGACTTTGGAGTTCTTTTTAACTGAAAGAAAGGAAAATAGAACAAAAACGACACTAAAAGAAAAAATCTTGAAATAAGATTCAAATAGCCCCTAATAACCAACGAATGGCAAGTGCTTTTCCTTGTGTGGATCCTATTTCAATGGGAACTTAATGAGTAGATCCGCCTACACATAAAATTGAAGGTACCAAAAATTCCTAGAGGCATACCATCCGAAAAGCTTCTTTGACCAAAAACAAATACAAGTCAGTCCATAGGAGTCACAATTTAATTGATCTTCGGTTTGTAATCCGAAGTTAAAGCCTTGTTCTTTGGAAGATCTATCTCGTGTCTGGTACTGCATGGTTCCACCCTGCAAGAACTCCGAATCATTCTCTTGAAGCTCATAAAAGATAGGGTAGAGGTATGACAGTTATTATATGAGGTCTACCCACACCACCATTGCGTATTGTTATTTATTGGATATAGAATAAAATAGATCCACTTCTTTTTGTTCCTACTGAATAGAATTGTTCCATTTTTCCTAAAAACATCCAATTTCTACTCCATCCGACTAGTTCCGGGTTCGAGTCTCGGGCAACCCATATAATATATGGAATACATATATATATATATATATATATATATATATATATATATATATATATATATATATATATATATATATATATATATATAATCTATAAGAAAATATGTCGAACTATCAACTACCATCATAATTACTAAATTTCCTGCTGCCAGTGGTAATGCTGTGATAAAATCCATTGCAATATCCTCCCAAACCTGTGAGGGAACTGGTAATGGTTTGAGTAACCCCGCCGGGGCCTTGGTGTCCACCTTAGCTTGCTGACAAACACAACAGTTTAGAACATAACGCCTAATGTCTTGCTGCATGTTGGGCCAATAGAAGATTGAACAAATTCGCTCCACGGTCTTTGCTATGCTAGCATGACCTCCAATAACACTATCATGGTACTCATGCAAAATTTTAGGTATCAAAAAGCTATTTGTAGGTATCACTAATTTGTTCCTCCACAAAATAAGGTCATTATGGACTGAGTAATTTAAATCCCCCAAAGTATGATTACTACACTTTTCTATCAGTACTTGAAGATCAGGATTTTGAGCTAAATCCTTCTTCAACTGCCTCAGCCAATCAACTCGTGGTGTGGACCAAGCCCCAAGGAAACTCTTCGAAAGGGCATCTGCAGCCACATTCTCAGCACCAGATTTGTAGTGAATCTCGAAGTCATATCCCAATAGCTTGTGCATCCATTTGTGTTGTTCTGGAGTGTGTAGGTCCTGTTCAAGCAGCGCCTTAAGGCTCTGATGATCTGTACGCAATACAAATTTCTTTCCTAGTAAATAATGTCGAAATTTCACCAACGCTTCAGTGATGGCATAAAATTCCCAAACATAAGCTGATTGTTTCTGCAGAGTTGGGAGAAGCTTCTTGGAAAAGAATGCTATTGGATGTTTTTGCTGCAATAGAACTGCACCTATTCCCGAACCCAAGGCATCAGTTTCAACCACAAATGGTAGATCAAAATTTGGCAATTGCAGCACAGGTTTTGAGCATATAGCCTTTTGAAGTTGAGCGAAAGCCTTAGAAGCTTCTGTACTCCATACAAAAGCATGCTTCTTTAGCAGATCTGTTAAAGGGGAAGCCAAGGAAGCGTATCCTTTAATGAATCTTCTGTAGTATCCAGTAAGGCCAAGGAACCCTCTAAGATGTTTAACATTGGTGGGCTGTGGCCAATCCATAACAGCCTGCACTTTAGCCATTTCCATATGTACTCCACCTCCCCTTATCGTATGTCCCAAGTAATCCACTTCGAATGAGCCAAAAATACACTTGGATAGTTTGGCAAAGAGAGACTCCTGTTGCAACAGCTTTAAGACCACTTCCAAATGCTCAAGATGCTTAGTAAAGCCATCACTATAGATTAGTATATCATCAAAGAAGACAAGCACGAATTTTCGAAGGTAAGGCTTAAACACCTCGTTCATTAAGCTCTGAAATGTAGTAGGAGCATTGGTGAGGCCGAATGGCATAACCAACCATTCATATAATCCTTGATGAGTCTGAAAAGCAGTCTTGAATCTATCATCAGGGTTGACTAGTATTTGGTGATAGCCAGAATGTAAATCCAATTTGGAAAAGATATTAGCCCCAAATAATTCATCTAAGAGTTCATCTACAGTAGGAATTGGAAATCCATCCTTTACAGTGATGGCATTTAAAGCTCTATAGTCTGTGCAAAATCTCCACGTGCCATCATTTTTCTTAACCAAGATAATTGGTGAAGAGAACGGACTCTTACTAGGCAGTATTATACCCTCCTGCAGCATCTCATTCACCATTGATTCTATCTGAGACTTCAAATGATGAGGGTAACGGTAAGGGCAAGCCTTCACTAGTTCAGCACCCTTAATTAAAGGAATTGCATGATCTTGTGACCTCTGAGGGGGTAAACCCGAAGGCACATTGAATACACCCGCATATTGCTGAAGTAATTTGCCCAAAGCTGGGTTAAGCGAATCGGGTAATTGCAATAGTGGAGTTGCAGGCACCGTCGAATGCTGGACCTCCAAGGTAAACATCTCAGCTAGTGTATCAGTAGAGAGCATTCGCCTAATATGATGGAACTGAGCCTGTGACGAAGGAGCTGATTTGTACCCTTGAATTGTGATAAATTTTCCATCATGCATAAACCTCAAAAAAAAAAAAAGAATCATAGTCAGCAATGTGAGCTTTAAGAGATTCTAACCAATTGGATCCAATGACCAACTCACCCCCTGCAACATGAAGAACAAAGACCTCAGGGATGCTGATAGTATTGCCCAATATAGTGATGTCCAAACTGGAAATCACGCCTTTCACCGGCAGAATTTGAAAATTACTAACCATGACCTTAATACCAGGAGTAGGTTCAATTGGTAAGTTCAGAAACTTGGCAATACGGGGTTGGATAAAGCAATCCGAACTCCCCCCATCCAATAACGTGTGCACCTCATGTCCATTAATAACAGCAGTGAATCTGATCATAGCAGGTCCCCTAGTGCCATGCATGGCATTGTAAGAGAGATGATGGACAGCAACCTCCTGTTCTAGAGCCTCCAAAGTAAGATCAACATTAGTGTCATCTATAGTTTCAGGGTCAGCATCAATAGAATCATCCAATTCAAGGTGAAGTTACAGGTATTGTTTATTGGCGCAGCGATGAGTAGCTGAAAATTTCTCATCACACCAATAACACAAACCCTTATCCCTCTTATTCTGTATCTCGGCAGGGGAAAGCCTCCGAACCGAATTCTTCGATGGTGGTAAAGCTGAGCAAGGCGCAGGAGTAGGAAGAAGAGGTGGAAGAGGACTCTTCGGTAGACTGCGATTTTGCTGGGAACTCGAGTAAGAAGGATTCACCGAGCGAGGTTGGGACGTAAGGTGGTTCTTGGAATCGAAGCAAACTTCTCCTCCTGCATTCTAGCCAAAGTCAAGGCACGCATCAACGAAGGAGGGCACTGAGCCTTCACCTCTCTGCGAATATCAGCTCGTAACCCACCAATAAAACAATCCTTCAAAGCCTCAGGAGATTCAATATGAGATCGATTAGCCAAGGCAACAAAAGCAGCGTAATATTCACCCACAATACCTTGCTGCTGCAATTTGAAAAGGAGTTCTCTAGGCAATTCGAAAAGAGAAGGGCCAAACTCCAATTCAATTTCTCTCTTCAACTATGTCCAAGAACGAAATTGGGCCGATCGTTGAGACATTTGAAACCACGGAATCGTAGGCCCGACCATGTGTATTGCAGCGATCCCAATTTATTCATCATCTGGCACTTTGAAAAACTCAAAGTATTGATCCATGGAGAATATCCACCCCAGAGCATCTGTGCCATCAAACTTGGGCAAATCAAACTTTACTCGGCTATGCTGAGCCAATCGATTCACATTATCCACCCCATGACCAGAGTTCGAACCATGGGAGAAACCCCTCGATGGAGAGCGAGATCAAGATTGTTCCTGCATGATTTGCGTCAACGAGGATTGAATGGCGTCAAACTTCAAGCTCGTAGTCTCTGTGGCTCTCGCGCGTTCAGCGCGAGTCTCATCTAAGACCTCCTCGATGCGCTGACCCAAGCGTTTCAGCTCTACCTCCAAAGTTTTGAGCCTCGTGTTTTCTGCCATGGCACGATGAAAGCACCAAATGATAGGGTGATAAATGCTCTAAACAAAAACAGTGAAATGGTATGTATATTGAATAGAGTAATTACGCCAGAAATACAAGTTTAGAGTTCAAAATTAATTAAGAACAATCAGAAGGAAATCAAGCTCATCAGTGACTTGAGCTCTAAGAACAGAAATAAGATAGAGTTCTTTAGTGTAACAGTAATTGCACAAAAATTGAAGAAAATAGGGAAATCAGAATCCGCCGAATCAGGTTGCAGCAGTGGGAAGAATCCATAACCTGAGAGATGAAAATAGGAATCAGCACAGGAAAGGAAAGATAACTGAATAGGAAATTAGAAGGGAAATTTCCATGTAGCAGCTGAATGAGAGTGACCAAAGAAAGAGGGTTGAGAGAGAAGAAAGAAGAAAATACCACAATACGCCTAGTGCCTGAAATCTCTCAACAGCCTGCTATTTGACCTCTTTCTCACGCTTCTTCTGAGGCCCTGAATTTGAGGATCTGCTGCCATCTGTCCCGAGTTAGTTGCAACCTCTTTTGTTGACGTTGCAAACCTCTCACTTCCTTCCTTGCATTTAGTTATACTCGTATCAGTCGCATACCACGTAGTAACGTGCTCAAGAGTCAGCATGGTACCAAGATCAAAGAAAGTGACCAAGTGATTCACACAATAAAAGGGAAACCTTCAATCAGAGAACTCTTCTCAATCTCAGGTTTAGATAGGTAAGTCATAGTAGAATATGATGAAGATGGTGGTGAAGAGAAGAAGAGAGGTAATAGGGGAGTGATGGTGGCAAGATATGTGGTGGCAGTGGAAGAGTCCCAGATGGAGGTGGCTTGAAATCAGATAAGACTGATGCTTATTACCAAACCATGATTCAAGCTAACCCCAACAATACGCTTCTGCTTGGAAATTATGCCAAGTTCTTAAAAGAGGTAAAGCTTGTTTTTGAAACTTATCAATACATGGAAGATCTAAGAAAACTATTGTGCTCTGTCTATGAATGGTTCACTGATATTCAATTTGCAAATATAGGTTCGTAGAGATTATCCTAAAGCCGAGGAGTATCTTGAAAGAGCCATTTTGGCTAATCCTGGTGATGCAACTGTTTTGTCACTCTGCCGATTTAATTTGGCAAATAGAGAAGGATGCTGATCGTGCTGAGGGCTATTTTGATCAAGCTGTTAAAAGCGCCCCTGATGATTGGTAAGATATATACCACTATTTCAGCACATGGATGATCTGGTCTTAAAGAACATTTGTGACCGTGTGAGGAAAGCTGGGATGATGAAAAAGAAGCAGTAGCAGCAGAAAATTGTTCAAATGAGTTAGGAAATTGAATAGGAGTTGCTTGTAACATAGTTCTTTTAATTTACTAGTATGAGAAAAATTATTTAGAGCCCTTTGGATACCCATTAACTTTTAATTTACTCAATACACTTTGTTGATGTATGGTTGTTATTTATTATTATAGTTGATGTATCAATACACTTTGTTTATGTTTTGAATTATATTGACTTGTTTGTTTATAGTATTTTCCTTTTAGTTTGATAATACGATGAATTTGTTTATTTTTTGAAATATTATAAATATTCGAATATAAATTAGATAAAAAATTGTATTAAATTTATATTTATTTTGTATGAAAACAAGCTTATTTTGTAATTAGAAAAATAAAAAAAATTATTTTACCTTATTGATGGATTTACAGACAGATTTTCTGTCTGTAATCAGAGTGGGAGATGATTTTCCAAAGTTCAAAAATCTGTCGGAAAATCCGTCTGTAATTACAGACGAAAAATCCGTCTGAAAATCTGTCTGTAATTACAGACGGAAAATCCGTCTGAAAATTCGTCTGTAATTACAGACAGAAAATTCGTCAGAAAGTTCGTCGCCTTCGGGAAATCGATGGAGAATTTACAGAGGAAAAATCCGTCGGTAACTAGTAAAAATCCGTCGGTATTTCGTCGGTAACCAAAAATCCGTCTATAATAAAGACTAAATCTGTCTGTATTAAGCCATTTTCTAGTTGTAAGAAGCAACTGCTTTAGCCATACAATCTGCAACACTATTCGCATTCCTCTGAATTAAAAGAATAGAGACTCTCTAATTCCAATTCATAACCTCCTGTATATGCTTTGTCAAATCCCATTCCGGAATATCATTACCAAGCATTCTTTGGTTTACCAAGAAAAGGGCTTCTAAACAGTCTGTTTCACAAATAACCTCACGAAATCTACTATTCCAAACTAGAAGTAAACCTCTCCAAATCGCATACAATTCAGCAAAAAGAACACTGCACATTTCAACTTTCCAGTGCAACCTTTTAACCAGCCAACATCCATCAGAATTGCGAATAATACAACCAAAACTAGCATAGCCAAAAGGAACAAAACAACTAGCATTACAAGTCAATTTAACATAATGAATGGGAGGTTGAACCCAATGCAAACAAATTGAACGAGGAGACAAAGATTGATTCATAGTAAAAATGGTGTAGAACTCCCTTACTGAACTACGAATCAAACTCACTACTTTACTAGAACTCCAAGAGTCATCTGTATTAAATAAGTCATGATTCTTGCTTCTCCAAATCCACCAGATGGTCGAGAAGAAAAGAAAAACATCTCCACTCTTGCACCTCTGTAGAGCCAATCATGTAAATCCGAGTTATCTGAGTACAGGCCTAAAAGGTTCCAGACCTCCTTAGCACTGGGACACTCTCGAAGACAATGAAGTATGGATTTAGAACCACTCTGACACTGATGACAAGTGCTAAATAAAACTAAGCCACGATCCAATCGAAACTCCGCTGTAGGAATAGCATTATGAAGACTGAGCCAAATCAAGAACTTGTACTTCTTAGGAATATGCAATCACCATACCCACGACCAATTATCACGCTCATTCCAGTCAAACTTTCTTTTGGCTAACCAATTGTATCCACTCCTAACTGAGTAGAGTCTAAAAGATGCCACACTCCACGCCCAACCCGAACTCTTCCCAGCATTTAAATCCAGATTATAAGCATTCAAACACTGTCTGACATCTTCTGGAATGTTAGAAAAAACATCATGGAGATTCCATTTGCCATCTTTCCAAACATCTCTAATAGTTAAATCAGAGTTAGATATATGAATAAAAGAGACATCTTGAGCAATTGGGCCCTCAATACTCCACTTGTCAAACCAAAAAGATTAATCAAGTGACCCAACGCACCAAGAGAAGGTATCCTTAAGTGTATCAAAAGCCTTTGAGATATTCTTCCAAACATGAGAAACGTTGTAAGGAACAGGGCCATCTAAAACTCCCTCATTCTTCAGATATTTCGCCCTCAATAGAGCAACCCAAGACTTGTCCTGACAATAAAAAAATTGCCAAACCAGTTTACCAAGTAAAGATATATTAGTATATGCAGGATCTCTAACACACAGGCTACCAAATTTCTTTGGAGTGACCACCATTCCTCCAATTAACAAGAGAAAGACCTCCGCCATCAACTTGACCCTTCCAAAGGAACTGTCTCATCATAGAAGACAATTTATCGCAAACCCAATTTAGAAAATAAGATACCTGCATATGATAGAAAGGAATGGATGCTGCAACAGAATTGATTAAGAAAAGTCTCCCTATTTTATTTAGAAATCATACCAGAATTAAATATGTATGTATGTATATAACCACTAGTTGTTAGTTCACTAGTCTGCTTAAGTAAGTGTCAATGATTCGAATCATAACTTGTGCATAGAATCAACGGCAAACACTTAGATGGAACTAGGGATGGCAATGAGTCTCCATAGGAGCGAAGACCCCCCGTCCTCCATCCCTGCCCATCCCACTACAGGTCCCCGTTTATTTCTTTCTGTGGCCCGCAGATATCTATGGATAATTGGATATTATTAAATTTTAATTTTTTTAAAAATAATTAACACAACTATAATAAAATCTTATATAATTCAACTAAATATATCAAATCAAACATAATTTTAACATAATAATATAGACATAAAATTTTCAACATATAAATTAAAATAAAATGAATTAGAGTTACTTACATAACTTATATATATAAAAACATGTAAGTAACTTTTTTTTCATGAAATTTTTGCAGATTTTCGTGAGGCAAGTATCTCAATCTCCACTCCTGTTCTTATTTATTTGTGAGAGCAGGTCTCCATTCCCATAGAAATTTCGCAGGTCCTGTTAACCTCTTGCCATTTCTAAATAAAACTAAATCCGCGATGAATTAATACTTGTTTCGTTTGGTTGGAGTTCATTTTTCTCTTTTCAATTGTTATATATTAATTTTCTAATAATAAATGAATTATAAAATATTTTTTTATAAAAATCCTGATATAATATTGTAATATCAATTTATCTTTTTTCTATCGCAGATCTGAACTCCATTTAAAGATTTACTATTACTGCATCCACATCCACATGTTGAGATTTAAATCCCTAATAAGTTGCTTATAAGACCACCTTTTCTTATTTATATAATTATATCAAACAAACCAAGTATAACTAGTCTTAAAATGCACATTAAATATAATGCATCACCCTACTAGTTGAGACTTTCTCTCTTGAATACGAGGTCGATCCGTTAGGTGATTGCATCAACAATGTCATTTATGAGGCCAGCCCCACCAAAAGAAATTCTCGGTTGCCGTTGAGAGGAAGAAAATAAATAAAAAAATGAAAAGAAAAGAAAAGAGAAACATAAATAGAAAGGAAGTGAAGAAAAGAAGTAAGAGTTAGTTCTAGTGGTTGTTTGTCATATTGAGGAGAGTGGCTAAGTGGCAATAATGGAAATTAACGGGGAATTTTTAGAAGAAAGCGTGAGAGAGTTGAGGCAATATTTCAGAAGTGGAAGCACAAGAAGCGTTACATGGAGGAAGAACCAGCTCACAGCTCTTCTTGATCTTGTTCACAAGAATGAAGATGCCATATCTGAATCTCTTTACCAAGATCTTGGGAAGCATCCTGTTGAAGCTTTCCGCGATGAGGTTAATTAATAAATTGATGAATTTATTATCAAGTTTTACGGCTTATTTTTGCTATTTAAGTTTAACGTTTTTGAGTTCGATAACTACTTTTAAAAACAAGAGGAAAAAAAATATAAAAGACAGGGTAGTTAGTCAAATGTTTTTTATATTTTTTGAAATTTTATATTAAAAAAAATTCAGTAAAAGATTTTTATCGTAAAACAGTTCAATGAACCAATGTTTCAGGTATATAATTGAAATTAGTAATTAAAATCACTGAAAGTCTAAAACACTTAAAAATGTTTCTAAGTATTTTTATATATTCACTTTACAGCAGATAATGATTCGTTTGTGATTGCAGTAGTAGTTATGGATTCTTTCCGTTCCTTTGTTTTAATTTCTATTGGTCATTGATTATTATTCCTTCTGTAGATTGGTGCGATTGGGAAATCAGCCACCTATTCCTTGAGCTGCGTTGAGAAATGGATGGCCCCTAAAAAGGCAGGTTCTTATTATATTTATTTCTTAATAATGCTATCTGAGTGCTATGCTAGCAAGCTCTATAACTTTATAAGATATATTTTTTGTTTTTAAAATTTATTAAAAAATTTTAAAATATTTTTAAGTTTATTTTATTTTAATTGTTTCTAAAAAATTTTATCTATATCAAATATATTTTACAATTAAATTTTTAAGAAGTTTAAAATCAATTTAGCATTAATATATGACAATTAAGAACTAGTGACAATTTTATATTTGACTTGTGTTAAAGGTTGTGAAATTATAATTGAATTTATTCTAAATTTTTTAAAAAATTAATTATCAGAAGTATATTTTGTGTAAATAAAAAATATTTAAAATAAATTAAAATAAAATAAAATTTAAAAATATTTTTAAATTTTTTAACAAATTTTAAACAAAGGAGAGAGTACACTTTAGCGATGAAAATAAGTTGTAAATTACCGACGACGATCCAGAAGAGAAATATAGTGGTTTATAAAGAAGTATATGATGTATATAAAGGGACGAACTATATATATATTGGCCAATTTTATGGTGCTTACGAATTTTTGTCTAAATTTTGTCTAATTTATTTTTTGTAGTAAGTTTTAATTTTTTTTAAAATTATTTATTCTTATATCTTTTAAATTAAATAATAATTTTTAGCTCTTTTTAGTAAATAAGTACCACTTTTTAGACATCATGGCATTCACCATATATATTTGATGCATTTATGAGGTATTAATATTTGTGTGTGTTGGTTGGAGGTTGCAGAGTGATATACCTTTGCTTTTCTTCCCAGCAAAAGGAGAAGTATTGGCAGAACCACTAGGTGTGGTTCTCATATTTTCTTCTTGGAACTTCCCAATCAGTGAGTGTCAAAATTTCAGATTCTATCTAATATAACTTTCCAACTTTTAATCTAATATTGGCACCATGCATATTTTTTTTCTTCATTCGTTCTCTCTCTGTCTCTCCTGTTAGTTTTATTTTTAGGAATTAGCTAATAAATAGTATTTTTAAGGTCAAAAAATTTATATTTTCTATTCGATTTTTTTAAAGATTTTTTTTAATAATTATCTCTTTTATTTTAGAATTTTATTTAGATTGTGTTTGCTAATTTTGACACTGAAAATATGACAAAAAAATAAAAAAATATATTTTTATATTTTATTTAATAATAAATTGAATATAAGATAGAATAAATAATAAAAAGCTCAACTTATCTTTATTTTTTTTCACACAATTTAGAAAGAAAAATAGAATTATAAAAAATGTAATTACAAAAAATTGATAGTGACAATAAAAAAATAAAAAAATAAAGTGTGTCTTCGTCTATTATCTTTATTTTATTTTGATAAAAAATACACAAAATATATTAATTCGTGTCCCAAAATAATTTATATATCATTTTTCAAATATAATTTTGTATTTCTGTATCTATATCTAAATTAAATGTCATGTGTTTGTAAATAAACGTAGGTTTAGGAAAAAATATATTTTGACAAAAATATGCACGCACTTACAGTAAGACTTATTTAAAAATAAAAGGATTAAATTTTTTTAAAAATTATCTAAATTGATTTTTTTTTTTTTTTTGTATATTTGATATACTATTGTTAGTTTTCACTCACTTTTCGAATTAAAATGATAGATTATCATTAAGTGTTTATCATTTTTAATTTGTGTGTGTGAAGCGTGAACCGAAACAATTGGTAATTTATTGTTTCAAAAAAAAAAAATTAAAACCATAACCCTTCCTTTGTTTGCAAATTCTCTTAGCATGCATTTAGGTTTTATATTTGAGATAGAATACAGAGATAATAAATATAAATTACTTGTTTATTTGACTCTGAACACGAAAAAAAAAATTACTGAGTTACCAAATTTTTATGTTGTAGATATCAAACAAGAACTTTTATTTTTCTTTTATAATCTAAAAATAGAGACGAAAACATTCATTTTGCATCTTTTTATGTGCTTTTATATCTCTATCTCTCTAATTTAAAGATAAAATTTAAACTCAAACATAGATCTAGTAATATTTTGTAAGAGTTAAATAACATACATTTTAATTCATTTAATTAAAATATTCTTTAATAATCATTATTATAATTATATATATTAGTAATAATAATATAAAATTTATATTTATTATTATAATAAATTTAATTTATTTTAATATTTTAACTTGTTGCAAAATATTTAATTTAAGTTTTTATATATTTTATAATTAATGATAAAATATTAAAAATAAATAAAAGTTATTACTTTAGCCATAAATATATTATTATTACTATTACATAATATAAAATATTTTAACTTTTTACAAAAATATTTAATCTAAATTTTTTTATATATTTCATAATTAATGATAAAAAATTAAAAATAAATAAAATACATTATAATAAATATATTTTATATTATTATTTTTACTACTATAATAATGTTAATAATATAAAATATATTACTATTAATGTAATGAGTTTTAATTATGTTTAATATTTTCACTAATCATGAAATATATAAAAATTTAAATTAAATATTTTTATAACAAGTTAAAATACCAAAAATAAATAAAAACTATTACAATAGTAATAAGTATATATTTTATATTATTATATTTATTTTTGAAACAATAAAATAATTATTTCTCCCTTTTTATATTGAGTTTTATTGTTTTTTTTTATATAATCTTTTACTTTTTGTAGTTTTATTTTAGAATTTAACTTTTTTTTTTTACCCAAAGTTTGCGTCGAAAATTCGTGCAATATATATTTTAGATAAATATTTATACATAAAAATAATTATTATTAATTTATATAAAAATAATTATTAAAGAGCATTTTAGTCAAACAAATCAAATTGTATGTTATTTAACTCTTACAAAAAAGAGGAGTATATATTTTAAAAATAGAAGATAGAAAAATATTATTTAGATATTTTGTAAAACAGGAAAGTGTTATTTTCTTATATATTATACATATTAATTATTAAAGGTCAACTAGACTATACTATAAAATCAGTATAAGAAATTAAAAGTTTTCAATGACCTAGAGAAAGTGTTGAATCTAGTGTTGCATTTTTTAGATTTTTAAATTTTGATGCCAAATAAAATTTGAAAAGGAGCTGCAGTTGAGTCTAGTTTATCAATTATGCATGAGACAAAATGATTTTGTCTGATAACAAACAGAATAAAATAGAATAGAGAAGAAAAGTTTGCACTACTATATATTCTGATTCAGTCATTATGTGTAATGTGAGTATGTGACTTATATTAAGTCTTCATCATAATTATGGTAAAATTTTTACTATCTTTAATTTTTTAAATATTACAAACACCAATTTTTTAAGATTCTTTTTAATCCTATCAAAGAATCACAAACTTAGACTCTCTAACTTAGACTCTAAACAATAAATACTCACCCAACTTAACAAGGAAAACCTCTCAAGATCATGACATAAAATAGAAAATACATAAAAAAATATTGACATATTTAATAGTTTTTTCTCCAAGTTTAACTTTCTTTGCTTTTTCTCTCATAATTTTTTCAAATGTCTCACTTAATGCCTTTTATTATGAAAAATAAAGAAAGATAAACTGAGAAGAAAATTGTTAGAGATAAGATAGAGTCGGAGCGAAAATGAATCAAATAATTTTATGTAGAGAGTAACGGAATTAATATGCCAATAAAATAGGTCAAGGAACAGAGAGAGTAATACTAATATTTTAACGTAAAAAAATCCCCCTAATAAATAGGGTAAAAATCATGGGCCAACATTTCAAAAATATCTACTGTATTAAAAGATAGTTATAATATAGTGTATCACTATGAGATACTCTTTTACTCCTATTAATAGTATCTAGTGAGTACTAGAAGAGTATTATCAAACTTTAATATATATCACTCACAACATTCAAAATTTTATCATATACTCTCTATAATATTATGCTCACTATTTTACAAGAGAATTCACTTACAAAACCAAAAACACACATGAAGCTTTTGAAGAGATGCTTCTTAGCTTATTGCTTTGTGTTTTCTTGGTGTGTATTAAGCTTCCAATTCTACTCTATTTATAGGCAAAGCAAACTTCTCTAAACCACATATAATAGAGTAACATTCGAAGACAAGAATGTTGGAGTGGTTGGCAAGTGATGCAAGCTATGACAGCACAATTTTTCACCTTGGCTTGCATTTATAATAATCAATTTTTGCAAATATTGATCAAATTCAAGCAATGCTTAAATTTGTCAATCGACAACGGTTAGATCATCATGTTGGCTAGATTGTCAGTTGTGGCTATCTTCGGAATTGTAACAATACTACTGTCAATACTTTCTCTAACAAAGTGAAGTCGACCATCAATTTACTTAGTACTTTTATGATAAACCGGATTCTTAGCCAAGTGAATATATAGCACTTTGACTATCATAATGTACAGTTGGTACATTTGAATTCAACCCAAGGCTATCCAAAAGACCTCGCAACCAAATACTTTCTTTAACAACCTCAGTCAATGCCATATATTCGGCTTCAGTTGTCGATAATGCAATCGTAGATTGTAGTATCGTCTTCCAGCTAATAGTACATGCAAAGACTGTAAAGATATAGCCTGTCAACGACCTCCTTTTATCCAGGTCACCATCATAATCAGAATCAACATAGCTAACAACTCCTTATTTTTCACCTTCAAACATCAAACACACATCAATAAAACCTTTCAAGTACTGCATAATCCATTTCACAGCTTTCCAGTGCACCTTTTCAGGATTGCTCATAAACCTACTTACTACACTTATAACTTGTGAAAATTTGGTCTAGTGCATACTATAGCATACATGAGACTGCCAACAGTACTAGAGTATGGTATATGAGACATGTGCTCCAGGTCCTTCTCAGTTTTCAGACAATCCTTTGAAGATAGCTTAAAGTTATTAGCTAATAGAGTACCGACTGGTTTAGCCTAATCCATATTGAAGCATTGTAGCACTAACATAATTTTATTGCTTCAACCATAGTCTGCTATGATGCCTCTCCCTATGAATTTTCATTCCCAAAATTTTTCTTACTGTGCCTAAGTCCTTCATCTCAAATTCCTTTTCAAATTGAGTTTTCAACATGCTAATTTTAGTTTTACTGTTAGCTGCTATTAGCATATTATCGACATATATTAACAGATAAATTCTTAAACCATCTGAAAGCTCCTTAAAGTATATGCAATTATCATATTTGTTGTTGTAACCAATACTGATTATAAACCTCTTATTTCATTGCCTTGGGGACTGCTTCATGCCATACAATAACTTCTTCAGCAAACAAACATGGTCTTTCTTCTCAGGATCAGTAAATCCTTCTGGTTGACTCATGTAAATCGTTTCCTCTAGCTCACCATATAAGAACACAGTTTTTACATCAAGTTGCTCTGGCTCTAAGTCAAACGTACTTACAGTCGCTAATAGGACTCGAATAGAGCTATTCTTTGCAACAGGGGAGAATACTTCGTTGAAGTCGATACCCTCCTTTTGAGTAAAGACCTTTGCTACCAGTCTTGCCTTGAATCTTGGGGGTTCAACTCCAAGAATTCCTTCCTTTCTTTTGAAGACCCATTTGTATTCAATTACTCTTTTTCCCTCCAAAAGTTCTACTACCTCCCATGTCTAATTTTTATGAAGAGACACAATCTCCTCTTTCATTGCAGCTAGCCACTATTTTGACTCCATGCTATGAATTGCTTTACGATAGGAGTTTGGTTTATTTCCTACCACATCATCTGCCATAGCCAATGCAAAAGCTATAGGATGTGCCTCCACTGAGTCAAATGCACAAGAAGATTAATCTTGATATCTTTTTGGCTTCTGAACTTGTCGCTTCTCTCTGCCAATAGCAATACTATATGGTTCTACTTCTCTGGTTTCTTCATCAGTAACTCTATCATTGGATTCATCTACTCTTTCTTCTTCAGGTTGAGTAGTGCCTAAAGTGTTGGGATGAATTCCTTCTTTTTACTTTATCTTACCATTGTTAACTTCTAGCTCCACCTGCTTCTAGACACCATGATTTGTTTTTGCTTCATCTATTTTAAATTTTAGCTTCTGATTTATCATTGTTATTTCGTCAAAAAGTGACATCTCTGCTAATAATGATTTTGGGTGAACCTATCTTTTCTGTACAGCACAGTCTATAGCCTTTCACCCCTTATGCATACTCTAGAAATATGCACATTTTTGCTCTCGCCTCAAGATTACTATCACTCACATGGGCATATGCAGGGCACCCAGAATAATTAACGGGTCGACCAGACCATATCTCTTGTCAAATTTATAGATCAATTACAGTTGATGGAGATCAATTAATCAGGTTTGCAACTGTATTGACCACCTCAACCTAAAATGATTTAAGATACCTAGTATTGATTCACATGCATTGTGTACGCTCTAGAAGTGTTCTATTCATTCGTTCTGCAACTCCGTTTTGCTGTGGTGTTCCTAGTACAGTATGATGCCTCACTATACCATTATCTCTGCAGAACTCTACCATGACTTTCCATTGCTTGAATCTTTCAAACACTTTATATTTTTTATTCAGGAAATAGACCCAGACTTTTCTAGAATAATCATCAATTAGAGTGAGAAAATAGCGAGCTCCATCTAGAGAGTTGACAGGAGCAGGACCCACACATCTGAGTGGATGTACTCTAATATCCCTTTGCTATTGTGCTTTCTCGTGCTAAACTTTATTTGTTTCTATTTTCTAAAGACACAGTTTTCACATAAACCAAGTTTGTAATTCTTCAAGCCTTTTAACAAGTCTCTGTTCGCAAGTATGGACATTTCTTTTTTACTCATGTGACCAAGCCTCATGTGCCACAATCGTGTAGCATCATTATCATTTTTTTTAGAGGATAGCACAACATCACTTCTGCTTACTGTGCTTTTCTGCAATATGTAGATCCCTTCGTGTAACTTTCCTTCCATCACTACCATCAAACCTTTGAATACCTTCAAAAAGTCTCCCTCGCCTATAAATTTGTAACCATTTTTAAATTTGGTGCTCAATGAAATCATATTTTTGCCCAGTTCTAGTACGTGCCATGCATGGAGCAATATACTGGTACCGTCATTTGATTTGATTCTGGCTTGTCCTTCACCTACCACTGAAATTAATTTATTGTCTCCTAGTCAGACACTTCTGTCCCTATTTTCGTAAGAAATGAAAATATCTTAGCTAGGTGTCATATGAGATGATGCACCAGAATCCAAGATCCACTCGTCTCCATAGTTATTAGTGAATATGGTTAGAGTAGAACCAATATCACTATCTTCAGAACCATCAATTATTATGCTGGCAGAATTTTCTTATTTCTCTTTTTTTTTGTGGACAATTTCTTCTAATGTGTCCTAATTGGTGACAATGGAAGCACTTTATAGATTTTTGCTTTCGAGACTTTGACTTCGATCTACTCTTGCTTGAACTTGTGAACCCTCTTTCTTGACTGCGACCTCTCATCATGAACAACCCATCAGCAGGATTGTCTACAGTGGATCCAGATACTAACTTCTGATGCTCTTTTGTCAATAGTGCATCTTTAACATTTTGCACTGTGATTTCAAATCTACCATATAACATGATATCATAGAAATGATCATATGATGGAGTAAGTGACATCAACAAGGTCATAGCTTGATCAACATCTTCGACATTTATTCTAGCTGCAGCAACACCGGATATCATTCGATTAAAGTCATCTATGTGAACTCTCGCAGATTTATCTCCTGAATAATTAAATGTGATGGTAATCAGTGGCTAAGAGAAGGGGGGTTGAATCTTAGCCCCTTTTTCTGAGTATCACTTTCTGCCTTTAAAAATAGCTTCAAGAGATTTTTCTGCGTTTTGACTCATAACCAGATAAGAGACAATTTCTTTTTGTCTCGTAACCAGTCAGGAGATATTTTTCAATTTTGTCTCCTTTGAAATAGAAACAGAAATAGAGTAGAAGAGAGAGAGAGAATCACACCAAGAAGTATCCTAGTTCAGCTGCTAAGTGCAATGCAGCCTACGTCCAGTCTCCATCACAATAATGATGGAATTTCACTATAATCAACTGATTACAGAGACCAATTCTTCCCTAGGAATTACTCTTTCCTATCCGAGACAAGTCCAGAATCTATACCCAACACTGAACTTGACTTGGTCACCTACCAAGCTTTCAACTGCTAAGTGCTAACCCAACTTGTAAGGGGATTCCCACAGAATCATGATACACAACACATAGATGTACAACGGACCACTAGGACACCTATGGCTTTTTCTTTAATTTTGTACACTCTATCTTTTTCCTCTCATTGGCTTTTTCTTACAAACCTCACACTGTTTGCCTTTTTTACCATGAGACTCAGACAGACAAAACTAAAGAAAAGAGTTACAAAATAAAATACATTGAAGGAGAAAAACTTTTGTAAGCTTGGGTAGCTATGAGAACTCTGTGCTTACTCTCCTTGTCTCAAGCCTTGGCCGTTCACCCTTATTATAGAAGAGAAGCTTCCAAAGTTGAAACCGGTTGAACCAAGCCACCTTCTTCTTCTTCAATACCAAAACCGGTTCGGACAGAGAGAAAAGAGAGAGAAACCGAAAGCAAAACCAACATGCAATTACCTATCTCTCATCCCTTCTCATCAAGCTTCAACAATCTGAGCCTTCCATCTTGACTTGGTCTCCAAGAAGGATTTCTGATCCTTGATGAACTCTTGATCCTTGACAGCTCCTTCTGTTTCATTTTTGCTTCTACCTCCACGTAGCTACAGTAGCTACCTTCTGTAATGGATGAACAAAAGTGGAAACGAGCTTCACCTTAGAGATCTTCTTCTCTGACCGAATCGGATTGCTACTACTTTAGGCATGGAGATCTTGAAACTTCTTCACCACATCTTGCCTTAAGTAGAAAAGATCTCAGCCACACCATGCCTTGGATCTTCTTTTTACTAAGGCCATCATCACCTTAGCCTCTTGCTTGTTCATAGCTTCTCTGCTTCTTCTTCTGATAGCTTGCTTCAATCCTCTTTTCCTTCTAGACATGACCGATTGAGAAGAGAGAGGAGAGAGAAGAGAGAAAAGCTATCAATGGAAATAATGAATGGATTTAAAATGAATTAATTTTCCACTCCCATTCTCCTATGCATAGTAACGTGTGAAAGCTTTAATTTTTATCAAATCAATTTTGAATTTTCTCTTTTCTGTTACCAATGCATTCATTTAATTTAATTAAAATTTGTATTCCACCAAATCAAATGGTTAACTGAACCATGCTTCAACAAAGTTGAACCCCTTTATTTTGTGATCAACGTATGGCACCCTTGGGCCACTTTCTTCAACAATTTATTTCAACAAGAATGGGCCTGAGGTTTTGGGCTTTTCTTTAATTCAAAACTCAGAGACCTAAATGATCCAAATTGTCACCAAACAAATTAAATCATACATCAATTTAGGCTTATGTGACTTTGGTCCAACAAAAATCTGCACACCAACAAAATTATTAAACAGCCAATTTGAATAAAAAATCAAATTAATAATTTTGTAATTAATATTTTTAATAATGTTTGATCATCATAACAATTTGAAGTTTTCCAAACTCAACAATCTCCCCCTTGATGACAAACATTATTAAAAATGAAAAGAGGTTAAGGATTAAAAGTACTCCCTTGAATGTTTTGAATCCTCCCCCTTTGCATTTGTCATATACCTCCCCCTTAATGCGTACAATTTTTCCAGTGGAAGCATTACCTGAAACATGCTCAAAACATGCTTTAAAAACAGTTCCAAAAAAATATTTAATATATTCAACATATGGAACATTTTGAGCATGTTGATCAATTTGATTTTTGAGCAACTATATAATGATAATCAAAACTTGATTTGTTATCTGTCAGACAACTTGTTGCTCACAAAATAAAACAAAATATGCCTGAGTACTTTTCAGAGTTCATTGCAATAAATAACCAAGACTCAACATACTTATATCAACATGTTAAAAAACAATCTCTTGCCAAACAAAACTATAATTCAGGCTCAATGAAGCATTTTTTCATATTCAGTTATAAAAAACAAAGCTTCATAAAAAATTGGCAATAAGTATCAGAGCAAGAATTTGCAATAGGTATCAGAGCATACACAAAAAACAGAGCAGGATAACGTCGAAATCAGATCACATAACCTCCTTTTAACCTTAGAGCATGAACCAATAATCATTAGAAACAAAAACACAGGTTTCAACTAATTTCAGCTCAACAGATAAAAACACAAGTTTCAACAGATTTCAGCTCAATAGATTTCAACCATATTTTTTCTTTTTAATTCCTCCTCCTTTTGTCATCAATGGGGACCTGCAAAATAGATGAAAAACAACATGCTAAAATGCAGAATATTTGATTAAACAAAACAAAAGAGTTCAAAGTAGCCGAGTATAGTTATCCAACAGTTCACAAGACACTAAAACAAAAGAACAATTAAAAGGACAGAGTTCAAAAGTGTGAGTAGCAAAGAGCACATCAAGCATCGAAAAGATTGATATCTGAGCCAAGGGAATCATCTTCTTCATCCGAATCAGCCATGTCTTTTTCCAGGCTTTTGAGCAGCAAATTGATTCTCTCATTACACTTAGTCCAAGTTTTCTCGTTTTCACATGCTTGTTTCCTGGCCTCCTTGGAAGATTTGATCATCAAATTGGACATATGAGAGAACTCATTCAACACATCTTTGACAGATTCGGATATTTTGGAAGATTTAGAGGGGTGATATTCACTTTCATTATCAGATTCCATTGAGCTTTTTTCCTTTTTTCCTTTCATTGACTCAAGAATCTCGCCTCCCTTTATGGTAGAAACCTTATTTTCTACAGGCTCATTGATTAAATCAACATTAAAGTATTCAAAAATGCAGGTCATAAAAATACCATAAAACAAATTAGCCTTCTTATCACTGCGAACACAATCCCACATGTGTCGCACCATGAGATAAGCAAAAGAGATAGAAGCAGAATTAAGAATAGCAAAAAAATCAAAGTATCACAGACAGTTACTCTTTGATAGGAACCGCTCTGGGGCATCAGAATGTGGTTGATGATGCGGTGAAGTAGCGCTCTCACAGGGTTGAGAGCCTTGTGTGTTAGAGTAGTTCCATCAAAAGCTGAAAAATTCTCACAAACCCGAGACAAAGCAGTCTGAAGAGAAATCCCAACCTGAGAGTCTCATTTGCTGGACATATATGCTCTTGCACCTTCATCTTCATACCCTAAGGCAGCACTAACAGTCTCTCTGTTCAAAGTTAGATGCACCTTTTTGACATAAGAATGTAAGGCTCCATCATGGTACATCATATTCATATAAAACTCGCAAACCAGATTTGGGTAGACCGGCTTGTGAATCTTAAACAGAGGAGTCCATTTGAGTTTATCAAAGAGTGTAGAAAAATCAATATCCTTATCAGACAGTTTCTCCAGATTGACAATATATGAGGCACACAAATGGCGGTTCACTAAAACTTGAGAATGGAACTCAAATGCAGCACAGGATGAGAACCGAGTAGGATCAAAGTGAGAATGATTCTTACTAAACTTATTTTTAAAGTCTAGTGAGTCCAAGTTTGGTGGCTCCCGAGTGTTGTGGAGGATGTAGCGCTTCGGACGTTGAGAGGAAGCAGTTCGGCCAGAAGGATGGGGAGTTGAGCGCTGTGGAGGTGAAGGTGGTGGAGAGGACAGAGATGCATCTTCTTCTTCGGCCATAGGTTCCTTTTCTTTTCCAGTCTTCTTGCGTGAAGAGGTTCTTTGAGCAATTACCTTCCTTCTCATAGAGCCGGTTGAGTGAGAAGAGGGAGAAGAGGATGAGTGTATATGAATATGGGTGTGAGTTTGAGGAGCAGATGAAGGATTTTTGGCAGAGGGGGTTCGGTTGCTTCTTCTAAGAGCCAACTTCTTTTTCATGATGAGAGAATATGAAGAAGGGAAGATGAAGAGATGGCCGAATTGATTGGAAGGTGGAGAGATGTTATAACCGCATTAAATGCAGAGTGGAGAGAGGATCATTTAAAATAATGGGCATTAATGAAGCGGTTATCAATCAAGGAAAATTTGAAATTAAAAAGTAACTGAAAGATCTTTTTCTTGAATGGGAGAGAGTAAGTGAGAAGATATTGATTTGACATGAACTCCCTCTCCAAAGATATGATGTGATAACCTCATAATATTTTAATAAAAAATGAATATGGGTCAGAGTCATGAAGTGGGTCCAAAAAAGTTAGGTTGGGCTTAAGTTCAACGACATCATTATTCAGTCTACCCCTATTTCATGGCTGGTTCATCATGTCCCAGTTTTGTCTCACTGTTACCTACGAGACAAAAACCAACAGAAGCATTAAAATCACAATTCTTCAACAAAAGTCAACTCTAACATTCCCAAACTGTTCCTTAACGAACAGAACCTATCTTCACACAAAGGTTTAGTGAATATGTCAGCCAGTTGTTCTTCGGATTTCACAAATTGAATATCAATAGTACATTTTTGCACATGTTCTCTAATAAAATGATATCTAACCTCTATGTGCTTAGTTCTAGAGTGAAGAACAAGATTTTTAAAAATATTTATTGCACTCATATTATCACAAAATAAAGGAATATTATTGATTTTCAATTTATAATCCTCCAATTGAGTTTTTAACCAAATTAATTGAGAACAACACGCTGCAACAGATATGTATTCAACTTCAGCCGTGGATAGTGCAACAGTGGCTTACTTCTTACTTGACCACATGTTGAGTGAGATGCCAAGGAAGCAACACATTCCGGATATGCTTCTTCTATCCACTCAATCACCCGCATAATCTGCATCACAAAACCCTATTGCACAAAACTCATCAGATTTAGAATATCATAAGCCAAAATCACATGTTCCCTTAATGTATCTAATGATTCTCTTAACAGCTGAAAGATGAGATTCTTTTGGATGAGACTGAAATCTTGAACATACACACACACTTTGGACAATATCTGGTCTAGAGGATGTAAGATACATAAGTGAGCCAATCATTCTTCTATATCGTGTTTCATCCACATTTTTTCCACTTTCATCCTTATCAAGTTTAGTGTTTGGATGCATAGGTGTTCCCATAGGTTTGGAAATTTTAAGGCCAAATTTCTTGATTAATTATTTTGCATATTTACCTTGGTGAATAAAAATACCACTAGGAGTTTGTTTGATTTGAAGACCAAGAAAAAAGGTTAATTCACCCATCAAACTCATTTCAAACTCACTAGTCATAAGTTTTCCAAACTCTTCACACAAGGTTTTATTGGCCGAACCAAACACTATGTCATCCACATAAACTTGAACAAGTAGAATATCATCATTAGATGCTTTTATAAATAAAGTTGTATCAGTGGTTCCCCTTTGAAAATGATTTTCCAACAAGAAGGCACTAAGCCTATCATACCAAGCTCTTGGAGCTTACCTTAGACCATAAAGAGCCTTTGAAAGTTTAAAAACATGATTTGAAAATTCTTTTCTTTCAAAACCAGGGGGTTGAGCCACAAATACTTCTCTATCTATAAAGCCATTAAGGAAAGCACATTTGACATCCATTTGGAACATCTTAAAACCTTTATGGGCAGCATAGGCAAGAAGCAATCTAATTGCCTTCATTCTTGCTACCGGAGCAAAAGACTCATCAAAATCAATCCCTTCCTCTTGATCGTAACCTTGAGCCACTAATCTAGCCTTGTTACGAACAACACTACCATCCTCACCCAATTTATTTTTGAAAATCCACTTTGTACCGGTTACCTTCTTACCATTAGGATTGGGTACAAGTGTCCAAACCTCATTCTTTTCAAATTGAGCAAGCTTCTCTTCCATGACTTTAACCCATGAGGAGTCTTCAAGGGCTTGTTTCACATTGAGAGGCTCCAATTGGGACAAGAAAGCAACATTGCTTTGGTCGACTTACTTCTTGTTGAGGATCTAGTGGTCACGCCTTGGGAAGGATCACCAATGATAAAATCGTGAGGGTAACCCTTCAGAAACTTCTATTCTCGTGGCCTTTGAGGGATGGTTTTGCCTTGATGAATTTCAGTTGACTGCACTGTTCTGGGTTCTCTGGCTTGTTCAGGAGACAAAACAGAAATGTCTCCTTCATTCTGACGAGACGTTTCTGGACAGTCTGGTTCAGCAGCTGAAACGGTCTTGGGATCAACTTGATTAGCTTCTTGGTTTACATCAGCATCACAACCTGCATCATCTTCTATCACAGCACTAGGAATGGAGTGAGAATCACAAAAGGATACATGTATGGATTTTTCTATGGTTCTATGTTCCTTGAGGTAAATTCTATACGCTTTGCTAGTGGTGGAGTATCCAACAAACATTCCTTTATAGGATTTTGGATCAAATTTTCCAAGATTTTCTTTATTGTTAAGAACAAAACATTTGCATCCAAAAACATGGAAATACTTAATATTAGGAGGGGTTCCTTTCCAAAGCTCATATGGAGTTTTCTTTAAACCTTTTCGAATGATGGTTCTATTCAAAATATAACAAGCTGTATTTACAGCTTCAGCCCACAAAAATTTTGGTACATCATTTTCACAAAAGCATTGTCCTAGTCAGTTCTTGAAGGCTTCTATTCCTTCTTTCAACTACCCCATTTTGTTGAGGAGTTCTAGGACATGAGAAGTTATGTGCAATACCAAAATCATTATAGAATTTTTTAAAATCTTCATTTTCAAATTCTTTTCCGTGATCACTTCTCAAATGGGCTATTTTCAAATCCTTTTCATTTTGAATCTTTTTGCAAAGAGTGGAAAAAGCATGAAAAGCATCATTCTTATGAGCTAGGAAGAGAACCCAACTGAATCTAGAGTAGTCATCTACCACCACCAAATCATAGTATTTACCTCCCAAACTTTGAGTCCTTATTGGACCAAAAAGATCAATATGCAACATTTCTAATGGTCTCTTAGTGAAAATTCCATCTTTTAGAAGATTTTACTTGTTTGCCTAATTGACAAGCATCACAAGTAATATCTTTATCAAATTTAATGTTGGGAATTCCTCTAACCAAGTTTTTCTTTACAAGTTTAGAAATTTGGTACATGCTTGCATGACCCAATTTCTTATGCCAAAGCCATTTTTCAGATTCAAGAGAAGTGAAACATGTTTCTTTTTTATCTTTTAGATCCTCAAGAGTCAATTCATACACATTATTACATCTTTTTGCTTCAAACAAGATATCACCGGATTTTTCACAAACAACTAAGCAATCCAATTTTCTAAAGATAACCTCATAACCAAGATCACATAATTAGCTAATGCTTAGAAGGTTGTGTTTCAAACCATCAACAAGTAAAACATCATTTATAAAAGAAGAAAAACTCTTACCCACTTTACATATGGCTACTATTTTTCCTTTTTCATTATCACCGAAAGTGACAAACCCTCCATCATACTCATCAAGCTTGATGAAGAACGTTGCCTTTTCGGTCATATGCATAGAGTACCCACTGTCCATATACCACATGTTGTCTTTTCTCTTGGATGCTAGGCAAACCTGCTCTACGTGATCTGCCATGAGGCAAGTTTGAGACTTGGTTTCTGATTCTTCATATTCATCTGAGTCGTTTTCCAAGTCTTCCCAAGAGGCCATCAGTCCTTTCTTCTTTCCCTTCTTTGGCTTATCCTCCTTCTTTAATTTAGGGCAATCGAATTTGAAGTGCCCAACCTCTTTGCAGTTGTAGCAGATCATTTTACTGAGATCCTTCTTTGGTTTCCTTGAGCTGCTTCCTCGGTTTCTTTCCTTCAGCTTCACCATTTTCTTGAATTTCTTAGCAAACAAAACAAAATCATTTTCAGATGAGTTATCACTGGATTCATCATTCAGAGGTTCAGAAACGGATTTGAGAGCAATTCCTTTCTTTTTTGTGTCTTTTTTTAAATAAGTGTTTTCAAAAGCAAGCAAATTTCCTCTCAAATCATCATATGTAATATTATCAATATTGCTACTTTCAGCTATCACGTTGCTTTTTTTTCCCACTCTTTCGTGAGACATCTCAAAATTCTCCTCACAAGCATAGATTCAGGATATGTAATTCCCATAGCATCCAAGCCAGTGATGATAAAATTGAATCTTTCGAACAACTCATCTATCGTTTCTCCTTCCTTCATTGAGAACATTTCATATTCTCTGTTCAGCATGTCTATTCTGGTCTTCTTCACTAGGGTTGTGCCTTCATGAGTGATTTGTAGTTTGTCCTAGATTTTCTTTGCTGTTGTGCATCTTGATACCCGTCGGTATTTCTCGAAGCTGACTGCACAATTTAGCAAGTTGACAACTTTAGCGTTGAGCTCTACTTTCTTTCTGTCTTCCTCATTCCAATCGGCTTCGCCTTTGAGTGAAACCACACCTTTTGCACTCGTAACTGCTGGAAACTATGGACCTTCCAAGATTATCTTCCAGAGTCTGTAATCTACAGACTGAACAAATATCTTCATCCTTTCTTTCCAGTAACTGTAGTTCTTTCCATTGAAGTATGGTGGTTTGTTGCTTGACTGCCCTTCTGTCAGAGTATAGGCAACCAAATTTGAGCCACTGTTATCTGCTATTAGGATCTTTTCTCCAAGCTGCAAAGCTTGATCTCTTTGAGACCAAGCTCTGATACCAATTGATGGTAATTAGTGGCTAAGAGAAAGGAGGGTTGAATCTTAGCCCCTTTTCTGAGTATCACTTTCTGCCTTTCAAATTAGCTTCAGGAGATTTTTCTGCATTTTGTCTCATAACCAGACAAGAGATATTTTCTTTTTGTCTCGTAACCAGTCAGGAGATATTCTTCAATTTTGTCTCCTTTGCAACAGAAATAGAAATGGAGTAGAGAGAGAGAGAGAGAATCACACCAAGAAGTATCCTGGTTCATCTGCTAAGTGCAATGCAGCCTACGTCCAGTCTCCATCACAACAATGATAGAATTTCACTATAATCAACTGATTACAGACACCAATTCTTCCCTAGGAACTACCCTTTCCTATCCGGGACAAGTCCAGAATCTATACCCAACACTGAACTTGACTTGGTCACCTACCAAGCTTTCAACTGCTAAGTGCTAACCCAACTTGCAAGGGGATTCCCACAGAATCATGATACACAACACATAGATGTACAAAGGACCTCTAGGACACCTATGGATTTTTCTTTAATTTTGTACACTCTGACTTTTTTCTCTCACTGGCTTTTTCTTACAAACCTTACATTGTTTACTTTTTTTACCATGAGACTTAGACAGACAAAACTAAAGAAAAGAATTACAAAATAAAATACATTGAAGGAGAAGAACTTCTGTAAGCTTGGGTAGCTATGAGAACTCTGTGCTTACTCTCCTTGTCTCAAGCCTTGGCCGTTCACCCTTATTATAGAAGGGGAAGCTTCCAAAGTTAAACCGGTTGAACCAAGCCACCTTCTTCTTCTTCAACACCAAAATCGGTTCGGACAGAGAGAAGAGAGAGAGAAACCGAAAGCAAAACCAACATGCAATTACCTCTCTCTCATCCCTTCTCATCAAGCTTCATCAATCTGAGCCTTCCATCTTGACTTGGTCTCCAAGAAGGATTTCTGACCCATGATGAACTCTTGATCCTTGACAGCTCCTTCTGTTCCATTTTTTGCTTCTACCTCCACGTAGCTACAGTAGCTACCTTCTGTAATGGATGAACAAAAGTGGAAACGAGCTTCACCTTAGAGATCTTCTTCTCTAACCGAATCGGATTGCTACTACTTTAGGCATAGAGATCTTGAAGCTTCTTCACCACATCTTGCCTTAAGTGGAAAAGATCTCAGCCACACCATCCCTTGGATATTCTTTTTGCTAAGGCCATCATCACTTTAGCCTCTTGCTTGTTCATAGCTTCTCTGCTTCTTTTTCTGATAGCTTGCTTCAATCCTCTTTTCCTGCTAGACATGACCGATTGAGAAGAGAGAGGAGAGAGATGAGAGAAAAGCTATCAATGGAAATAATGAATGGATTTAAAATGAATTAATTTTCCACTCCCATTCTCCTCTGCATAGTAACGTGTGAAAGCTTTAATTTCCATCAAATCAATTTTGAATTTTCTCTTTCTTGTTACCAATGCATTTATTTAATTTAATTAAAATTTAGATTCCACCAAATCAAATGGTTAACCGAACCATGCTTCAACAAAATTGAACCCTTTGTTTTGTGATCAATGTATGGCACCCTTGGGCCACTTTCTTCAACAATTTATTTCAACAAGAATAGGCCTAAGGTTTTGGGCTTTTCTTTAATTCAAAACTCAGAGACCTGAATGATCCAAATTGTCACCAAACAAATTAAATCATATATCAATTTAGGCTTATGTGACTTTGGTCCAACAAAAATCTACACACCAACAAAATTATTAAACAGCCAATTTGAATCAAAAATCAAATTAATAATTTTGTAATTATAATGTTTGATCATCATAACAATTTGAAGTTTTTCAAACTCAACAAAATGTATACAACATCTTCCTTTAGTACAACTTGTTGGATAAGGTCTTGACAGAATATTTTTTATCTAAAGCCTTCCACAATAAATGAGCAATTTTTTCATTCATTACCTCTTGCAACACGTTGTCTGTCATGCATAAATAGATTGTACTTCTTGCTTTTGTCATTGTATCTGCCTTTTTATCATCAAACAATATTTTCAACAGTTTTGTTATTTCATCAAACGCCTTCGTTATACCTTGCTGATCTAGCAAAACTTGCACCTTTAGTTTTTATAACTGGAAATCATTGGAACTGTCAAATTTCTCCACTTTAAATTTTTTGACTGACATTTTATATCAAGTTCAAATTATTTTTTTGATGTAAAAGTTCAGACAAAGCTACAACCACAAAGCATACGAAGAATTAAACCTTCCCCTTAAAACCAAGTGGCTCCACTTGTTAGGAATAAAACAGAGTCAGAGCAAAAAACAAGCCAAATAATTTTATGTAAAAAGTGACGGGATTAATATGCCAACAAAATAGGTTAAGGAATAGAGAGAGTAACATCAATATTTTAACAAAAAAAAAAATTTCCTTAATGAACAGGGCAAAAACTATGGGCCAACACTCCGAAAATATCCACTATATTAAAAGATAATTACAATATAGTGTATCAAAGTGAGACAATCTTTTACTATTATTAGTAGTATCTAGTGAGTACCAATAGAGTATTATCAAATTCTAATGTGTATCACTCACAATACTCAAAATTTTATTACACTCTCTAAAATATTACACTCACTATTTTACAAGAGAGCTCACTCACAAAACAAAACAAAAAAACACACACACACACGCACGAAAGCTTTTGGAGAGATGCTTTGTAGCTTATTGCTTTGTGTTTTTTTGGTGTGTATTAAGCTTCCAATTTTACTCTATTTATAGGCAAAGCAACTTTCTCTAAGCCACGCATGCATAATAAAACAATATCCGAAGACAAGAATGGTGGAGTGGTTGGCAAGTGATGCAAGCCATGATATCACAAAAAATATTCAAAGTAATAATATGAAGGAGGAAATGAAAGTAGTTTAAAAGTTATGAAAAACTCAGAAATTCGGTTCTCACTCCTTAGCTTTAACTATTGGCCAATTACTTCCTTTTGTATAAGGGTAATACTTCTAAAACTCGAAGTGGCGCGGTGTTACAAAAGCAGGATCATGGATACTTGAGTTGTTCTTGCTGTCCTTACTGGTGGTCTTTGGAGTTGATGATGTCTTCTAAGTACTTGCAAGATCAGCACCCTTGATCTTAAACTTTGGCTTCAAGTTTTTCATCCTTTTACCCTTCATTTTGATTTGAATAAAAATAACTTTTTTTCTTCTCCTTTTTTGAATTGTTGCAACAGTTCATAGTAATTTCAAAGAACTATTTTGTTTACACATTTTGATAATCATAACTTTAACACTTTTCTTTTAAACCAAATCAACGTTTTGATTTTGTTTTTAGTTTCATTTTTTGACTTTTTCCTTCTATGCTTATTTGATGAAAGGTTTTCGTACCAACAAAAAGTGAATTACCTTTAACTTTGATTTGCTTCACTCGGATCGGTAAATCTCCAGCAGCAGCAGCAACAAGCTTTGTTCTTTTTTTTTTTTTTTTGGTCATACAAGCACACTCACACACACCCCTAGTCATAAAATTTCTATCAAATTAAACTAACTTTTAGAATTTAACCCAACTAAATACATATATATTTGTCATCATCAATAATTATTATTTCTAAACTCAACAGATATCTATAGAGGCACTTAATGTGCCCATGAGTTATTTATTTCTTACAATTGGTATTTACAAAATTTAAAAAAGAATATCATAGATCATAATTAAAGATATCTAGTGAAAGTTTTAATTTTGTGCCATATATTCTTCAAGCAAGTGGTTATTAATTTGAGTATGCGTGAATGCAGTGCTGGCATTGGATCCACTAATCGGTGCCATAGCTGCTGGAAACGTTGTTGTAATAAAACCTTCAGAGCAAGCTCCAGCATGCTCTTCATTTCTTGCAAACACGATTCCTCGCTACTTGGACTCTAATGCTATCAGGGTCATTGAGGGAGGTGCAGCCGTTTCTCAACAACTTCTGCTACAGAAATGGGACAAAATATTCTTCACTGGTACCTTATTCTTTTCGGTAACACTCAACTTCGTTTAATTATTACGCATAGAGATATTTAATCATGTATGTTGAGTAATATAATGCCTTTTGCTTGGTGCTTTTCTTATATTAAATTGTGTCAATATATAAGATTGGCTAGCTGATAAAGTTCAAGAATGTTATTTGCACATCAAAATCAGTTATTAAAATCAGTTACCATATATTTATGTATAATTACATAATTTAACTTATTTTTAATATATATTTTATACTAGTGGCTAATTTTAATGTATACCTAACATAGTTGAATAAAATTTTATACGGCAGCATGAATATATACCTATAACAGAATTCCGTTGGACTTGTTAACTAAAAATATTTGGCCCTACAACATTTCTAAAAGATTTATTTAAACTTATTTTTAAAGTTAAATTTCAAACAGAATTTAATTTAAATACAAAAAATACCTGTTAATTTGTTAATTTATTTTTTTGGATTGAAATTTCCTATTGAAGAGAATCTTGCGTATACAAATATATGATTGAATGCCACTGACAACTATTCTCATTCTAATTAACCATGAAAGTGTAATAATTTTGCCTTCATTGGCAGGATGGCAGCAGTGTAGAACTGTAAATAAATTGTTAGTTAACAATATCGTCCGCAATCACATACACTTTAATTAAACTGTAATTGATCAGAGCATGTCCAAGAGTAATTTAATTTCTTACATTATACATATTCATGTTTAAAAATAATATGTGCATATCAAAAATAGCCACCAAATCAACCATTATATGTGTGTTTGGATTGACTTTTGTTAAACTGAAGTATGAATAAGTGATTTTATAAAATTAATTTTGGATATAAGTGAGTTTGTGGCAACATGATTTATGTTTGACAACTCTATACAAAATTGATTTTGGTGGCCACCTAACATAGTTGACTCATCTTTCGCTTTCGACGTATCCAGGAAGTCCACGGGTAGCAAGGTTTGTGATGTCGGCCGCAGCAAAGAACTTGACTCCGGTTACTTTAGAGCTGGGTGGAAAATGCCCAGCTATTCTTGATTCACTGACTAATCCTTCAGATTTTAAGGTACTTCCTTTCATCTCATTGTTATGCAAGTTGTGTATATAGATTAACATGGCTTTTGTTTACATTTTTTAATTTGTGGGAATGGCATCGATCAAGTTGGCGGTGAAAAGAATCGTAGGAGGGAAATGGGGACCTTGCAGCGGACAGGCATGCATTGGGATAGACTATGTGCTTGTTGAGGAGAAAGTCTCTTCTCATTTGGTAACTGCCATTTATTCTGAAATAACTTCTTACTGCTTTAAAGATGTATTGCATTTCATAAAATATACGTTGAAATATAAAATACACATTTAAAATAAGTTAAATAAATATATTTATATACAAAAAATTTGTTGAAGTTTTTATTTACATTAATATATATGAATGGTTATATTTCTACCAGAAATATAATAACAATGTTTTTGTTAAATTCTAGGTAGAATTGTTAAAGAAGATAGTTAGAAGATTTTATGGGGACAACCCATTAGAGTCAAAGGTGATTTCCAGAATAGTAAACAAGCAGAACTTCACGAGACTCTGCAATCTTCTTAAAGATCCTCTTGTTGCAGCTTCCATTGTTCATGGTGGCTCGGTAGAAGAAAAACACCTGTAATAGCAGTCTCCTCCTCTGTTCCAATCTATGTAGTAGTTCCATGAATAGATTAGGTAAGTTGGTTCAATTCATTAGTTTCTTTCTACCTTTTCAGGTTCATTGAGCCCACAATCTTACTTGATCCTCCGTTAGATGCTGACGTAATGACTGAAGAAATTTTTGGTCCATTGCTTCCCATAATCACGGTGAGAACTAAGAGTAACTTCAGTAGTGTTTGGAAGACACAACAGATACATAAGTATATTTGGTATAACTAAAATGCAGAGAAAAATATGTTCAAAAATATGATAATAATTTATGATAATATCATATGGACAGGTGAATAAAATTGGGGAAAGTATCGAGTTTATCAATTCGAGGCCAAAACCGCTTGCCATTTATGCCTTCACCAAAGATGAGACTTTAAAGAGAAGGATTCTTACAGAAACTTCCTCAGGGAGTGTCACATTTAATGACACAATGGTTCAAGTAATTCTCTATCTTAATTTGCATTTTTCGGTTACGTAGTAGGGTTCATTTCAATTTTAGGTCATGTGTGTGCACCTTAGTTTTTAAGTTTAAAATGGTGCTAATCGATCTCATAAATTTTTCTAAATTAAATGTTTAGACAAACTCATAAACGTATATTTAGTTATTTACATGTATGTGCAGTTTTTATGTGATACACTACCATTTGGAGGTGTTGGGCAAAGTGGTTTTGGAAGGTACCATGGGAAGTATTCTTTTGACACATTCAGCCATGAAAAAGCAGTAATGCATAGAAGCCTATGCCTTGAAATTGAGCCAAGATACCCTCCTTGGAGCAAGTTCAAGCTAGAATTTCTCAGATTGGCATACAAACTTAACTATTTTGGACTCTTACTCCACATCCTGGGTTTGAAAAGATACAAGTAGATGAAGTTGATTTCATGAGTACACAAGTGATATGTGAAGATATACTTAAGTGTAGTCGTACCAAATTGACATTCTTATCTGGGTATAATCAACTTATTTTTATAACCTACATTTGTGTGTTTGGACTACGACGGCAAACGGGTCGAACTCGCCGGGTCAGCTCGCGTAACTCGGGAAAAAAAAGGCGGGTTAGACTAAAAATTTGAAACCACTATAATAAAAAAGACAGTCTAATTGGCACCGCCTAATTGACGGATTTTGGCGCGTTTCGGTAGGACAGAGCAAGTTTTTGCCTTTAAAATGATAATTGAATTGGAATGTTATTTTTATATTTGTATTTGAAATATTTGTTCGTTTTACTTTAAGTTATAATTTAGTGTTTGGACTATATTTGATTGATTAAAAATTTGAACAATATTTAATTATATATTTTAAACAATGTTTATTTTACTTTAGACAATGTTAATTTTATTATTTTATTTTTAAAAATTTAGTTAATGATTATACTTATTAAATATTTAAAATTATAAAAATTTTAGTATTTATAAATTTAAAAATTATAATTTTTTTATGTCTTTAAAAATTATAAATTTATTGAAATGTTTATGAAATTATATATTTTTTAATATTTAATAATTTAAAAAAAATAGAATTGACGGACTTGATTTGCCAACTCGTTTACAGAACGCATAAAAAATTTAAGATCACCTCAATAGCAAGAGTGGAGTGGACATGCTCTTTTGCCCCCCTTAGTTTGGACTAATGTAATATTTATATTAACAAATCACTTATTTGCAAATCAGTTGATACAATTTACTGCCAAACCCTCTTCCACGTCAATGGTGGAATCATAATAGGAAGTTAGAAATAAAATAAGATGCGTCTAAATTATATTTACTAATGGGTGCAAATTATAGTTACTGTGTGACTCTGTGTGGAAATTGTTGATTCAAGGATGCAAAATATGGTGATGTTTTGTAAACATTTTGGCGAAAAATTCATGAAACAATTCTTGCTAATATAAAAGTATCTTAAATATAGGAACAATTAGCCATGAAACAATCTATAATAAGTTCTTTTCACAATTTCTATTTGGACAAAGTTCAGTTCAAGTTCACAAAATATAAAACTCTGCTCTGCATGCAAGGATTATTACAAAGTAACCCCAACATCATAATACATAATAAATCATGCTTTGCTAAGAATAATGTCAGTGAGCTTTCTAAATAATTATAACTGATTTATATCACAGTATGTAATGTCATTACTATCTATATCATTTACAACCCCAAAATATATGTAATGATTACTATTAATTGGGAGTAAAAATTAAAGTGTTATGTACCACATGCATGTAAGCTAGCTCTTTTCGTAAACAACTGAATTCAAAATCAATGACACGCTTAGACACTATAAAATATTTTAATCAAATTTATCAGTAAAGTAATTAAAATATCTACCTTATCTGTTCAAAAATATTTTTGTTGTTTTAACCAAATTAAATTAATACACCTTATATTTGGATACATGGATCTAATAATATATAAATATTCATTATTTCTTCACATTTTTTACCATTGTATGAATTCCAATTGTGTCCTGATTGAATTTTAAAAAGTCTACTGTTTATTATCACTTCCAAAGTGTAAATTCTATACAAAAGCTAAGACGCAATATTTAAAAGGTAAACAAAAATCTCACAAAAGCAACAAATTTGTCATTAAATTAGTTATTACATATTATATATATTTATACGTATTATTTCACATATTTTTCAATGAAAAATTATATTTGCATTACTCATTGGCATACTATTAAATGTATACTTGCATTTTATGGTATATATAAAAAATTTTGGTGACTAATTTTTTTATTCATGAAATATCGTTGAAAATGTGAATTAGCATTTACCACTATGCTGTTGTCTGTATTTTAATTTGTATTCTCCTTCCAATTACAGTGTGTTTTAATTTTAGTTTAGATTATAACGAAGCGGTATTTTTGTATTTACCTTCCAAGTCAAGAAAGAAGCTAAGGTCGAATCTTAAGTGTTAATCACGAAGTTCTGTATCATAAAACTAACTACAGCTTCATATGATTCTAGAGAAAACACAACAAAGAATGCGAAGAAAAACAATGTTATATATATTAGCCGGCTAGCTAGCTGTAAATGCATGGTCAAAATAATAATAGCATTGTTTCCTCTCGCTTGTTTCTTTTGATTTACAAAATTGCATGAGACTCATGTTTTTTTTTCTAAAAAAAATTGGAGACCGAATATTTTATTAAATGAGAGATATTCGGGAAAATAAATATTTTGTTTTTTAATGCATTAAATGACTAACTCGTATAAAAAGTTAGAGACATCTGAAAATTTATATTAAATTTACAAGTATAATGACAAGACCCTAAAATTTCAAAAAAAAAAAAAAAGTGTAGTTCTAAAGTTTCTGAAAAATAAATATCGAATAAATCGATTTGGCTAAAAAATTAGTAAATTAAATTTTGAACCAATTTAAAATAATATTTTTTTATAAAAAATAACTACAATATTTTTATTATAGAAGATGACTAAAATAATATATATATATTTTTTTTTGAGAACTGTATATTCTAACCCTTCTTTTCTTTTTATGTTGTCATAGAGTTATCAAAATTAATATATATAACAGAGGTATTTTAGTTATTTTTTATAATAAGAAGATTGTAGTCATTTTTTATAAAAAAAATATTAATTTAGATCAGTTTAAAATTTTATTTACTGATTTTTCGATTAAATCGATTTGTTTAGTCTAATATTAAAAAATTAATATTTTGTATTAATATTAGTCAATATTTTAAACTAATACTGTTTTTTATACTATTAAAATTTAAGATTTAGAATTTTTTTAATTTAAGATTTAAGATAATCAACAATATATTTTTTTGACATTGCGATTAAAATTATGTTTGTTGGGCAAGTGTTGGTAGTATAGTATTGTTAGTTGGTTAATTAATTAGATAAAAGAGGTTCGTTTTCAAATTTTTAATTCTCTCCTTCAGCCCATAACCTTTTTTTTCTGTCTTTCTTTTTTTCTTCTCCCTTGTTTCTTTCACAAGGTTACAAGCATAACATTTGCCAATGGACATTGGTAGTGCTGTCACTTTGATCTATAAATATCCAAACACAATTCAACACAAAAATAACCACACAGCCAACTAAGTTGTTTGTTGTGAACAAGATGAAGAACACTTTTGCTCTTTGTTCTTATTTACTCCTCCTTGTTACCCTTTTGGGTCTAGTATTCTCAAATTGCAAAGCCAACCAAGTTGATAACCTTGATGAGTTGATTAATTCAAGAAGCTCAGAGAATCCTCCTAAGACTCTTTCTTGGACAAAAGAAGATGCATACATACCAAAATATTATTATACTTCTTCTATTGATCCATCTCCATCACAAGAGGAGCAAAAGTTGGCTGATAAAATAACTGCATTGCCAGGTCAACCATATTATGGGTCAAATTTTGACCAATATGCAGGGTATGTTACTGTTGATCCAAATGCTGGGAGAGATCTTTTCTATTATTTTGTGGAGTCTCCAGCTAATTTCTCTCAGTACAACCCTTTGGTTTTGTGGCTCAATGGAGGTATTTTAAAATAGGATGAAATATTCTCTCTAAATTGTTTGTTGATAACCTCTCTGTTTTTCTTATGTCTTTTTGTTTTTTTTTTTTTTTTTTTTTTTTGATTTAGTAATGCTTTGTTAACAACTCAAATAGACAACTATTGCTAACAACTTAGTTATAAATACTAGAAATAAGTGATCAACTTAGTTATTTTCTGTGTATATTTATGCATGTTTTACATATATTTTCAAGAGAATAATAAAACTTTTCACAATTGAGTAATTAAATTTTTTATAACATAAAAAATTAATTATCAATTAATTTTTATAATTTTCTTTGTATTTTATTTAAGTAGGATAATTTAGTCATAATTTTTTTTATTTTTTAATTTTTTTAGTGTAGCTCTAATACTAGTTTTAATTTCAATTTCGTTGTGGATATCGTAAAATACTATATCAATATTTGTGAGACCGTTCGTCATAAATAATAATTTAAAATTAAATATAAAATTTGTCATTCTAATGCTCAGTTTTAATTAAATTTAAATTATTTATCAAAGTATTTATATAAATAATAAAGTTTGATTAATTTTCTCTGAAAATAATACTATTTTTTTAAAAATAAGACTAATTTTATTTTATCTTTCAATTTTAATATAAATCGATTTACATCTCATAAGTATTAAGTAATACCCAAAAATATTTGATTGAAGATACTATTAGAAATGATCAGTCATGTAATACGGCACACATAAAAAAAAGTAACTACTCCAATGAAAATGCTAAAAACATCTTCTCAAGATGATTTTTATTTAAAAAATGTGACTTATTTATTTAGTAGCATTTTAAATAAAGGTAACACTTTTATTTCAAAAAAAATTAAACTTTATAACTTATCATTCAATGGTCAAAATAAAATATTTTCACATGATAACAATCATAAAATCACCTAAAAAAAACTCTTGAAAATTGAAATTGCAACTGACATGCAGGACCTGGTTGCTCCTCACTGGGTTTCGGTGCATTTGAGGAGTTGGGACCCTTCAGAGTCAACCCTGATGGTCAAACCCTATACCGCAACCAATTTTCCTGGAACGAAGGTATATATATATAACACAATCATCACTCTAAGTTTATTCACCTAATTCCTATAGAACTAATAACTCAAATGATACTATTTTCTAATTAACAAATTACTGATCATTGTTTTTACATAAAATGATCTAATTGCAGTGGCTAATGTTCTGTTCTTGGAATCCCCTGCTGGAGTGGGATTCTCGTACGCACAAAATGATTCACAAACATTTTTCCATACTTCCGGTGACAAGGCTGCTGCAAAGGATGCCTACGTGTTCCTGGTTAACTGGCTAGACCGGTTTCCAGAGTACAAAGACCGTGAAATTTACATCACTGGCGAGAGCTATGCCGGTCACTATGTGCCTCAGCTTGCATATACTATTGTTGTCAACAATCTTTTCAGACAAATTGCCAACCAATCTGCTATCAACCTTCAAGGCATTGCTGTAAGTTCAAACACTTCTTACCAAGGACATATTTGTCATTTTAATTGAAAAAAGAAAGAGGGGTTGATGATTTTGACTTGAAATTTCAGATAGGGAACCCATGGGTTGATGATTTTACTGGTGTAAAGGGGTTATTTGATTACCTCTGGACTCATGCTTTGAACTCAGACCAAACTCATGAGCTCATTGAGAGATACTGTGACTTCAAATCCCAATCCGTTTCCTCTATTTGTATCAATGCAACAAGAAATGCCTTCGCTGAGAAAGGACCCATTGACTCCTATAATATATACGCACCACTGTGTCACGACACCTCTCTCAAATCTTCTCAAACTGGTTCTGTAAGTTATCTATTTTGCCTAATTTTATTTATTAATTAATACATGCTTTTATTTATTTATAATCTATACTTTTTATCTATATTTTTGTTTGCTTTTATTCAAAAATACTCCCATTTCGTTCAATTTTATTTTTAATATTTTTTATTTGTGTCAAAATTATTCTTAGATGTCAGCTCCATCTAAAATATTAACGATAAAATTAAAAACGTTTAAAAATAATTTTGACACAAATAAAAAATGTTAAGAATAAAATTGAATAAATTAAAGGATACTAAAGATAAATCGCAAACTAATAAAGATAAAAAATTTATTTTATTCTTATTAAATTTAATAATAAATACTATACCAAATTAGTTGAGATATGATGAATTCATTTATTTATTAATACCTTCATTTTTGTGGATGATATACCACGTATTAAACGATTTTATATTGCAAGGTATACAATTACGACCCATGCTCTAATGTGTACGTGCAAGCCTATCTAAATAGGCCAGAGGTCCAACAAGCTCTTCATGCAAAACCCACACAATGGAGCCACTGCAGGTAAACTACAATATTTTATGAAAGGGCATAATAGTAACTTTGAATCCTTTATTACATTATTCTGACCCAGTTCTGTCTTGTTATAGTTTGTTTCAGTGGAAGGACAGCCCAGTTACAGTCCTACCCCTCATCAAGAAGCTCATCGACCACAATATTAATGTCTGGATATACAGGCAAGTTCAATGTCATTCTAATTCTTACAACCACTAAACAGTTCCAAACTAAATTTGAACCCACAAAATCTTTTTTATTTTGATATACAGACAAGTTTATCATTCTCAAATTTTTTGAGTCTGTCCAAAAATCATGTACCAAACTTGTTTTGTATTAAGAATTTCTCGTGAACCATAAATGTTAGAGTGAAACAAAAATGCAATAGCGCACAAAACATCAGCTATCAAAGTAGTTACCCTTTATTTGTGTATACATAGCTCATTTTCAAAGGTATTTTATATTTTAATATGTATTTTTTATGAGTAATTATTTCCATATGACAAGAACAAACTGATGAATTGTGAAAGTTATCATTTTTTTTTTCTTTTTTTTTTTTTTGGAAAATCCTAAATTTAAATGGTCTGTTTTTTTTTTTTTTTACAGTGGTGATGTAGATTCAAGAGTGTCAGTCACAGCTACCAGATATGCACTCAACGTCCTCAAGCTCCCTATTGTGACCCCTTGGTATCCATGGTATTCTGAAAACGAGGTATGCAATCATTACATTTTTCTCACTCCTAAGTTTTACATGTAATTTCCTGACCCATTAATTAACAAAAAGAAAAGAATGACATGGTTTTAAATTACAGTTTACAAACACCAATTATAGTTGCCATATTGTTGTTGTAATACCCTCTACGGTCTACAGTTGCATTGCAATAACTGCGAGCAACTGCATCATTTTGCAAGCTGAATATTTGTTTACCAACCATACATATTCGATTCTAGAAACAGATCAAGTCTAATTTAGGTAACAAATTGATGGTAAATGCTATGGTACTTATTACATGATGCTTAATTTATTAAAAAAAACAAATAAATAATATTTAATAAATTTTAAATATTTTATTTTTATTTTAAATATTTTTTTTTTAAAAAGAAGTTATGCAATTTACACACTATAATAAAAAGCACTATAGAATTTACCCAAATTTATAACCTGACATCTTAGTTTGAGTAATCACAATTGGAATATAGATTGATCCAACAATCTTATTACTACTATAGAAAAAAGTTCGAGTGACATGCAACTCAGTGAAGTGCCACAAAGGGAAACTCTTAAAAAAATGTTATGAGTTTGGACTAACACTTAAAAAAAGTCCTACCAAAAAAAGAATCTTCTGGCAGCGTTTTTTTAGAGATTCAAAGATTGTTTCTAAAATTTTAATTCAGAGATATAAAATTTTGATCTTTTCAATATCTTAAGAAAATGAGGATATAGAAGATTGGAATTTTTGAGAATAAAGACTAAAATTTTAATAATATTCTTTTTAAAAATATTTTTATTTAATTTTTTAAATTTTAAATTTATCATTCAATTTCTAAAATTTCAATTCAGAGATATAAAATTTTGATCTTTTCAGTATCTTAAGAAAATGAGGATATAGAAGATTGGAATTTTTTGGAATAAAGACTAAAACTTTAATAATATTCTTTTTAAAAATATTTTTATTTAATTTTTTAAATTTTAAATCTACCTTTCAATTTTTATATTTATCTTAAATTAAACATAATACTGAAATAATTATTATATTACACAAAAAATAATACAAAACTTAATTTAATTTTTATCTCTCTGTTTTAATATCTTAGTCTGAAGCTTCCTTCCAAACGCAGCTTCTAAGACCTTAGACTTTCTACCATATGAGTTACCTTTTGTGATAATGGTTCTGGTAAGGTCTTGTAGTTAAATGACCTGCTGCGTATTATAGATGGTTGATTAACGGTTGAAATTGGACGGGCATGGTATAGTATTTTTTTTTTTTTCTAGTTTATATTTTTATTTACCTATCTACCCTCTAAATTGAAGGAATGTACACAAAATAAAATTAGTTTGGAGCAAAATGACCAAGATTGTAATATATAAATTATAATAGATTGGAGGATATGCGGTGCAATACAAAGGATTGGCATTTGCGACAGTGAGAGGAGCAGGGCATATGGTTCCAAGCTGGCAGCCAGAACGGGCTTTCAACTTGATCTTAGCATTCCTCAGTGGATATCCCTCCCCTCCTAGTTCACCAAAATGATGACTCTACTTCACAATTTTAGGCCAAAGCCAAACACTACTTGCTTCTCATATTGAGTGAAATAAAGGGTTAAAGATAACCTGTTGGATTTTATTCTTTGTAACTTTCATTAGCTGACTCATCATATGCCGTATCACGTACTTCGTTATGTATATGGCATAAAAAGATCTTTTACTTTGTATGTTGAATTTTGAAATAAAATTTCATGTATTCCTCTCTTTTAGTTATAATTTTATTTTTGGTTTAGCTCAGAAAAATTTAAAAGTAAGAAAGAGGCTGATTTTTTTTCCTTATGGAAAACACATTAGAGTTGTGCAATGAAATAGATATATGGACAAAATTTCTACTGTTATAATGTCAGCCCAAAACATAGGTTACCTTTTGTTCTTGTCTCCTTTTTTGTTTTTTGTTTTTTTTTTTATTTTAGGAAAATAAAGAAATGCAACTTGCGTTTTGAATATTTGGAAGCTTTTCAATTTTTTTATTTTCTTTTAGCCCAAACGCAACCTGCCTTTTGTGATGGGCAGTGTTTTTTTTTCAGAATAACAAAATGTAGCTTGTGTTTTGCTTTTTATGTCAGTTTTTTTTTTGGGAGATGCAAAAGGAAGGCTACGTTTTTTGAGGTGTCAGATTATTTTTTTGAAAAACAAAAAACGCAGGTTGCGTTGTGTGCAAAAAAAAATATTTTAATCAGGAGGCCTGCTTATAAATACGAAGTAAGACTGGCTCAACTGCCTCACTCCACTTCTACTCATCCTATTCTTCTTTCTTGCACATATGTTGTAGTTCTTAGTTTTTTGGCAGTTAGGTGTGTCAAAAAAAATCGGATTAGGTGGGGTTGAAGTTATGGAAAATATTACAAATTTGCGAGTGTATTATAACGGTGAGGTTATACCAAACACACATGAAGGAGCGATTTTTGTTTGTGAATGTCCGTTGTCATTAGCTATTCCATGTACCATGAGTTTTGTCAAGTTACAAAATGGGCTTTGTAATAACATTCAAAGCCACATTTTGAAAAGGGTGAGCAACCTTTTATATAGGAATCCTGTGCAAGTATTTGGTGGGCTGATACAATTTCAAATAATACCCATCATTGACGATGTCAGTATGCAACAGATGTGTATTTATCAACAAACCCGATTTCACATGCCGATGATAGAGTTGTACGTTGATTTTGAACAGCAGTCAGGGCTAGGCGCGGTCGGCGAGGAGGTCAATGTTGATGAGTTCGGGGATATAGATTGGGAAGAAGATAATAATGACAGTAAAGAGGAGTTCGAAGCCAACTATGAAGTCGATGACGAAAACGATGGCAGAGACTTGGCAGGCAATCCGGCGGTGCAATTGTAAGCCAGCACCCATTTGGTGTTCCGTCTTTTATGCAGACTCTAGATTTCAAAGCCATGCATGCCCCGGAATTTCTTGAGTATGCGAATATGGGTATGTTATGATTATTAACTCAAGTTTTCTATAGTGTTTATTTTATTTGCCTTGTCTGACTGATGGTGGTTTGCATGTCGTAGGTGAAGGCAACGCTGCGGCAGAAGATGGCGAATTTAGTGTCGGAATAATTTGGTTCGAGAGATCGGTGATATCTACAATCAAAAGCTACACTATCTCTAGAGGAGTTGATCACACTGTGTATGAGTCTAAGCCGCAAACATTCTATGTGAAATGCAAGGGGTATGGTGCTGGGTGCAATTGGTTTATCCGAGCTAGCTTGATTCGAAAAAAAGCTTGTTGGGAGATCAGAAGATACAATGGCAAGCACACGTGCACCATGGGCACAATTTCACAAGATCATGCCAAGTTAGACTCGGACACAATTGCAGAGGCCATTAGGCCGTTGGTCGAAACAGACCCGTCAATAAAGGTGAAGTCTGTTATTACAGAAGTTCAATCCACGTTCAACTACACTGTAAGTTACCGCAAGGCTTGGTTGGCAAAGCAGAAAGCTGCCACAAAGGTTTTCGGTTATTGGAAAGTTTCTTACCAGACTCTGCCTGTATGGTTGAAAGCAATGACTGTGAAGATGCCAAAGTCTCGTGTTCAAATAAAAACGCTCCCTGTTTACCGTGAGAGTGAGGAGGTTCAAGGTGTAAGAGTTCTGCACCGCATTTTTTGGAGCTTCTATCCGTGTATTGTAGCATTCAGACACCGCAAGTCACTGGTGCAGGTTGATGGCATGCACCTGTACGGAAAATATAAGGTGCACTTATGGTTGCGGTTGCACAAGATGGGAACCAAAACATTGTGCCCATTGCCTTTGCGATAGTCGAGGGCGAGACGACAGACGCATGGGAGTTTTTCCTAACCAAATTGCGGAGATATGTTGTTACCATTGATGGCGTGGGTATTATTTCTGACCACCATACCTCCATCGACGCTGCAATAGCTCGCAGTAACGGTGCATGGTCACCACCAAGAGTGTAGCATATATACTGCATCAGGCACATCGGGTCTAACTTCTTAAGGAGGTTTAAGGCTCCGTATTTGCATAAACTCGTGGTGAACACAGGTATTTCATTTTGTTGTTATGGTTCTATTCATAGTAATTTTGAGGCATCTGCTTATGATTAAAAGGTTTCTTCAACAAGCTATTCTAGGACGGAACAGGAGTACAACAAAAACTACCAAAGGCTTAAAGAGTGGGGTGAGGCATATACTTAATGGGAGAAATGATAGTCTATAATCTCCTCGCCTAACGGCAATGTGTTATAGCGGTCAGATCTCCACCTCTTAACCCATTGACTGTAAATCTCTCCCCAGTCATGATTCTGTGCTCCTGTCAACCGCTTGCAATGATCACGACCAAAGTTGAATGCCGGGCCTGATGGAAGCTGTTGCATCCCGAACTGTCGTCTAACTCGGTCAGTCGGGTGCCACTCTATACACTCGAATGACACTAGCGGCAACTGCGTGGAGCATATAAACAACTGGGCAGCGAGGTCATCCAGAACCCCCACTCCCATATACGGCCGCTATATAAACTGCACATTAGTTACCAAGAGACCGATTAGAAAAATTATTCTTCTGAATAAAAACTTTAGACATTAATGGTTAAAACTTACATCGTCAACTCCCATGTCATCGAGTCCTCACCTAAAATGCACGGTAGGCCTCCGTATATATCTTGTATGTCAGCGCCAATGACTCCACCTAAACAAAAACAGAATGATTGCAATAAGAACAACAACAATAATAATAATAATAACAATAACAAAAAGTACAGTAAAAAATAATACTGCCGCACAAGTGGAATACCAACATCGCCGAGCTGATCACGGGGTATATGTGCCAGGAGCGGCATACGCTCCCACGCCCAAACAAAAAGCAGTACAAGTGGTCCATCCATCTCTTTACAGTTGTATCGTGACGCACGACACAACGATGTATAGGTGTGCCAGACTGGCTGCCCCCCCCCCCCAACTGTAAGTTAGAATTCGGTAAAAATCGCGAAGCAGGGGCAGAAATTTCGTGTTCAATGAAGTGGTGGACTTATCCAGAAACACAACCATTCCAAGCATGCAGAAAATGTGAGCCCGAACGTATCGCTCAATGGACTCCTGCATGTCACATGGTTCGGTGTCTCTGCACCGCCGAACCCATGCAAGATTCACCTTGCCCAAGACGTGATCTTGCGGACCTGGCTCCCGACCAAAACAAGCAATGCAGTTCTCCACCAAAAACTGGTGACTACTGTATGTTAAACCCGTGACGGGCTCCCTATTAACCGGGAGGCCAAGTATATATGTAATGTCTTCCAACGTCACCGTCACTTCCCCAACTGAAAGGTGGAACGTGCACTACAACAAAAACGCCATTTAGCGGCGGTTCCTGTAGCCGTTTAGCGGCGGTTTTGAACCGCCGGAAGATAGGGCGTGGCAAAACGGATTGCGGCGATTTTAGTCAACCGCTGGAATAACCGCCGCAAAATGCCATTTAGGTTTGGCGGCGGTTAATGCAGTATGTAAAGGAAAATTACTATTACCCAATTTGCGGCGGTTACAAACCGCCGCTAAATGTCGGACAGGGAAAAAAATTTATAATTCTGCGGCGGTACCGTCGCCAAATTCAAATTTTCCATTTAAATTTTAGATTTTCTATTATTTTGCCTATTTTGACAAAGAATGTTTATTAAACTTTAATTTTTTTACTTTTTAACTAATTTAAACAAATTTAAACCAAGTAAAACAGCTCAATTAACATAACAAACCAAATTAAAGTTATGACATATATAACGAAATTGTCATAATATCATCCAAAATAAAGTAAGAATGCTCAAGTTGGATAAAATAAGCCTAACGTACTAAACCAACTTAAATGTAAAAGGTATCCAAAACCATTAATTGAAATTCAAAATTTTTGTTGCGGGTCATGATTTCCAGATGAAGATGGCCCTGCGCATGACGAGTCCGGTGTACCGCCTACAAAAGCCAGCTCTTCAGCAATCTCAACTGGCAAATTACCTCCTAACTGTTGGACTACATATCCCAAGACCTTATGTATTGACTGTCTCTTCGCCCATTCTTCTTCTAACTTAGCCGTCAATTCTGCAATCATCCTCTTATCCTCTGCATTGGACTCTGTAGAACCTGACGGTTGTCCAGCAGCGTTACCAAAGACTTGGGTGGGACATGGTCCAGCACCTAGGGCACGAACTCGTCCTGGGTGCTCCTTTCCGAGAACTTGTGCTAGCGAGTCATTCTGTGAAAGGTGCTTAGAGGATCCATCCTGCCTCTCAACATTCACTATTACTTCCTACAAATATACAACATTGGAAAGGAAGAAGTTAACAGTAGCACGATATATACAGTAAGCTATATATTGCTTCAAATTTTCAAACATGACTTACACTAACAACACGCGCATCGGGGTGGATATACGAGCCATCTCTTTTCTTATGAGTCATGATAAACAACTCTCCTCTACCAACGGGCCTTCCTTGCTCTCTCTCCTATATCGTTGATATTGACAAAATTTAGTAAACAACAACATTTTTCAAGAAGCTTAATCAAAATCTTAATGCAAATGATGACTTATTACCACTTCGTCTTTTTTTCTTGCCAAGGTTTTGGAGCCCCCAGTATGTGTGTACAGTTGCTTGCTCCGATTTAAAGTGTTATGTTTACACTTTTTCTATGAACAAATAACAAAACAAATGCAGATGAGAAAGATATGATGAATATCAATTGTAAGGGAATTACTATGTATACACATTTTTTATGTGGAAATAATAAAATATAGCAAGACTTACCTACGTTTCTTCATTCAGGCGATAGTCAACGAATTTTTTCCAATCATTTTTGTCTATTTCTTTCGGGTGATGCTGAAGATTTTCCTCATAAGTCCTTATTTGTTTGTAACACCTATGAAACAAGTGGTGTCTTGAATCCTTCCAGTTCTTTTCTATCCTCTTCAAAATATCACGCTTTATTATTCCTCCGGCATCGTCCTCATAGTAAAAGTAGTGGTGCCTTGAAACAATGTGATTGCAGATTTGTCGTCATTTTTCCGGGAACTTTGTGGGAAAGCCATAAACCCTATGCAGCTTGCTGAGTTTCAGAATCATGTTGTGCAACCCTTGTGTCAGATGGAAATGATTTTTCCTCCATCCTTCTTCACCGTCATGGTTCACCTCACCGTGCATCTCGTTGATGAGGTTACTCTTGGTGGACCAGTACATTATAGGTGGATGTATCCAATAGAAAGGTTAGCTATTTGATAAATCCCTTTAGTACATTTAGTTCAATTAATTATGTATATACTAAGCATTTCATTGTATTTATATAAAAGGTATTTAGGACATCTGAAGCAATATGTTCGTAATAGGGCACAACCGGAAGGTTCAATTGCAGAAGGATATTTATCTGAGGAAATCCTGACTTTCTGTTCTAGGTATTTGGTAATATTGAGACTAGAATCAACCGACCAGGGCGAGTTGATGATGAGCCCGTTGACGTTCTTCATAATTCAAGGGAAGGTATGTTCCCAGCTATTGGAAAGGCATTAGGGGCTGTATTGCATTTCGAACTCAGTCTAATGGAAAAACATCAAGCTCATCGTCATGTGCTAGTCAACTGCGATGCTGTGGCTCCGTTCCTTGAGTAAGTATACGCATGTATTTCTAAAACACCAATATAACTCTTTTCTCCCAGTGACTAGTTAGATTAATTTTATTCTCTCCAATAAAGTACATTTAGGGAAAACACAAAGCGAAGCTTGCGTCATCAGACAAGGTCACAAGCTAAGATAGATAGTGTCGTCCATGCAGAATTTCTTCAGTGGTTTAAGCATAAGGTTGACAAAATATTAACCTGACCAATGTTTTTTTAGCCTGGAATTAGTACTATATGAAAACCGATTTTAATATAAAGCATGAATGTTATGTGGTTCCAGGTTCTTACGGAAAGTACGCTTCTTTCGAAAGACCTACAGTTGCTTGCGTGCGGTCCCATGATTCAGGCCAGACGTTTTGGGGCATACAATGTTAACGGGTACAAGTTTAGAACTATCTCAAAGGAAAACGGGATGAAAACACAAAATAGTAGAGTATATGTATCATCTAATACAAGAAGTTATGCAAGCATGAGTGATAATAGAGTGGCTGTTGGTGGTGTTTCGTATTACGGAAAAATTGTAGACATAATTGAATTAAATTATAGATGTTCCTTCACAGTGGTATTGTTTAAATGTGTTTGGGCTGATACCACTACCAGTAGAGGCATCAAACAAGACTATTTGGGGCTTACCAGCGTTAATTTCTCTCGTCCAATACACACTGGTAATCGTGAAGAAGATGAACCGTACATATTCGCATCAGAGGCTCAGCTTGTATACTATGTGGATGATGAAGTAGCTAAAGAATGGAATGTTGTGGTTCATGTGAAACCAAGGGATTTGTATGACATGGGAGAAGAGAATGAAGAAGCTGAAGTTGGTTTTTCTCCACAACCAGGGTTGAACATGTCAGCGGAAGGTGACATTGGAGATTTACTGTTGACAAGGGAGGAAGATATAGAAGACCTCATAGAAAATGCCTCAGAGAATTTCGATGATGTCGCGTAATGCATTGTATGAAGCATTTTAATGTAATTTAAAAATGATATTTCTGTCATAAACTAAGTTAAATAATCTCAGCATTGTACGTTATTTTCTTTGGTTACTTTATACTTGTGTAGTTTTTTTTTGCAGTTAAATATTTATGTTATTGTGAATTCTCATGAGTAAAAGCAGATTTTTTGGTTCTTTCAACGATTTTAATACGAAAAAGTTAGTTTACATTAAATCTTTATTCCTTCTACAGTTGTTGTTTTTCTTAGGGTTTCATTTTACATAATCTTGCTATGTATTAAGCAATATAATTTCACTAGTGTTACGTTTTGAAAACAATAGTGAACATAACATGACGGTGGAACAGGATCGATGAAAAATGAGGACTTTTCGTCATCCTCTGCAAGCACAACAATTGCTATAGAGCTTCTGTTTAAGAAAATTGCCCAAACTACTAACAAGGGTGATGGTAATTGTCGAAAATATTGCGTTTAGTTTTAAAATTGTCTTAGCATCTTGTAGTTTGATTTTTTTTTTCTAAGTCAGTATTTAATGACTCCAGAGTTCTCAATTTCTTCTATGTATACTCATTGTATTATGTGCATGTTGATATTTTCAGTCTTACCTGAATATTCCGGAGAAATAGTTTCTGACAGTCTAGATGGAGAAGAGTCTGATTCAGAAGACATTTTAGATGATGTATCCTCTGTCGCAATCGATAGATCTATGCAGTTTGATCTGAATAAGGTTCTGGATGAAGAGGAAGAAACTTTAGAAGACCAACAAGATAAACAAGATGATATACATGTTAAGAAAAGGTGCTTTGATCTGAATAAAATGCCATGGTATGGAGATGAAATATCAGATCCTCTGAAACGTGAAGCCCATAGATTCATAACAGAATATTTTTCGCCGGGTCAATTCGATGTTGGAGAGAAATTTTGATCTTTTAATATAACAGTTACGCTGATTTCCTTAGTTTAATGATTTGGGTCGCAGTTGTACGTGTTTATTCTTGATTTAGGTTTAGTAACGCATAACTTCAAAGATGAGTAACTTTGATTTATGCTCTCTATAACTTTGTTTTAACTTCATAAATATTAGAGTTTGATTTTATTTTCTTCTTTTACATCTATGATTGAATGCAGTTTTTAAATGCTAATAACGTCATCAAGAAAATCTTATTCGTAAATTTGTTCACATGAGTTATCATATATAGTTTACAAGTAACTTGTGAATATTTTTAACGTAAAACAAATGTAGAGAAAGTGTTACGAGTTTAAGTAACAATGATTTAAACATAAGTATCCTCAGATAGTAATCGTTACTTAAATAGATTATACCTAGATGATTATTACTAAAGAGAACAATGGAATCTGTGGTAATACGCATTTTGCGGCGGTTTAAACGTAACCGCCGCAAAATGCCTAACAAGAAGTCACCGACGGACATATCGCGGCGGTTTTCGAAAAGACGCCACGAAATGCTAACCGGACTGGCAATATAGCGGCGGTTTAAAAAAACCGCCGCTATATGTCAACATGACAGCAATATATCAAACCGCCGCTAAATGTCGGCCTAATTGCAGCCCCAACATTTAACTGCCGCTATATGTGTCGCGGTTTGTCTTTTTGCGGCGCATTTACAAAACCGCCGCAAAAAAACCGTCGCTATCTTAAAGAATTGTTGTAGTTGTGTGAGTTTCCGGCCTCCGCCAATGCACTCAGCAGTGCATAATGGCCTCTCATTTCGCTTACTCGTAAAATGTATTAAAACCCAGTAAACACCAATAACGCTGTAACTACCTCGTTAAAGGTATCTGACAGATCAAATTTTTTGGATAACAAATTTCTAATAGCCTACAAAAAAAACAATAATAATTTAAATTCTATATAATATCAGTTAATAATTTATTCAAAAAATATATTAACCATTAATTTTGTATTATTAGAAAATAAATAACAATTTATTATTATTATTATTATTATTATTATTATTATTATTATTATTATTATTATTATTATTATTATTATTATTATCCAAAACGGTATTTTATTATTATATTACTAAAAAAATATTAATAAATTATTAAAAAATAATAAATATTTATTTAATTAACAGTATGATTTATTTATTATTAAAAAATAATAATAATTTATTATTATTATCCTAAACAATATTCTACTATTATACTAACCATCATAACCTTTTTTTTTTTCGAAACCTAAACACTATTCTATTATATATATACTAACCATCGTAACAAACATTTTTTTCTCCGAGACTTAAGCATAATAATGGCTAACAATAATATTGTACAACAACAATAATAATAATAATAATAATAATAAACATTTATTTATTAAATAATATTATTTATTTATTATTAGAGAATAATACTAATTTATTATTATTATTTTAAACAGTATTCTATTATACTAACATGATAACCATTTTTTTGGCCCTAAATAGAATTCTATTATATTATATACTAACCATGATAACATTTTTTTTTCTGAGACTTAAGCATAATAATGGCTAACAATAATAACAATGTCAATAATAATAATAATAATAATAATAATAATAATAATAATAATAATAATAATTAAAACACAAGTACATAAAATATAAATAAATATATTTATCTATTGATCAGAAAATAAAAAAAATTTACCCATTGAAGATGATCCAAGTATTCAATGAAGTGTTTCTCACGTCAAGTAAAATCACGCACCATATTTTTTCTTCTTTCCTCAGTTGAACCTAAATTCCTTCCCGATTTTTTTCTTCCTTCACAGCAGCACAATGTTCACTTACCCTCTCTTTCACTCTCACGGCACAATGTCTCACTCTTTCTCAGCACATTGTTTTTCTTTCCTGCGTTTTGGCCTTAAAAACACCAGTTTCACCTCTCATTGTCAACACGTGTCGCGCATGCAAGGCTGGAAGCTGCCAATCGCAATCTGCGACTTGTTTTTATGCCGGCCAAAGGCAACCTGCGTTTTGTGAACTCCAGATTGGTCAAAGGTTGCTCTTGTCTGCATGCAAGGAGCCACAGGACACGTTTTGCTTTTTGAACTCCCTTCCCTATCAAATGCAGCCTGCGTTTTGCAGCAGGTGGCAGAATTTTTATACTTCGTCCCAAGTGAAGCATTACCTGTGTTTTGCAGGTAACTGAACAATGCAGATCTACATTTGTGGATAACACACCATGGATCCATATTGATGATTATCACCATCCATAACTAAATTAATTTCTGTAAGAAAGAAAATGAAACATATGTAATAATGGAGACAAGAATCACATGTCTTAAAGGACACTGAATAATCTTGCAATTAAAGAGAGATTCGCAATTGGAAACATAGAAACTTTATGATGGAAAAAATATATTATAGTTCTTGAAGAATCAGGATTTTTTTTTAATTTAAAAAAAATTGGGATCCATTTGAGATATAGTAATTATGCATTAATCTTTACTTTTTAATGACGCGACGATAAAATTGCAACACTAAACCAATTTAGTGTTAAGGTCCAGAGATAACATTGAAACTAATGGAATTTGGTGGAGAGGGAGTAAAGACAAAGTCGAATATCCCTTTTTGCCCGCAACAAGACTCAAGAGTCTCTAAATTACATCACTTGCCAAGCAATAATTACATTTTTTTGTTAAAATTATAAATTATTGTTGTAATACATTTTTTAAAAATGATATTATTTTAATTTGTTTATTATTCAAAAACGAGCGCTAACATTTTTTTATGTTATATACACGAAACTTAATTGAATTGTAAGAGCGGAAAAAAATGTATATATTGAAAAAAAAATCGTTTAATATTATTAATTACCCTAAAATTAAAATATAGCTCAGATAAAAAAAATAAAAAAATAGTAAACTGTTTCATTGTTAAAATATTATTTACTATATTTAATTTATCAAAAAAAATTTTAAATTTTATATTTCAACTTAAAATATTTTGATTAAATTATAAATAATTTATTATCCTAACTAATTTTACATTTAAAAGTATGTTTATATCAAATAAATAATAGAAACTTAATTTAAAAAGTTTATTCTTTCTTTTTAATAATTCAGTTATTTATATATTTTTAAAATAAATTTTAACACAGATTCAGAAATAAAATTTTATGCATATATTTAATTATGTATTATACAAAAAATATTTTTTCATTACTAGTTCTAATAATGAAAAATTTATTCTAAATCAGTACATTTATCAATTCACTTTAAAAATATAATAGAATGAAAGTTTAAAAAATTAAATAATAAAGATCACTAAATTGATAGAAGTAAATTTGTAATCAATAACCATAAAAAAAATAGATAATAAAATTAAAAGATACATAATGTCATAAAGAACTGTATAAAAAAAAATATAAAACTTATAATTGATCTTTTGATTTTGAGAAGATGATCATTATTGTGCCATACACATACAGTTAGTCATCTGTTCACTCTAAACCCGAAGAAATTAAATTTTAAATTAGATTTTATTCTTTAAATTCTTGTGTTAGTGTTTAATTTTTTATGGAGTTTGGCCCGACCTGCTCTTCTCATTAGCTAACTAACAATGTGTTAAAAAAATACAACAAAAAAATGAACAAAGAATGGACTCCCATACTGGGCTCCAATATATAAGACCTCTTCAACCCATCTAAAGTTTTCGGTCCAAAAAAAATAAAAACTACTTCGCAGTTTGCTAAGGACGGGAAGAAAACAAGCGAAGGAACATAAAATGAGAAGACACTACATTTAACTCAAAATCTTAAGATAATAAATTAATGGATCTCTAATCTTATAAACTCTTCAATCTTCCTTACTTTCTTTGATATGTGACTAATTTCATACACTCTTCACACTTACAATATTAACAAAAGAATAATACCCCAAATAGGTCTCCAAGAAATTTACTATCCGACAGTTTTGTTCCCCACAAAATTTAACTAAGATTTCGACCCTGAGGTTTTCAGATATCCACCAGATACGTTCCCAAAACCATTTGATCCGGTTAAAGTGGTGACATGTCAGGTTAACTGCGACATGTCACCTCCAGGACATTTTGGTCCCCATCCACGCTAGACAAAACGACGTCGTATTGAAACCACGGACAAAACGACGTCGTTTCGGGGAGGACAAATTCGTCCCCACTTAGACAGAGAATGCAAACGATGCCGTTTTCATGTGGGGGACCTATTTGACCTATAATTCGTGATGTTAAAAGAAGCTATATTTACTTCAACGCAAACCTTAAAAACACATTGACATTGGTCTGTTTATTTATCAAAATGGTAACATAAACCTCAGAACCCAAACATGTTAACCAAACAAATATTTGGCCTCAATAGCAACACAAACCAAATCAAGTCAAAAGAAGGTTTATTTTCTTCAACATAAACTAAACGAAACCATTCTAAACAACATAAAGTCTTCTTCCTTCAACATAATAAAAGGTGGTAACATAACTAAGACAACAACTTTTACACTAATTCTTAGAAGCGTCATTTTTTAAAAGACTAGTTCAATCCTAGCGTTGGAATGAATTTGAACAACTTAGATATTGTGCCACTAGTTGCACCTATATGATAACTAGAATCTTCAGACTTCGCAACATTAACAAAATTTGGATTCATATGCACTATATGGTAACTAGAGTCTTAGTTATATATACTTTGTTGTGTCGGGTATCCCTTCCAAATTCTATACTTCCTTTCCTGAGTCTCCATTTTGTTTGGATATGAGGTCAAGCAAATCTGTGTAATATGTCTTGTTCTTCATTAAACAAGCTACCAAGCTAGCATATTCTCTTGCATTATTCTTGTGTTATGATGTCACTTGTTTTTAAAAGTTTAAATTAATAAGAGAAAGTAACATAAATAATCATGTCATGATATCAATTTTTTAATAATAGATTTTTTGAACATAAAAATCTAAATTTCTGATATTATGTTATGATATTATTTCTCTCAAAAATTTAAATTAATAAAAAAATAACATAAAATATATATAATACGTTAGGAACATTTAATTTTAACATTCAGTTACAATTCAACCATATTTTCAAAACTTTTAGAAACCTATTTGAGCTGCAATGTTTAAGAAATTAAGTAGTATAACCAAGTACATTTTGAATGTGTCAAGGAATTGCATATGGTATATTTATATCTAGTACTATTTATTCCTGAAAAGTGAGAGGGACACCAAATATCAGAATACACCAATTTTAAGAAGCTTGTGATACATAATAGAGGATATAGAAAAGGGTAAACTGTGTGATTTTCTTCGACAAAAGAAAATACAAATAGTTTTGACTATATCAAATTTCATATTATAATTCTGCATTATTTTCTATTACAACAGTTAAGGGATGTCCTAACCTATTGTGTCAAACTCCAGCTTTATTTGTTAAGGAGCTAGTAGCAACCATTGCGTTTGGTGCTTCTGCAGCTAGAATGAAGTGGAACCTTATAGAGAAATTATTTTTTCTAAACCTGGCATACCAATATTTTTAATGTGAAAAAAAAATTGGTTAATATTGACTAAATATAAAATAAATTTAAGGAAAAATATTAAATACATAATATTTCTGATCTCTTTTCTAATTCTATATATTATTATATTATTTTAATTTTTTTAATACATTTATTACTATTAGTATGTTATAATAACAATTACAAGAGATAAATAAAATTTTTTTTCTCGATTAAAATCTTAGTGGTCTCTATTACGAATTTTTCTTAAGAAATTTATATATTTATTATAAATTTAAAAGCATAATTAACTATAAATGGTTTAATTACTAATAACTTTTCAGATGAATTTTATTAACATATACCTTAAAAATTCATGTTAAAAGCATTATAAAAAGAAATATTTGACTAAATTTTTGAAAAATTAACTTTTTTTACGTTTTTAATATATTTGAATACAATAAAAACTAGAAAAAATTTTATATTATACTCTTAATTAATATGTTTTTGGAGTACAACCAACTTGAATTTGTCTAATAATTGATTTATTAGTTCGTTTAAACAAGTGTCAGGAGTTTAAACCCTGCTTTATGTATGCAGCAACACGCTGACTAACGACAAACTTTTAAATAGAGCTCAATTTCGCGATGAATTAGTTATTAATTTACCGTGATGGAGAATACTATGAGAAACCAAGTTAGATAGCTAAATCCTAAAATAAAATAAAAGTTTTTTAACAATTCCTCCCTGTAATTGAAAAGAGGAATATTCCATAAACACAACATAATTTTATTTTTGTTATGTGCTATGAAGCACGGACACAATTTAGATACGATACTCACTTACACTTGTCCGACATACGTGTCAGTTGTGTTCAACCGTGTCTTAATAAAAAATAAAAAATTCTTCTCCGAACACGCCTGAACACACCTAAATATCATCACGTATCAACGTGTCCACTGTCCAGTTTTATTCTTAACATATATTCTTAAAATAAATTTAGATATAGCATATATTATTATTTATTAAAATAAGATATTAAAAATAATTAAAAATTTTAATTTATATTTTAATATCAATAAAATATTAAAATATCATTACGATTAATCTAAAAAATACTTTATACTTTATATGTATGCGTGTCTCCGTGTCATGTAAGATTTTAAAATTTGCGTATCGACATGTCTCGTGTTGTGTCGTGTCCAGTGTCCGTGCGGTTATGTGAGATTTATCAGATACATCAATCTAAATAAATTTGATAAGAAATGTCATTTATTGAGTTATAAATGCAAAAGGATGAAATGGCTACTCATTACGTCACATGAATTGCGTCTAACAAGGTTAGCTCAGCATAAAACTTTGATCAATAATTGCCTCTATTATTTGTTTATGTAACATGCTTCCATTTTCCTATGCTTAATTTATTCCGTGGATCCAATATAAATGGGTTATGTGGTCATAAAAACTTGCAACAAAATATTATTGTTATCTATAATCTTGAAAGTTCAAAGTTGAAACAGTATCCAACTGTTTTAAGCAAAAACATGCCTTATGTGGATACATCAAAACAGATCACACGAAAAGAACATATGTTATTTTCACAACAACATTTGATTATGTCACTTCTACATCGTGTATCGCATGTAGAGCTTGCAAATCAAACAAATTAATTAGCTTCTTAATAAATTATTCATAACAAGTTATTATCCAAATGACTCTTCGTTTGGATTGTTTTATACTTCTATACCACTGTTTTCGTAGGCTATTCTTGTGTGTTTTAAAATTAATCTAAGTCAAGTCAAATTTACATGGCACCCTTTATTCTGGTTAGTTAGTTAGTGAGTTGAATAAGTATTTATCTGAAAGAATAAATTAATATTTTGGCAATTGAAACCAAAATAGTCAATGAGTACATAAATGGCTTAATTTAGATACGATTACAAACATCTATCTATAGTTATATCTTAAATTCAGTCTTTAACGGCTGATTTGGCAGCTTTTTCATTTTTCTTGAATTTTTTTATGCTTTTTTTTTAGCTGATTTTTTTTAATATGGAATAAATATTGGTATTTTTTTTGGAAAATGGGATTATTTGATGTAATTACACATAGGTGGATTTTGTAAGTGAACAGTCAATACGTGGGGGGCATAGTGCAACACGTGGGGGCGTGTTGGACACGTGGTAGCATCCTGGCCAACACGTGGGGGGCGTGTTGAATGAGTTCCACAATACTGTAATACACTTCAAATATCAATATTCAACTAAAACACCATCTCCATTTCTATATTAAAAATAATTTCTGTTTTTTTTTTTGTGTTTTCAATTTTTTTTATTTTATTCTGTCCATATTTTTAATAGGAAAAGTCTAGCAGACCAGCAACTTTTGTGTTTTCTGGTCAGCACTTAACCATCAAAACTAAAATGAGTAATTTCTCACCATTAGATGTAATCTCACACCATTAAAAATACTATTGATGGCCAATTGATAGTTACAAAATATCAAAATTACTGGTCCCCTAACATTCCGATACATTTTGCTAAAAATTAATGTTTTCAGTCTTTCTACTTTTATATAATATATCTAAGCAGATTGAGTTTGCTAAGATATATGTTATTAATTATTATTGTTTATAAATAATGGGCTGCACTCTCGGTCTATAGAAAGATAAAAAAAAAAGTTCATCATAAATTATCTTTTTAAAAATTCTACTTTCACCTTCTACATTTAATCATCTATTTTCTAACTCTTTTACTGCTGTATACCTTTTTCCAAATTCTTATTGTGCCGTCTGTCCCTCCTTCACCAGCCAGTCTCACCGCCATCAAGCTTCTTCTCGCAGTTTAGAATGAAAATAACCATTCACATACTTAATAAAATGAACATTTAATAAATTTTATTGTATCTACGTAAATTCAATCCAAATTAAATAAACATACACCTTAAAATAAAAATAACCATGCACATACCAAGTAAAATAAACATCTAACAAATTTTATTGTATCTATTTAAATCCAATCTAAATGTTTATTTTTTCTGTGAATAAAATGTTTATTTTTCATGTAAATAGAATATTTGTTTTTAATGCCAATCACATCTGAAGAAGAAGAGGAGGAAGAGAAAAACTACAGCAGTGAAGTGAAAGAAAGGTGGCAACAAGACAACAACGCCGTCCAAGAATTGTGGGGCAGCGATGCTCGTAGAATGCGAAATAATCGCAATGGCGCATGAAATTAAAAATGGGCGCAATGGCATCACTCGCACGATAACAGCCGACAACGACAATTTAAATGACAACAATGAGCGAGACTGGCGGTCGACTTAGCGAGTATATCAATTAGGTGAAAAATTATACGGTACAGATCTAAATCTGTACAGATATACAGATATTTTATTTCTATCACAAAGATAGTGACACGTGGTATGAAATGCAATTGGAAGAGAGCTTGACAATAAATCTTAAAAGTGGCTCAAAATACTTGCTCAAGAGCCAAGGAAATGGATCCTCTCTAATTTTTTTAACACTTAAGATAATAAAGTGTGATCTTTTACCTATAATTCTACAAGTGAGACCAAAATTAAAGAGAAAAGAGAACAATAAAAAGTGAGATTAAACACTGAATACCATTCAATTTTTATTCCACCGGAAAGGATCGACTCCCATGAACAATGAATTTGGACGTTCCTTGGTAAATGTATATAATGAGAGTCAGGCTGAACGGTAGAATAATAATGGTGAAATTTGAATATAATCAAAAATAAAAAAATGCAGTTCTAAGTCTATGAAAAACATTGAATTAAACTTCTTGTACTAAAATCAAGTTATCTTGATATTGTATATTAGGTAGTTAATTCGAATATATTTTTTAAAAAAGTTTTACTTGAAAGATGATAGAAAAAATATTAATTTTTATTTTTAAAATTAAAAAAAAATTAATTTTAATATTTTTCGGTGAAATATACATGACACATTTTCTTTGTTATAATACTAAATTTATATTATTGTAATAAAAATAAAATTTACAATAAAAAAGATTTTACAAATAATAACAGTAAAAAAAATTAAAATTATAATATATATCTACATATGACAACACAAAAATTAATATTTTAAGTGGTATTTGAATACATAATTTTATTTATTTGGCATTGAATTACTAGTTAAATATTTATTATAAAAATAATAAAATTTTTTGGGATAATTTGACTTCATTTTAGAATGATGAATTACAATTTTATTTTTAAATAATTAAATTGTTATTTTAGTATTAATCATTATTGAAGGTGGAAAATATTTATAAATATTTTTCGCATACAAGTCATTTACATATACAAGTCTATACAAGTCTCTTTAACCTAATTGATTTTACGCGTCACCATCCAACTAATTTTTCAATAAACACGCGAATATATAACTGCCTTTTTTGAAAGGATTTCGTTTTTTTGTTCGAATTTTCTCAACTTTTTTATATTTACGTTCTCTTCCATATTTGTGTTTCTCTTCGTTCATTTTCTGCGTTTTTTTCTTTATTTTTCGCAATTTCCTTTGTTCTCTACATTTTTGAAATCAAGCTCTGAAATCAATTTTGAATAGTTATCTCGTTGTTAAAGATAATGAACTATTCAAGTTCAGATTATCAATTGAACCAGAGTAAAGTGGATTATTGTTTTGAATTCAATCAAGTAGTTGAGGTGTGGTTTGATTTTAGTTAATGTTTTCGTTAGTAGTTTATGATTCGGTTGGTGAATAATGTTATTTTTGTTTGTGAAAATTGTTATTCATCGTTAATGGTTTGAATTGAATGTAATATAGGAGTTCTGCATCAAAGAAAATATTCTTTTGTATTTACAGCAAATTTTGGTATAAAACTAAGACATTTATGTGTATTGTTTAAGAATTTTCGATTGATTTGTACTAATAAATTCTGCATAATTCAAAACTCTTCTTCTTCCTTCTCATCTTCTGCTGCTTCTTCTTCTTCTTTTCATCATCATCATCATCATCATCATCATCATCATCATCATCATCATCATCATCATCATCATCATCATCATCATCATCATCATCATCATCATCATCATCATCATCATCATCATCATCATCATCATCATCATCATCATCATCATCATCATCATCATCATCATCATCATCATCATCACTATCTTCTTCTTTTTTTTTTCTTATTCATCTTTCCTTTATTGTTTTTACCTTCTAGAATTTCTTCTTATTTTACACTCTTAACAAGAATAAAAAAAATTAAATAAAGAAGAAGAATAAACACATAATGCTGCTAAATAACTTGGAAGAAGATGAACTTATATTCATTCAACTAAAAGAAAGAAATAAAGAAAAATAGAAGAAAAATATAGCATTAGAGAAAATATTTTTTCTGTAGTTGTAGGAAATTTTGATGTAAAACTAATATATTTATGTGTATTTTTAAGAATTTTTGGTGGATTTGTACTGATAAATTTTGCATAATTTAAAACTCTTCATTTTCATTCTCCTCATCTTCTGCTGCTTCTTATTCATTTTTTTCCTTTTTATTTTACTTTCTAAAAAAAATACATAATGTTACAAAATCAATAGAAAGAGGAGGAGGAAAAAAGTGCAGCAACAATCGCAACAATAAAAAGAACGACAAAGAGAATGATATGTGCTTCAAATGTTCGTGATATGAAGAGTTCAAGTGTTATTTAGAAGATATTAGTTTACAATTTTAGAATATTTTTGTTTAATTTGATATATTTTGATTTTGTTTATTTAATTACTAGATTGGGCCTTATGTTTATGGGCTTTAGGGTTTTCTTTGTTTTAACCTAATAATAGGTTATAAATACCTCCTTAACTATTGTAGTCGTAATACAGAATGATTTAGAGATTTGAAAACCCTTTTTTCTGATTTTGTGATGAATCCATGATGTGTACAATTGAGGTTGAGGAGTCTCTCTCTTGTTACATCGGGGAATTGAGTAGAAGGTTAAGGAATCCATTCAATTTAATTCCCAAACTATGGCGTTGACAAGTTAGGTTGAGGAGTCCCTTTCTTGTTACGTCAAGAAATTAGGTAGAAAGTAAAGTGATTCTCTTTGTACTCAATTTCAATCTATCATTTTTTGTTTCTATTTCAATTTCAATGTATTTTTTTATTCAGTTTGAATTATTATCTTATTGTTTATCTTTTATTTCTTTATCAATGATAAAACACACAAAGAAGAAGAAGGAACACGTGAAGAAAAAGGAGGAAGAACACAAAGAAAGAGAAAAAAGAGGAAGAGGAGGAGCATAATTTTACGCGCGCGTTGTGAAAGTGGGTTTTGTTGGGTTAGGGTTAACTTGTATAAATTTGTATGACAAAAAGACTTGTATGTGTAGTTGATCTGAAATATTTATGGTTAAAAATTATAGCTAATATAGTGCATTGTGAATGATATTTTTTATAATTGGTAAAAAGTTCAAAGTAATTAAAAAAAAGTTAAATAAAATTGAATAGTTAATTTTTTTATTTGAAATCTTTTATTAATCATATAAATGTTAGGTATAAAAATCACAAAAAAAAATGAAATAAATTTAAAATCTATTACTCAATAAGTACAAAATACTTAAGAAGAGGTAAATTGATAAGGATGAACAATTTAATAAGTTTTTGTAATATTAAAACAAGACAAATAAAATAAATTAAATATGACACAATTAAATAAGAGATAAAAATAGAAGGAGTTGAAATAAATCAAATATGATACAAATAAGTTAAAAAGGTTATCAAACTTATGAGTTTGTGAACAATAAAAAATATTAATTTAGCTTTTAAAGCACATAGAATTTCCACTAACAAAATAATCCTCATTTAAAGAAATGTTATATAATAATTATTGATGATTAGTAAAAAATTTTAAATCACAATCATCATTATAATTACTTATTTCATTCAAACGGCCAAATGGGTTCATAAATTGTCTTTCTAGTAATTATTTATGTGATTTAGTGATTTTAAAAAGGAGCATAAATTGTCAAAACGTTTTTATTATTTTAAAAATGTTTTATACACAATTTATAACTCAATCAAAAGCAAATATAAATTACGTTATAGTGTATATCCCAAACAAAGTAAATTGGACATCCCAACCTATAAATCACACTGTAAAAAAAAATGAAAATCATCAGTGTATGTTTTAGACTTTTAGCCAAACCAGCTTTTTCATAAGCCATGATCATGATCACAAGCTCTAATCGTTACAGAAAGAACAGAGGCACGTGTCTTTAAACAAAAACACTAAAAAGAATATCTGTACTTAGCATCTGTACCGTAATATTCTCCCAATTAGGAATATTGATTTATGAAATTGAAGAGAGGCTGATTTTTTTTGTATATAAAAAAAATATTGGTGTTTTTTTAAAAAATAGGATTATTTGGTGTAATTATAGATTGGTGAATTTTATAAGTGAACAGTTAATATGTGAGGGACGTGGTGCAACACGTGGGGGGCGTGTTGGACATGTGACAGCATCTTGGCCAACACGTGAGGGACGTGTTAGACACGTGGCAGCATATTGGCCAAGATGTGGGAAGCGTGGTGTAACATGTAGGGCATATTAAATGAATTTCATAATACTGTAATATACTTCAAATAGCAATATTCAACTAAAATACCATCTCGATTTCCATATTAAAAATAATTTCTGCTGAAGAGAGAGTATATTGATTTTTGCTTCTGAATTTCCTCTAGATTAGGAATCTCGGGATTGTGAAAATGGGAGGTACAAAACTACAAAAGTCATGGACCAGAAAAAGACTCCAGGATATGGACAATAATCGGTTAGTTGAAGAAAATTTTCAGTTAAATTATTAGATCTATTGTCATGTTCGATAATATTTTAGAAAATGGTTGGTACGGGCAGTATGGGTTAATTCAATTATGTAACTGATATTGAAAATATTTTTTTCCTATAAGAAATGTAAAATGTCAAATGTGTGGTTGGTACGGGTAATATGTGTTAATTCAAAACTATATGTATTAATTTAATTATGTAACTGTTATATTGGATTTCTCTAAATTTTTTCTACAGGAAATATAAACTGTATGTGTTGATATTGATGTCAAATAAAATAAGGTTTAATTATTTTATTAATTCGATAGTTTTATTGAATTTTTAATTAAGTTTTTATATATCTTTTAATTAAGATATTATATTATTTTTAATTTTATAATTAAATTTTTTTAGTGTAAAAAATATTAGAATTAATTAAATATTTTTTTATAAATTAAAGGTATTTATAATTAAAAACTTAGTTAAATTTTTTATTACATTTTTTTAGAAATAATATTATGTTAGTTTTATATATATATATATATATATATATATATATATATATATATATATATATATATAAGTCTAATTACAAAATTAAAAATAGTATAAAAAAATTAATTAAAAAAAATATAAGTAGCTAATTGTAAATTTAGTAAAATTATAAAAATTAAGGGAATAATTAAATCATAAAATAATTATGAGCACAGATAGATTCTTGTTGGAATCTTGAATTTTTTAATTCTAAAAATTTCAATGTTAAATAATTAAGAAAGAGAGTTGAGAGCGTAAAAATATATCTAAATTCGTGAATATAATTAAAAGAATTTGATTACATGTGATTCTTTAATTTTTCTCAACTAAAATCTACCTCATCTTTATTTTGGGTCGAATAGCAACTCTTTTATGAGACAACCGCTGCAAAGTGATTTTAGTATGTTAGAGATCAAAATTCTGAAACTCTATTTATATGTGGCTATTGATTCTCTTAAACTTGTAAAATAAAATATTTGATTTTATTCTTATTTAAGTCAAAATTAAAAGTAATAATGATTTATTTTATTTAATATTTATAATAATAAATGAAATCACCTATATATATAAGTCATATAATATAAAAGAGCTAATGTGATTATAATCAATTATACATATTGCACATAATAAATAGATTAAAAAATTATCTTTTTTAATATTTTCTATTTTCTTTGTTTATGCAAACATAAAAAGATAAAGTATTGTTTTAGTTTCCAACGTTTAAGATGAATCCTATTTTAGTTTTTAATATTTTAATTGTCCTATTTTTATTTCAAAACGTTTAAAATGACATCAATGTTCTCCCACGGTTAACCATTAATCCTTCACTGACACTTAACGAAATTGATGTATTGTTAATAATGCTTTTATTAAATCTACACTTACTCAATCCCTCTCTTTCACCTTTATCCTTTCAACAAACCCAAACTTCATTCTCCTATTCCTTTTTTCTTTCTCCTCAATTTTTTTTTGGAGAATTAATAGTATAAAAACAAAAAACTAAAAAAATAAAATTTAGATCTGTTGAGAGAGTGAAAATAAAAAAAGAAGTTAAATAAATCTAGCTTTAATAAAAGCATTATTAATAGTATATCAATTTTATTAATTATTAATAAAAAATTTAACAGTAAAATAATATTGATGTTATTTTAAATATTTTAAATTAAAAATAAAACGATAAAAATATTAGAAATCAAAATAAAATTCTCTCAAACATTATAAACTAAAATAATACCTTACCTAATATAAAATTTCACTTGTTTGAAGGGAGATTGTTTCTGCCATCATATTGTTGTGCAATGATGACCCTTCTTCTCTCTTTTTCACCTTTTTTTTTTTTCTGTTTTCTTCTTTCTTTTTCGTACTCTCTCTCTTTCTCTTGGTCATTTTTTCTTTTCCTTTTTTCTACACTCTTTTTTTTTTCATATTTTTTCTTTAATTTTTTCACTTCTCGTTTTATTTTACCTTTTTAGTTTACTGTAATTTTTATTTATTTAGTTGTTTGGTCTTACTGCTATTCAATAATAATTCTTCTGTAATATTTTTTTTGTAGTGTTTTTTTTTATGAGTAATTTAGGTACAGTGACACGAATTTCTTAGATATGAAAAAAAGATATATTGAAGTTTGTTTTTTGTTCATGGACATATTTTCATATTAGAAGATAATTTATATTTAAGTTGAAAAAAATAACAAATTTTTTACATGCTGCATTATTATTTATGTGAGTATAAAAATTATAAAAACTCAAATTTATCTCTATTTTTACTTATTAAAATTTTTTGAATCAAATATTAGGAGTTTAGTTTCATATTATAGTTCAGCATAGAAAATATATTACCTTTTTCTTTAATCTTATATCTAATTTGTCTCTACTATCTATAAGCATCGTATGACTATTTTTATGAAAAAATATTTTTAAAAAAATAAAATAAAATAAATAAAGATTTTAAAACGTTAGATTTGTTGTCTTGCTAATAGAATCATAGCACACATATAAATAGCCATTTGAAACTTTAACAAATTACCATTTTAATAAAATAGATTCTAAAAGATATGTTTTGTTTGATGAAATGAACCAAATATTTTAGTCAATAGTTAAATGTTTTTTCTGTCATGGCAGTAGTGTATCGATACATAGATAGAATTTTGATCTAGGTGATAGAAAAAGAAATCGATCAATGGTAAAAATAGAAGGGTTTAGAGATGGTAACAATGAAGATGACAAATATTAATTAGTAATTTTATAAAATATTAACGGTTTATTCTCTAAATTAATCATTGAATAAAAATTAGATTTATTTTGTCAAGTAGATCATATTTTTAAGGGTAAAAAACAAAAATAAGTTATGGGGAGAAAAAAATTACGTGAATCAGCCAAAACAAAATCTGACGAATCAACCAATGCACAAATATATGTAGTTCGAATCAAACCGTTTCGAACTTGGATTGAATGTAATTCGAATTGAGCTACTTCGAATTAAGTACTTATACATTTTTATATAAAGTATTTAAAGTATATAAAAATGTACTCCCATTATAAAAAGAATATTTAAAAAGTCATTAAATTTTTATATGTTATTAAAATTTAATAATACAAGTACATTTTTGTATGTTATTTTTAATTCAATGTACTAATAGGAGTTAAAATTAATTTATATTTAATAATTTTATACTAAAATTAATTTACTATAATCTTGTTTTATACTTCTTTTAGTATATTTTTTTATATTATATAGTATTTTTTCTACTATCTTATTGTACAATGTGTAATTCGAACCAGCTCAATTCGAATTATGTTGAGCTCACGTTTCATAGTAATTCGAATTGCTTCAATTCGAATTATGCTTAGTTCAGGTTTCATAGTAATTCGAATTGCCTCAATTCAAATTATGTATGTTTCAGCTTTGCATGTAATTCGAAGTAGCTCAATTCGAATTACATTCAATCCAAATTCGAAACGGTTTGATTCGAATTACATATATTTGTGCATTGGTTGATTCGTGAATCAGATTTTGTTTTGGCTGATTCACGTAATTTCTTTCTCCCCATGGCTTATTTTTATTTTTTACCCTATTTTTAAGAATCGTTTGTCATTTTTATTTTTTAGAGTTTTTAGTTAAAATTGTAATTTTTTTGGGACTAAAATATCTATTTACTTACATAAATTTTATTTAATAAAGATTGATCGCATGCTTTTAACATAACAATGAAAATAAAATAATGTGTACAATTTGATTCGAAGATTGTGTATGTTTGGTTTAGCGTTTAGAAGTATGAACCTTGTTCAAAAGTCTTGAAAGTTGGACTAAACTTGTTTCGATAATTTTTTTAACATAATTTTTATCCTCAAACTTACATTTACTTGAAGTAACATTTTGTAACTTTTGCTTTTAATTATTATAGTTAAAAATTGATTACAAAATTTATTCTTTCAACTACCCTTTTTTACCTTCTTCTTTCTATACATACATGATTATTTTTCTTTTATTTTTCAACTATCTTTTTTCACCTTCTTCATATTTTGATCATCTTCATTTTATTTCTCAATTATCCTTCATCTTCTATCTTCATTTTATTTTATGCATTTTATTGTTATTTTTATTTAGTTTTATAAATTTATTTGCCTTTTGCCCTTTTATTATTATAGTTTATAATTATTAGACATTATCAATTAGGTGTATATATATTTAATATTATGTGCAATTTATTATAATTTAAAATTTTATAACACAAAAATTATTAAAATAATAATATTAAAAATTTAATCTAATTTTTATTATTTTAGTAATTTTACATTTAAAAATAGTTTTGGTCATTGTTATTCAAACAATATTTAATTAAGTATCCAAACATAAATCACCATGCGTTAAAACAAGCTCAATTTTAATCAAAATCAATCTTAATATAATCAAATTAAACTTAATTTCAGTCTACAAAAGCTAAACCAAAAATAAACTACACTTCAATCAAATGGTTAGTGCAATTATCAAATGTGAATAAAGTTTTAATCGCTTGGTCTTGGACAACATTACGAGGATTTTAACAAATAATTATATTTAGTTATTACAAAAAATAACTTCTATTAGGATTAGGATATAATTGTAACTTTTAATTTTTAAATTTTTTTATATATAGAACTCTTAAGATCATAAAAAAGGGATCTGAACTATTTATCAAATATTCTAAACATCCTAACATATTGATACAAATAATTTGGATATAAAAAAGAAAAATTAAATGTTCCTTACACTTCTCATTTCATTTTTATTTATGTTTTCTCGATCTTTTCCTCTTATTACTTTGATTGAAATGCTAACTTCGGATCCGATCCTGTGAAGTTAAAATTTATTTATTTATATTTCATCAGTTTTTTCTAAACATTATTTTTCTTGCATATTTTTAAATTTCTATTGATATATTCTTTGACTTATTAATCCGATCCACAGTATTCAACTATCGAATATTGTTATTGAATAATTACCAAAAAATCAATAAAAAAAATGACACATTTGGTGGAATAAATTATAGAGAAAAGTATCAATAGATAAAAAAAAAAATTCTTTATTCAAACTTTAAAATTCTGTAAAGTTAAACATTCTTAAAAAAGATTTGTAAATGTTATCATAGGTAATAATCAAAGTATTTCTAATTTATCAACAAACGTGGTTGACTCTTTTACCATAATGATTTGAAAAGAAATAAAAAAGTTGCCATGTATTAGGATCGGAGACATATTATCACAAATACTTAATAAAATATTGAATATGGGTAAAGTATTAAATTGGTCTTTTATATTTGGGCGTATTCCTGTTTTAGTTTTTAAAGTTTATAATATTCTATTTGAATCTAAAAAAGTTTTATTTAGTTTTAATTTAGTCCTATCGTGAGGTCAAAATTAAATAATTAACAAAATATCTTATATAACAGCAGTATAAAAATAAGGTCAATAATCCAGAGAACAAGTACAAGATCTAAAGGTACAAAATTAACTGTGGATGCATCAATACATTTATTTATTATTCTCCTTAATTTTATAGAGAATATTTCATTTAAATTGTAAAAAAAATGATAAATAAATTTATTGATACATCTATAGTTAATTTTGTATTTTTAGAGCTTGTACTTGTTCTTTAAATTATTGACATTGTTCTTATACTGTCATATAAGACATTCCGTTAATTATTTAACTTTGACCTCACGGTAGAACTACATTAAAAATAAATAAAACTATTTTAAATATAAATAAGACACTTTAAATCTTAAGGATCAAAATAAAATTATACCCAAATGTAAAGACTAATTTAATACTTTATCCTATTGAATAATAATAGAATAATGCTCTTACTTCGATTTAAAAAAGAAACCTCCAAAAAACGAATACAGCATTAAATTATAATTAACAACTAAAATCATTAAATTTTAAAACATCTGCAAATTTGTTAATAATTATAATATTTTTATTTTTATCGCAATATTACCAACTTACATATTTCTTATTTATTAGTGGTGAGAAATTATCTATATTAATTAAATTTATTATCCAATCCAACACATTTGAGGATTCATTTTTTTTATATGAAAAGTATGTGTGTATTGTGTATTATTGTGAAAAATGTGGATGCTAGACATAAATGTGGGAACAATTTTTTATGAAACAGGGATCAAAAAATCGAACTATTCGATTTCTTTATAAAAAAAATTAAGTTTACTAATCAGAGAGTCCAATTAGTATGGAAGAAAAAATTTAAATTTTGATGAAGATAATCGGACCTTTCGGTTTGTGTTTAAAAAATCAGACGGTCTGATTTTTGCTTCTAACACCATAGTTACATAAAACACCTATACATTCCATATCTGCGTTCTACACCATTCTCCCTCCCACATCTAAATTAAAAAGTGACATTTGACCATAGGATTTGATTTGCGGAAAAATAGGGTTGCATTTGGGATCGGATAGATAGTTCAAGTTGATTTGCTGGATTCCCTTAGAAAAAGAAAAATAAATAAAATAATAATAGGACAAATAATTGCCATACTGCCGTAAGAAGCTGATTTCATGCTACTGACGAATTTTGATGACACCACGTCACCACGTTTTGTCAACAATAACAATCGTCTTTATATATACACTCCTCTCTCTTTAAGGAATCTTTGAATTAGCGTAAATACTATGGTTTCTTATATTTATCAAATAAAATAAAACCTATTGAGATAATAAATAATAATACGTATTACTGTATTAGAAATATAATTATTTTTTATTTATGTGCTTCATCTTATTAATTTAAAAAATATTATATAAAAATTTAAATAAACTCAAAAGAATTTTTTTAAAAGATATATTAATAATATAATTATTCATATATTTTTTAGATGAATTTAAAATTTATAAAAAAAAATATTTTCACGAAAATACTGATTGTTATAATTTTGCAATTTTTCCATGTGAATTCACCGTGTTGATGTCTCAATAAGCGTGCTCAAATATCACATGTTACAACAAAATTGTATGCATGTGCTATTACATCAACAAATATTGAATTGCATTGTGCTATTACTAAAAAAAGAAATTTGTGTAATTTTATTTCACTACAGGATGGGACCATTCATACTCAACGGAAAAAAATAATCAAATCATGGTTTGAGATACTCCAAATTTTCAGTGGTTAGCGGCAACGCGTATGGTAATAATGCATGTTTTCGAGGACAGCAAATGGGATCTGAACCATTCATAGCCACACTGCACATACACGCAAGAAATTAAATATCTTGTAATTGCTCTTACTCAGACAAAGAAATTAAAAATATCTTTTTGATGAAGATGTTTTATTTAAAGATATAATTGGTTTATTTAATTATATTTTAAATAAAAATAATATTTTTATAATATATTAAAATTTCACTCTACATACAATTTATCATTTAAGAATAAAAAAAATATTTTTATATAAAAACAATTATAAAATTTTTATTAGAGTATTCATCTTCTTAAAATGTATATTTTTAAACATTTATTTAAACTAAGAATAATAAACTTTATGTTTTTGATATATTTAATAATATATTAAAAATATATAAGTTAATTGGCTATGTTTGGTTGGAAAGAAAGAAATAGAGAGGAAAGAAATAGAAAAGAAAGAAAGGAAAGGAAAGAAATTGAGTCGATTTTTATTTTCTTTAGATGTGTTTGGATGAAAGAAAAATAAGAAGGAAAGAAACAGTATAAAAAGATAATTTTACCCTTATGTTATAAAATATATTAAAAAAAGTAAAGGGGTAATATTAGAAGTAGAGAGAGAGAGTTAATTTTCTCTCCATTTTCTCTCCATTGTTGGAGAAAAAGAAAATTGGTGGATCCCACCAATATTTTTCTATCCCATTTTCTTTCTTTTCTCATTTCTCCCCTCAACCAGACAAAGGAAAATAACTATTTTCCTTCCAATTTCTTTCCCTTCCTTTTCCTTCCTCCCATTTTCACTCCAAACAATGAAAACTTTTCCATATTACATTTTTAACAAGCATCTTTTAGGGTAGTTGTTGTTAACCAAATCTTAAAAGTTAAAAAGTAATATAAAACTATCATTAATAGTAACAATTTTGAACTATATTTTTTTCACATTAAACCCTTTTGACAAATTAAATATCTCTCATTTATTGTTTTAGGAGCATAACTGAAAAAAATCAATGTTACATTAATTTGTTAAATGAATAAATATTTGCATTGTGAAACAAATAAAACATTAATTTAAACAGGTTTAATTTATTAGCATATTCAATTACATAGATAATATACATCAACAAGATTAGTTAGGTCCTCAAGGATTTGGCCGTCCGACAGATTTGTCTCCTAAAAAAATTAACTAAGTCTTTGGTCCTCAAAATTGTTAGATATATGACATATATGTCCCTAGTTCAGGTTTAGCCAGTTAACCGAACACTCTTTCTCTTACGTGGAGGTGATCAATGTGACGTGTCAGGTTAAAGGCGACGCGTTGCTTTTAGGACACATTGGTTCCTGCACACATGGCTAAAACAATGTCGTTTAAGTGCTTTTCCAAATGACGTTATTTTAAGTGGAACAGATTAATCCCCAACCTTTCTCCTTGAAGTGTTATAAAACGACAGCATTTTGAATGGAGACCTACTATAAAAACACACGTCCTTTCTTCTCTCTGTAAAATAACCCGAAATCGAAACCCTCACCCAAATTTTATAAGGTAATCCTACATCTTCTTCAACTCCATTAACGTTGACTGAAGTCTATAACGGTGGTTTGACGGAGTTGACGGCAATTGATTGGTAGCGGTAGTGTGTCGTGCATATCGCCATTGTTGGAGGTAAGTTTCCTAATTTTTTTCTGAATTAAATTAGAGGTGAAGATTGAAGTATGACGAACATGCATGTCATGTGTAGGGTAGATCAAAAATAGTGTGTTGCTAGGGTAGATTAAGTTAGAGTTATAAAGTGATTTAGGTTGTGCCATTTCATAATAACATTAACAATGTCGGTGTTAAAAAATTGGATTTTGTTTTAATGTTATTGTAATGTATTTGTTGGTTGTTTCAGTTGTGATAGATTTTTATTTTTTTATATTTAGATGAGTGAAGACGTGATACCCGTATTTCATCACGGTGGAAATTTTGTTAGAGACAACAAGGAGTACTTGTGTATATTAATGGAGAAATAAAAAAGTTTCTCCCAATGGACATTGACTTGATATATTTCTTTGACCTGAAGAAACTTTTTTGGAATTAGGTTACCATGACTACAAGACAATGTATTGGTATGAACCTACTTTTGCTGACCTAGAATCTGGTCTTCACCCAATTCATGGAGACAAATAAAGAGATTAGAACTCTGCAAAAGAACAAGATGCTAAATGAGGATACTGACGAATTCTACATCTATTTTGACTATCCAATCATAGAAGATACGGAGTTCATTGATGATGATGTTAGTGTTGAGGAGGTGGATGTGCAAGTGATTAGTGCTGAGGATGATAGTGTTGACAATGATGCAGATGTTGAGAGTTTTAATAGTGATGATGAATCTACAGAAGATGCATTGTATAAGCCCCCACCTTTTGGATATGGTTTTTTGGATTCAAGTGAAGAGAAAGAGTCAATCGGAGGTTTTCCTGCAATCAGCATAACAAATATCTCATCAAACCATACAAAAAAAAAATCACAATAACCTTGCTTTTCCTGCAATCAGAATAACAAAACAAAAATCTAACATTAGTATTAGACCAATTATCAAAACTATAACACTACAAAAATTCACTACTCTAAAGTATCTTGAAGTGAGGAGAGTCAAAGAACAACCTATTCGGGTTCTTTGCTGTGCGAGACCTAGATATTATATTATGGCATATGTCCTGCGCTTGCATTTAGGATGTTCTCCTCTCCTAAGTCGCCTCCTTGGGAAACTAGTCAAACCGCTATCAACACTGAAGACATCATTCATACTTCTCCGACCACGTCTTCGACCTGTGACTAACGTGCTGCTTCCACTCGCCATCACCTTCTTCGAAGGCAAAAACTCTCTCTCATATACTAAGATACATGGGTTGGAGACTGTTAGAGAATCAATTAGAATCATTAGAATCAATTTAGATCAATTAGCATCGTCTATATTTATATAGCATATCTGTACATTAATTGTAGGATTCTATGTCTTTATTACTTTGATTTATTTAGCACCTATAAATACCCCTTGTATATTGTACCTGAGATACAACTCAATAATACACTTTTCACATCATTCTCTCAGTCTCTTGTTTCTAACATGGTATCAAGAGCTTAGGTTTTTCCCATGAAAATTAGTTCATAGTCCTTTTTTTTTCCTCTTCCGGCAGTGTTCTTTGGTCTCTCTTTTGCTCCCTTTTCAGACACTTTGGTTCGTCACCGCCCTTACCACCGCCTTTGTCTCGTCGTTGCGAGTTCAACGAGTCCAGCCTCGTCACCGGAAACCACCGCACGCGCCGCCACCCTCCGTCTGAAGTTCGCCGTTCGTCTGTCTCCGGGCAGTACTTTGTGCTCCGTTTTCAACCCTTTCCTGACGTTTAGGTTCCTCACCGCCGCCACCGTCGCCTTCAACTCGTTGCAACGTTTTCAACGCCACCGGAATCATCGTCAGACTCGGCCGGACGCGCCACTTGAAGTAGGCTGTCCGGTTGCAGGTGTTCTTCTTCCAGAAGCATTCGTCGCCGTTGGATCAGCGCTCCAGATCAACGGCTCAACATCGCCCACGTGTCAGCCAGACGAGAGACGGACCGCATCCGATCCACGCGCCCGACCCGACCCGATTCTCTGACCCGCGCGCCACCTCGCGCCCAGTAAGCCGCTGACGTGTCTTGCCTCTCCAATCACCCCGTGCCACGTGTCATTACTTGTTGACGTGGCTGCTGACGTGGAATCTGACGTGGCTGCTGACGTGGCAGGCAGTGTGACCCTTCCTAAGGTTTTTTGGTGAGCTCTTTCCGATTCCGCGCTCTGTTTTCTCGTTTTCTGCCCCGAATTTGCAGTTTTCTTCTTCCTTTGCTATTTCTTCTATTACTATGGAAAAACCGGATGTCTTTCAGCCTATCCCTGTTATTCTTAATGGCTCCAACTATGCACATTGGGTTGAAGCCATGCGAGGATTTCTTAAAGGGAGAAAATTATGGCGATATGTGACTGGTGATATTGCTTGTCCTGTTAAGCCAACTGTATCCAAAGATGGTGCCTCCAAATCCAAGGAGGATGCTGAGAAGGAGAAGGACTATGCAGAGAAATTGGAAGATTGGGATAGTAAAAATCATCAGATTATCACTTGGTTCCGCAACACTTCTACTCCTGGCATTCACTTACAATTTGGGCGTTTTGAAACTGCTAAAGAGGTATGGGATCATTTGGCGAAACGTTACACTATCTCTGATCTCTCTCATCAGTACCAACTGCTTAAGGAACTTCATAGCCTTAAGCAAGAACGTGGCCAAGCAGTTTTTGATTTTCTTGCTCAGATGGAGATTATTTGGGATCAGTTGACCTCCTGTGAGCCTGTTCTTAAAGATCCCACTGATGCTAAGGCATATGAGGATTATCGGAACCGGACACGTCTCATCCAATTTCTGATGGCACTTACTGATGACTATGAGCCGGTCAGGGCTTCTCTTCTTCATCAGAATCCTTTGCCTAGTCTTGAAGATGCTCTTCCTCGTCTTAAGTCTGAAGAAACGCGCTTGGGATTGCTTCGTTCTAAAAGTGAAACTGTCTTTGCTGCCACCGACAGAAAGGGAAAAATCTGTCGCAATTGTAATCGGCCTGGGCATTCCTTCTCCGACTGTCCTTCTATTGAATGTCGTAAGTGCAAACAAAAAGGCCACATTGGCTCCAATTGCCCGAAACTGTTCTGCCATTATTGTAAGCTCTCGGGTCACTTGATTGCTACCTGTCCTACTCGACCACCACGCTCAGATCAGAACAAGTATCAACCTCGTCCCAACCACTCTTCGCATGTGCCTGCCTCTGCTGCTGCTGCTACTGAGTCCACCTCTTCCACATCTCTCAACACACCTTCTGTCTCTCCATCAGATATTGAAACCCTTCTTCGGCAACTTCTCTCTTTCTCTGGTAATACCCCCGCTACTCTTTCCACCCCTCCAGGTAATTCTAAATGGTATTTTGATTCTGGTTGTTTCAATCATATGTCTCCTTTGCGTCATCTTTTTTCGTCGTTGTCTCCCACTACAAATGCACCTTCTGTTAACACTGCTAATGGTTCCCTCTTGCATGCAACACATCACGGGGTTATTTCACAGTCCAATATTCATCTTTCTGATGCTTATTTTATTCCAAAATTGAATTTTAATCTTATCTCTGTCGGTCAGCTTGTTGAACTTGGTTTTGATGTCATTTTTTCAAATTCTGGATGTCGTGTGCAGGATCGTCGGACGGGAAAGATCATCGGGACTGGATGTAAGGTTGGACGCTTATTTGAGCTCGAGAACCTTCATGTTCCCTCTACCCATATCTGTGCTGCTTCCTCTCCATCTACTCTTCACTTGTGGCACCGACGTCTTGCCCATAGCTCCTTAGGCAAATTACGTCCTCTTATATCTACGGGTATTTTAGGTCAAGTTCAAAATGAGTCTTTAGATTGCATTTCTTGTCACACTGCAAAACAACCTGCCTTATCCTTTAATAATAATTCCTCTATTGCATGCTCTCCTTTTGATCTTATTCATTCTGATGTTTGGGGACCCGCTCCCACCGCTTCTATGGGAGGGGCTCGATATTTTGTCCTCTTTATTGATGATTATTCCCGTTTTACTTGGGTCTATTTGATGACTAATCGTTGTGAGTTGCCTCAGATTTATATTAACTTTGCCACTATGGTTCGAACTCAGTTTTCAAAGGTCATTAAAATTTTCAGACGTGATAATGCTATGGAATATCGTGACTCCAAAATTTTACATTTTCTCGCTGAACAGGGTACTTTGTCCGAGTTTTCTTGTCCTGGTACCTCTCAACAAAATGGCAGAGCTGAGCGTAAACACCGTCATATTCTTGACTCTGTCCGTGCGATGCTTATTTCCTCTTCCTGTCCTGAGCGTGCTTGGGGTGAAGCTGTCCTCACTGCTGTTCATGCTATCAATAGACTCCCTTCTTCTGTTCTTGGTAACACTACTCCCTTTGAGCGTCTTTATCGTACTTCTCCCGATTACAGTTCTCTCCGTGTTTTTGGTTGTGTCTGTTTTGTCCTTCTTCAGCCTCATGAACATAATAAGCTTGAACCTCGGGCTCGCATGTGTTGTTTTCTTGGGTATGCTTCTGAACATAAGGGTTATCGTTGTTGGGATCCTATCTCTCGCCGTATTCGTATATCTCGTCATGTTGTCTTCTGGGAACATCACATGTTCTCTAGTTTCTCCTCCTTTGAGTCCATTCCTTCTACTCCATCACCGTTTTTTACTAACCCAAATGTTGATCTCTTTCCTAGTGATGATACTACAGGGTCTACCCCAAGTCCACCACTCGAGGCTCCTGATCCTCCACCTTCTCCATCTCCCGATGATTCCAGTCCGGATGGTGATCCCACTCCTAGCGTCATGCCTCCTCCTCCCACTCGTTCTTCTAGAGTAAGGAATCCACATCCTCATCTTCTTGATTATCATTGCTTTTCTACTATTCTTCATCAACATGAACCTAAGTCATTCAGAGAAGCCTCCACAAATCCAAATTGGCAACAAGCAATGCAGGAAGAAATACAGGCACTTGAAAAAGCACACACTTGGGATTTGGTTGATCATCCTTCTGATCAGGAAGTTGTGGGCAGTAGATGGGTATACAAGATCAAGACTCGCTCTGATGGCTCTATTGACCGTTATAAGGCACGATTGGTTGCTCAAGGTTGTACGCAAGAGTATGGTATTGATTATGAAGAGACTTTTGCTCCTGTGGCTCGCCTTACGTCTGTTAGAGCTCTCCTTGCCATTGCTGCGGTTAAAAGATGGTTTCTCAGTCAGATGGATGTGAAGAATGCATTTCTTAATGGGGATTTGAAGCAGAGAGTCTATATGAAACCACCTCCAGGATATCCTTGTCCTTCCAGTAAGGTTTGTCTCCTTCGCAAGGCACTTTATGGACTTAAGCAAGCTCCTCGTGAATGGTTTGACAAGTTCAGCACTACCATATGCAGTCTTGGCTTTATTTCTAGTCCTCATGAGAATGCGCTTTTCATTCGTAAAAGCGACCGTGGAGTTGTTCTTCTACTTTTGTATGTTGATGACATGATTATTACTGGAGATGATGTTGATGGTATCTCTGATCTCAAGACCTCACTTCAGCGTACCTTTGAGATGAAGGATCTTGGTTCTCTCAGCTATTTTCTTGGTCTCGAGGTCATCTCCACAGATGATGGCATTTATCTCTCTCAGGCTAAGTATGCTTCAGATCTCCTTGCCCGCGCTGGGATTACAGATAGTCGCACCGAGTCTACTCCTCTTGAGCCTAATGTTCGATTTACCCCTATGGATGGCACTGTTTTGGATAATCCAACACTTTATCGTCAGTTAGTTGGCGGTCTCGTCTACTTGACTGTCACCCGACCAGACATTACCTATCCAGTTCATGTCCTCAGCCAGTTCTTGTCTGCTCCCCGTACTACTCACTATGCGGCAGTTCTTCGCATTCTTCGGTATGTCAAAGGCACTCTTTTTCATGGCCTTTATTTTTCTGCCCATTCCTCTTTGACCCTTCAGGCATACTCTGATGCTGATTGGGCTGGTGATCCCACTGGTCGTCGTTCTACTACTGGTTATTGTTTGTTTCTTGGCGACGCTCTCATCTCTTGGCGTGCTAAGAAGCAAACGTTCACTGCTCACTCAAGCACAGAAGCTGAGTACCGTGCCCTTGCTGACACCACTGCTGAGGTTATCTCGGTTCGTTGGCTTCTCGAAGATCTGGGTGCTCCTCAGTCGTCCCCTACTGATGTCTTTTGTGATAACCGCAGTGCTATTCAGATTGCCCATAATGATGTGTTTCATGAACGCACCAAACACATTGAGATTGATTGTCATTTTGTTCGGCAACGAATTCTTATTGATGCTGTTCGTCTCATTGCTGTTGGGACACTGGATCAGACTGCTGATATCTTCACGAAAGCTCATCACCCGACTCGCTTCCGGATTTTGTTATCCAAACTCAAGTTGGTATCCTTAGCTCCCACTTGAGTTTGAGGGGGGATGTTAGAGAATCAATTAGAATCATTAGAATCAATTTAGATCAATTAGCATCGTCTATATTTATATAGCATATCTGTACATTAATTGTAGGATTCTATGTCTTTATTACTTTGATTTATTTAGCACCTATAAATACCCCTTGTATATTGTACCTGAGATACAACTCAATAATACACTTTTCACATCATTCTCTCAGTCTCTTGTTTCTAACAGAGACAAAGAGACAGGGGTCGAAGACGAAGACCTAATTTTATGTTGGTCCCCTTTTGAAAGGGCGATGTATTGCGTCTTTCATAACGTTGTCGTTTTATAACGGTTCCAGAAGAAAGGTTGGGGACTAATCTCTCCTGCTCAAAATGACGTCGTTTGGAGAAGCACTTAAACAACATCGTTTTGGCCATGTGTTCAGGGACCAATGTGTCCTGGAAGCGACGCGTAGCCTTTAACTTGACACGTCACACTGATCATCTCCACGTAGGAGAGAGAGTGTTCGGTTAACCGGCTAAACCTGGACCAAGGACGTATATGTCATATATCTAATAATTTTGGGGACCAAGGACTTAGTTAATTTTTCTAGCGAATAAATCTCTCAGACGGCCAAAATTTTGGGGAGCTATTTGGAGTATTACATACTCTTAATTTTATGAATAATTCTCTAAAAATATATATGATTAGATAATCGTGTATAAAATTATATTATTAATTAGTGCATTAAAATTAAATTAATTTTTTTTAAAATAAACACTTATTAAAACGGAGGATAAGTCTAAAACTACTCAATTTTATTTTTATTATCTATGGTTCATAATAATTGTGATCATTTATTAATTGGTATTTTAATTAAGCAATTGATTAACATCAAGAATTGATTATAAAAAAGCGTTATTAAAATATGTTATTCAATTACCATTTTGTAAGTAAAAATATTTTATACCAGCTTTTGTGCTTACCATTGTGTGGAGAATAAAGATAGAAGTTTTTTAAGAAATGACTGAATTTTGCATTGAAATACGAGAATAACCGATAAGTTGAACCAAATATCTTTTATTAAGTTAGACTTACCAGATACCATGAACTAGCAGACATGAGACATCGATATTGATATGCTGACATAACATTAAAAATTCAGAAAACAGTGATTTTGATCCTTTTTGGCTTTTATTGAGAAGGTTCCGATGATTGTTTTCTAACTGCTCTCAAATATCAACTTCACGTGAAGTCGACTGCACCTGAGTTTCTACCGAATTTTTTATGTTTATTATAGTTTAATTATATTGTTCTAAAAATATTTATTTAATCTACTATGTAATATTTAATTATTTTATTGTGAAACATTGGATTATTCTGGTGTGGTTAATCACTTTATTAAAAAAATAAATGAAATAATATATATAAATATACATAAATACATAATATATATTATTGATTGGTAATTGATTTTTAGTATTGAGGAAACATTTTTTAATATTTTTTCAATTTATTTTATTTATTGAAAACGAAATGGCTTTGGATTCGCGTCTATATATATGGGTGGTGTGGACTTCTTCGAACGCACCGAAGCAAGAAATTAAAACAAAACCCAGATAGAAGAGAAGTGAGAGAGAGAGAGTAAGAGAGATATCAGAAAAATGGAAGTAGAACAGGTACTACACATGAATGGAGGAATTGGAGAAGCAAGCTATGCAAATAACTCCTTAGTTCAGGTACACATAACTTTGTGTCTGATTTTAGGTTAAAACAAATTAATTTTTATATTGAAGGTATTCAAAAAAAAAAAAAAAGGATATAATTATATTTTTTCTAGAAAAATTGTATTGGTGGCATTTACTTTGTACTTAAATTTTATTAAAAATTTTAAAAATATTATTAGTAAATTTTATTTTGTTATAAAATTTTTTTGTTTACATCAAATATACCTTAACTATTAAATTTTCAAAAAGTATAGGACTAATTTAATAATAATATTTTATAATTAAAATTTAATAATAAAATTTTATATTTGACTTACGTTAAAAATTTTTTTTATAAAATTATTATTAAAAAAAATTAACTGTTAAAAATATATTTAATATAAATTTAATAAAATTTTTTATAAACTTTAAAAATAAAAAATATTATTTATCCTATTAAAATATTTATACCGTTAATACATCAAATTAAACTTTCATTATTGTCTTATCATGTGCATGTTATTATTAATTAATAATTATGCAGCAAAAGGTGATTTCTCTAACAAGACCAATAAGAGAGGAAGCCATAACCAGCCTCTACTACAAGAAAATCCCAAGAACCCTATCAATTGCGGACTTGGGGTGTTCCTCTGGCCCCAACACTTTCTTTGTTGTCACAGAAATCATAAAAGCCATTGAGAATCTTTGCAGAGAGCTGAACCAGAATTCCCCTGAATACAATGTGTTCATGAATGATCTCCCAGGGAATGATTTCAACAACATTTTCAGGTCCCTTGACAGCTTCAAACAGAATCTCATGATAAGTAATAATAATAAGTTTGAAAAAAATAGTTGCGGTCCTTGTTTCCTCTTTGGAGCTCCAGGTTCATTCTATGGCAGGCTTTTTGCAAACAAAAGTATTCATTTTGTTCATGCCTCTTACAGCCTTCAATGGCTATCTAAGGTATCTATATATAGATTTTTTCTTTTTATTTTAGAGTAAATACTAAATACACACGTCTCTTCAGTCTTCACAATAAATAAATGCTAGTTTTTGTTTTTTAATTCCAAAACGACGTCATTCTTTGTAAGTGGTCCTCAATTGTTGATAAATAATCAGTATATCTTAAGATATTAATTCCTAAAAATTATGTCATTTTTTTAACAAGACTACATAATCAATAAAATATATTATTTTATATCAATATTTGATCCATAAAAGTATTTTATATTAAATTTTAAATCTTAATCTAATAGTACAAAAAAATATTAATCCAAAATATTTACTAATATCAATTGTATTAGTGTTAATTACTGTACACTAAAATCAGTCGATAGTATAAAATATATATAAAAATATAAAATATAAATTAAAAGTAAATTAAATAATATATATTTAATATAATTACATAATAACTGAATTTGGGATATACATAGTTTTTTTATTCAAAATTATTGGACACATAAAGCAGCGTTCTATGTTTCTCTAACTTATTGGTGATTAACTAGGTTCCTGAGGGTATAGAGAACAACAAGGGAAACATTTACATGTCAAGCACAAGCCCCTTAAACGTTCTCAACGCTTACTATGAACAATTTCGAAGAGACTTCTCTTTCTTTCTCAAGTGTCGTGGTGAGGAAGTGGTTGAAGGAGGTGTCATGGTTTTAACATTCTTGGGAAGAAGAAGTGATGATCCATCTTCTAAGGAGTGTTGCTACATTTGGGAACTCATGGCTGCCGCTCTCAATCAAATGGTCTTGGAGGTACACACTACACAATACATTACTTGAATATAACTAATTTTATTTACAGCAATTTTACATGACCAACAAATATTATTATTTTAGATTGGTACTTAATGAATAATAATTTGTATTTATATTTGTAAGTATTTATACATAAAAATATATAATTTATACTTATATTTATCATGAATTAATACGAATCACATTTATATTTTTTAAAATTTATACATATAAATTAATAAAATTTATTTATTAAAAATAATTTAATATTTATGTTAGTTAAATGATAACTAAAATTATTAAAAAATTGCTTACTCTCTTAAATTTTTATTTTATAAAATATATTTAATTATTTAACAATTTTTAATTATTATCTTTATGTAAAAATATTTTCATATGAATAGTCATCTTTAATGCATGTGGAAATTAATTTTTTTCCATTTTTTATGAAATTTTTAGTACGGCTAAAAATGCAATACATAATTTTTAAGTTGCATGAATACGAATACGATACCCATATCCGGAACAAATACGGATACTGGTAGAAGATTTTAGGAAAAAAATATGAATATATATATATATATATATATATATATATATATATATGTCTCAGTATGTATAAAAAAAATATAAGTAAATTTTATAAATTTTTAAAAGTAAATGATATTTTTAACTAATAAAATATGTTTTATATCTAATTTAATTAATATTAAATTTAAATATAAATATTAAAATAGTATAAATATTCAATTTAATATTTTAAATTGCACATCTAAATAATTTTAAAATAAAATTTACTCAAAACAACATAATATTAAACTAATTTTAACAAAGAAATATTTTCAACTATACTTAATATATACTTACCCAAAGCATATTTTTATTTTAAACAAAAGTTTTTTTTTTTTTTTTGGTTAGATACGTTCGAACCAATTTAGCCTACCAATTTTTTTTGTTTTTTTTTTTTTGGTTAGATACGTACGTACCAATTTAGCCGTACCAATTTTTGAGGATCAGTTTTTTCTAATAACTTTATTATTCCTTTAATACTGACCTAAGACTTTTTAACATCTATATTAAAAGGAAAAAAAACACTAAAAACTTGTTTAGAAAGTGTTTAAGTACGAGAAAAAAATTTATTTTTTTTAAATTTTATTTCTATTTAAAATTTAATTCCATGATTTAGAATTATTTTAATATATTAATAAAATATAATTCAATTCTTTAGTTTAGAATCATTTTTACACGAGTTAAATTTTTTTTCTTTTATAATTTTGTCCTTAACACAATTATTTTATTAAATATTCACTTATTTAAATAAAAATATTTTTTATATTTGACATGTTAAGTTAAATTAGTGTAAAAATTGATTTTAAAATAAGATCTCTTTGGATTTAATTTGTAAATGAAAAAAAGAATGAGAATTAAAATTCTCAAAAAAAATTTAAATCATTTATTTTTTATTTATTTTAAAATAAAAAATTTAATTTTTGAATAAATTCTAATTCATAAATTTTCAAATAAACTCTGAATTATCATTACAAGTATTAGACATAATGTTGGAGCATATTTTAAAAAAAGCATCCCTTTAATTTGTTTTGTGTGTTGCAGGGAATCATAAAAGAAGAGCAAATGGATGCTTTCAACATCCCACAATACACACCGTCCCCATCGGAAGTGAAACTTGAAGTTGAAAGCGAAGGATCCTTCACCATCAACCGCCTAGAGGTGTCTGAAGTGAATTGGAATGCTTTTGAAAACAATTGGAACGCCATGGATTTCGAATCGGAAGAATCCGAATCACTCAGCGATGGCGGATACAATGTGGCGCAGTGCATGAGAGCCGTTGCTGAACCCTTGCTGGTTAGCCACTTCGGTGAAGATATCATTGAATACGTGTTTAGTCGCTACCAGAAGCTCTTAACTGACCGTATGTCTAAGGAGAAGACCAAGTTTTTCAACGTCACTGTATCGTTGACCAGGAACGCATGAACAACAATCCCTTTCTTCACAAAATAAGGAGGAAATTCACCTACAGTTTGTCTTCTTATAAACAATTAATAATTAAAAATAATTAATCAAATGTTATTAAATTATTCAACTGTACGTGAGTTTTCTTTTCAAAATAGTATTATCAAATTGTATTTTCTTTATGGATAAATTATCAATATTATAATGCTTTTCGAGAATTAATATTGGTTTGTGTATTTCTATTTATTTTAAAAACTCGTTATAAACAGTACTGAAAGAAAAAGATATAAATAAGTGGATCTTTATTTATTTAGCATCCACTTTCTTATATTGTTTTAGTTTTATGTTTATTTCGAGCACCTAAAATGAATACAAATATCGATAATGGGAGTATTTTTATGTTTTTTTTTAAGTACTTAGCTGCAAAATGAGGTACTTGCTCAGCACCCTGGCTAAAGGACAGTGTGTTCTCAAACAAAATTATTTATGTGTACACTATATTATGTAATTATAATGAATTGTATTTCATCCTTTTCGTTTTTTTCACTTGCAAATTAATAAAAAGAAAAAAAAAAAATACGTCCTCAACTTTTTATTTAAAGATAAATTCATCCTTTAAAATTAAAAGATATAAAATTATTTTTCAACTATTCAAATTCGTGACATTGAGATTCTTACATCTATTTGAATATGAAAATACTATAGGATTATTTGACGTAGATGTCGTAGTCTATTACGGTGCTGACCTAGCATTTACAACAAAATTTGAGAACAAATAGATCTTCATACGGTCATTTTCAGTGTGGTTCAAGTATTATTTTCTTATTCAAATTTCATTCTCATAAAAATTAAATATATTTAAGAGGAAGGTAATAATTGAAATAATAATATTTTAATTATCTGAAATTAAATTTATTTAAAAATAATTTTTTAAATTTTAAACTAAACATAAGAATATAATATTTCTATCTTTAAATTTTTAGAAATTCTTTATAATTTTTTCAACCACACACATATAAGTTGATAAGAGATGGGTGGAGAGAGCGGAAGAGAGGGAGAGGGAGCAGACGAGGGTAGAGTTTTCGGAAGCACAAGAATAGCGGATGGCGAAGGGGGTGGCGACCAGGAAGGTAACGGAGAGAGGGTGGAGATTCATGTCTCAAGGTTGGCGGATGAGTCTTGGAAAGGGAAGAACGTCATGGAGGCCGGGGAAGGGTCTGGCAGGTCTCATGATAAGGCCTTTGAGGGAGATATTGGGCAAGCTACACCACAGAGTATGAGAGATGCAGAGAAGAGAGCAAAGGGTAAGGAACCTCTTAAGGTGTCCTTTAGAGACAAGGTTGTGGGAGAAATCTCAGCTAGAGTTTCTCATGTGGCAGATGCTCTAGATGCGGATAGGATGGCTACGATCAAAGACGGGGAGATTCCCTAGCGTAGAATTCACAGAGGAAGCTAGGGAGATTCTCTCTGCTCCCTATAGGGATGCCATCATCATCAAAGTTCTTGGCAAATCTTTCAGCTATACTGCTATCACTCACAAGTTTAGAGGAGTCTGGAGAACCAAAGGTGGTTATGAGGTTTTGGACGTTGGTTTTGGTTATTTCCTCATCAAGTTTGACTTATGGGAGGATAGAGAGAGAGTTCTTCTGGGCGGTCCGTGGATGATAGCGGGAAACTATGTGGCGGTAAAGCCGTGGTGCCCTTCTTTCCATCTGTGTGAGGATTTCTTTGGATCCATTTTAGTTTGGATAAGAATCATCGGACTTAGCATATGGTATTATAGTGAGAAGGCTATCTTAAACATAGCGAGAGCGGTGGGAAAGCCGATTAAGGTTGATTTAGCCACCAAGTCAGCTGAGCGTGGAAAATATGCAAGAGCGTGCATCCAAATCAATCTCGGCCAATCTGTGATACGCAAGATTCTGGTTGATGGCTTTGAATACGCCATAGAATATGAGAACCTGCATCTCATTTGCGGAAAATGCAATTGCTTTGGGCATGTGACTCGGGATTGTGAGAAGACAAAGGGGGAGGAAGAGACTCTACCGGTGGAAAAGACTGCCGCGCCGGCACGGAAGGAACAGGATGGGGAAGAAGACAAGCCATCATCAACCACCACGGTTAAACCGGCGGAGAAAATGGTGCACCAGAATTTTGAATTTGAAAATGCAGGAGTCAATGCTGCGTTGAATGTGGAACAAGCAGATCTTGTGCAGGGAACGTTGCATGAGATTTTGGAAGATATTAATGCACCTATTGATGGGGAATGGACTACGGTTACTAAAAAAGGAAAAGCTAAGATAGGCTAAAAAAGGCTTTATTCTTAGAAGGCCCAATATTGATATGAAACCAACCCGGGTTAGTAAGGGCCCATTATTAGCTAATAGAGAGGTCAAGAAGCCTGCTCCAACAGACAAGGCAACACACAGAGAGAAACCTTCCTTTCTTGGGAGCTCTTTGAGAGTGAGCAAAGGGAGCGTGGCACCTGTTCTCTCGACACCGAACATTAATTCGAACCACAAGAGAAGGAGACCTCCCTCTCTGCAGAGTTCACCAACCGATCATGTCGGTGAAGACAAGCAAGATGAGACCAAGCAGGAAGGAAGTGCTGTTCTGGAGGGAACTGCCAAAATGGGAGACAGAGGACCCTCGATGTGAGAGGTGGGAGTTGCCATTCCATCATCAAGCTGGGTTCTTATGGTTAGTGATTTTATGAACTTGATCAGTTGGAATGTGAGAGGAGCATCAAACAAGATGGCTCGGGTTCACTACAAAGAATTGGTAAGACGATTTAATCCTACTTATGTTATTCTTGTAGAGACACATGTTGCATTTAGTTCTATGAATTTTTTTGGGGAAAGCTTGGGTTTTCTTCCGATTGGAATAGTGGAAGCTAGTGGGCATAAAGGGGGTATATGATTTTTGTCATCTGATGTTAAAGATAAATATAGAGTGATTGCTACCATGGAACAATGTCATACTATAGAAATTGCTAGCGGAGGTAGGAGTTGGGTTTGTAGCGCGGTTTACGGTAGTCCTCAACCGGCAACCCGAGGGGATCTGTGGAATCATCTCTTAGCTCTTGAAGCTTCTGTTCAGATTCCTTGGCTTGTCACAGGAGATTTTAATGAAATTCTGAGTTCTCCAGAGGTGAAAGTGGACCTCTACAATGCCAATCGTAGCAATTACTTCTCTAATGTGCTGGATGCTTGTAATTTGTTTGATCTGGTAACAGTGGGCAGAAAGTTTTACATGGTTCAGGAGGGTCCAGGGTAACAGGGAAGTGGCTAAGAAATTGAACAGAGCGTGTAGTAACAGTAGCTGGAGGTTCATGTTTCCTGAAGCTTTCACAGAGGTGCTGAGTCGGTTGCATTCGGATCATTGCCCTTTGCTTATTCGATGCTTGGGAGCCCCAGCCAAAAAAAGTGGAAGGCCGTTCAGATTCCAGGCTGCATGGGCCACTCACCCTTCCTATAAAGGTGTTATTCATCAAGCTTGGAATGGTACTTGCACCCACCCTCATGGCAAGCTTCGGAGAGTCCAACAGGCTTCACAAGATTTCAATTCTCGTGTTTTTGGGAACAGTTTTGTCAAGAAAAGAAATCTTGAAAGCAAGCTCGATGATTTGCAAAAAAGATTGGAATCTAGTGACGAGGCTGCTCTTAAAGAGGAGAAATGTAGGTACAAGGAGGAATATATAACTTGGTCCTAGCCCAGGAGAAAATGCTCTGGTTCCAGAGGACCCGGGAGCAATGAGTAAGATTTGGTGACAGAAATACGAAGTTTTTTCATATGCAGACTATTATTAGATGGAAAGCAAACAAAATTCATGGGCTCTTTGTGAGTGATGGGTCTTAGTCCTCTGATTAGAAACTTCTCCAGAAGGAGGCGTTGGCATTTTATAAAACTCTCTTTTGTTCCACTGAACTGGTGGAGGTGGACTGTCTAGGAGATTTTCCAAAGCCCTCACTTAGCCATGAGGTTTGTGAGAATCTCTTAAAGCCAGTCACGTTGTTGGAATACTACAAGAAAATGGAGTATTTGTAACAAAAATTTTGTATCAAATTTAAAATTGTTACAAAAAAATAATTTTTTGTAATAATAATTGGTGATTGTTACAGAAGAATAATGTTTTGTAACAACATTACAAGTTGTTACAAAACATGCTAATATTTTGTAACAACCTAACTTTTGTTGTTACAAATTATGTTTGTTTTTGTAACGATCTGTTGTTTTGTTATGAAATATTATAATATTTTGTAACAAAAAAAGAAGTTGCAAAAAGTCGTAACATTTTGTAATAAAATATCTTTTTGTTTCAAAAATTCCAATTGTTTTGTAACAAAATATTTTTTTGTTTCAAAAACTCTAATTATTTTGTAACAAAAAATTAATTTATCACAAAATTTAATATTATTTGTAACAAGTTATTTATTGGTCACAAAATGTAAGTATATTTTATAACATTTTTTTCAAAATGTTAAATACTTTGAGAGTAAAAAATTTTGTTTATATAATATTTTTTAGAATAATTTTATTTTGTTTCAAAAATTAAAATTTTTTACATGTTTGTATTAATTAATTTTTAAAAATTATAAATATTATTTTATATTTTTTTAAAAAATTAATATATAATTTTATTCATAATCAGATTTTTAATGTTAACTAAAAATTAATTTGTGAAAACATAAAAAATTTTAATTAAATTATATTTATGAATAAAAATAATTAAATATAAAAAAATCTAAATACCAAGTTACTGAATGTTAAAAGTAAAGAGGGGAAGTAAAGAGGGGAAGCAGCAAAAAAACCTAAGTGCACCCCCTAAGGCCTAATTCCCCTTTTCCAGCAAAATACCCATACACACAGCAAGAAAGGAAGGAGAAAACGGGTGAAGAGAAGAGAAGAGAAGGGAGGAAGGATATGCGCCGCCACTGGTGGCCCTCGCCCTCGCCCTCGCCGTCGTTGCGCCCTGCCAGTTGCCGTCGAGTCACTAAGAGGGAAGAGAGAGCTCGCGGGTTAGAGAGGGAGTGTCGCGCCAGCCACCTTTATCGTCGTCCGTGCGTCGCCGTTGCTGCTGCTATCCCGTCGCGTCTCACCATCGTCGTTGCCGAGAAGCCATCGCCATCGTCGTTCGAACTTTAAAGGAAGAGGAGCTCGCGGAGAGAGCAGAACGCGAAGGAGGAGAACTGTTCGCTGCTATTGGAGCTTCGACCACTGCTGCCAGGGCTTGTCGCTGTAGCCACAACCGTCGCCGTAGCCGTTGGACAGAGGGGAGAGGAAGAGACGTGACGCACAGAGCCGCTCATCGCGCCGTCGTGGGAAGCCTTCAACGTTGTCGCTACGGTTGCTGGAGAAGGTCGTTTGAGCTTGTTGGAACTGCCGTTTTGGTTCTGCTGCAACTCGCATTGGTACCTGCTCGTCCATGTCCTCTATTCAACCTTCACCGGAGCACCATGTCGCTGGAGAAACACTACCTAAACCGGGCTGAATTCACCATTGCGGTTGTTGCAGTTTCAAATTCTATGGGTCTCGACATTTTGAGGTAGGGGATATTATTATAAAGTTATTGATTTTAATTTAAGAATCCCCAAAAAGTATAGTAGATAATTGAATAATGATTGAAATAATGAGATTAAAAGTTAAATTGAATTACAATGAGTATAGTTGCTAAGATTTAAATTTTAAAGGTTTCATATTAACTGGAGAATTAGTTATGATTTTTCAAAGTTGAATTGTGAAATCTGATTTTTTGCATTATTTTTAAACGAAGTCAGAAACTTTGAAAAGCTATAAATAATTCTGTGATTATCGGAATTATGTGGGACTAAGTCTCAATTAAACTTGGGAATGTATAGATCTGGACTGAAAAATTTGAGGCATTTTCGTTAAATACACAATTTATGGCGAATTTTTAAAGTTAGGTCGATAAATCTGTCCTGCAGCAGAAAAGTTCAAACAGAGCAGCAACTTGTTTGTCTTGCTACGATTCCTATAAGCTGAGTTTTGGGGCGAAATAAATTTTGTTTTAAAATTTGATTTACTTAATTCATTTATCTAAAACTTCAGAATTTTAGGAGTTAAGGATTGGGAGTTGTGAATTTTTGAAAGTTAATGATTAAAGCTGGAGAGAATCAGTTTTCAGCAAGTTATGCATAAATTTCCAATGCTTGTAACTCTTAGAATTGAAATTCAATTGGGTTGCAAGCAAGTCACACTTGTTGCTAGATAAGTTAGAAGTCTATAAACTAAACTTTAACCTATTTGAAGTTTTGTAGTAAAAGTTATACAAGTTGAAAGATACTAAGCTTGTTGGTTTCTAAAACAGATTTTGACTTATTTTTACCTAACTTTGAAATTATGTAACTTCTTTATTAAAAATGATATTGACTTGAAACTAATTGAAAAATAAATTTGGATAAGTTAAGTTTAACCATATTAATTTTTGAAGGTAGTTGGATTTAATTTGGATTTTATATGGAATTTTGAATGTTGTACGCTGCTGCTGTTTTTTGGTTTCTAAGACACTGCAGAGCAGTCACGATTTTGCTTATATTCCCAAAGTTAGAGTAAGTAAAAAATTGTGATTTTTAGTTTAATGGAAAGCCTAATTCGAGACGGTCGCATAGATATAAAGTTTGTGTAATTTCGAATTCATTTGGTATTTTAAAAATAGAATTGAAATTAGACTGCCGTAGTTATTTTTGGTAATAACCTTGGCTATGGCCTATGGGACTTAAGAATAGATTTTTATGCTATTATCAGATATTTTTGAGAGTGTATTATTTTGATAATTGTAGAGAAATGGTTGATGAATTGTTGAGGTTGAGAAAACCCGTAAGGGTGGTTTAAATCCATTTTTAGTAGAAGTTATATCCAAATTTTTATAAAAATATAATGATTTAGTTAAACCTTTTGGTTATGTTGGTTGGGTAATTTTCTCACATGTTTATGCTAACTAAATAATTTGAAACTATAGGTACTAGAGAAAGTAAAGCTCAAATTTTTTAGACAAAATTTTTTAGAATTGCATTAATTGACATCATATTGTTATTGATCTTGTCCTAGATATTAATTGCTAATTTCATTTTATAACTATCTTTTGATCTTATAGGTACTTTACATCAACAAAGTGTTGGTGCTGAAGGTTTAAAAACTATTTTAAAGCTTAGGAGGAATGACTCTGCTGCATCTAATATAAGTAGTGTTGCTTCTTATTGTGTTGCAATATTATGCTTATTATTTCAGATTTTGTTTGTAGCTCCTTTAAAGCTTATGAGTAGCTTGTGTTTCGATGAAAAGCTATTTGTTCTGTCACTTTTCAAGGTGAATTAATTTTCTTAAACTTCTATTATCTCCTATTTGATAACAACCTACTCTGTTACATAGATTTCGGAAAAAGAAGTTCTAAGAACATTTTCTTTGTGCAGGTCTTGGTTTCTATCTCAGAAACTGCTCCCATCATTTTATACATTAGAGATGTTGAGAGCCTTATTCTACAATCACCAAGATTATACAACTTGATACATAATACTTCACTGTTTTTGAAAGGAGATGTATGAACATGATGGAGTTTGTAATTTGTAGTTTATATTTTGGAGATCTATAATTCCTTGTTTTTCTTGTCCTATGTATCTATCTAGTTCATTAGGGTTTTTCAACGTGTCTTGTTAGTTTGTACTTTAAAGTTTATATGTTAAAGATTTATAAAACAATCTTAGTTAAATGAAAGATATTTAAACTATCTATGTTATTATATATTATATAAATGTTGACTTGCTGAGTAAATTAGTTAATATATTAATTAATTAAAAAAAATAATTTGATAAATTATGCGTGTAATTTTTATTAAAAAATTATTATAAAATAAATAGTGTTTTGTAACTAAAGAAAAAAATGTTACAAAATCAAGTTACATTTTGTAACAAAATTTTATGATAGAAAAAAATATATTGTTACCAAAAATATTTTGGAGATCAAAATTTGTTATCACTTTTGTAACGATTTTTAATTTTTTGTATCAGAAAAATTTGTTACAAAATATTACTTTGAATTGTAATAGTTCCATTTTTTGTTACAAAAACTTTTTGTAACGGGACATACTGCAACGACCTCTTTTTTTGTTACAAAATCCTTTTGTTTCAAAATTTTAATTTTTTGTAACAATTTTTTTGGTTACAAATATTGTTTTTTCTTGTAGTGGAAGTTAAAGCAGCAGTGGATAGTATGAGTCCTCTCAAAGCCCCGAGACCAGATGGGTTTCAAGCGTACTTCTTCAAAGAATTTTGGGATGTTGTTGGGCAGGATGTGTGGGATTTAGTTCGAAAGGTTTTTCAGGGGGAGGCGATTAATCCAGCTATGTTGGAAACGCTTATTGTGCTTATCCCAAAGGTTGACGTTCCAAGCAGAATGAAGGATTTTCGACCGATCAGTCTTTGCAACGTCGTGTACAAGATTGTAACTAAGGTACTGGTAAGCCGCGTTAGACCTTACTTAGCAGACTTTATCAGTCTGAATCAGGGAGGGTTTATTCCTGGAAGAGGAACTCCTGATAATATCATTGTGGCAAAAGAAGTACTTCATTTCTTGAAGAAAACTAAGTCAAAGAAGGGTGCTATGGCTTTCAAGATATATTTAGAGAAGGCTTATGACAGGGTCGACTAGAAGTTTTTAGAATTTACTTTGGAAAACTTCGGCTTTCCTAGCTCTATTATAAATCTCATTATGAGGTGTATTCAAGCATCCTCTCTTTCGATTATGTGGAATGGGAACATGTTAGAAGGTTTCCAACCTAGAAGAGGGGATCCCATGTTGCCATACCTTTTCGTCCTTTGTATGGAGATGCTAGCATGCTTTATTTCACACCAAGTTCAGTTAGGGGTGTGGGACCTGATTGCTGTCTCACGGAGAGGGCCGAGAATCTCGCATCTAATATTTGCTGATGATCTCCTCTTGTTCTGTAAAGCTAGTAAAACCCAGGTTCAACAAGTCATGCATTCTTTGAACTTGTTCTGCAAGGCCTCTGGCTTGAGAGTGAACTTAGATAAGTCGAAAGCTATCTGCTCCAAGAATGTGACTAATAGACGAAGGGAGGTGCTGGCTGGTGTGTCGTCAATCCGTTTTGCTCATGACTTGGGTAGGTATTTGGGGGTTAATCTCAATCACCCGCAAGCCTCTAGAATAGCTTGCTTAGAGTCGGTGGAGAAAATTAGAAGTAGATTGTCTAACTGGAAAGGACGTCTCCTGAATAGGGCTGGCAGACTTTGTCTTATAAAGTTCGTGGCATCTTCCCTCCCTATCTACCAGATGCAAGTTGAACTCTTTTCCAATAAATTTAGTTCCAAGATTGACTCTATCCTGCGTAATTCTTTTGGAAAGGTAAGACGGATGAGCGGGGCTTGAATTTGGTGAAGTGGAGTAAATTGGTAACTCTGAAAAGATATGGAGGTCTAGGTATTCGGGATACTCGAAGTGTTAATATGGCTCTTCTGGGTAAATTGGTCTGGCAGATCTTTCACAAAAGAAATAAGCTTTGGGTATGCATTATGCTTGCAAAATATATGCAAGGAAATAAGTCTTTGGAGCTAGTTTGCCCTATGCATGCTTCGGAAATCTGGCGCACCATCACAAAAGTTGCTAGGAGATTAAAAGAGGGTTTTGTGTGGTGTACAAGCCCTCTAACTCAGTCCTTTTGGTATCATCCCTGGAGGCCTTCAGGAGCTCTTGCTCAGAAAGTTCCTTTTGTGCATATCTCGGATACAGTTCTCTCGCTTGGCGATGTATGGTTTGGGGGTGGCTGGCACTTGGAGGGGATTTATATGGTTCTACCAGAGTCTTTGAACCTAGATATTACTTCTCATCATCCATCTCTGCTGGAAGTGGCTGATCCCAACTGGTATTAGGGATTGAATGACACTATGGTTTACACCACACGGAGTGGCTATGAGTGGCTGCTGGAGCAGAAGGTTCAGTGGGATGCTAATGAGTCTTGGTTATGGCTATGGCATATGAATATCCCGGAGAAGGTTAAGGGACTAATTTGGCTTTGTTTACATAATGCTATTCCCACTGCCAGCTTTCGTAGCAGTAGAAACTTGACTATCACGGATATATGTCCCAGGTGCAACGAAGCGCCAGAAACTACAGAACATTGCCTCAGATTTTGTATTAAAGTTCAGTCTATTTGGAAACGTCTAGAGGTGGGAATGAGTAGAAGGGATGCCTTTTTGGAGTTTCGAGCCTGGCTTTGGGTTAATTTTAGAGCAACGGAAGCTATCTTTGTAGCAGGACTCTGGTGGATCTGGAGAGATAGAAATAAGGATATTTTCAATCCAAATGATAGTTGGAGCATAGAGAAGGTCATCATGCTTGCTAGACACTTAGCGGCTGAATATGGTGTTGTTAAGTGTATTAATCAGGTTTCCTCCCATCCTTCTTTGATTGATTCCTGGTGTCCCCCTCCCTTACATGTTGTGAAACTTAATTGTGATGCAAACCTCTTTGAACAAAAATATCTTGCTTGTTTTGGGTGCATCCTTAGGAATGATTCTGGTAAGTGGCTGTCAGGCTGCTCGGCAAGCATTCCATTTGGAGGGGTCTTTGTTTGGCCTGAAATTGTAGAAATAATGAGATTATTTTTTGAAACAGATTGCTTAGAGGCTTATCTTTTAATCACCAAAGATTTTGCGGAGATGCGAAGGGATTATAATGATCTTCTTCTGAAGATTGCTGAGATGATGCAACGGAATTGGATAGTTCATGTCCACTTGATCCAGAAAACAACAAACACAACTGCTGATCTTCTAGCTAGGACAGCGGCACATCATAGTCTTTCTTATATAAAATACCTTGTACCTAGTTTTGTTGTTCAAGAGATAATTAGGAAGGAGATGTTCTCTCCAACTTAATTGCTCTTGGAGTTTTCTTTCTCAGTCACAAAAAAAAATCACACACATATAAGGTGACGTCTGTGATGAACCTAATAAAACAGTAATTAAGATGGCTAAGGATGAATATCCAATTAAATGGTCATACGTGGCAGATTAGAGTAGTTGACACGATCAATCACAGTGAAATTCTTAACGAAGGTGCGGTAAATGTTTTGGATCTCTAAACAAAAGTAATTAAGTACTTGAGGATGTTGATCATTGATATTAAAAAAAAAAGTAGAGAAAGTAGTGAGACAAAACCATTGAGTGTTGTTTTGGGGTTCATTGTCTAGGAATGAAGGTTCCAACAGAGATGGCAGGTGGAGCATCAGAAACCAGGTTTGTGTAGCAGCAAGCGGGCACATGGTGACGAAAAACGTCCGGCAGAGAAGCCGGAGATGTGGTTGGCAACGTTGACGTCGTGGCATCATGAGAGAGACAGTGGAGCCGCCCATCCTGGGTGGCGACAACTTTTCGAATAGTGGGTAAGAGCTGTCGTGATAGGTTTTTCAATTTCCTATGTATGTTAATCGTCTCGTAGATGAATGCAATCAAACTGAAGACCAATTGTTGCAAAAGATTGCTATGTATGAAACAAGGGCGTATTGGGTTTTCGAAAGTGGTATAAGCTTTGATGGCAAAGGCCTTTGCGATGCAGATTCTATCAGGAAATTAAAAATGGACCGGATAAATATAGATGGGATAGTCTATAACTTTGGTTTAAATTCTTAATTTTTTTTTCTTTGTGATTAATTCATGAGGGGAAAAGGAGTTTCATTAGGGACTTTTTCTGCAGTAATTTTTAAGGACATTTTTCTGTAGTAATTATTGGATCAAAGGAGAAGAGTTGCCAATTACATGCTTGAAGAATTTGAATTCAATGCTACCAGCAATGTCACAACAACAAATACATGCACCTATAGAGTAATTAAACTATATAAAATTGATGAGTGAAAAGATTGATGATGGCTACATTTTTGTGCAAGTATTTGGATCACTTTTCTCGTATGCACATATTAAAAAAAAATCAATCAAAAAAATAAATTAAAAAAATAAAAATATACTCAATTAAAAATTTTATTTACAAAAAAAAATAAAAAAATATAACTAATATATAATAGAAACCAAATTATCAATATAAATATTTGAATAGAAAAAAATAAACTTGAAACTTCGGAATATAACATATTTTAATTTTAAGTTTTCAGCTCGGTTCTTTCTTATATTATCCATTTAAAGAAAAATCAATAATTATTAATGGATATATAATAAAAAATAAAGTGTAATCAACTAGATTTTATTTTATTCTTTTATAAAAAATAATTAAAAAATCAAAATATAATACAATTAAATTAGGTTTTACTCAATTTGTTGGTTTGGAACTCAATTACAAAAAATTAAATATAATAAAAAATAATAAAATTTTTTATAAATTTTAAATTTTTTTCATACACTTTAAATTAATATCGTAGTTTCTTATTTTTTATTTTTGTACTTGGTTTCTGTTTTGTCGATTTTTAGCAAATCGATGGTGGTTCAATTCTAATAGTAACCAACTCCACTTTTGCGGGTACCAGTTTTATTTGCATCAAAATCTATGCCTTTGACAATGACGAAGAAGAAAGAACCAAGCTTTGCAGAAATTTGAAATGAACGATAAAATTTAAACGACTTGAATAAAAGGGAAATCAAATTAAATAAAGGGAAAGTGTTTGGAAAAATAAAGGAGAAATTGAAAGGTAAAGATGGAAAAGGATAAAAGTTGCTGAATTTAAAGGAATCAAAATGACATTGCAAAGAAGATAGATTGCATGGAAAGAAAGTTGCAGTGAATTTAAATGAAAAATAAAGACATGGAAGGAACTCTCCAAAGAAAAAGACTCTTGACTGACGCTGGGGATGTGAGTGTGAGTGTCTTCTCTGAAAAGATTCCACACGCGTCAATCATTGAATAACCGTTCCCGCTCTCTTTGAGTGCCATCTGTAACTTCCGCCAACTATCTTCACATAGTAACTCGCTTCGATTGCTTCACTCTCTCTCGATAAGTCCTAATCGATCAGAATCCTCTTTTTCATTGATTGACCATCTTCAAGGAATCCAATACAATTATTCTCCACCTCAAAGTTCACAACTTGTTTATCTTTTTCGACTAACAAATTATTTTTGCTTCGATTCGATTTTCTGTCTACCATCTTCGACACCAGTAACCTCTTCTTCCATACAGCTGACCTCGTCGAGTCTGCCTCTTTGATTTCCACATTTGCATCAATCGATTAATAGAGAGTACGTAAAGAGTACCTAATTGGCTCCAATGCAAAGTTAATTCTAACATATATTTGGAGGTTGATCGAAATATTTTTTGGCACTTGAGAATGATCGAAGCTTATTCTTGTCGAATATTGGCTTGTCAAAGAATTCAATAACATCTTTTTCAAAGTGGTTGACAGTTGCGTCGTGTTCCTTCTACTTTGATCGATCGAGGTAAAGCAGTTGAAACTCCATTCCTAAAAAATGGATTAACTATGTCGAAAAAATGTTAAAGAAGAAGATGAAAAAATGACTGGTACCATCATCGAAAATATTGAGTAATAGTAAGTATTTATACTTTCTTCCTTCTAGTCGAAAAAATAAATACTTATGGGGCATTTGTTATATCGAAAATAATATTTTCGATTAGGATGTCATTGAATTCTTTGATGAAAAAGTCAAGGGGCAGCAATTTTATCAAATTCTGGCCAGCATGTAACATCAAAGAAGAGTGAGCCATTGGATGAAATCTCACATTAATCTCACACCATTAAAAACCTCATTGATGGCTATTTGATGGTTATAAATCCCAAAAATTTCTGGCCCCCTAGCATCCTTCTTCTTTGATAAGCCAATGTTTGATAAGTTTAGACTTCGATCATTGCCAAGTGCCAAAATAATATTTCGATCAACCCCAAATACATGTTACAATTAACTTTGGATTGGAGCCAATTAGGTACTCTGTATGTACTCTCTATTAATCAATTGACTTAAGTGTGAAAATTAAAGAGGCAGACTCGACGGAGGTCAACTGTATCGAGGAAGAGGTCAGTATTTGATAGTCGAAAAAATAACAAAGTTGTGAACTTCGAGGTGGAGTCATCGAGGATGGTCAATCGATGAAGGAGAGAATGTTGATCGACTAGGACTCATCGAGAAGGAGTGAAGCAATCAAAGAAATGAAAAAAATTAATAAGTGAAGATGGTTAATGGCAGTTACAGATGGCACTCAAAGAGAGCGGGAATGGTTATTCAAGGATTGACGCACGTGAAAGTTATATCTGAATTTGATTGGTCGAAAACTTCCATAAATACGGGAAAGATCAAAGAAACAAAGGTTGGAATCTTTTCAGAGAAAACACTCACACTCACTCACATCCCCAGCGACTTTTTGAGTCAGTCAAGAGTTTTTTTTTCTTCGAAGAGTTCCTTCCATGTCTTTACTTTTCATTTAAATTCCCTGCAACTTTCCTTTTCATGCAATTTATCTTCCTTGCAATGTCATTTCAATTCCTTTAAATTCAACAACTTTTACCTTTTAATTTGCCCTTTATTTTTCCAAACACTTTTTTTTTCTGTAATTTGATTTTCCTTTTATTCAAATCTTTTATGTTTTATTGTTCATTTCGAATTTCTGCAAAGCTTGGTTATTTCTTCTTCGTCATTGTCAAAGGCATAGATTGTGATGTAAATAAAATTGGTACCCGCAAAAGAGGAGTAGGTTTCGCTCCCAAACCATTAGAATCGAACCACTCTCAATTTTGCTAAAAATCGACAAAACAGTTTCTCATTTTTATTAACTTCACAGCTTCTCATCCCTTTTTTCCTTCGATATATTTATATTTTTCCTTTTTTTCCTATAACTTAGCTTTTTTTATTTTTTGTCCACGTTGTCAAAGGCCCAAAAAAATTGTGGTTAAAACAAGGAAATTATAGCCGCTTGCTTTAACGTAATTCACATAAGCATATTCCTAAAATGATTCTTACTATAATCAACCATTTTACATGACAACCTCCTATTTGTAGATCAATCTTTAGCTACTGTTGGTCACTACTATTTTAGTCATCAATAACTCCTCTACCTATGAAAATAGATTCTCTCAATTCCTTTTAACAATTAAGGGAGGGTGAAAACTCACCTGCAGACAACTTCACATGAAGTTATTTTTGGATGGTTGATACGTGTTACTATTTAGTTTGAAAAAAAAATCGATTTATTTTATACAAATGATTTTTTTTTAAATCGGTTTGGGTACCTTTTAAAAAAAATTCTTTCTACGTGTTATTTCTAAATCCCTAAATAATGAATTTGGTACGTTCTTCTTCTTCATCCTTTTTGACCAATATTTCTTTAAATTTATCTTTTACTTTTATTTATTAATTTTCGTCAAATATATGTATACAAATTATTTGAAGAAGTAAAGTTTAGTATTCTGAAAAGAAAAAATATGAGGAGCCAATGTATGTATTGTACAATGTGTACAATGGAGGTTAAATTGAAATTAAAATTAAATTATAGACAATTAATTAATTTTAAATAGTTTTTAATTTGAAATTTGAAACAAATTAGGATTACCAGTTATACAAATACAAAAACCCATCGTATGAATGAAATCTATTCTTCCTGTTTAGTACCCAATCCCTCTCCCTTGAACCCTAACTCTTCTCCATCAAATCCTCAATGTCTTGCCGCTCTACTCTTAACAACTCGACCGCCACAGCCACCGCCATTAGCGCAGGAGGGGACGCGAAGGGCAGAAACATGCCGTCACGCCGCAGCGCCATTGCTTCTTCTCTACCCAACCCTCCCATCCGCGACGTCCACTCCCTCACCAGCAGCACACGTCGCCGCCGTGTATCTCCAGCCCATTTCCTTTCTCCCACGCTCGTTCCTGTCCGCGTTGCACTGCCGCCTACCACAGTTTCCACGGACCTAACAGTAGCAGCACCACCAAGCAAGCCGCACGTCATAGGCACCTGAACACCACTGTCACCACCAATTGCAGCAAACGGCATTGACATAGTAACACGCATCTTCGTCACCAACCTCATTTGACTACAACAGGTTAGTGATAGCTAGGGTTTTAATTTTTGAATGGATGTTTTAATTGTTGATGAACTAGCTTTTGGGTTGGCTTCATATTCCATTGTTGATTTATTTGTTTCTTTTCGATTCCCCTCAGCCTTGTCTTGGTGGGAAGATATGGGCTAGGTTTTGTTAACTAGGTATATACTAATCAGGAAAGTTATGCTGAATTATGATATTAACCAAATGGAGTATAGAAAAATAGGCACCTGGCCATGAGTAAAAAAATATGAAATGTAACAAATGTGTGGAAAATTGAGAATGATCTTACATAAGTTAAAAAATGATCTGAATGTCTAAAAATTTCTTCCTGTCTAGCGGTGCTACTGTAGTTGTGGTTGCTAATTTAGTTGATTTTGCCCTTGGTGAGCATCATGATATATTTAAAGTACTTTATCCTAGTCATTTACTTGTTTAAAGTTGGATGTTCATTCTCTATTTTTTAAGCAGATTTCAAAAAGAAAAGGTCACTTAGCAACTAATAATGAATTGTTTCCTTAGAAGAGTGTAGATGTGGTCTATCCTAATTCAAAGCGCTGCTGCTGTTTTACAAAAAGTTATAACAGATATGTGAAGGGGGCTGGATCCCTTTTAGCAACTGTTTAGGTAGGATTTCTAACTGGTAGAAATATTTTTTCATGTATTGTTTAGTGTATTTTCATAACAATGCAATTCATGTTATTGCCTTTCAAGCACTATGATGCTGGTTGTGCTTTACAATAATCATTATATATAACATTTTTGGTAGCTATTCATAGTTGTGATGCTGATGGATTAAATCATAACAGTGTGAGTGTTGATATTAATGTGGTTAATTTATTGTTGTTGTTGCTATTTGTCGTTTAATTATGTAACACCATTCCTAGTTCTCATTAATCTCTCTTTATTATTTCCCAAACTATGTCTCACAATTTCACCAAACCCTTGTTCTTATTCTTGGCAATGGATTATATGTTCATTTTTGGAAGTGTCATAGCTTCTAGCTTGTGCTTGTTCTGTATGGTTCTGCATCAAACAAGAGAAAATCTAGTGTTCCAAGTGCAGCAACACATGCACAAAGTATAAAGACATCAGAAAATGGTACATGAATTCCACCAGAAGTTTCAGAAGGATGTGATGACATCATCATTGTAGGTGCTGGTGTTGCTGGTGCAGCCCTTACTTTCACTCTTGAAAAAGTAGTACAAATGCTTCTTTTCTAGTTTTCTCTATTTAGAATTCTATTTTATGATAGTTTCTTTGAGTTATAGTCTCTAAATAAGTCTTAACTCATAGATAAGATCTTATACTATGGTCTAACTAGTTTGACATAAATAAAATACAGAAAATATAAGTTATAGGCCGCAAAAAATGTATATTCTAGAGAGAATAATGTTTTGTGTATATCCATTTTCTGCATTTGTTTCTATGGCTTGGAGCTCCAATGGTGCTTTTTCATGGAGGGAAGCATAGATATATGTTCTAGAATTTAATTTTGATGCACTCTCAGTGTAAAGTAGTTTTAATGTTGGCTGGATATTCATTTTAATAGGTAGGTCGATAGTTATTTTCAAGGTTCTGAAAACCGAACCGGTCATCGAACCGCTCTAGCTACTGGTTCACTGGTTCATAGGTTCGACCGTGGTTGAACCGAAAAAACCGTTTTATAATAAAATAATAAATAAAATATAAATAAATACATTAAAATATAATTATAGTCTAATATAAATCTTAAAATATCATCCCAATTAAAAGTGTTACATAAATCAGAATGTTATGATCTCATTTAAATACAAACTCAAAAGTCAAATAACAAAAATAACCAATCAAACATAAACATTCCAACATCCAACTGATTCAAGTTTGATAAAAATTTTCACTTACAATAGAAAGCATCAAAGCTGTTGATGGTAATACAGCAGTTCCTCCTGGAACAGAAAGACCCACAGAATTAATACTTCTTGCAACTCGCTTGCATTAAACTCCCTGATATTTTTAGAAGACTCAAAACAAAAATATTGGTGTAACACCCCAAGAATGAACAAACACATAAGCATAATTACAAAATCAAAGGACTTGACACAAATATAATGGTGAAAATCCATAAATTAGGGGTAGTAATGCACATCTGACTAGAACTAAAATAAATCTTCCACGTATTTTGTATTTAATCTTTCTAGGAATATCTAGCCTTTTCCAAATAAAGTTGGCAAGCAACAATTGTCATAAAAGAACACCACATATCTTTAAATAATTTATTTTCAACTGTTTAAAAAAATTGACTTAATAAAACATGGATGATCCAAAGTAAGAATAAGAATTGGAATGGCATACACACTTTCATGTTCTCAACAATTCTCTCAGGTGTCTTCTGAGCAGCATAGAATGCATATATATTGTTGTAGGCCACATCAAAAGCTTCCTTAATAGCTCCATCAAGCTGTACTCCCATAAAACAACATGAAGTTAAATAGCAAAAAAAGCTGACTCTTACTCACTCAAACCAAAAAATTAGTTGCAGAATTTCAATTTCAATTCAAGAGAAATAAACAAACAAAACCTACCTATCAATTAGTTGCAGAATTTCAATTTCAATTTCAATTATTCAGTTGAAAAATCAGTTGAAACAGGCAAACAATTATTCAATCAATTATTAAATCACTATATTAGTTCACACTTCACAGTTCACAAAAAAATAATTATTCAATCACTATATCACCATATCAGTTCACAGTTGAATGACTTAAATCAGAGTTCACAAAACTTCACTATATCAGTAAATCACATAGAATGAAGCAATTATTCAATCATAAATTCATAGTTAAAAAAATTACCTAGAGAATACACAAGAGACAGTAGTTGCGGAAGGAAACAGAGACACCGAGAGACAGAGACAAAGACACCGAGCGACCAAGAGAGACAGAGACACCGAGGGAGATAGAGTAGCAAACGGTGGCTTCGAAGGTCGCGATGGCTGCTGTGCGATGGAGGCTTCGAAGGTTGCGCAATGGAGGCGAAGTGAGCGAGCACGAGGCTATGGTTATTCGAAGGAATGACGACGGCGGTGGCACGAGACGGTGGCTGGACGGAGTTGAGCTCGATGAGATTGAGGAGCCCTCCCCCTGACTGAGTGTGTGTGCGAGACTGAGAGGACTGAGGAGCTCGATTAGGGCTTGGCTGTGCGATGGAGTAATAGTTAGGGATTTTTGGGGATTGAAACGGCAACGTTTAGTTGCCTTCTCTAAAAACTGGTCGGGTCATGGTTCGGTTCGACCGACCGGTTTCCGTCCGGTTCACCAGTTCGATGGCGGTTTCAGAAATTTGCAGCTTTTCTTATTGCCCGAACCACTTTTCTCAACGGTTCACGGTTCAACCGGTTTTCAGAACCATGGTTATTTTCTTTCTAATTTGGATGTTTATTTCGTTTGGATTGAATTTAATATAATTTTGCCTGATTAGAAGAATTTGTTAAAAAATATTGTGAGTATGGTGCCTATTATAAACTGAAATTTTACTAACATGCTTTATCCTGTTTAAGTTAGTCATTTTCTTAGTGGTTTATATTGTTGATATTTATGTCATAGTACCATATGTCACTTAATTCCTTTGGTTAGTTTTTTTGTTTGTGTTCATTCGCAGGTCGTGGAAGTGACAGACATGACTGAGCTAGAAATTGATGAGACGGAACTTAGTCATATTGTAGAATTGAATTTAGTGTACCATTCACTGAATTCAAGTATGCTTGGAGTTGTTACACTTAAATATAAGTGATTAAGTTATAACAGGATTATGTGACATTTAGATTTGTAAAACAAATACTAAATTGTTTTTTTCTTTAGCCATTTAAACTATGTTCATTTTATTATAATTGCATATGATTCTTTCCATTCTAAAGTAGATGATTATTTTGGGTATATTATTTATCTTTTACTTGATTTCCTGCATTTTTTTTGCACATGTCCCACAAGTTTTTTTTATTATGTGGGTTGAATTAGATTTAGTTTAATTTGATTGAATTCAAGCTGTGTTTTAGTTATGACATTTAAACATGATGCACGAGTGATATTTTTGGTCAATTGCTTAGTTGTTTCTTATCAACTAATGTGGATATTCATTTTACTGTGTATGCGAATTGTTCCTTTCTTTTTAGAATGGATGTTTATTTTGGGTATACCGTTTGTCCTTTACTTAATTTTCTGGTTTTTGCATCTGCATGCTCCACGTGTTTCTTTTATTTTATGGTTTGGGAATTATAGATTAAAATACGATTCTTGAAAACATTGATATTAACTTGAAAAATAAATAAAGTATTATTTTGAAATTAAAAGAATTTTTTTATTACATAACATTTACACGAGTTATATAATTTATAGTTTAGAGAAATACTAGAAAGCTAACAGTTAGTCATCAATATTTAAAAGTTTGTTAACATAAGAAGTTAACATAAGAAAAATCTTCAAGAAATACTGCATCATGATGACAGTATTAAGCTCTCCAAGGCTAAGTTAAGGAAGCTTGTCAGGAGCACTCTGCTTGTAATTTTTCTCCAACATTTTGGCTGCTAGAGATTGTACCTGTGATCCTTCTTTCTCTTCCTTACTCTTCAATTTTGTAACCCTTGCGATAGTTGATGTGCACTAGAAAACAGGAATACAGCTCAATTTTCAGGCATATCAATTACTAGTGTGTAACAAGAACTCATTAACCGCAAGCTTTAGAAGATAATCAACAATCTATGGAAAAAAATCTTAACCTCAAAAAAGCATAACTAAATGATTAACTGAATAATTGCTTTCACTATAACCAATAAAATAGAGTCAAACTCAATTCTAACACAAAATAAAATGAACATATGCATACATAGTTAAATGAACATCCGCTTTAGTTGATAATAAACATCTGACAAATTAACCAAAATTTCATCCGTGCACCATGTTTAAATAGCCTAACTCAAATCCAACTTCAATTCAAGAAAATATAAACTAAGTCTAATCCAATTTTTCTCCATTACTCCGAAACCACTTAACAAAAGAAACTAGTGGAGCATGTACATGCAGAATTCAGCAAATCAAGCAAAAGATCAATACTATAAGTAAAATAAACATCCACTTTTCGAATAAATGAACCATCTGCATACATAGTAAAATGAAAATCCACTTTAGTTGATAATAAACATCTAACAAATTAAAAACTTTTATTCAAGGGTTAAGTTCGATTTTGGTCCCTAACGTAGAGGCCAAAGATTTGCTTCGTCCCCAAGTTTTTTTTCAAACAAAATTGTCCCCAAAGTTCATACTTCTTTTAAAATGGTCCTGTGGACAATTATGCCCCTGAGTTCGTTACTATATGTTATTGTTTTTAATGGAATAATAATAATAATAATAATAATAAAAGGGAACATTGTGGAAGAGGGAGGAGAGGATCGTGTTGTTGTCAAGGCTCAGAGGAACGAAGCTACACTAGGGTTCGACGAAGTGGAAGAAGGGGACGGAAACGCCGGTTCGATGGCTTCTTAGAGTTCCAGATTGGGTCGAATTCGATCACTTGCGAAGGAGTTGGTATGTGGGCATGGAGAGAGGCCGATTCTGCAAACCTCATTGACGAAGGACAACCCATGTTGACGATTTTGGGGTTGCATCTACTATGAGGTATTTTGTTGGGCTCTATTTTGTGTGATTGAGTTTCTCCATCTGGGTTTCCTTCATCTTATGAATTCTGGGTTGTGATAGGTTCAGGATGCCTGTGATTTCTTTAGGTGGGCAGACCCAGAAGCTGGAGGAGCGCAACATGATTCTGAAATTGCAAGAAGCAGGAAGAAAATTACAACGTTGAAGACAAGGTTGAAGGATGTCGAATGGAAGCTGAGGATTGTAGCAAGTATAGGGGTAGTCGGGTGGATTGGGTTTTTGTATTTGTTGCTGCATAATCCACACAAATTAAGGCAACCATATGGAATGCACTTAAATTGCAGATGATTAGAACATTAATTTTTTGGATTTTATTGTGTTCCTTTGGTTATTTGCAGATGATTAGAGCATTAATCTTTTGGTTAATGTTACAGTGATCTTTTGTGATGTATACTTTGTGAACAGGTTTGAATTTTGTCTCTATGAATGAAAGTGTTGTGCTGATTTCCAAGCATAAAGCAGAGGATATGTGTTGCAATACTCTAAAGTAGATATATGTGCACCTGGTAAGGACATAAAACACAGAACAATGAACCTTAAAAAACTGACATTTTATGTCATTCATAACACAATCCATAAGCCAAGAAGGTTAATTACAGAACTAAAGATGTCACTTAAACAAAAAACACAGACCAACAGTGTTCATAAACAAATGCAAAACCAGTTAACCACATACAACAAAATAACAAAATAACATTGTTTGAGGCCTAGTGAAATAGCCATAACAAAAAAATACAGACCAACAGTGTTCATAACTAATGATTTCTAAAGATTGCCCCATGCACTGGGAAGTAATTTAGCCATTAACTTCAGCTTCTGCAGTGGGATATGAGGTGCACCAGTCTGGATGACCGAAAAATGCCTCTTTCTGTCAGTTGGTTGACTGTGTGACTCCTTCCTGCTAGTGGAGGATGCTACTGTAACATTCCAGACCACCCGCTAGTACGATATTGTCCGCTTCGGCACACAAGGCCTCACGGTTTTACCTTTGACGATAGGGATGATAGCCGAAGCCCCCCACACTCACTCGTCAAAACGCGTCATGCTAGGGAGAGGTATCCGCACCCTTATAAGGCATGCTTCGTTCCCCTCCCCAACCGATGTGGGCCTTACAATCCACCCACCTAAGGGAGCCCAGCGCCCTCGCTGGCACATTGATCCGGGCTCCGGCTCTGATACCATCTGTAACAGCCCAGACCACCTGCTAGCACGATATTGTCCGCTTCGGCACACAAGGCCTCACGATTTTGCCTTTGACGATAGGGATGATAGCCGAAGCCCCCCACACTCACTCATCAAAATGCGTCATGCTAGGGAGAGGTATTCACACCCTTATAAGGCATGCTTCGTTCCCCTCCCCAACCGATGTGGGCCTTACAGCTGCTGCACTGTTCTTCTTAGGCAATGGTTGAGATGAAGGAGCTTTAGGGTTGGACTGAGGTGGTACAGGCCCTAGTTTTTTGGGCTGGTTCTTGGGCTGGGCTGGTACATCTCCTTAAAACATTAGTAACATTTTTAGGCCAATTTAATATATATAAAACTGAACCCTATAACAGTGAAGTACATACCTTCTTCTTAGGCTTTGTGCAACCTGACTTCTTGTGACCTAAAGCACCACAATTAGAGCATCTATGTATCTGGCCCTTACGGGAGATGTGAGTTTGGCTTCTGTTATTCTCATCCCCAGGTCCTCGCTTCCTCTTCTTAACTGGCCGGTGACTTGGCCTCCTATATGATGGTGGCATCACATCATCGTACTGGGATCTCTCCCACAGATCTGGCCCGTTCAGAGGATGTATCACTTCCTGGTAGCACCTCAGGTAAGCATCCTTTTTGTAATGGTCATCCATAAACAGCTCCAAGTCCAATCCCTTGAAGGTTATGCAGCTAATGGCGTGAGGACAGGGTAGTGCGCTCATCTGCCACCTCCTGCAGGAACACTCACCAGTAGACAGATCCACAACAAATTTGTCTAACCCACACATCACCTCATACTTACTAGCAGCTGACCAAAATGGCCTCCAATCCCTAGCATACTTAGCCCTTTTCTCTAACTTCTTCCTAATTGTTGGCATGATGTTACCCTGGTACAGTTGAATCCTGTCTCTATTGGCAGCCCATCTAGTAATTATATAGATCCTAATTTCCTCTAACATAGTGACAATTGGTTTTTCTCTAGCATCAACTATGACAGCATTAAAACTCTCACTCATGTTAACAAGAGAGTCACATTTTGAATGAAATGAAAAGCGAGAATGGGACCAGAACCTGGGTGGAATGCTGTTCAAGTGCTGAAATGCACCCTCACTCTTGAATCTCAGTGACTTCATCTCCTTCTCCTAATCTTTCCAGTGCGTTGACTTTGCACATCTCCACATTTGATTCTTCAGCTCCAATCCCGGGAATTTCTTCCTGAAATTGTTATAGAGATGCCTCACGCAGTATCGGTTGTCAACCCCTGGAATGATACATCATCCGCATTCTTTATGAACTGGAAACCTTTAACCCCCATGATCTGATACATCATTCGCATCATTCTCGGCATCATCATCATCCCCTTATCTCCACCAATCATATGGTCTATCTCCAACTCATCACTATCTGCTCCATCCTCATCACTAAACTGACTTATCCCACTCCCTTTTCCCTTGCCAGCAGTAGCTTCCTTAGGCTCAGAATTATCCTCGTCAAATCCACTATCACCCTTATACTCCTCCTCACTATCAGTGAAGTGAACATCTCCTACACTGTTCCCCTCCTCATCAGATGGCATATACTCAGGATTCACACTGTCTTCATCACTGGTTTCACTTCCATCTCCTCGCCCCTCATCCCCCTCATCAGCCCCCTCGGTTCCCTTATTAGGTTTCCCACTTGCCTCTGCTTCCTCTGCCCCGTGTCCTTCGAAAACAACCAAGCCAAACCCATCATCTGTTCCCTCTTCAGCAACACCCCCAACGTCAACGTAACCCACTTCTGGAAAGAGCTCCGCATCGCCCACATTGTGAACGACATACAACTCTACCAAGCCCCTTAACCCAGCAATATTGCACATTTCGATTGCGTCTGGGTCACCCTTCAGCATCTTCAAGCTTGTCTTCAAATCATCCAAGCTTGGATCTTTATACCACAATGCTGCAATGTTGGCCTGCAAGTACCCTAACTGCCTTAGCTCTTCATAGGCCTCAAACACAGACCAACGATCGCCGTCAATATCCTTGATAATTGTACTTTGACCATTCAAGTACTTAAATACCCCCTCTTCATATCCGAATGCACCCCATGATGCACCCTCATGTTTATGTACACCATCTTTTGCGCATTCAACCCTGTTATACAATAGAATACATTACTAAAACACATATATACAAACCTTAGCTATAGCAGCAGACTCAGAAACCTGCATTCAACCCCGAACTACTCAAACAGAGCAACATGGTGCTGAAATGCAAACCCCCAACATGCTGTAATCAGTTGACGTGATTGCTGGAGGGATGGAAAGTAATCGTACCTGGTCAATCACTTGTTGCAGCGATGAAGATCAGTCACTAATGTCAATGCACACCGATTTTGAAGCTTAAACCCTCCAAATGGCGACAACTCTTTCAGTACACTCTATTTGCAGCTATGTATGAGGGTTTCACACCAACGTTTCAGCTTTCAAGCCTCATAAGGAACATTAGGAGTTACTTGATGAGCAAGAGTACACTTCGCGGGAATGAAAATTAAGGGACACAAATTGCAAGGGAAAACTTGTCATTAAATTTTATTTTTGGTGCGAAAGGTTCATTTTAATAAAAGTATGAACTTCAGGGACGATTTTGCTTGAAAAAAAAACTTAGGGACGAAACAAATTTTTGGCCTCTATGTTAGGGACCAAAATTGAACTTAACCCTTTATTCAATTATTACATTGTTAATTAAAATTCAATGCCACCACCAACAGCACACATAGACAGCATATATGCTACTACATAAGGTCTTCTTTTGTTATTATATGCATGATATGTTGCTAGTAATTAGAAAGAAGCTAAGTCATAGTTGGATGCATGCTAAAAGACATGCAGAATACCACTTCTATGTTATGCCGCTTATTTTTTGTAAAAGTCTCTTCCCTCCTTGTTTTATTAATTAAAAAAAATATTTAAATTTCCAATATATGTAACTAATGCTGTATTTGTTCTAATTAGGAATTGAATCATACCCTCTCTATAAGATCATCAAACAAAAGCTCATAATATATATCAAGGTGAAAACAAAGTAAGGCCATAGCAATGTGTGACTTTTAAACTTTGAAAAACTGAAACAAAAGCTTGAAATAAAAATCAAAGCAAACTTGCAGCTATCCTACAAAAAATGGCGTATATTAAACAAATTATAGAAAACATGGCTTGCTGTTAATTGACTTGTTCCAATGGCCAGATCAACTTTCAGTTTTGTTTTTGAATAAAACTATATTTTACACGTGTTCTATAATTAGATAAACTAATTTAACACCAAATATAAGAAAATTAATCTCTTCATGTGATATGTTCATGATAAAATTAAACTAAGTCGTATGTGTGATAGTAAACATCTAACTTGAACTTCTTCAAACTAAATAAACAACTAATATAATTAGCATCATATATACATTGTGTTACCTAAAAAAAGAAGAGACCTATCAAACAATAACTCGTTCAAACAAGCTGACAATATTCTAAAATAAAAAAATCACAACAAATAGCACGATAAATAAGATTTACACAGCTCAAGAACATGGTATCCCCTCAAATCAACGTTTACAGCAACAAATAATTCAAACAAGTTGACAATATTCTGAAAACCACAACAAATAGCACGGTAAATTAGATTCACACAGCTCAAGAACATGGTATCCCCTCAAATCAACGTTTACAGCAACAAATAACCATCCCACTATATATTAAATTAATCAACTACAAAAAAAATTAAGTCAAGGAAGTAAAAGAACTACCATCAAAATCAAACATCTGATACCCTGCTAAAGTAACCATCCAATTAGGGTCAACTAAAGATCGAAATGGTCAGCTTGTTTACGTCACATTGCATGCAAAGGTCAACCAGGCGAGGAAAAAATATTCTGCTATTTAAACCAGATTACCTAATTTTTGCGATCTTTCCCGCACTATCGTTAAATCAATTCCAACCATCTCAGCCAACATCTTACTCAACATGTTCCAACATACTAAAATTGCATCTATTCAGTTTTTCACCATGTACAATCAAACATCTCAGCAGGATAAACTGTATCTAGAACAAGAAGAAATAGAAAGATGTATCGTGAAAAGAAGAAATTAACCCACTAACCTTAGATGGTTGATGACGGTCAGAGATGGGGGCCCTTAACACCAACGAGATCCTGGCCCGTCCAATGGTCACGGCATGAACTATCTGACGCAGGAGGCAGGATCGTTGCCGCAGGCTGACGCACAGATGACGCGCGGGAAGCAGGTTTGGGTGCTGCTGTTCGAGTCGGCGCCGATGACTGGTCCACGTCACGAGGCGACGCAAGGCTGGGATGTTCAGCCCAAAACGGTGCGACACAGTTGCTGCCAGTGACCGGGTACGGGTGCGGATGCTAGGCGCTGCAGAAGGGGTGGGTGGTGACGGATGTGGTAGCTCACGCGATAACACACCGGTCGGATGTTCAGCGCCGACGGTGCGAATCTGATGCTGCCAGCGAAAGAGGATGATTGCACAGACTAGTGGGCGATGCAATTCTCGTCGGAGGTGTGGCAGGTTGCGGGTGCAGGCAACGGCGTGATGGTGGGGGGAGGTTGAACAGCGACAGTCGGGAATTTTGGGGGTAGGGTTACCGACGGTCAATAAAGGTAAATGGGAGATAATTTGAAATTGGGGGTTTGAATTAAGGTAAATGAGGGTTTATTTTATTTTTTATTGTAAATGGGCCAAATAAACAGCCTACTGTACATATTGTATATTTTTTTTTATTTGATTCGTAAATGCTTAATTATAATAGGTATTACAAATATTACTATGACAAAATTAGAAAATACTTAGACCTAGTACTATACAATAGTTATATTTGAATTATTTGAGATTATATATGTTTTTTTATTCTAGTACTCATGGTTGGTACTAAAATTTTTAATCATACCAACTTTAAATTTATATATATAAAAAAGAACTTCATTCAAATTCAAGGGGCTATAATTAACCTCTTAAAATTAATTTCACCTACTCCTTAAACATATTAAATCACAACCATACTAAATAAAGAGATTAGATAGATTATATTCAATTAGATAGGTGTTCAATTGAAAAAAATAATTTATTGCTCTTTAATCAAGTATAAATATTAAATTAGAGTATATAGTCTATTACTCCTTAGTTCAATATTCTCTTTGTGAATTAATATATTTTTTAAAATATAATACAAGACTAGATCATATCTTTGCTAATATAGGATGCATTCATCAAACACTAGTTGAGTTTAAATAAGAATACAAAGAGTACATCATATCTTTAAATGTTGAGGTTAAATGTATATACAGTTCAATTAATGTGGTTCTTTTGAAAAAAATATCTCTAGTTTTATAATAGAATTAAATCTCATACAATTATCTATTATATTTAATTGGGTATTTGTATGGACAACACAAACAACATAAATTTTTAGATATTGTTCATATTAAATCAACACTTACTACAATTATATTTTACAAATTATTTATATAAAAAAAAACATAACTCAATAATTCAATACTTGCAGGATAAAGATACTAATTTTATCTATAATGACTTAAATATGAGAAGTAACGGCAATCTAATCAATCTCTGTGTTGATTCTAGATAAAAATATGAACAATAAAACTCTCAAAATTGTTGTCCAACATCTAATAAATTTCATCTTGAACATTAAATGATTTGATGACATGAACAGTTACGTATTTATTAAATAATTTTCATCATTTTTTTTGAAAGAGGAGCTCGACACATAGAGTGGAGCATAGAGAAAACACAACGGTAAGACAACTCAGACAAAGAGACAAACCCTGTAACCTACAATAATACATATCCTTTTGTTATCTCCGGCATTGCCATCAACAACAAAAGGGATCCACACCTAACCACTCCTTGTAGCTCAGAAAGAACATGTTGATAATCTCCTCAACTCCTTTTCCTTTGTTTTGGAATATCCTCCTGTTCCTTTCCAGCCATATGTTCCAGGTGATCGCACAAAAGCATACCATCAATTTCTTGCACTCCGCCTTCCTTTGTGATATCTCTGTCCAGCTTAAGAAATGCTCATTCAACATACCTGGGCAAGACCATTGTCTACCAACATATGATAACCATGCACACCAAACCTGGCAAGCAAAACTACAGCTAAGGAACAAGTGGTGACCAGACTCAATACTTTCGTTACATAAAACACACAATGTATCTTGTTGGTTAATAGCCCCAAACTGACTCAGTCTCTCCTTTGTACTGATCCTTCCAGTCAAAGCAAACCAAACAAACAACTCCACTCGTGGCGAGAGTAGTCCTTTCTAAATAGTTTTAGTAAAGCTGTAGCTTGTGATATCCTCTGGGACCATTTTCGCCTGCATTACCTGCACAAAGGAGTTAGTTGAATACATTCCATGTTTATCATATTTCCACACAATCCTATCCTCTCTGTCATGTGCAAGCCTGACCAACCTTAATGCATCGTGTAGCTGGTTCACTAGATCTATCTCCCATTGGAACAGTTGTTGTCTCTATTGGAAGTTCCATATCCACTCTAACCCATCCCAAAACCCAAAATCCCCTATCACTGATCCCTTTTGGTTTGAAACAGAGAAGAGTCTTGGAAAGTGATCTTTCAACGAACCTCCAAAAATCCAAGCATCTTCCCAAAAGCGAGTACCTCTCCCATCCCCCAACTCTATTGACAACCCAGTGATCATCTTTTGTCTCACTTCTGGATTCGTGCACTGTAACTGACAAATATCCCTCCACGGCCCCCCTCGAGCAGGTATTTCTTGGTTGGCCAGGGGCACATTTGGATCCCGGTTATTGCAGGAACAAACCACCTTCTTCCACAACGGACACTCCTCCTTCGAAAAGTGCCACCACCATTTAAACAGAAGAGCTGTGTTGCGGATCACAACATCTCCAACTCCCAATCCGCCTAGTCTTTTAGGAGCCTGTACCACTTCCCACTTAACCATATCCATACCATTCCTCCCATCCTCCTTACTCCAAAGAAATCTTCTCTGCAAGAAAATCAACTTCTCTGCAACAGCCTTGGGCATCTTATATAAGCTCAACTAATAAACTGGAAGGCTATTCAACACAGATTTGATAAGCACCAACTTGCCGGCTTTATTAAGGGTCTTGGCCTTCCAAAGGCTGAGCTTTTCCTCCACTTTGTCTATTTTTGGCTTCCAAGTCTTAACCAACCTCGGGTTAGCTCCAAGCAGGATACCCAGGTATTTTACTAGAAGAGTGGTATCCTTACAGTCCAGCACCCTACACATACGTTGTACCCACTGCTCGTTACAATTAATAGGAATCAAGCTAGACTTATCAAAATTAATACTTAAGCCTAACATCAACTCAAAGCATCGAAGCAGCCTCCTGTAATTCTTGACGGTCTCTTCCTCAGGTTGGCAGAACAACATCGTATCATCTGCAAACTGAAGGTGCGACAACTCTATATGATCTCTCCCTACCAATAACGGAGATATACGACCGTTCCTGATAGCCTCTCCAATCATCCTATGTAGCACGTCAACCACAAGTACAAATAAGAAAGGAGACAAAGGATCACCTTGTCGCAGTCCTCTTTCCATCTTGAAAGGCTTAGAAGGCGAGCCGTTAACCAACACTGACATAGAACACGTACTGACACATTCCATTATCCAACCCCTCCATCTATTTCCAAAACCCATCTTTTATAGTACAAGGTCCACAAAACTCCACTTAACTCTATCATATGCTTTCTGGAAATCCAATTTTATAATTGCCGCTTCCTTCTTCGTCAGCTTGAACCACTGGACAATTTCGCACGCGATAAAGGCCCCATCATGAATCTTTCGACCTTTGACAAAAGCACTCTGTGTCTCACCTACTAGCCCTGGCATAATTGCTCGCATTCTCCTCACCAGCAACTTCGAGATCACCTTATACACACACCCCACTGACAAATGAATTTTTGTCGGTATAGAAATTATCAAATGATCAATCGTAGTATAGTCTAAACCGACGCAAAATCCTTTATCAAACAAATCTACAATCTATATCCGAGAGTACTAGTCTCCCGAGTCGTTCTCCCTTGGAATTGCCAAAGTGTACATCTTATTGATTTAGTAAGCGTTGTTGGAATTCTTTGAAGGTTTTAGCAAGGTAATGAGAAACGAACAATCAATTATCAAAAGACTTGGCTTAGGGTTGGCATTGGAAATTCTATCCTTATAGTCCATTCAATGTTGATAACAATTAGGCCTTGCTTCATTTAGTTATCCCCTAGGTATAGAGGGAGGTCAAATGAAAGTAATCAACTTGAGTCACAAGTCCTAGCTTCTCCTTATGGGAATCTAGCTTTAGTGCACTCCAAGCCAACTAGCAATCCCTAATTCCAAATCAACTATTGACACAACTATTCAACTTCTTCCCAAGACCAAACCCTATGCCAAGTGTGAGAATTCTACTCCATAGCTAGTGTTGTCATTTTATCAAACATGTGATGAGCAAGAAGGAAAGTCATAGTAAAATGAGAAGAAAAGTCAAACTGAAAGTATTGCAACACAAAGATCTAATAACAAGTCTCAAGGAGTAGCAATGAAAATCCAAAATAGAGATGAAATCCAAAATTACAAAGTTGAATTCTAGATCTATGAGAATTGATCAATTGTATCTACTACTTGAAATTGGAGAAGAAAATCTATGACATGAACAAAGTGGAGTGAGAATTGTAATGGATCTCACCAAAAAGTCATTGAAAATTCAGAAATTTGATGAGGATGAACCCTAGTGAAGCTTGGAATCTCCCTCTTCTTCTCCCAAAAAGTGTAACTAACTCCCTCTTCTCCCAAAAAAAAAAAAAAAGAAAATATCTAGATCTAGAAGAAATGAACTCAAAGTGTCCCTAACCCTTGTTCCTTTGGTCTTCTTAAGCTTTTCCCGCCAAGGTGTTTCTCCAAGAGTGGGATCCTTAACTGCCTCCACGCCTAAGTCACGTGACTTCTTAAAAAATCATATTCGCAAATCGGCGCGCACGCGCAAGGCACGCGCACGCGCCGTTGAGACGTCTTGTAATGTGCGCGGAGGCGTGATGTACGCGTGCGCGCCCATGAAGCTCCTGGCTTAGCCGCTTCTCAAGCCGGCTCTTGGCTGTGGCTCCACGTTGCCCTATCCGCGCGGGCGCGCAAGGTGCGCGCACGCGCCCATGTGGAAATCTCCAAAGCTTAATCCTCATGCTTCCTTCCTTTGTACCCGTCTTCCTTCTTCTTTTTCGGTCCATTCCTACTCTATATCCTGAAACCACTTAACACACAAGTCACGGCATCGAATGGCATCAAGAGAAGATTAGAAATGTATCTATTTTAGTGCGAAATAAGCATGTTTTCATTCATGAGGCGCAACTAGGAAAGGAATGCAAAATCTTGTATTTCCCTATAGAAAGTGTGTGGAATCATTGATAAAATCCCTGAAATCAGCACAAGATAAATCCTCAAATTGGGGTTTGTCAACCTCCCCACACTTGGATTCTAGCATGTCCTCATGCTTAGAGAAATACAAAGAAACACAGAAGACCGAGGGATTGCAAAAGTATAAGACTCATGAAGTGCAACCTACTTATATGCATGCAACTATGACTAGTGCCACTATCCACTTGGTTGGGAACAAATTAGCCTTCTTAGGACATGTGCGAACACATGGGGTACAATGATGGTCAAAGCATAGGACTTGCCACTTTCTAAGCATCAAATGCAATATGTGCAACCTTGCATGAGGAATGCTCGCGAGAGCCGGGAATCAAAGGATTGAGCATCGAACCCTCGTCGGAAGTGTTTGCACTCTAATCACTCGGTGTTTGGGGTTTATTCTCTCAATTCTCCCCTAATCATGCTTTCCAAGATTTGTTTTTCATCTAACAATCAACAATTATTCAGTGCGTGCATACAATTATCATGAGGTCTTTTCCTAGGTTGTAATGGGGTTAGGGTCAAGGTAGGGTCGTATATGGCTAGTGGACTTAGGATTTGAATCTTTGATTAACTTGAACTTTTCCCACCTAACCTATATAATGACCTATACAATTAAGTGCTAACCTAACTACCCATTCCTCACTTTTCCACATACTCATGCATTTTCTTTTCGTTTCACTAAACTTATGCATTGATTCCTCTTGAGCTTCACTTTGGGGCATTTTGTCCCCTTTTCATTATTTTTCCTCTTTCTTTTTTTTTCTTTCTTTTTTTTTCTATATTTTATTATTTTTTTTCATATTGTTTTTTCTCAATTTTTTTTCTATATACAAGAACGTCAATGCATGAAGTTTTACATTTGATCAATACATGAGTATGTACCCAATTCCCAATAATTTCAATAATAATACAAAATACCCTCTTATTCACCCAATGTCCCAAGGTTCCTACACTTGAATGATACTCACACACACTAGCCTAAGCTAATCAAAGATCCAAATAAGGACTTTTATTGTTTTCTGCTTAAAGGCTTGTAATGTGCTAAATTAAGAACAAAGTGGGTTGATCGTAGGCTCAAGTTTGGCTAACAAAGGAAGATAGAAGGTAAGGCCGTTTGGGTGAGTGAGCTAATGAAATGATGGCCTCAATCATATAAATGCATGAATACACCAAATAATGGACATAAAGAGTCAAACAAATCAAATATCACAATCATAGAAGGAGAATAATGCACACAAGAAGGAAAAATAAGTGGTTATAAGATGTAACCACACCATTAGGCTCAAATCTCACAAGCTTGTGTTCTTAGCTCAACCATGTTCCAAAATATAATTCTTCATGCAACTTTGGCATCAAAGCATTTAAAATTTGCAATGCCATGGTTGCCCCAAAGTGTTGGTTTCCTAAGAGAGAATTTCATTGTTCCAACCAAGCAGACTTATCATGCGAATGGTGCCAACTAAGACCTAATCATGCAACCTATCCTACTAAAACCTAATCATGCAACCTATCCTAATTTCTTCAGATTTATTCAGATGTTACCTACGGAGATCGGTCGGCCGACCTCCCCACACTTAAAACTTAGCACGGTCCTCCGTGCTAGAGGTTAGGCGCGCTGGATGATTGAGCTCCGAGTGTGCCACATCTCCAATGCCATTGCTATCTCCGCTTGAAGTTGCGGTGGAGGTGGAGATATCGGGTTCCTCCATTGGTGGGGTGATCATGCTTAGAAGCCTCTTCACATGAGCATAGCGGCGTTGGTTACGCCTCTCATAACGGTCTAATTTGTTGTGAAGGTCTTCAAGGCGTTGGGCGGCCGATTTTTGTGATGTAGATGAAGTGGTAGCGTGGCCAGTTGGTGTGGGTAGTTCAATGTCCTTGGTGACTTCCGGAGGCTTGAGGCATCTCTTGGTCGGAATGATATCACCATCGACCGGTATTGAGGTTCACCTATCTTTAGTCTCCCGGTTGACGCCGGCTTTCGCAACTAATGCCGTCACTAAAGCGGGGAATGGTAGATTTCCCTTGGCATGAATGCGCCCCATGGATTGGCGGATGGCATGCGGAACGTTGACCGGTTTCTCGGTCAAGATGCACCATATCAATAAGGCAAGCTCGGCGGTGATGGATGACCCATGTGTGCTCGGGAGCACGTAGTGAGCTAGAATTTGGGCCCAAGCCGTGGCTTCTTGAGTGAGGTGGCGAACATCTAAACCCTTGGGTCTTCGCTATATGGTCCCCCGAATCCAAAATACGTCGGGTAAAGCAATGACGCGGAGGATCGCGCTCCAATCGAATGCGCGGTCAACGCATGTAGCCAAGACTTCTTGGTAGGCGTCATATGCATCCGTTGACGGTTCAATCCCAAGGACTTCTCGGATGGTTTCCACGGTGACCGACACTTGTTTCTGGCGCACAAATATTGATGTGAGATGGGGTGAGTGGAAGTTGGAGTAGAATTCCACCACCCATGAGAGATTGGCCTCCGTTGGTTGCCTCAAGAGGAATCTCCAATGCCTCCGGTCAATGTGTGGCATCACAATCGAACTGAGGTGAGCCGGTAAGACTAGGAGAGGTTCCGGATGGTAATTCCTTTCAATCATTCTGGAGTAAACAAGTTCGCAGTAACGGTTGGGAAACTTGTTTGAATCCTTAGGAGGGTTGTCCTTCTCTAGAACGTCAACGGGGCCCTTGGTCTTCTTCAGGAGGGGCCTGGCCGTTAGTTCTTGGCGCGCTTTATTGGAAGCTGGCTTCTTGGGGCCTTTCCCGTTGTCCTTTTTGATGACCATCCTGTGGAAGCAAGAAAGGAAAAATATCAAACCCAAAGAAGTGGAGATACATGAGCTCTATGTGATGAAAAGTAATGCCATAAAATATGGGTATCTTTGTTACATGACAGCTGCAACATGTAACTAGGATAATGTGTGAAGAGCAAGGCAAATAATTTTCATGTGGTGCAAGGGTAGTTTAAGCATGCAAGGAAGAGGCATGAGAAGCACACACCCTTAGGGACCATAAATGGGATGAATGGTTTGTGGAAAGTGGGGATGCACTCAAAAGTGATTGGTTGAGAGGCAAGGTAGTCACAATAAGTCCAAAATTTAAGTGTGCCTTTCATCGAACACTTGGTGTGCATCCCTCAAGTAATATGTGATTATGTGAAAATGAGAGCAATGTAACTTTCCACAATCCATTATTAATGATTATAATGCATATTGAGTGCAAGAAAAGTAAGCAACACTATTCATCTACTCATGTAAGTGAGTTTGGGGCCTAGATGCCCATGAAGAATGGGATTGAAAGAGAGGGGAGAGCAAAGACATCCCAAGGAAGTAACTAGAGAAAGAAGGAAGAAAGAAGAAAAAGAAGAAAGAAGCTACCTAAAAGGTGGTGCAAGTAAATGAGAGATTAATGGACTAAGAGGGGGCCTAGTATAATACCTTGGGAGATGGAGAAGGATATGGAAGAAGAAGAGAAGTGGAATGAGAATGAAGGGGTAAGTGTGGCCTTCTTAAAGGTGGCGTCGATCACCGGCGCGTGCGCGCGCGGTGCGCGCTCGCGCAGGGAGCAAGGTGACTAGGGGCGCACGCGCGCGCACATGTCGCGTGCGCGTCCATGCGCTTGAGCTGGGGGCACAGGAGAGGCACAGGGGTGGCATAACTCTCTGGACGAAGTACCAGAGATTGCTTTAGCGTGTGTTGGCGCGCGCGCGCACAGTGCGCGTACGCGTCCACGTGGTTGTGCCCCTGGCACGAGAGGGGCCTGGAGGGGGCTCAACTCTCTGTGAAATGGCCCAGAGAGGAGTGCAGAGTGAAAGGGCGCGTGC